>NC_132971.1:15389642-16029285 GCF_047496725.1 Anoplolepis gracilipes | reverse complement strand
CAAATATGTTAAGTTTATAATTTTTGTTTAACAAATTCCTGAAAATGGCATTAAAAATGCTCAACTAAATATCCTCTTAATGATAAATATCAAAATCTGCTAGTCAATCTTATAATCAGTTGTTATTATAAATCAATTATTATGATAAAATAAACATAAATTATGGATGTTTTATTTTTAATTTATTGTCACTTTGAAAAGAAACTTTATATCTTTTTTGATCAATTTGAAATTTAACACGATACGTATAATGATTCGTCGCAAGTGGGTGACATGTGTAAAAGCAATATTTAATCGTGAAATCCGGGACGTCCAATCAGTATAGCTAATGAGGCGAAATGTCTTCAATTAAGTGTATCACAAGGTATCGACATATCATGTACAAGATAACGAAGCACAGCCGTCATATCACACGATCGATATTGCACTGGCAGAAATCCCTTTGAATGTATATGCATAGAGATGCATACGTATATAACCGATAGTACGAATGAGGTGAGTATTAGCAAACATCAAGCGGGTTAATTTAAACATCAAGCAGGCTAATTTAAAATTAACTAATCACTCGCAGATAAACGCAGTTATGGCATCACATCGAAACGTAAATTAACATTAGGTTGCTAATTGCTTACGTGCGGATTAGACAATCATTATGAAGCTAATTATCCCGTAATAAACTAAATGTAATAGTATATCGGGTATAATAATATATACTATATACATATACACGAGAATATCATTTTGCTCATTAAAATTCGAATTTATCTTAATGAATATGGTTAACAGGTATATAAATAGCTTTTAGCGTTTAAGAAGTTTTATATATTTTTAATTTTTATATTATAATTTTTATATGTGTATTTTTTAAAATTTCCATGTTTATAATTTTTATATATTTTAATACTTTGTAATATATTTTCACCGTGTGCGTGTGTGTTGCAAATATCTTGTCACATTTTATTTGAGAAATATTCGTTCAATTTTCCTTTAAAATAATCATAACAATTATTTCTATTGAAAGAAAATTGCAAACATTAGAAAATAATTAGCGGAATTTTCACGATAACATCAAATCACGTTTTTCAAGTGATACATATATGGTATTAGTCTGGTACGCTGCTTGCGAGCCATTACATGTATAAATTGTCACCAATTTAATTATCAAGTTTCTGCTATTGACGTTACGTGCGCATTCTCTGCTTTGATCTAAATTCTGTAACAAAGCAACCGCTCCACTTGTACATCTTATAGCGTAAGAGAGTAAATACATCCTCCGCGACACAGTGATCGATGTGTGGATGCACGTGCTCGTGTATGCTCGCGTACGTCAATAATCAATTAAATTATCGGCAAACGCGTCTAGGTAGACGCCGTCCTAATTTGCGCCTCCAATGTCCAAATCGCTATAGCGGCATACAGTTATATAGGGACCGGCCGTTTGCTAATTATTTGCGGCAGGCACAGAAAACGCGATCTAAACGGGCGATACCGCGTTACACTCCCTGTGTGAAAGCCGTTAATGGTATTTCGGTAACATCGGGTCGCAAGTGTGCACTAATTAACGCTGTGTCGATAGCAATGCTACATGTCCTTGTACGCCAAGAAACACACAGGCGTACCGGTTGTAACCGGTGGCGTCACATTGCATTTACAATCTATCAAAATGCGATCGCGAAATTATTCGTAACTAGCAAAAGCTTTATACGACAATATTGAATCGTGCAAATGATTATTTAATCATATTCGTCGCACAAATAATATGCTTACGTATCAAGAATGTTTTGGAAGAAAACAGAATTTATAACACACATATTACAAGCCAAAAATTTTTGAAAATTACAATAATAACAAATATTTTACATTCATTATTATTATCTATTATTATTACAATATTTATTTATTAAAATAATATATTAAAACAGAGTATACATAAGATAATATATATTACTAAAATAATATTTTTGATAATTTATCATTATTGTAATTTTCATAGGAAAATACGCTACTGGAATTGTTGTACATCAATATTTATTGCTTCATCGTTCAATCCTCCGTCTCGCGCATTATCATTAATATCCGCTTCTCTAATAGTGGAATACATAAATAAACATCTGTAAATACGGTGACTGCGAGCTGTGATTGCATCCGCGGTTTGTTTATATGTTTGCATATACACTTGTAAACAAAATCCTTTCGCATCTGCATCAACTCGAGTAAGCGGATTGATTTGAGCCGCAGAAATTTCGTATATATAACACTCTATCTCTGTTCTCACTTTAGAATTTATTTTCATTCTTCCTCTGGATCTGCACTGTTCGACGAGTTTCCCCTCGTTAAATATAGTACTCACATACACGGGGAAGTCGACATACATAGATCCGGAGAGTGAATGATGGTAACTAACTAACACGGCGTCTACCTCGTGTACATTTGTGTGTGCGTATGTCACGTTGCTTTCTCGATGTGCGCACTAGACGAAAAAATTCGAGGTATTTATTATGGGTAAATTGCCACAGTCGAGTTACTCCGCGAGAGATATTAAATCGCGTGACAGCGCAATGTCGCTTCCGAGCGAAAGCGATTAATTAATGTCGATTGATGTGAATTCCTTCCGCGTGGACATTCGCGACCTAGCTATGGCATAAACGAAGTCAGCGCCATGGAAGCTGCATAGTGTCTAACAAGTTAGTTTCGAACCTTCTATTTGCGATCAATTACTCTTCGTGCAGTTAATTGCTCTTCGTCTAGTTTCCAGCAGGATATTGCTCTCCTTATTTCCGCGATGAATTGAGACAGTGATACTTGCGTGAGTTTTGAAGCTCAACTTTGACGGGTGCAATAAAACAAGAAAACCAAATTTTCTTATTTTATCTGATTTCAGCGTGATGCGTGAGAGTAAATAACATTATCCATGTACATTTTCTTTGATCTTTACTTTTCTCTTTACACAATATTTGTATATATTTATAAAAAAAATTTTCCTTCTTATAAAATAAAAACTTTTACTATTTATAAAATTTCTTATATCTTGTAAAATAATTTAGCTAATTTAGAACCTTAGCATTATACTAATAAATACTAACAGAAATATAATACGTATCTTTCTAATTCTTTATAAAAAATTTAAAAAAGAAATAGGGAGAGAATAATGTAAGGCGACACAACTCACGTCTGAAGTTATATAAAGTGGGATTAGGATCCTTAAAAAATATTACATTTGATAAAAAGTTTAGGAGATATATGTACATTTAAAATTTAAATGTCACAATTTATTTTTAAAGTATAATTTACTTTTTTTAGTCTACTTTTTATTGTTATTAAAAATTCGTTATTGCATAGTTGGCATTTGTCACTCTATCTATCCTTCGTTCATTCGCATATTCTTCCCAGAACTATATTCTCTATAGAGAGGTATATGCGCGGATGCAAGGTTCAACTAATTGAGCGGGGATTCGATTTCGAGCCGGTCTCTCCATGTTTTCTCTAGGCGACGCACGTACTACGGAAACCACCGAGGGCTGACTGGTCGTCCAGGATTATTGTGCCAAGAAAAAGGAATACATAGACGCGTGTAGTTTTACTCTTAAGTCGATTAAGTTCCTTTTTACTTGAGCCTCCATCTCAGACGCTCCTGGGCAGAAAATATTTCGAAAGGCGGTTTTAAAATCTCTGGGGTAGAGACGTGACCGAAGGGCGATCGAAGGTTTTATCCGACCTGAAAACAATGGCAGCAAATTGGAAGGCAAGGCAATACCACGTGGACTTCCGAAGCACGTTCTCGTACGAGGAGCCAAGTCCGTCTTCTCTGCTTTAAATATTGATTCCGGAGATTGGCGAGATCAAACTAGAATTCTCAAGGGTTTTCGCGGAATCTGTTTTACCTAGTATTACCTTTTGCAAATACTACTGCAATAATACAAATACAACTACGCGCGCGGTTGCTAAAATAAAAGAAAATGCACGCTCTCTAATATATAAATATTTTATATTTATGGTTACAGAGCTATTCGTCGAGTGCTCTCATGAAGTCTTTACTCAGTGGAGAACATGAAGGCCGATTATTTATCGATAATCGCTAAATTATGTACGTTGCTGATGCTGTTTGGACCGGTTACAAATGTTTACTCACTCGATATACGTAAGTATACAAAATTTACAGAGTTTATATGTTCAACATACAGCGAGCGCAGAGATGCAAGCAATTGCAGTCATGACTAATGACTGTCAAGTATGAAAAAAAAATGCTTGAGACATAAAACATAAAATTATTTCAAAACTATAATAATTTAAATGCTTGACGCATGTTATCAAAAATAGAAAGATATGAAATAACATCAATTTCTTTCTTTGGAAAAAAATTCACTTGTATAATTGAATATTATTTATTTTATTATTTAGTTTTGCTTGGGTTATTTATATTTTGCTTTGGTTTATTCATTCGCTTCCCTTTTATTTATTTAACTCGATATTTTGAAAAAACACTGCAACAAACATCAATTAACAAAACGTATAAATTACTGTGAAATATCGATAAAATACTTTAAGCTAAAACTAGCGCACAATTCTTGTGGGTGAAGTGACAGACAATAATAAAGAGGAAGAGAAAGAGAGAGAGAGAGAGAGAGAGAGAGAGAGAGAGATAAAGAGAGAGAGAGAGAGAGAGAGAGAGAGAGAGAGAGAGAGAGAGAGAGAGAGAGAGAGAGAGAGAGAGAGAGAGAAGGAGGGAGGGAGGGGGAGAGAGAGAGAGAGAGAGAAGGAGGGAGAGAATCGCGTGCAGTCAGCTGCACGAAAAGTCAAACGACGTGTTTCCGAGCGAATTCTGGGTTGTTGCAGCTGCGGAAAGCCCATTCTGCAGAGAAGTGCTATCTTTACTTCGCCCGGCGGCTTTCTCCCTATCTCCTTAGCTCGCTCCTTCTCGGCTGTCAAATTTTTCATCGGGAGCAGGTGATTTCCGAGTTTTTATTTTCCTCCGGCCTGCACTGCTATGGGGGTGCTATCACTCTGAAGTAATGACTCGCTATTCTCCATCCGCCCGGGGGATCAATTATTTTGAATCTAATGCGACAGGATAAATTGCATCTCGCGGAAGGATCCTTCCACCGCCTCCTTTTCTCCTTCGATTCCTTCATCCTTACTACGGGTCACCGACGAAGGAAGAATAGCGATTTTGCGCTCAAAAGAGCGCGTTGTCCTCGGAAAACAGTCTCTTGAGAGATATAAGCCTTGCACCTTGATAAATTGGTCAAAAAATTAGCACATATTGATTTTATTACCATTCATAAATTGAAAAATTACATCACGCATTATATCAAGTTATCTATTATATTTCAGATTTAAAAAATAATGTTTTTATTTTTTCAATAAATAATATTAAGTAAATCAGTATGCTATATTGCCAATTTGTCATATTACTCATTTAAACATTTATTTATTTTATTCGATCTAAATTGCATTTTTTCACGCTATTTTAAATAATACTTTGAGTAATATATATCACTTATACCTTGAGTATAATATATCACTTTTATATATAATAAATCATATCATATATCATTTTTATATGCAATAAAATTAATGTAAAATAAAATACTCTCTTTTTATATACAGAGTGATTCTAAAGAAGTGCGAAAAATTTTAGATGATTCTTTGTCGAAAATTAAAGGGAATCTCATATAAACATACTCTCTAATCCCATAACCCCATAATCCCTCCCTGAGGAGTTACATTTCTCCAAAGAGGGAAGTATAAATTAGATTTTCATTTTTTTTCTCAAATCTATGTCACTTTAGCATCGTGCTGTGTATGACAATGTATTTTATTTTTTTACTTCAAAATATTGGTTTTATGAAAAAATAAGAAAAAGTTTTTAAAGGAATCGAGTTTCTAATGCATATTTTTAGATCATCAGCCCGTTAAAAAGTTTTAATAAAAAATTGAATAGGAATTGCTAATTTCATCCCTTTATAACGATACAAAAGGATTAAGAAAATATTATCCTTTACTTAATATAATAATATTCTTTTGCCAATGAAAAATATTCACTAAATTTCATTTTTTTAATTTACTCAAAATTTGAAAAAAAAAATAAAAACCTAATTGTCACCTCCCCTTTAGAAGAGTGTAACTCAGGAAAGAATATAAAAAATTATATTGAAAAATTCTCCTTAATTTTCAAGAAAGCATCGTCTCCTAAAATTTTTAGTATTTATTTGGAATAATAATATTTACAATATATACAAATAATATATACAAATTTATGGATAAAATCAATTTATTCCATGCAAAATTAGCATTAAAAATTGTACGATTGGACGGAAATGATAATATATACTGTATCTTTAATCTACGAAGACTAACTTTAGAGAATAATAAAATCAAAATCTTTATTTAAACAAAATGTTTAAGAAAGCGCAAATAGCCAAAAAATATCAAAGATTATGAGAAAACAGTTTAGAAAAACATCAAAGAGATGCTTAAATCGCAAAGCTTTTGCGAAATATATCCGAGAATCTCTGAATAGGACTCCGGTGATTTTAATCAAAGACGATCGTTGATTTGCAACGATTCGTTAAGATATTTAAATGGAGCGTCTTTTTTCTGTGGTGCAAAACTTATTAGCATTCCCGAACGAAACTCTTTCTTTCTCAATCGATTAACGTATAAAATGCTACGGTTTTCGAAAGAACGTTCAAGCCGCTTAAGAAGTTCCCGAGATTATTGATGTTTCTGCGCGAAACTTGCAATAAAGGAGCCGTGTCTCCATCTCTGCTTGACTGTAATACGATCTGCGATGATATATGTGCGTAAAATATCGCTTCTACAGTGCACATGAGTTTATACGAGAACGTTACATTCGCACTTGAGCATTAAAAACTTGCCTCTTTTCTTTAGAATTCTCGACCGTTTGAATAATTCATTTTTGCAAGCTTAATAATCTATTTAAATGTTTATTAATCGAGCATAATGATGCGACCTTATACTATATTAAACATGGAAAATGCATGTATACTTACGTCATATCGTTATAAACACGACTACGTCATATTTTGCAAAAGGTCAGTGCCATTACTCTTACACCTTCCTTGTAGTAACGACTTCCTCGAGAGACAACTTAATGGACGAAAGGTCGTGGAAGCAGAGGAAACGACGAGGAACACCACCTAACGTGTGGGACACACTGTTGACACAAGTACTCTGACCACGATTTAAGAATATTTTTTCTCGGATCTATTAAAACGATTTCATTTAATTTCAAAATCAGCTGCGTAATAATAGGCAATATTGTCTATCAATAAAAAATTATATAATGGTAATTCGTTAAAGTTGTAACATTATTATAAAGAGAGCTTTCGCCGAATGTCGATGAAAGTAAAATCTGAAAAAAACGAAAAAAACATTAAAAAGCGAATTGCAAGTATTCAGGCCTACAAACAACGATTTAAGAATGGCTCTCTGTCTCTCTCTCTCTCTCTCTCTCTCTCTCTCTCTCTCTCTTAAACCTATTAAAACAATTTCATTTAGCTTGAAAATGCACTCAAAAATAATATACGATATGTTTATCAGTAAAAAAAATCATACAATGGTGATTCATTAAAAGTTGTAACATCATTGTGAAGCTTTCGAGTTGACGGAAATAAAATCTCAAAAAACGAGAGAAACGTTAAAAGGCGGATTGCAAGCGGATATAAGAAGGAAGGTTATTCAGGGCTGTGAAGGATCGGGGGGCAAAGGGAAGAGCAAGCGGGCGACCATTGTTACAAGCTTTTGCCCGTACCAGGTTCTGCTGGCGTTTCTCTCGTTATGGTAAATGGTCTGTCTACGTGGTTGGGCAAACAGTTACACAACGATAAGTGCTAGCGTCGCCGTCTCGAGACAGTTTCGAGGATCTCTGCTATGTTCTTCTGTCCTTTGGACGGACGGTAGTTTCATGACTGTCGTAGTGGAGAGATTCTCTCTAAAAGGTGTCCGGTGAGCTCTTAGTGACTACTAAAGATGTACAAAGATTCCCATTATCCGCGAGTAAATCATTTCATTCTACGTCATTGGAAGTATGTATATGAGTTACACGTAGCATACACACGCGGTATTACCTTCCAAACTAATACCAGCACATCGAAGAAAAATATCAGATGTGACATTTAAACTTATATTGTGAGATTCATTTTAAAATATGCAATGCTTCTAATGAAAAATTGTAGACTTATAATGGTTTCTGCATCCAGTTCAAACACTTACGTCTGATATTTTTTTTCATTCATCTGTGACAATAAGTGATAGTAAACTCAATGATAAATTTAAATTAAGAACTATGAAAAATTAGGTATTATCAAAATATAAATCAAATTGATCAAAAACTCTAAATGTAAGGTAAGATTCGATAGATTTAAATCATATAGTATATACTTGATGTTATTACGAAATTGGTCGCTTTACCAAAAATATTTGTGACATATTTTGAACATGCAAATCGCATTGATATATGTTATTTTAACAAAGATATGAAAAAGTGCAATAAAACTTTTTAATAAACTTTTCTTCAGGTTTTTAGAACGATAAAGGACCCTACACTTTTCTTATGGAAAATGGGTTTTACTTAAATTGGCTGAAACTGGTAAAAGATAGCTCAAGATTGCCGATCAAAAGTTGTCATTGTCACAAGTCAATCCTACGTGTCACTTAGCAGTGTTGGAAAATGAAAGTAGACATGTCATAATTTCAAATAGCACACACACACACACACACACACACACATATATATATATATATATATATATATATATATATATATATATATCTATATATACATATATATATAGAATAATAAAAGTGAGTACTTGACAAACACTTTTTATGTCTCTTTGATTCTTATCTTTTTCATTTTTGGTTACAACGGCAGAAAAATATGCATCAGTATGTAATTAAATGTAAAATAATGTACCAATGTATGTAATTATTTCTACCGTTATATATATATATATATATATGTATTATTTGAAATATATGACACGTTTCATTTTCGAGTGCCGCTAAGTCGAAAATGACACATAGAATTGATTTGTGACAATGACAACTTTTGATCGGCATATCTTGAATTATCTTTTGCCAGAGTTTCAATTTGAGTGAAACCTATTTTCCATAAGAAAAGTGCGGGGTCCTTTTTGTATAATATAACTTTATAATATTAATAATCAGTCATAAACTTATAAAATAATGCAGCGAAAATATGCTCTGTGTGATAAAAGAAAAAAACGGTAACTAAATAAAGCATAAGCAAAAAAATATTCTCTTGTGTGTGTGGCTAATAATTTATAGAATTTTTTCTAAACCATTTTAAATTAGAGTTTTATCCAATTTAATACTTTAAGCGCGATTGTCTAAACTTTGTTCTAAAGTACTTCCGAAAAAAACCCTTTATTATTCCAAACATCTATTTTCATGCATGAGAATCCGTTTGAGAGTGATCTATATATTTTCTTCGGCCAGACTAGCTCTCATAAGTCGACCAGAGGCGTTTAACAACGTTATAACTTCAGTAACTAGGACGAATTTGCCGGCAAGGGAGATTTCTACACGTCGTTCTACTTTCTCGCCGATAACAAATTAGCCAAGTTCAATATTTGACTTGGTAATGATTTCGGCATCGCTCGCGTTACTTACATGACCTATCTATATAGACATATAGCACTCGGTGACAATTTACTTAACTTGCCGGAAAATTCATCACAATGAATATAATCAGTACATAAACGAAATTATAAATGAATTTTCCTCCTAAGACTCGATATGCGATAAGTATTTAATTTTATGTAATTTATTTTATTAATATTGAATATCGCAAAATTTTATTACAATACGTGCGATAAGTATTTAATTTTTTACGTGATATATATTGATAACTTTGAAAATCATAAAATTTTATTACACAATTTTACTGCAGTATCGAAAACCGTAAGAACTATAAAAATAATCGGATTATTTTTTTAGAGTTTAATATAAATATTTTTTTTACCTTTTCAAAAAAAAATATTTCATATATTTCTCGATTAATAAATGATTCTCTTTCAATATTTTGCCCAATATTATAACCACTGACTTTTTATTATATAAACCAACAAATGCAATATTTCATAAATTAATACTTCCCATTTATAGCTATTATTGACTTTTGTAATATTTATATAATTGATTTATATAATTTATTATTCCAGAAATTATTAACAGAGAAATTATATTCGTATAATATCTAACATAAGCATTCATACATTTTTTATACATACATAATATTATATTAGATTGATTGGAAAACGATTCAATCGTCGAATAATCAAAAATGATTCAGTAATTACAGAAAGATCGTTGATTAAGACGAGAGAAATTGATATTATAATATCGTGCTCCCCCGTGCTTTCTTTCGACTTCGATTAAAATCCAATTTTTCTTCGCTCCCTATCACGTCATTGCCGATAGATCAAGATTCGCTACATCTTGACGATGATTTTGACGCTTCAAGTAAAATTTCTATTCTCCTTCTCACAGCTTTTCTTGCTTTCTCACGTCACCTCGTTTAACCCGATATCGCGTTCGACCTTTTTCCCATTTTCCACTAGATGATTCTTCCGCCTAGCCTTTCAATTTGAAATGCAGAAGAGCTTCGAGCATTCCCGACTAAATCCGGAATCGTGTTGTCGTCGGTTAATTCTCCTATGCTATTTGTCGCACGTAACGTCGCTCCTCCATTGTCAAACTTTCATACCACTGCAAAAATTCAACTATACAAAAAAAGTAAGTAATAATGAGTAATAATGAGATTGTAGACTTAAATTTAATATTTAATCTCTTATTTTAAAAATAAGTGATGTAAAGGTGATTATATTTTGTATACATACAAGTAATATTTTAACACGACAAAAAATATCTATTTGATCTATTTGAATAAGATTTTTTAAACTGTGCTTATACTATTCTCCAAAAAATATAATAAATTGATAAATTGATAAATTTAATAAGTAAAATTTATTACAATATAATGTTAAATTTTTCTTTGATTAAGTTTATTAATACAAAATATATATTTATATTAATAACATGTAAAATGTAAAATACATTTGTGCTTTAGTTTGCAATAGAATTCATAATAACTATTGAAATCTAAATGTATAATAATATGATCAAGAGCTTATAAGCTTATATGCTTATAAGTAACAAAATGTATATATCTTATGATATAATAAAATTATTATAAGAATGTTTCTTTAGTTTCTGTTTGTCGTATTTCCGAAGATCCGTATTTCCTTTTCTCTCACCATCGCTTAGCTGAATCGACCATCTGTGAAGAAGCAACCTGGCTTTCCCAAGATTTGAAATGCAGAACAGTTTTTCTCGAGAATGAAAACCCACAGTGAGGTGGAAATGTCGTCTTGTCCAAGTCTAAGTCGTGCCGCCAGTTAATATCTTAAGGTCTTATCTTACCGGAAATAAAATAAAACTTACCCACAATGTGGCTCATTGTCTTCTTATTGTTAGTCGGCATCTTTATTCGCAGTTACCTGTATTCAACTTCTTTTACTTTTAATAATAAGTTAACCTTTTTTCTTAAAGTTTTATATTGGAAAGAGAATCCATAATGCCACATTTAAAATCCCAATCCGGATTTAAAACAAAAATCTTTAAGCCTTGAATATTATTCAAAAATATAAAAATGTATTTATGACTTGCGTTTCAAGAAAGATGGAAAATAATGAAGAAAAATATCAAATGTGTATTTCTTATTGTAGAATTTGTAAGCTTATTAAAATTCATTTACACATTTAATACAAAACATTTGAAGAATTAATTATATATAGTAAAATTAATTATATTCTTCCTACACAATATACATTATATGTATAAAAAAAAACAATATCAAACATATACTATACGCTTTTTTTAAACGAAAATATAATATTATACGTTTTAAAATTCTATTCTTATAAAACTAAACATAATAATTTTGTTTATTCCTTTTATTAACTTTTATTAAAATTTTTATTTAGATACATAATCTCTGACTTGCCATATTTTATATATTAATGTAAAAATGTACATTAAAATTCTTTACATTTAGTATTATGTGCATTTTAATAAGTCGCAAAATAACGCAAACAAAAGGAAAAAAAATGTTAATTACGTTTGAAAATATAATTCATGAATTTTTCTATGTTATTTATTTTGAAAATTTTGTTAAATTTCCAGAATATGATAATTTAGTAAAAATTCTAGGGCGCAAAAAAGTTTCTCGTGCAGTAGCAAAATATGTTTCAAAATATTTATTATGTTAAAATAAATTATTATAAGTGATTTTTGGTGCTTCTCTAATATAAAATCGATTCTTTTCGCAAAGATATATTTTATTTTTCTATTATATTTTTTTATTAGCCATAGGTCAGTTTTCGATTTTCATCTTTACGTAGATGAATAAAAATGTCACGCTTATAGTGGCTCATTGTCTTTTCAACTCAGCTTCGTTCATTCTCTTTTTCAGGTTTTTTTCATCTAATCTTTGTTCAACGTACTCGACAGCTCTTTCTTAGGCGAAGCAACTTGGAAAAGAGAATTCAAATGAGCGACACGATGAAAGCCGAGTTACAGTGGCATGCTTGCAAATAAAAAAAAAGAAAAAAACAAAAAAGGGGATGAACTCATGCTTTAAAACGAGGAGATTTGACCGAGTTCGTCTTTGAAATCTGTTGAAATATTAAACATCTTTTTGCGTTTATATGAAAGAGAGAGAGAGAGAGAGAGAGAGAGAGAGAGAGAGAGAGAGAGAGAGAGAGAGAGAGCAAGAGAGAGCAAGAGAGTGAAATAAACATGCTCATTGTGTTAAGATAACTCACGTTTTTCATGCACCAAAAAATACCGTTTGCATTATCTGACAAAAATGTCTGCGATGAAAATTTCAAGCTGAAAAACCATACTTGTAATAAGATTCATTTCCATTAAAAACACAATAGAACAATGTAAATAATAAAATAAGAGGACTCTTACAAAATTGTGGAAATAAAAATCTCACAGAGTCAAGAGAAATTTTCTGTAACGCGGGGAATGTATTTACGTAACTTCTGTCGGAAACACGTTTCAACTTTTTATTAGCCGAAGATTTCGAAGCCAAACGTCGAATGTAGATTCGATCGTCGCACCGAATTGCCTCTTGAATACTAGACACGCGTAACATGCTCGAACGGAGCAGAGTTCGCCATAGCGAATCCTGATGTAAGTCAGGTGAAATGTTCGAGCAAACGGCGAAGTGTAACGAGAGTTTTAAGGAATACGTTAGAAAAGCTAGTTCCATTTTTGTTGCTTTGGAAAAAGGCGTTCGTCCCTTGCGCTTCTTTATCCAAAAAACCATCGTTGAATCTTCGATCTCGAAGCAATGTATACATATAGGTGGTTAATCCACGATTTTTATCTCCACATAGATAAGACGAGGAAATACACGTGTGTCGATCCGTCGTCTCTTTAGAGTCACCACCGTCACCTCCGCGCCCGCCTCCTCTTTCAATCTCGTATGACCCGCGGTCCCGATTTTCTGAACATGCTTCGGAAAAAAGGTTTTCATGCTATAAAGGATGTGGAATGTGTAAGAGCGTAAAAGAACGGTCGGGCTGGGGCAAAAGGGACGATGGAAACGAAGGGGTGGCCCGCTGAAAACCATCTTCCGGATAATCGTATTACCCGCTGGCATTGTCTACGGCTAGCCAATTCGAAGTAATGAGACAGAGTCGGTTGCGGAGAACAATCGGGCTTGCAGACGCCGCGACGTGCCTTCCTACCTTATCCCGGCCTTCCTTCTCGGCGCGTCATCCTTTCCATTCACCCTCTCGCGGTCGTCTTCCTCCTCCACTTTCGCGTCTGATAGTTCCTCGGTTGCGCTATCTTCGCCTGGCCCTTTTGCTTTATAAGGAACACGTCAATCCTACGAACCGTCGTGCACGTTAACTCTCATCCTATTCCGTTCTTATTCCCGACCAACAATCGAGCCGCCAGACAGCGTGCATAAACGCCTTCACTTTCTCACTTAACAGAATATTCATATTCCATGCCATCTTGTGCGCGAAACGTAGATAAAGTACGTATGCAAATATTGCATCAACATTATTGTCTTTCAATAGAAAGATAAATCACACATAAATATGAAAAAAATATTTCATTAAATATATTGTGATTAATATAGTCTTATCTTATTAAATAATGAGTAAATTGATAATTGTAATTGATATAAAAGTTATACAAAAAATTTTTTAGCATGTAAAGATGATTTTTATTCCTGTAAATTTCTATAAAATAAAATAATTATTACGTACATACATATTTTAATCTCACAATATCAATATCAATATAGTAGATGGAAGAATACCTCGTTTATGTTTCCTTCTTTTTCCTGTCAATCGATCTCTTCTTGTCGGATTTTTCAATACTAGCTCGTAAGAGACGCGTCAATTCCGCGACCCATCATACACGTTAAGTCTTTTACAGGAGCAACCACCTGAAGATAATTCTTATCTATATCCCATTTTCCTTTTCTCTTTCAATTTCTTCTTCCTCCTTACACTTTCTATCATCGTCTATAAATCTTGTTTTTCTCATTTTAAAACATTTATTTATAAAATTTTTTAACTTTACACGCGATGATTCGGGATATGTCGATTTATTAATGCACGAAAACTTCATTGATGTTACATTTTCCAAATCCATTTCTAGCAAAGGTATTTATACGCCACGCACATCCGCCTCTCGCTGTTTTGTAATCAGCACGATGATGTCTGTTAGTTCGCAAACTCTCTCAGCATACTCTCCCAACGAGTCCATTATTTTCCTGGCTACTGAATCCATCCGCTGTCGCTAATTAAAGTGCACGATAGAAAGTCTGTCACTCTTCGATCGTGACTCTTTTAACGTTAAAATAAACTGCGCGGGATCATATTGCGATTGCGTCGTTCTCAGCACTAGAGAACTCTAATGAAATATGATCAGAAACGAAACGTCAAATTTGTTAATAATTTAATATAACATTTGAGAAGCACGAAGCAAAGGAAACATATTCTAAAGGACTAAAACTACTAATAAGAGAGCATGTATGTAAATATATTTCGAATTAATTAGTAATTAAATACGCGAAACGAAAATGCTTCGAGTGTTTGGTCAAATGTAATTATCCGATTTGTAAATTTGCCCTTATACTCAACGCCCACACAAGACAGCGCGTTACCTTCTTCTAGACTTTATGTGCTCTAGCTAATAGAAGTTTGCCATATAGATCGAAGGAATCTTCTCGCAACATGTCGGTGATATAAGTTTCTTCCGCCTGAGATTCCGTTGTAAAAAATGTTTGCCGTTTCATTGTGCTATTATATAGAGGATTATTTTTCTTATCTCGCACAAAAAAGGGGAAGATGAAAAATACGGTATGCGTGCTTAAACAAAATCGTCAGCTTAGCTATAGTAAATCGAGGAGGATTTATTCTAACACTCTCCCCCTCCCCCTCCGCCCCGCAAAGAGATAGCACCAATCCTCGTTATCAATGAGGATCGCAGATTTATAAATCTTATAAATCTTATATACTTGTAATATAATCTTGTTATATAACTAATACAATTTTAATGAAAAATATAGCGTCATAAAAAAAATATAACTACTAAATATGGCTAATATAATCATGTTATATATTTGTAATATAATATAAGTCTTGTTATAACTGTCCTCTATATTATCTGCTAACTCACACTACATCTTACGGATTTTTTTTCTCGAGTAGTCATCCGGGAAGCTTCTTCTCTTATGTTAACTGTAATTCAGATTTGTGGTAGCGTTTAAAAATTCGTAGCATCGCGCGCATGCTTTTCAACGCCGAGCTACGAAAGCTTTACGGCATTTTCCGAGAGCGAGCTACACATCCATTTCGTAACTTTACGATTTATGATGTGCGGAACACGTAGCACGTAAATTCGCGTTCGTATTCCCCGTGTTCGAGCGATGCGATACGATGCGATATGATATCATACGATGGATACAGGCTCCGTCGACTGGAAACAGTGCGTGAGATTGGAAAGCATCGAATAGCAAAAAAAGCTGATATGCGCGACAAAATATGCTAATTACATTGTAACATGTCGGCGCACGCATGTGAGGTATATTAACAGTTAAAAAAATATCACTTGATATGAAACAGCAAGATATTTTATTTACAAAAATATTTTCAACTGCATTAAAATAATATCATACACAGTAATACATCCACGCCGCACACATATAATTTTATATTTTGCTAATTTTTATTTATTTAAAAGCGTTTTTCTTTTGGAAAGATAAATAAGAGTTACAATAAAATGAATCAATTAATATCTTTTTTATTTTTAATTTTTTTTTAATTGTTTTTCTTAACAGTTTTCAAATTGTTTATAAAAAAATGTATGCTTTTCTCTCCGCAAATCAAAAACATCTGATCTGCATATGCAAAGTATCGAAGATTCAATCTTTCTCATTTCTCAGAGCTAATTTTTGGCTTTGAATGAAATTTTATGAATACGTAACGTCATCATCTCGAAAATGATTTATAATATATTTGCAACATATTATTGAGTTGTTTTTTTTCAACAAAAAAAATTAGATAGAATTAAATGCAAATATTAATAACGGATTCTAAGTTAATGCCGTCTGTGTAAATTCAACTGCCCAGCTGAAAACTAGTTTGGAATTGCTATGCGGCCACTTCACCTAGAATTCTATTGCAGTTTCTCTGTAACACAGAGGCGGGCGTTTGGTCTTTAACTTTACGACGTTCTTCCAACTCGCTCGTTACAATAAACACGCCGTTACGATGGACTCCTCAGAAGTCACCATGGCACAGACTCCTAGTCTTAATATTCTGGCAAAGTGGCCGAGAACAATTTCGCGACTAACGTCGTGACATATTAAAATGCGCGTTAATATTTCCTGGCAGTCTGAAAGCTTAACAGAAAATTCGTTAGTCATTAAAGGTATGCATACTTTAAAAGGTATTACAAATATTAAATTATTCACTCTACATTTGTGAACAACAATTTTTTGATAATTTAAAAGAGTTATAATGTATATTTTATAATTACATACGTTAAGCATATTGTCATATTAAAAAAAACTCTAATTAACTTATTATTTTATATTACATGATGCGTAATTATTTATTCGCTTTATTACATCTCACGCATTTTAACTTGATTACAATTATTCACCGCACTGGCATCACTGGTTTCTGAATCGTGTACGTAAATGCAATAATAATCCAACGAAAAATAAACAAAAACGGTAGAATGTAATAAAGGCAAATTCCACAAAATTGCAGCGACCACGCTGCTCGTGCGTAACGGAATACATGTGATATTTCATACGTGAAAAACGTAGAGAGTACATATCTACGGTGGTATAATAAAAATCTTGACGAACCGGATGCTTACATATCCGCGAGCTGTACGAATGTACGTTGCTCTCGCTCATCCTATTCATCGATATCACGAGTATCGGCAGTTGATATAAGAAATTCATGTTCGACTAGACACATCCATTTACAAGGTAAAATATAGCCTAGTGGCGTGATGGTTTTCCGAATGACGTGGTCCCGCGACATTGGTGAGAGCCGATTGGGGTGTGCACGATATAATATACACGCGGATGTGTAGGTTTATTATTATATTTACATACCTACGTATGTATATGCGTTTTCGTCTTCGAAAACCCCCCTGAGCAACCCTTCTGACCACGCAGTGCCACGCAGTACCTGTCTTCTCGTCGAATTGCCGGCAATAGAAAGAGGGGAAGCTCGTTCCTGGAAAACGGAAAGGCGAACGTGTCTCGTGTTAACGTCGTCGCGAATACACTCGCAGATGACGACCTATGTAGCCCACGGCACGTAAATTCAAGTCCCGCTCGACGACGACCAAGGGCTGTTGCGAAGTTCTGTCGTGCATTTCTGATGGCTATCATTTGGTATTGTAATCCCGGACGCACCGGGACGAGAGCGCGTGTATACGCGATGATAATGGACAAATGATCGTCTAGTCCATCGACGTACACTGCTAACACGATTTTCGAATTGCGCCTCGGACTACGCGATAACGAGCCGACGAAGCTGATTAGCAATTATCTTGTAATAATCCTGAATTTTGCATACAAATGGAACGTTGAATCGAGCGTAACCGTTCTACCTTCGTTAACAATGTTTATCGAAGCGATGAAACAACACACAATTGGAGTTTTTAGAAAATCCTTCGGCAAATCCTCGCTTTTCAGCGCGTTGATCTCTGATAATTCACTGCCTTTAGCCCCGTCGCTATAAGCAGGAATCGATAACTCCTAAAAAACGGAAGACGGGTCAAGTGCGGTTCGAAAAAACATGGCCATGCTATTGGCAAAGGATCAACTAATCCTGCAGTTCCCTTCGTGCTTAGTTCGCAGGATTATAGACGGGACACCTGACGTTACTCCCATCGGTCCGAACGAATCGAAAACCAGATAGAAACAAACAAGAAAAGATAGAAGGGAAAGAGATCGAAAGAGAAAAAAGAAGATTTTGCTTCCCCCAGCATCGTTGAGTTCGAACAGGTAACATTGACTCCCCAATCCGGAATTCTTATTTCAAACGGGACAAACAGGAGGAATCGCTGTGCAAAAACGAGACCCCTCGGTCACCGTACGCTACTTATCCGTGCGGACAAACGTACCCGAAGAAAGCCGATTGAAGCAGAGAGCATCGCGATAGGAAAGTTTTCGAGCCGGATTTTCATTCGTAATAACAGAGAGCAAAGTGGAAGTCCAAAAGAACACCTCGTAGCTTTAGCATATTTGTGTGAAACGTTAACACGCACACACACGCGGGATTAACTTGACTAAGTGTTCACGTAAAGTGCGACTTGTTGAAAATGTGACTTTCGAGAAGTTTATTTTTTATGATTCCTCTGCATAAACTGTCGACAAAACTTTTTGCATTTTTCTATAAATTGCCGAAAAAGGATATTATTCTCGTGTCCATTGAAAAAAAATGAAGAAGCAAAGGAGATGAAAATGTTACAAGAGTTTGCAAGGAAATAAATATAACGCGCATTTAAACGAAACTTATATTATAACAATTTACATTGTCTCATTATACCGTACGGGACGAAAACGTTGCGAGAATATGGAGGTGCCAAGACGCGTATCCGCCAGTCCTGAAGGTGTCTTCGTGCGGCGCTGACTGTGGCCGAGGTGTCCGGATTTCCGGCTGTCGTGTCCCCGGGTTCGCCAAATTGCACGCCACCTGGCAAGACGAATAGTTCGACGTGGAATGCGTCGCAATGAATCCACGAAACGCCTCGTATACCACCGACCTCGCGTCAGGATTCTCCTATCCGGACAATGGTACGAGAGCTGTTACTTACCAGCACTGTAGTCAAGAGAGGCGTACTGGCATTCCTACAAGTACAGGTTGAATGATAGAAAATAGAGAATTTCTGGGAGATTATACCTTGGAAAATATAAGTAGGTTAACAAACAAAACTCAACTGGATGGTACTTTCTCTTTTTCAAGTATCTACAATCTCTACAGTATCAAGTTATTTAATAGGAAAGATTTACACTCAATATTCTAGATATTTCAAACACAATACAATACAAGAATTATATTTCAATGCCGAACTTAATTCTATCAACAATTCTTTTTTTATTTCTTTAGATCGTAATTTGATTTTTAATTCTTTTGATCACAGGAACGTTTTACAATTCTTGTGTCTCATTTGCCTTTGATATTTTTTTCTTTTGCGAAATTGTCACCCTTTTTCGATACTTATTCCGTTACATAGCTAACGCGAAGTATACGCGCGAATATGATACGGACGATAGATGGAAGCAACGAAGTATCCGCTTCTCTTGGGGTTTGCGTTATTCCATGCCGTTTGTGAGACTAGCACGCCAGCTTCTACTATTGTCGATCGAACGTTTGACATGTGTTTCTCTTCTCTTATCCGCTTTATTTGTGGATTGGAACAAAGCGCAAGGCGGAAGAATATTTGCGTAAACTGGTGAGAGAGAAAGATGGAGCGCGAGAATTCTATGAATACGTTTCCAAGTTCAAATGCCCATGTGATTTCCATGTGTCTCGTAGATGTAAGATAACCAAGGAAAGTTGCAAAAAGCCCCTTGTTGGTTCTGTAACACGACAATATTCAACCTTAGAAACTTGGTGCAAAGTTATACTTTTTTTTGTTATGATAAATATATACCTTTATATATACCTTCTCACAATGAATATTTCACAATGAATTTATTTTTTAATAAAAAATTGTCACAATAAATATTTTAATGTTTACATATATAATATTATTAATAACTAAAATATATAATAAAATAATTAAAATAAATGACGCAAATAAAAATTATATACATTAAAATTAACGTTATTAAAATATTTTCGCACATCGGTATGTCATCGTCTCACAAATTAGTCGATTAAACTCTTGGAAAAATATTTTTGAATTCTTCGTTATTTTCGCTTTTCTAACAGCAAGTTTTCCCTTGCGAATTTTCGATTTTCGCCAATGAAAGATCTATAAAGTTTTTTAGTGGCTTTCGTTGTAACAACGTCTAGCAGATTTTGATAGACGTATTCACTCCGCGTGGGACTACTTTGAACGAACGGCGATAACGACAATGTTTATTACTCGAGTACCTGACTTTACTTTTGTGAGAAGAAATTCCTCTTTGCTCTCTCTCCCGGCTTCTGCTTATCCCGATCGTTTACTTCATGTGTGATTTCTCTAAGAGGGTTACCGAACCAACATAAACCGCGCAGCTGACAGGCATGCGAAAAGATTTAATCGACCATATGCGTAGTCACGTTCAATTGTACGCTACCTGAGATCAATAAAAACAGGCTCGTACGATTTTTCCTGCTCGCTGATTTGAGAACCGGAAGAAAGGTTTTTTTTTTTTTTTTTTTTGTGGGAGCATTTTTTCCCACCTCTCTCGAATCACTTACTATTCCTATAAATAAATAATAATTTTCCTGATATTATAGAAGCATTACAAACGTAATCGTAATTGATATAACAATGAGGTAAAATGTGTACATACCTAATCTTTTTTCTGCTCGAAAATATTCGAAAAAAATGGTACAATAGAGGCAGATGTAGATATATTTTTAGTTATGAAAATATCTGATAAAACATTTGTAATTTTATATGCTTATATATTATTTATAACTGATATATGATTACATTTATATATAATATCAAATATTCGTTTAGATAAAAATACTATTGAACTCTGTATCAGGTTCTATCTAATTTTATGAAAACAGATCTAACCAAAAATATGATTATAATATCATTACATAATATTTGACTATAAAATTTGTACCACATATACGGATAGGATTTCAGATTTAATTATATATGGCCCGAATTATATGATCTTACATCTTACGTAAATCTATTTTTCCTTGGGGGCGAGATTTCAGAGAAAAATCTCAAACCAGTTGCCAATTTAATCTCTAAGCTTGATCTTTTCTTAATTGTAAATAAAATCGCAGGATAACGGATCGTCGTTCGATCTCGTAGAGCAAATTTATTCAGGGCGATTGATCCTCGTGCTACAGTATGAAGTTTTCCTACCGCGGACGCGGAGCTTCATTCGCGCCACAGCTTTTTGTTGCCTAACGAAAACTTTAATGGAAAGATTACAACCGAATGACAGTAAACGTAACGCGAATTGAAACGTGAATGAGATCGCTGAAAGACTAATAAGTATAGTGATTGGATAATACCCCGACGGCGATGCGCCTCGAGGCTTCGAGCCATTTGCCACTTATCCCAACTTCACGAACGGCGATTGCAATGACGACGATGTCGTAATTGCTGTTTACGTCCGTGATTCCCGCGAATGCACTTTAACTTTAAAGGATGCTCTCTGCTAGCACAATAGTGCGCGATATTACGCGCCATTGTTTCTTTTAATCGATTGTCTTTAAAAGAGCTTTGTATCGGTTAATGCATCGCCACTTTTATGGAATTTAGGAAAGTCTCAAGAGATCTGTATTCAAAAGAATGTTATTTTGCATTTTAACTAGCTTGTTTATAATGTATTATATAGTTTTTTTAATAAACAAATTTTTAATTTTTAAATGAGCAATTTTGAGTGGTAATTTCCAAGTTTTTCGATAATAAAAATTCGAAAATTCAGGGACACAAATATTATAGAAATAATATCTCTCTATAATATATAATAATTTTAAATAATATAATATCTATTGTATTTGTTGATTAAAACTGATTTCAAAATTCAAATTACATAAGATTTAATCCATTTAAGGGAGAATTAAATCGTTACAATTATGTGCAATTAATGCAAAATAATTCTATATTGATCATTTGAGAGAGATGTAAAATTATAAGTTGTAGTAAAAATCACAAAATGTATAGATACATAATAACAAGAATCCAGGATGTAATAGTGAAGATAATCTACGACAACAAAGCATCTATTAAATTAAAATATTGTTATGTTTCAGGATCATGCAACCAGTCCCTGGGGATGGAGTCGGGTGATATACCGGATTTAGCTATCACTGCGTCCTCATCATACGTGGCGAATGTTGGACCACGAAATGGCCGGTGAGTATATTACTTTTATGACATATCCCTTTTTCAATGTTAAAAAAGATACGTTACGTACTTTTAATGCGTTTCGGAAAGGGTAGACTCAACTTCGTCCATCATCGAGTTTAACGCATCAACAACATCCACGCATTATTTTTCGTTCTTTTCTCGCGTCTATCCCTCTATATTTTACGCAACGCGCACGTTTTGTTTGTAATTCAACGATTCCATTCATCTATCCATCCATCTATTTGTTTCGAAAGTTTGCTTTTCCCGAGCGATAGCGATATTGATTCGACGACTCACTGGGAATTTAACTTATTCAAACCTAATTTCCTTCAAGTTACATGCCTAATGCGCCTGCGACTATCAAACGCGCAATCCGGTTACGAAAAGCACTAATCGCATTTTGTGAAGATAGAGAGTAGCGTAACATTTCTACGAAATACAGAAATCTATTTAAATGATACTTTTTAATCTTATAATATTTTAAGAATAAAATTAGTCAACATAATTAAAAAATATATATTTTCAGATATGAAACATATAACGCATTATATTTAATTAATTGGCTCATTTTATTGATATGAAAATATGGACAAACTAAGGGAAGTGGAAAAAATTGAATTTTTTATTCACTACACAAAATAAATGTTTCATGTCATTTTACAGTCGATTGACTCTTCGTTGGAGCAGAATGTAAAAATTTATTATAAAAACATGAATTAAGCAGATGTCTAATTAAGCAAAACATATACAATATGTAAATTGAGAAATGGATCGTTCCGCCAGATTATTACGTTTCAGCAGCGGATAATTAAAACAGTGGTAAAGGCGATCATTGATCAGACGTCAGAGTAGCCTGATAAATGAGTATACCGCCCGAAGGTTTAAATACTTTAAATTATTGGTCTAAGAAGAACACATATAAAGGATGTATCTGATAAAAAGTTACATTTACATTTTTCTCCTAGTTTTTTAGGTTGAACCATTCTAATGTTTTATAAAAATTGATTTTTCGAAATATTTGCGTAAAAAGTTATAAGCGAACGATAGTCAAAAATTAAATAGTTTAAAAGATATTTTATGCTTTAGTTTTATATAATTTTAATTTTATATATATTTTATTAATCTTAATTTTATAAAATTTTAAATAAACTATGAAATATCTAGTAAAATACGTTGGCATTTATACTCAAATTCAAACCAATGGCACCATTTTATGTTTCCCTCGAAAATAAAAAATTTTTGTAGGAAACATTTTTCGATGAAAACTTAGGTTTTCGTCGAAAAAAATGTAGTGCACTTTTTATACACTCTGTATATAAGGATATACATAAAGAGCTTGACCAGAAAATAGAAACTGTTATATATTTTTTGTGTATTGATGATGGATAGAAAGAGAGAAGGAGAAACGGAAAAAGATTCAATACAATTAAATCGTACTATAGATGCAATGTTTACTTATTGTTTGCAGTCAAAGTTTTGTAACATTAAATTTTTGAATATAAACTTTAGCTGAGCGAAAAATAACTCAATATTCTACATAATGGCACAGGAAGATACCACGTTCTCTTCGCGCGCGTTTGCGGCTTTACAATATTAATAGCGAGCTTTGTTCATACTTGGCACTCTTCACGCGTACAAAGTTTCCGTAACAGTGCAATTTACTTAATATGAAATTTCTATCAACTACGGGTACACAAAATTTCTCCGTAACAATGAAACTCTTTTGTACTGAAGACTATGTTATGTGAAAACTGTAAACGTCAAATACGAATTAATGTGGCACAAACGCTACTTGGAAGTCAATCGTCAGTGAAAGGCGGCAGGAAAAAGCGAAAATTTTCTCGATCTACGGCAAAGTTAACTTTGTTATTAAGTACGGAACACCACTTGGCCAGAAGTGGTTGAAGGTGGCAAACTTTTATTGGAGCCGTTTAACACAAATGTAAATAATTGACGGAGGAAAAGAAAACGTGGGCGAAACGAAACGGAGGAATAGAAGCGCGAGTGAATCATGAATTCACTGTTTAAGTATATTTTTCAGGAGGAAATTCTTAAGATCTAAAAAGTGGTCTCTCGCTAATTGTTCTTTTTAATTGGAACAATAGTAACAACATTGCATTGATATAATTGAGTAAAAAAGTAGATCTTTTTATACTCGGAAAGATAATAAAATAATTTCGCGACTAAAACGACAATTTTATTTTATTTCGAAATAAAAAGTCTAACAATCCTTTTATGTTTAGAGTCGTTTACAAACTATCATACATAATTATAATTTCGTATATTTTCAACAACTTTCTAATTATAAATTATCGCGCAATACAATTTACACAAATATTTCTCGTAATTTATTATTTTTCTCTCTTCTTTTTATTTAATTATAAATTTCTAAATAAAAATAAAACATTACATGTGTATATCGAGAGTGTTTAGAAAATAAATATACATACACTTGTTGGTAATTATATTTAATTAATAATATAAAAACATTAAATCTTAAAGCTGCTATCAGAGAGACTTCATCAAAGTCCAGAAGAATTAAATAAGATTTTTGATAACAAAATTAAACGAATTAAGACTTGTTTGCATGCTCGTGGAAGTCACTTTCAATATCTTTTGTGAAGAAAGACTAATTTGCTAATAATGTTTGATAAATATTTTTTTAAATATTTCAATTAAACGTATAGTTATTTTTCGAATACCTTGTATATATGGAATATACTTTTTACGATATATTACAATGTAAAGATACAAATTTATTGTTGGAAATATAAAATTATTGGAAAATATTTTTATAAAATGAACGTTAGCTGTATGAAGAGAAATATCACTAGAGTACATATTAATATTTTACACAGACTCCGGAAGGAAACCGCCGGCGGTGCTTGGTGCCCAAAAAGCCAAATAGAGAAAGGGGTGTACGAATGGCTTCAAGTCGATCTACATGGTGCTCACGTTGTTACTGGTGTGCAGACACAGGGCCGTTACGATCACGGTCGCGGTCAGGAATATGTTGAGGGTTATACCCTAGAATATCGACGTCCTGGCTTCACTCAGTGGCGCCGATATAAGCGCTGGGACAACATAGAGGTAAGGCAAGACTGGCACATCTGTTGATAGTCTCTAAAAGGAATAAGTTACGTGAGCAATTTGTACCGAATTTATCGTTCCCTACCGTTCACAGTCCTTGGTTAATTAAATTATATTGAGAACAAAGGCGATTACGTTTTGCTCTATAAATCAATGTAAGAATAAATTAATATAAAAGAACAGTCGAGTAGGAACTTGATACTATTATAATAACTTTTCAATTATATATATTTCTTAAATAATTTTTTAACTACTTTATTAAGTAATTAGTTTAATATAGCCAATATATATATCAATTTTATATAAATTAGAGTACGTGGAATGTATACATAAAGTATGCTTTAAATAATATATTACAGGAAGAAGAGAATAATTGTAGAATTTAATTACAGCAAACGTTCGATTGTAGAATGTTTCACCTGAGAACCTGTCGTACACAGGTTATTTGGAGTTTACACGATGTCTCAATTGGAACAAACTCAAACAAACATACGTAAACGATACGCGTAGAAACAAAACTACAAAATCGATCGGAAACACGCTCACGTGCTCTTGTGTCAAATTGGAATTTTATTCCAATTGAAATACAAGAGACTTCGAGTTGCGTGAAGTCGCTTGTTCGTAAAGTCATAGTTAGAATTCTACTTGGCACTCGTTTAACGATGCTTAATTGATGGAACTTTTCCTATGCCAATTAATTATTCGTAAGAAAATTTCATCGTGACTTAATGCTCCTTGAGAACGGATATGAAGAGGAATAAACGGTTAGAAAAATTACGTGCAAAAATAGCTAATAAATTTCTTCTTCCTATATTAAATATTGCGAATGACTTGCTATAAATATTAAACGAATAATTATGTATATATCAGATGTTTTCTAAGAAATTCGAAAACAGTTTAATTTTTACCGTTTATATATTCTCAAATTTTATAATCAAAATGCTTGCAAAATTATAATGTAATTAATAATTTAAATTAATAATTTAATCAATATATTGTAGAACTTTTTATTCATCATTACGTAAGAAATCGATATGCATTTATCAATTATTTTTCAAACAAGTTTATACACAAAATTAATATTTTTCTACAGTAATATAAAAATCCTTTTATTTTACGATCAATCGCCATCTTTCTCCCTTTGAGTTCCATTTTGCGAAGTCTCCCTTCTACCACTCATAGGATCCAGGCGAGAAACAGGGAAGTGAGAAACGGCAATCGATAAGCGATCTACTCCTGTGCTGGAATTGCACGTAACGTCTTCGTACCGTAACGTATGGTTAAGCGTCGCTAAAAGTGCAACTTCCCCTTTTCGAGAGCTAGACATTTCCAGTCCTGCCTTTTCCCATCTCTGCGCGAGCTTCCTCTCCTTCGAATATCGCGTTCAAGATTGAATCACGCATCGCTGCCTTCGACATTGCGCGTTTCTATTGTAGAATTATTTCTATCGCCTTCTGTTTGTACTGTGATCAATAACTTTTATATAGATATGCCATTAAGTATCCTACAGTATACGTAACAATTTTTATGATTATAAATATATTATAATTGTATAATATTACGTTGTTGCAGATGAAACGGCCGTTTTTTATTTTTTAATTGAACCGTTTATATTACAAACTTAATACACATGTTTTTAATAAAAATAGTCTCCATCTATTTCAATATACTTCTTCTAATGCGATATAAATCTTTTAATGTCTT
Organism: Anoplolepis gracilipes; assembly: GCF_047496725.1. Taxonomy (NCBI): domain Eukaryota; kingdom Metazoa; phylum Arthropoda; class Insecta; order Hymenoptera; family Formicidae; genus Anoplolepis; species Anoplolepis gracilipes. Next base: position 16,001,844 of record NC_132971.1, on the reverse strand, counting down.
TCCGGTAAAAATTTGAAGAATGAGAGACAATGAATTCTCTAAAAAAAGCTTTTACATCGTTGGTTTTACATCTGTTTCAAATCATTTTCCTGTCAATTTGAAACCAACGTTTAATGGTTCGTTTATTTGCAATGTTCGCCAAAAGCAGACTTTATATTTTATATACATGTTACTTTGGTCACATTATGACCGAGTTTAACCTCGTACAAAAAAATTATTTGATTTTCTTTGATTTCCATGACATAAAAAATTCGATCTTTAAACATGTATATTATACAATATGAATGAAGTTATACATTTGCGGTAGAAGATACTTTTCAAATGATACACATACAGCTCTACAAAGGAAAAAAATGGTCATTTTATTTGCATCAATCTAATATATTATTATAGATAATATATTATTATAGATAAACGATGACAAGTGATAACAGCTGTTCCATGCTGTTTAATTTGATAACGGATGTAAATAATCTTTGTATTTTTATATATTTCATATATTTTGAAGTGAATACTTTATATTATGCAACGTTTATTTTATAACATAAAACAGTAGTTAATAATTTACTATGTTATTAATGTATACCATACAATCGATCGTGAAATGTAGAATAAAGTTGATTTAATAACATGATTGTATTATTCATATATGTATATATATATATATATATATATATATATACTGTATTACATAGATATTATTAAAAAAATTTAGTGTATATATGTGTATATATATATATATATATATATATATATACACATATATACACTAAATTTTTTTAATAATATCTATGTAATACAATAATAAAGTGAAATCAGATTCAGATGTAGTACACAGACAATTTTGTACATAATTGATTATTAAAAATCACAATACTTTTGTGTGTTACTAATTTTAATTCAACGGAAGTTTACGATTCGAAATTTTATCGGAAAATTCTTATTTACCGTGATAAATGTATTATCGTTGAGATAACGTGCAGCTGTCATTGATATCCGATCGCATATTTCCATTCAGGATATCAAACGCTGCACATTCAAATGTTTATGTACATTTGCCAGAATTATATTAACCGATTCTAAAATTGAGATGTCTATAAGTATCAAAATTTTCAGACTGACAATGAATGTCCATCATTATTTAATTATATCAACACTCCTCGCGACAAAAGTCACACCATCAAATTCGCAACTGTTTAAAAAATCATCCTTCTCATTAACGCTGAATAAAAAAAATCTTCCTCATTTCACAATGATAGACTGACAGTATTGTCAATCAAAAAATCCGATCATCCTATCAATTGAAACGTGAAAAGTCGCTAATTGTATTCCTTCGTTTTTTTGCTGTTTTATTAATACCTATTGCACTGATCTACAGGTCTTACCCGGCAACAGTGACACTTCCACCGTTGTATCGCACAATCTAGTTCCACCTATCTTTGCCAGCCAAATCCGGATCTTACCGCATTCCGAGCATAGACGTACAGTCTGCCTTCGCATCGAGCTCAAAGGATGCCGGGACACGAGTAAGTACTTTATATACGCATAAGAGAAGGACCAAATTCCTGAGTTACCATTAATTCTCCAATTTTCAAGAGATCAGTTTTTTTCAGAAACAAAATAGAAAGGAAAAAATCTTTTTTACCCTTTCAACTTATTGTGTATGTTGTACGAGAAATCACCTCTTTTCTACTATAATATAATTTCAAACGTAGTCTACATTTTGATAAAATAAAAAAGAAATAATATGTTAAATATGATTACCTATATTATTTTAACAAATATGTGTTTTCTGACATATATATTTTTATGATGAGAACACACACACACACACACACACACACACACATATATATATATATATGTATATACAGTATATAATTGAAGCGATAATTGGCACGATGATGACAATTGTCGATAATATTATGTTCATTAAAAACGTTTTTATGCGGATAAGCAAATGTTTCCATTATCCATCACACGCTGTCAGATAAATTTTTGCACGTAAAATAATTGCTATATATGGCGAACTCATTTGGATATTGCATAACCAGATTATCATTAAAAATTACATAACTAAGGTAATTCACACCGAATATTATAACTAGCAGGTGGATATTAAAATCATCTCTGTGTTACTAACAAATTAATAAGTACATCAAACAAAACAAAAACAACATTAATTTACAAATATGATTCTCATTCGAACTTATAATATTATGATACATATGTTGCATATTTTATTATGAATTCACTTTTTAAAAAGGCATTAAAGTCGATTATTAAAGTCGGAGTTTCTTATTGCCCCTTTTTCATGTTGATGTTAATTAATTATCTCGATACTCTGTTCTTTATTTTGTATCAATGAGATCATTGAACGATTGCTAAGTGTTTAAAATTGTGGATGTTCAAGATGTCAAAATCATAATCATATGTCATAGATATCAAAATCATAATTATATGACACATGTACAAGAATGATGCAACGTTGCTCAAGTAGATCTGACGATTAATTTTTAAATTACAATTATATTTAATTTGCCAAGAAATGCCGTTGAGACTGTCGGTTAAAGGCAGTATGTCACTAGCTCTAATTACAGTACTAAATCTCATTAATGTAACATAATAGCGTTATACAGACAAACTCATTATTAGATCGACTTGATACATTTGTTTTCGACCCAGTTACAACACTTAATGTCTCGTATATGCAGAATCAATGCATCATTAACGCTCGTATGATAAATGAGTACGTTACGCACAGGCAATAAGAATTTGCAGAGACAATTTAAAAATTAATTGACTTTTCTCGATTTTTCGAGAACCTTACTCTAAATGAATAAATTGTTGTAAAAAAAAGTCAAATAAAACTAAATAAACAAAAGAAAAATAAGTAATACATATGAAAGAAAGTTTTATTTCCATTTTTTTTATTTAATAGTAATTAGCATATACATATATTGTAAAACGTATCGATTATATTATCAAAATAATTATTTATTTAATATCTCTATATACATTAAGATGATAGAGAAATGAAAGAAAAGAAAAGAAAAGAAATAAAAATTGTAAAATTTCTTTTAACTTTAATGTTTTCATCTCATCTGACAATGAGATTTTTCTAACTTTCTCAGTTTTTACTTTAGACTTGTAGCATTTCTAAATAACATTTGGAAACATGCCAACATTTTAATTTATTTTCTCTCCAAGCTTTTAGCTTTGAGATGCTAACAGAGTAACGAATGTTAAGTATTCGTGACGCATACGACACTCATTCCCATAATTTATATACAAGTGCGTGTGTTATGTGTAACAAACATGCTGTGCGCTACCACAATGCTATTTACATAAATTTGCATACAGTTTCTTTTCTCGTTCGTGTTACTTTACCCGGCTCCTAAAAAAATTCAAGACATAATTTTATATATTCAAACATAATTTTATATAAATTCTACAAAGTTACGCTATAAACAAAACTTATGTGCAAAACTTAAATGAAAGCAACATATTTTATAGACTAATAAACAGTTGTTCTTTGGCGGAATTATAATACTTAATAATAAAAATTTATTTTCTACATTTAAATGAACAATATTTCACTTAAAATATTATATATACAAAACATTCGTAATATTTATTTGTCCAATTATTTGCGCATGTTTTTTTTTTACATTATACATTTTCCTATTATTCCAGAATAATAATATAAACAGAAAGAAGTCGTTGAAAAATTCCTCATTATCTGCTAACAGCAGAAGCATTCCAGTTTCAAATAAAAAACTAACATAAGTATCGTCGGAATATGTGTTTTACATCAAGAAAAGAATCCGTGCAAATCCAACCGTTAATATTATACAAAGCTAAACAAAACGGAAAACGCATAAAAAACCGTTAACTATAAAAGAGCTTTACTTCTTTATTCTGTTTAGCATAAACGGTTATTTTCATTTTTCCCCCAAAAAAATGTAAGAATGAATGAATAAAAAAACTTTTTCAACATTTAATTAATTAGTAATGTTTAAAAAGGAAATCGTACACGGTAAAAAACATTTTGTATTTTTGTGGAAATTTTCTTGTGTAGAAATTTTTGTGTTAAATTTTTAACATACTCTTATGTTAATATAACATACTGTCGTTATGTTATTTTAACTTTTCTGCATTGAATTAATATTCACCGTTTCTAAGAGTTAACAACACAATAATAAATCTTAACTAATTTACATTTTTGTGTTAATTTTTTACATATTATTCATACTGTGTTATTTGTTTACATATTTGCCTTTTGTTGAATTAACATTAAAATTAGAGTGGATAAATTGGGACACGAGAAATGTGTTAAATTTAACACAAAATTTTTTACCGTGTAAGAATTTAAAAAATACATATATATGATATATAATGGATAGTTTACCGTTATATTTTAATACTACATATAGTATTTTTTCATATATAATCAAATTTTATTATAATATTTGTAACATATTTTTTATCTACATGTTGTACAGATTTTATCGCTCTCATGATATTTTTCGATGTATCATTTAAGATAAGTAGATATAACCAGCAAACATCGTAATCGATGACGCACTGTTGACTACCTCAACGCCTAATAATCGCAATAATTTTCATACACAATCTCTACATATTTATTATCAATATCTATAGCTAGGGAAGGGATATTTGTATAAATCATTTTTCTAGGTCGTCAATATCCAACAACAGCAAGACCGCACACACATTCGTATATGGCATATGTATATAGCTAGCATTGTAGTGCGGTAAAACGGCGACATGAGAGCTTTCGCTATAAGAAGTATTCGGAGCGTGTGAGATCGAGCTCGACTGGGCGGGTATGCCGGATTTATGGAGGCCGTGCACGGCATCTGGTTAAAACAACGTTGATGCCCTACCCCGAGCCGGTGAACACGAACAATTACTCCCGAATCGTGGGCAATATGTGGCCTACTCGGTCAACGTAATACAGAATCCACGACAAAATCCCTCCTCTGATATTGACATTTGCGATCTGACAGAATACAAGTGTGCTAAATTGTCAGCTGATAAAACGCGATCGAAACGTTACCATATTATTTACTACACGTATGATGTAGGAACGATTATTCGAGCAATTTATATCCAATATTAATATGTGAAGAATTATATGTCATGAGTTTTTGGTGACATTTTACATAGAATATCTCACAATATGTGAACTTTAACTTTGATTATAGATTGGAGAAGGAAAATCTTTTTGCGAGAAAGTTTCAAAAATCCAAATAACTACATTTTCAGGTAAATTTTGTTTTAATAAAATTTTACTTCAATGTTTATAAAAATATATAATGTTAAATATTAGAAATTTGTAATAAATGATGATGTCCTTGCTATTTGCAAAAGAATTTGTTATTAAAATTAAAATGATAAATAGTGAAATATCTTGTGCATCAACTAAAATATGTACAAAGATAAGATATTGCGAATTTATAATATATTTTAATATTAAAGATTTTATACATTAAAATTCTATAATATTATAACTTTATTAAGTATATAACTATTTATTTGCAATATATAATAAAAATCCCTCTCTCTTTTTATGTAGAGATAAAATTCAGACTAGTAACAATAAATCTATAAAAATTAATTAATTGTTGATATCTCTCAATATGTGTCTGCAAAAAGTTATTACATTAACACGAGACTTGTTAGGAATTGCACTTTGCTGGGAAATTGCTCTAACGATCCCAATGAAAATTCACAATAATTTCGGACCGCAAACGGGAAGATTGTCAGCGTAGATTAGATTAACTGATTGCCAGATTACAGAGTAGAGTCCCTGTAAGAGCAATGTTTCTGACGCGTGCTGAAATACGGCGTCCTTTAATTCATACCTTCAAAAATGGCAGGAATATCAGCGACACATCGATGAAATGTTCACCAGTTTACACGAACGATCCCCGAGCACGTGAAAAGTGCACGCCAGGAGGTGACTTTGTTGCTCAAATTGCGGATTAATTTGACTCGCTATTTATTCCCTTATCGTTAACTTATCAACGTCACTACTTGCAACCGTACAATTGCGGACGTCTCTATGCCTCGACTAATATGCTTCAATATAATAAATGCAATGTACTTTTTAATAAATCGTAAACTAAAACATTGTATTACGTCTTTTCTGACATGCCGCTTACGTTTGTGATACTTGGAAAAATATAGAATTTTTCTTAGAAGCTCGCAAGAATCTTGATTAAAAAGACGAGCATTATATTCAAGAATGGGGTCGAGCTCTTATCTTTATACGAATGTACAATCGTACTGGTTCTTGTATGGTAGATGCCAGTTGCAGAACAACCGCATGGCGACGAGGCGTTACGTTGTTCTAAGTAAAATTATTACCCCAGCGTCATCCACGTGACACGGAATCAGGCGAAGGTACGTTGACCAAAACTGGCTTGACCACATCGCGTGACAACGAAGGCCGGCCGCGCACCGTATATATACCGTGAAATATTAAGAGTAGTTAAGCGATTTCGAACACGACATGGCAAAGTGGGCGCACCGCGCCATTTTTGCGGTCCGTTATTAATTTCCTCGCTACGAAAATCCAACCGTCCGTTCCCTGCGGACGCGCCCGACGTCCAACGCCCGACGCCCGACATCCGACGCCCCCGCCAAGTCGTTTTAATTAATTTTAATTGATTAATTTTAACTAAGCTCCTTCCGCTACAGCATTTCACGGCACGTTATTAAGCAGCAACACTTCATTTTTGAAGTGCATCTGAGAACTAGAGCAAAGCGCTGCTAAATATACGGTAAATTTTAATAAAATATACCGTGAGAAATAATTTTTTTATTTTTAATTATTATGGCAATAATCAGTATATAATAATGCGTTTACACAAAGAAGAATATCATATCTTTTTTAATCAAAGACATACATAAAAGAATTTAGATTATCGTGTTCATCAAAATATCTCGAGGAAAATCTTGTAACACGCACGCTAATGTTCTTATTTTATATATTTTATTTGACAGTTCCGAGACAACGCGCAATCATTTAACGTAGGAAAGAAAAAGTGCATCAACAAGAGACAAAACACAGCTAATAGCACACTACAAAGTCAGGTGTAACGGAAAAGTTTGAGAGACGAGTGTGTTTTAAAAGAAAACTACTGTCGCACAGTGATAGTCACGCGGAAAGTTTTCATTGTTTCAGCTGGCATCATAAGCTACACCACACCAGATACTTCTGTACCGGATCTCAATGATATTCCGTACGACGGTAAGAAGCAGGACAATTTGTTGACGGATGGCTTAGGCTGTTTAGTCGATGGCGAAGTCGGTGCGGATAATTACAAGACGGACTTAGGAAATGGAAAAGGTAATCGGTGGGTGGATACACGTGCGGAAATGCTTAAAACTGAAAGTAATAATTATCTATTAAGTCGTTAAAACCGTTTTAGACACACTTTATTCGTTCCTGTCGAAAAAGATCGTGACTTTTGTATTTAATGATTACGCGAACCATTAAAAATATAATATTTCACATTTAATATACTTCATCGTCAAAAGCTTCGCTCTCTACATATTTTAATTACGTTTTGTAATTTTGTGACGTGAATTCAAAGTGAGAAGTTTATGATATAAACTTTCTCCTTTTACGTTACTTTGCTGTCAATAAGAATAACTTCAAGAAATGATTGCCACGTATAAACTTTTGTAACAATTATGTTTTAATTATATTTTGTTTACTGTCACAGAGAATTACGACAAAGTATAGTTTATTGTGTTTTCTGAACGTTTTTCCTTTATTGGCTGCAGGCACGGCTTGGATTGCTTGGCTTCGTGACGCTTTCGAAAAGAACTTTGTGGAGCTCATCTTCGAGTTCGAGGCAACGTTGATCTTCGACGCGGTACACATCTATACCAATAATTATTTCTCACTGGACGTGCAGGTAATCTTCAATTCGTTTTTGCACAATGTGTTTCCTACTCACGTACTTTTATAATACCTTTTTTTTCAAAGAAAAAGAAATTAAATATTTAAAGACAATTTGTCTAATAACATATATGTGTAAACGTTTCGCAAAATAATTATTATTTTTAACAATACGCATTCTCACTGATTAATATATTTGAAATTTTTTAATATATTTTCAAAAATATCTGTGTCTGTCTAAATTTCAAATTAACACTGATGAAATGTTTCAAGATATGATAAGACTTGACGAATATATTTATTTAGATGTTCCTCAGTTTCATTTATATAAAGGAAGGATTTACATAAAGATTATTGCTTTTTGAATTGGAAGTAAAACAATTACGCAACATCATATCACTAAAAATGTCAATTAAGATGATGTCAATTAGATGTCTTCAAAGATAAAACAAAATATTTATGACAAGAGGAATATATTATCTCTTTTGTACTATACATGCTATTGACAGATAACAGTTTGCAACGTCATAAATAACATGATTAACGATTTATCAATTACATGGCAACAGTTATAGCACTTCTTTGATGTCAATGCCCTCAAACGGTCTATGACACAAAGGAATTTTTACATGTATTAAAGTGCATTGACCACAAACAATCACGATAAAAACGAATCACAAATAATACATAGATCACAATAAATCACATAATCAGAATAAAAAGCACATTTTTATTTTTAAAAAATATGTTGAATATTAAAAAAAGTTTTCTCTCTTTTCTTTTTCTATTTTTTTTTTTTTTTTTTTTTTTTATTGCAAGAAAGAAAATTTAAAAAAATAAGGTATTAATATTTTTTACATAGAACAATTCTCTCTTTTACAACAACATATTTTACAACATGCACCATTGATGTGACTTGATATATATCTTCTATAATTAAAATAAAAAAATTGAAATTTCTTCTGCATCTCGAGCTATCTTTGAAAAACAGTATATATGTATATATTGCAATGCGAGGTTGGTTCGCACAACAGGTATTTTCGAAGGCGGCTATATGGTTCAGCACTGATGGCGAAACTTATGAGGATGAGCCCTTGCTTTATTCTTACATACCGGACTTAGTGCTGGAAAATGCGCGAAACGTTTCAATAGGTCTTCATGGACGACAGGGAAATCTTCTCAAGCTACATCTGTACTTCGCCGCACGGTGGATCATAATCAGCGAAGTGACGTTCGACGCAAGTAAGTTTCCTCTGTAATATTTTACGGAACAGCGACAGACAATAAGTTTCTTTAATTTTTACATTACTTTTTTCGTGTCACATTGTGAAAAACAATCTGTCACGTTCTTTTAAATTTCCCGCGAGTCTCGTTGGATGCCTTGTATATTATTTGACCTGACCTAAATATGATCTAGATGACAAGAAAAACTTATAACATAAACGAGCGCATATTTAATCGTAATTCACAGATCATAATGTTTCAAAAAGTCTTGTAATGAACGAAGTTATAATACCCGTTGAATTATTTCGTTCTGCTCCACATGCATCCATCGACTTCAATTACCTTTTAATAACCATATCTTTGTCTTGAATATCCACCACCGTATTTTTCCAATTTTATCGCACTAATGACCATTTGAATTAACGATGTCGATATGGAATACGCGTACGATAATCCTATTTAAATCTCTACGCGAATGTGCACAAAATGCGTAATATTTCTCGATTACAGATATACAGAAAAATCGAAAAAAAATTTTTTATTATTTCTCACTTTTAAAACAATAACAAAAATTATGTAAAAAATGCGTTTATTTTACATGCGTATAATGATGTTTGGCGTATGCTTTTTACTTTTTAAAATAAAGTATAATCTTAAATTCTATAATTAGTACGATGGTATTAATTGCGTTTTCTTTTAATACAAAGTTTGAGGCAAAAGTTAATATCATTTCTTTCATTATTCTAATCATTTTAATGATCCACGTTCAAAAACATTAACATTTTATACGAAAAACTTATAAAATTTGCCATAAATTTTAATTAGCTACAGCTATTTTCCGCTTTCAGCAAATCCCTACGAAAACACTACGGAAGAGGCGGCGTCCGAGTTCAGCAACCGAGAAATTCCAGTCAACCCCGAAGTGGATCTTAACTTACAAACGAGTAAGTAACTTACCGAGAGTAGCATTTAATTCGTATCAATCTCGTTCTAATTAAGCACCGGGTACTAGAAACTTTTCATTTCTCGTACCGCATGCTTCTAAGTAGATGGCTATAAATTCACCAGAGTATCCTCATACATTTAATATCTTACGTTTTATTTGTGCACCACATAATCTCGAACATTTCTCACATGATTATATAATAGTATTTTACTTTCATGCGCACTTATTTTAAATATTTACGAGCAAATTATAAAGTTATCTAATCCCATTACCAGTTCAAGATTAATTTCGTATATAATTATTGGCTGTATACACCATATATACACCAATGTACGCATAGTCACAATTATTTATTAATTATTTAATTTTTACATTTATTATGACATTTCTATGTTTTAATACTTTGATCTTGTATACTGTATATTGTACGCATAAACTTAAGTGTTTGAACTTAGGCAATATTTGAAAGTTCAAACCTTAATTAACGTAAACAGTATCAGCATATAACAAAGATAAGTTTTGATCGTCAAGTAAATGTAATAAGCGAACAATATTCTATAAGCTCACTTATATGTGCGTGTTTATTTTACTAGAATAAAAAACATAATTTATTCAAAAATAAAAATATTATTTTACTTTAATTAATTATTTTCTTACTGATATTCTTTTTAAAAATAATTTGATTCAAATATTTATGTGAATTTAACCTTTAATGCTCAAGCAATATATTATACATAATGTGTAGTTATAGATTTATGTATAATCGGAGAAAAAAATCTTCAAGTATACAACACGCGTATTCAGCCCACTTTGAAACTATACGACATTTATTTAGCTAATTTTATAAGTTAAACAAAGCCATTATTTTTTGCCAAGTAGAAGATGCGATTAAGAAAGGTCATTGTCCAACGAATACAAGAGAAAGAAATGTAGCTACACTTTATAATTCACATAACAACTCCCTCGTAACGTAAACAATTAGTCGGGTTAAGAGGTAATGTTTGAGAAAAGAAGAGAAAAGTGAAGTTGACTCTAGCATAATTACGTATATCTCGTAATTTGTGCCAACAACAAATCCTACGCTGTATTTTCCAGACCGCAAAACAAATTAAAAATATGTATTTTCCGCTTGAGTCATTGAATGTATTATAATCAGAAGAATTGCTCGTCCAGGTGAAAAATTAAAAGCTGTGGTATAGAGATCAATAAATAGAAGTAAGAAATATTGACAAGAATATTATACGTGTAGGCCGTAAATTCTGACATATTAAAGTATTTTTAGTTGGGACACACTTTATACATACAGGTTTCAATATATATATATATATATATACACAGTTTTCCGATACAGGGAACAAACAATTACATTAGCTTTTTCATTCGCGCGATATGCCCCAAAACGTATGATAAAAGTTGCGCAGAATGCACGTCGAGAGACTATATTAAACAAAAAAAAAAAATAAATAAAACATAATAATTTGTCGCCCGAGTAGCTAGAGAATACGTGCGTAAATACGGAGAAGGAAATTACGTTACGAAAGGAGAAATGAGAATAAAAAATAGAAAAAACTTATAGCACGGGGGGGGGGGGGGTGAAGAACATGCAGATAACAGGAAGTGCAGCAGATAAATGAGGACGCGAGAGGATGTTGGGAAGAATACTCGACTGTGGCATAATTACGGTTCTCTGATATACTCTACCGCCAACGAATCCTATCCTCCTATAACCCCCAACGAAAAAATAGACTATGAGCACTTTCCAGGTTTACCATTATAAATAAAGGAAACGCGAACGGTCCTCAAATAAAACAGCCGCGAAATCGCCGACCGCGCAAATGCAGCATGCACGCTAAAAAAGATAGCACAAGGGAAGGGCGACAAGGAGTAAAAAAAACAAAGTAACTAAAAGCAACATGTAAACCGAGCGCCCGCTTTACGGTGGTCTGAATTCAAAAGAACACGACAGTGTGGTACCGCCCTTGTTAATATATGTATATGTTTATGTATGTAGTTTTCTTGCACGCAATTTTTTATGTAATTTACGAATAGGGAAGCTAATAAAGAAAAAAAAAAATGCTTTTATAATTCAAGCACCGATATCCACGCAATCGATTATGCGGATTAGCCAACGTCTGATTCGACAGAACGCAAAGGAGGATTAGAGTCATAAAAGAACGAACGAAATAAGACGGTGAAAACGAAAAGAAAGAGAGAGAGAGCAACTTACAGGGCAGTCGACTCAATAATTACATATCTCTGAGATGGATTGTGCAAATGCTAAACCTTATTCTTTTCAGCCTCTCTTGATTATTGATATTTTCTCCAGTCAACTACAAATAAAAACGTAGGAGTAATTGTTCAATCGAAGAAATAATAAAGGAAGACATGAAAACATGTATTATAAAACTCTTTTATTTATTATGATACTTGAAATACCAACAATGAGATTCATATACAACAAATGTTAACAAAATATTAGAATATTAAAAATGATTATTATGTAATGATATTAATCACAAATCCTTTAATGTGTTTATAATTAAATACAAAGAATATAAAGATTTTTTTATTTTCTGAATTTTCATTAAAGGAGGAAAGCATATAAAACCAAGTTTTCCTCTTTTGCTTTATTTTAATAACAAACTAAAAAGTTTCGTGAAATACTTGCTAAAAGCATGCATGGATTATAGAATAATAAATAAACTAAATACACTAAATAAAAAAAGAAAATCGATTAAATGTGCAACATTATCACATCAAAATGACGTTCGAAATCCTATCATCCGACACGAGCGATACATCCGCTAAATATGTTTCAATATACGGATATGAAGAAAGCAATGATAAGCAACGATAAGCTGACTGTCACTGCTCGATTGAAAAAAAGTAGAATAAGCCACGGACGTACGTGTAAGCAATCAATGTGCTATGTTGAAAAAAAAACAGAAATTGTTTAATAAAAGAAGAAAACAACTAGGTAAATATCAATAACAAGAGCTCCAATGCTATATATGTGCATAATACCAAATCGGGAACACAGTTTTATCTCCTAATACCGTTATCCATTGTCCCCTCAAAAAACAAAGAATCGTAAGAAGAGTAAAAAGAATGAAAAAAACGAGGAAAACGAGAAACGAACGAAAAGAGTACGCATGAGTATAAGAATGGAAATTAAAAGCGTTTCCGCGCTTCTCGGGCAATTTTCTTTTTCTGTACAATTTCACGATGGAGAGAGGAAGCGTTCATTTAAAATCCAGATTTTTCTCATCCGCGTTGGTACTCGTGCGACGAGCACCTTTCTCGAATTAAGTAAAATTGGCGTTATAACAATGATTTGTCACGGTTTTCCACCTGGCCTATTTTGCGTTTAATCGAAGAAAAGTCACTGCGCGAGTTTAATTGTCACACGAGCGTCTGTTTGAGAGACCTATTTATTTCTGTCACAAAAAAAAAATCACAATTGTACTGATGTACCTTTAGAACACATGATACGGACTGTTAATTTTTGCAATATAAATCAATAACAATTATTGAAAAAAGAATTTAGCTTTATTTACAATCAGTAAAATAGGTTCTCTCGGTTGAAATAATTGTTTTTGATTATTGATTGGAAAAAAATAGAATCTAGATAGAGGCAAAGGTACATATGCTAAAAAAACAAAAAATTTATTTTTTATATTATTCCACTCAACAATGATATTGTATGTTCACCTTTAACTTCGTATAGTTACAGCATCAGGAGATGGTCAAGAATACTTAGAGGTACTGATAGGCGTTCTCACTGCGATTATATTGTTACTCTTATTGGTCTTCTTCATTATTTTATTTCTAAATCGACGACAAAAACTGCAGAGTTCGCCGACAGTATTGAAAAATCCATTTGGCTTCGCCATAAATATGAAGGTAAAACAAATTACGCACGCTTGATATCCCGAGAGACGAATAATAATTAAAATTTACGTATTTTACAGGGTCTACTTTTAAACTTAACGCCTGGTGGGATGCTGACCGCAGAAACCGCCAATCATGTTTCACCTGACGTGCCAGAAGACGTCAGTATACACGAGTCACTTACGATGGAACAATTTAATTCACCGCTTGTCAGCCCGCAGTATAAATCTACATACGCGATCGTAGCGAATTCCGGTGAATATACATTAACAGCTTATCATATATTATTGACAAATAAAAAAAAACAAAAAGGAAAAAATGCTACCTTCGCATCATTTTTTACTCTTGTTTTTTTTTCTTTTTTTTTAGAATCTTCGAAGGATTTCGAAAACATAGAAATACCGGAAGAGAATGTGCGACTAGACGCAAGACCGGAATCTGCCGTCGGTCCATCGAGTTGTTCCTCGTCACCGACTAACTCGCCGGCTCGTCATTCCCAACACTACAGGACCCTTCAAAGTTATAGCAGTCCAACTAGGAAACTCAATATCGCGGTTACGCCCAATCACCAAAGGGACGTCGATCACGTTCACTCAAAACGTTGGCACACAGCGCCAAAGGAGAAGCACAAGGTACACATTTAGCTACGTATTTACCATCGTATACGTACAATTTAACAGTGCATTTGACTGATTGCGCGAAGGCAAAGGAAAAGTACGTTACATCTACGAAGCTGGAAGTCAAACTAGCGCTACTTGAAACTCTCTTGATTTCTCGATACCAGACTGTAATTTAAGTCAGTTTGTTTATCTTGTTGCAATAATTTATTTTAAATAGAAATGGATGGGGCGCAGAGCGGGAATGATTATAACGTTCGATAGTTGAATATGCATCTCATTTATAGATACCTGCACCAGTCGTCAGTTGGAATATTGCACCCAGTATGACCAAACCGTATAAATGCAAGGAAATTGAGCCAACCAATATACCACGTCAGTGCCTACGAACGACAGAGAAACTTGGCTCGAGAAACATAGGAGAGGTACAATATTCTTTTACACATTATCGCCTTAGTAATAGCAAAAGTTATTCGAAATATCATTGTGCTTCTACTCTCCCATATCGTAATCAAAATTAATTTAATTTATGAAAAAACTAAAGAAAAATTTGATGCATTAATTAATCATATGTCTAAGATATTGCGCGCAGATGTAAATGTGCCCGCAGATATTGTGACAAGTACATTGTAACAGTACATTGTAACAGTTTCTAAATCTGCTTACACTTAATGGCAGTTGCGGGTATACGATGGTGAAATCAATTTGCATATTTATCTAAACAACGTAATTTATCTAAACATACGCATACACAACATACTCTACTGCAATTTTACTATATTTATTTCTCCTGACAATATTTAATAATTTCAAACGTGTGTCAAATAATCGATAAATTTTTATTCAAGCATCTTTTAATAATGTACATTTGATTGACATTGGTGAGATGAAAAACTATATGTATGACATGTTTTTTATATCAGAGGGTTATTGTTTGCAGGCTGTAATATGCGAAGCTGTCGGTCTAGACGAGGTTGTATCTGACGCTCCCAGATTAGTCGTTGCTCGCGTACCCCTGTGTACCAGTGATATTCGAACAAACAACACAGTCGATCAGATGAGAGAAGTGCGATTTTTGTCGTGTTTATCCGATCCGAATATGGCACGTATATTAGGGGTGTGTACTGTCGATCCAGTGCCGTGGACAATTATCGAATATACGGAACTCGGTGATCTGGCTCATTACCTTCAATACAGTGTACCACTCACAGGAACGCTCAGGCCAAACTGCAATTTAAAAACCCTTAGGTAAACTTATGATTTTATTTTTAAAATAAAGATTTTTATTTGTGACTGTCAAAAAGCTCTTTCATATTTCTTTGCTTTTCTCGTTTAAAAAAATACAAATTATAATAGAAGACTATAGAATTTAACATATATATATATATATATATATATATATATACATATATATATATATATTATATTATATATATATATATATATATATATATATTATATTATATATAGTATATAAAATATATCAAAAAACTTGTTTTTATAAAATAAAATATAAATTCATTTTTTCACAAAATTTATTTGATAAATTTTTATTATTTCTAGTCAAAGTTGTTTGCTATACATGGGAACACAGATAGCGTCCGGCATGAGATTTCTTGAATCGAAGAATCTGGTACATAAAGATTTGGCGGCCAGAAATTGTTTGGTAGGTCGCTCTTATACTGTCAAAGTGACCGACATAGCCATGTGCAGCGATCTTTACAAGAAAGATTACAGCGATATAGGTGGCAGACCCCCTGCACCAATTAGATGGTTACCTTGGGAGAGCATTCTATTAGTAAGACTTTTAAAGTATCTTTTAATTGTCCATGATTATGAAATTAAGTTGTAATGTGTATTTTTTTCAATTATATAAAGAATGTCCCCCAATTCACAATTTTTTTTAAATTTTAATCATAGATTCTCTAATCAATTTGCAACCGATATTTAGTAGAAATATAAAAAAACTGTTTGTTATAAATTTTCAATTTGTAACATTTTTGAATCCCAAATAAATATATATATATATATATATATATATATATATATATATATATATAATAGATCTATTAAAGTAAATTTTGAATTTGAGATAGGTTTCTATTTGCATAAAAAAGATCTTCTTTCTCGATTATTTATTCCTTGAAAATTATTAGTATTGCATTATTTTCCTCTAGATTGATTACAAAATACACCATCAATATTAAAATTACGATTTGTGGGATATTCTTATGTTATACATAATAAGGTAACATACTACAACAAGAGCGAGCAGTAATAAGTAATATTTAAATTTCAGGATAGGTATACATGTTCGAGTAGTACATGGTCTTTTGCCGTAACACTTTGGGAGGTGATGAGTCTTGCTAGGGAAAAGCCCTTTCAACATCTGTCAAATGATCAAGTTATTCAGAACGCTGAGCATATGTATTACGGAGGAGAGCTACAAGTAAGCGTTTATCTCAATTATTTTACGATTAATTATTTTTCAAAGTTTAATTAAATCATACTTGAAGATTTAATTTTAACATATATTACAAATTAGACAAGTTTTGTTTCATCAAATTTTACACATATATTACATATATTTGTTTACTTATTTAAAAAATACCAATATATTATAAAAAATAATTATTGGGATGTCTTCCGCAACTGTTTTAGTTTGTCTGCAAATATTTGTATTTCAGGTACTTTTGCCGAAACCAACAATGTGCCCGGAAGAGGTCTATCGGATGATGTGTTCATGCTGGAGAAGAGACGAGACATCACGACCAAACTTCAAGGATATCTACACGTTCTTGAAGAACATAATAGCAGACTATCGACCCGGTGCATAAATAATCTCGATTAACTGTGATACGAACAAATAATTTCTTTGAATATGAACGACACAATACATCGTCGGGAATATTTCAAGAATGGATATACTCGCCGGGCATGACGCCTCGCGAATCAGATTCTCCAGAAATGTACAATCGTTAATTTTAAACATACGTGTCGAAAATGCTGGACTTCGTGTCTCCCTTCTCTCGCAGAAAATTCGACAAACGCAGCGAATCGCGCTCCGAGTGCAAAACTCAGCGGTGATTAAAGATTAACACCCACAGATTCTGTCGCTCGTAATCTGTTATCCAGACGAAAGTAATGACAGTAACGGATATCATGTAATATCGAAATGAATGCCAAAACAAAAAGCATACGAGAAGAAATGTATGCTTATCGTGCAATTAAATTTATTTTCTTCAGATATTCAAAATGAACAATTTTTTGCTGTTCTTTGACTCGAACGTATAGTCGCGTCACTTTTGTCTGGACATCTAATGAAATTTCATTTTCTAGTCACTATGAATCTTTAATTCTCACGAAAGTGCTATCGTGTACAGTATTCTAACATTAATAATGTGTAATGTACGCCACTATGCTCAGTACTGATAAAGTCTATCCATTTGTACATATAAAGTTTAAGTCTTAACGCTAGGTAAATGGGAAATTTTTACGGCAGTAGATGTCACGACGACTGTTTCTTTTTCCTTTTGTTTGTCTTACTTTATATCTTTTTTTTAGACAAATAATTCTTCTACAAATTTTAATATGCAAGAATGGCTTTAATTCAGTTTTCGTTTTAAAATTCGTGAACACGGTAAGTTAATGGCTCGAATGTAAAAAGTATCCGTAAAAATAGGCACGAGCAATATTTGAGAAAAAATTTAGATGTTTAGTAAATTAAATACATAAGATGTTGTGCATAACATAATTTTGTTAGCTTACCGTCTTATGCCCTAAAAATTTCAGCTTAGTCAACAATTGTACATTCAGTAGTAAGTACTTATTATTCCATCATTCCGTTTAAATTTAAAATGTACTATGTTAAGTGGTGTAGATTTGAAGTATGTTCTTCCCAAGAACGCATAATATGAATACATATCTTTGCTCGTTTTTATTTAAAAACAGAAAAATGCTAAGAACATCTCTAGTGACAAGTATGATGCAAAAAAATTAATAAAAATTTAAACAAAAAAAGGCATATATTTGTTGAAATTTCAAACTACAAATATATACGCTTAAGCGTATCGAGAATAGCAATACAAAATAAAAATGTTAGCATAGCGATAAAAAAATTAGACTTGCGTTTTTTTGTTGATAAAGAACGCTTTAATTTATTTATTTGATTATATAATATTTATTACAACTATTTTTGCTATTTTTTTATATTCGCCATCAATTTTGATTATCATTTTAAAATATGTGAATAAGCCGAAAAACAATGAAATGCAGCTTGTTATTTGTATAAACATAAAAAAAATTAATTGAGATCAAATTAGAAGAGTTTGTACACATACACAAACTTGCTGGCAACTTGCAGGCAAATACATTGCTTTCCGAATGTATTAAGTGGACTACAGAAAATTCTAGATAATTCTTATCATTATAATTGTTTTCGATTTAGTAAAGATTATGTAAAGAAGCAGAATCAATCGCGATGAATGATAAATCCTTGTAAAGTGCTTGTTTTCAATTGTTTTTTCAATAATAAACTAATCCGTCGCGTGAAGGACTTGATTTGATCATTTGATTAACTGATCCAAAAGTCTTCTGGACTTTCACTTATGGCATCATTTAAAGTATCTACATTGACACAGTATATTAGTATACTCAACCAACACATTAAAGAAAATTGTCGAATACAAACAGCAAAAATAGTAATTTTTTAATGTTAAAATATTAATGATAGCACAGCTTATTCAAGCTCAAAATAGTCATCTTTAGAGTACTTTCTATAAAAATAAGCAAATATTAAAATTATAGATACAATATTAAAATTGATATAATTTAGAAACAAAATCACACATATATAGAATCGTTTGAATAATATGTTTTATTTCAATAAATTAAATTCATTTTTTGAAATTATATTTACATATTAGAAAATATTTCATATGCAATATGCAATATACATAGTTAATTGTTCTTATTTTTTATATTTACAAAAATTTATTTTTGATTTTACAAGACCTTCGTCGTATTTATTTATTAAATTTATTTATCTCTTATTTGCAGTACGTATGAAGAAATGGAAGATTCTTCAATGTACATAACTCATTCCGAGCAACAACATAACAAATTAATGTTACATCGTTTGATAAAGTTTGATGAACTAGTAAATAAATACAAATAGTTAAAAATTTTGCTTGGAAAAAGCCAATGTATGATCTCTGATTTCATTATACCAAAGATCATATCAGACGAAAGATTGATACATGAGATTAAGATACTTATTATGTAGTGTTTTATATATCTGAATTAATATTACAGAGAGAATAATATTTATTTAAAGCAGAAGAGATAATTAACTTGATTTTAATCTGTTTATGTCTTTTAATCTATATCAAGTGAAAAATACATATATGTATATAAGACAAAATGTCGTTGCATATAAAATTAATAAGAAAAAAAAGACTATTCATATTTCTATCAGAATAATGACTACATTTAGCATTAAATGAGACATAAAGAAATAATAAAAACAAATAATACGACTGTAGAGAGCAGGGATCCAAAAGACAACGATTACAATTCAAATATTAAAATAGAATGAAACAAAATAAAATATAACATACATATTACAACATTGAAAATATTGATACAATTTGTAAGGTAACGTTCGCATTAATTAATTTTTTATTTTTACCTTACAAATTATATCAATATTTTAAATATTGTAATATATATGTTTTATTTTATTTTGTTTTATTCTATTTTAATATTTCAATTATAACCGCTATCTTTTGGGTCCTTGCTCTCTACAATCGTATTATTTGTTTTTATTACTTATTGTTAGAATAAAGAGAGCTGCTTTTATTTATTTATTTTTTGATCAAGAAATAACTATATCTGTTTCAAAATATCTATTTCATCTTTATTTGAAAATATATATAATTTTATATATATATATATATATATATATATATATATATATATACATACATATATAGTGTGTATATATATATATATATATATATATATATATATATATATATATATATATATATATATATATATATATATTAATAATAGATTTAATTCAGTTAAAGAGAGAATACTATATCGTTAAGAATTTGTATAATGACAAGAAGATAGAAATAATTTAAAAAGAATAATTAAACTAAATAATTAAATTGTATAATTTAAAATCCAATTACATAATACGTAGAAAATGTTGTTTTGTTAAAATGAATTCTCTTCTCTATGACATAATCAGTTTCACAGACTTTCGACTATTATCTGTAGTCGACTTATCAATAGTATAAAAAAGAATTGCAATGCTGGTACCATATATTTCACGAACAGTTGAGTACAATAAATCTGAAAATTCTTTAAAACAGCTTTTTTCAGTAGTTCTTCTAGAACATACGATTATCAATCGATGAATCACGGAGGGACGAATCATTATCTGACTTTGCAAAGATGAAAAAAAGATAATATATATCACAGTCAAAGTGATATAATGGTCGCGCGTGCTATTTATTCTAGCATACATGTGTATGTGTAACGTCGGCCGCTTGTGTTTATATATGGTAGCGTCCCGGGAAAGTGAGATCATTTAATCGTCGGCTGTCATACGTTACACTTCGACACTCTTACTCGCTGAAAAAATGAGATCTGGCATGCTAATATTTGTTACTCTCGCGACCATTCTTCTCTACACCAGTAAGTAAAAATACTTTATTATTATGTAAATGATATATCATATAACATTTTCACAATACAAATAAATGCAATAAACTAATATAAATATGTCATATTTTTTAACACGTATGCAATTTTTAGAAAAAATGAAACTAATTATAACTTGTTTTTTTATTTAGAGATTATTATCTAATTAGAATATTAATAAAGGCCAATTTGACTGGCACCACTTTCCCATTGGTTATGTGCGGGGTCCTTTTTAAATATACATATTTTAATTTGTTAATTCAATTTTATTTTGTTGTAATGTCAAAGTTATACAGGGTGTCCCCAATTTAAATGGTAAAACTTTGGGAGCGTGTAGGGGACCGAAAAACTAACAAGACAAAAACTCCTTTAGAGATTTGCTCGTTTTTGAAGAAAATCGCAAAAATTCAATCTCTCATTGTCAGTTGCTCTTTTAAATTAATTGGCGCCGAATAAACTTTCTACTTCAGGGTTCCTTACATATGTACACGTTCCCGACGTTTTACCATTTAAATTAGGGACATCCTGTATAAAAGATTTTGTCATATATTCTAAGAAATTATACAAGTACATACGATCAACTAAAATTACCTTACTATATTCTTTATTTTTATATCTTTTTGTCATTACATTTCTTCTCTTTATTAAAATATTACTTTTCTTCACTACTTTAAAAATGAATCTATTTCTTCGGAAAGATATATCATATGGCAATAATTTTTTGAAGATACTTATATATCGAGAAATTAAAATTGATATTTTTTCGCATAATACACATAAACATAAACACACACACACACGCACATGCGCGCGTGATTATCTTATTTCTTTACGTTACAATTTTTTTACACATAATATTTTACACACATTTTTACACATAATAAAAATCATTTTGTATTTACAGTTTAATGTTAAAACTCATAAGACTGAGATAATATTGCCATTGCATTAATGACGTTAAAAAATGTGTACTTTTAAAACAATTAATTACTTTCACACAATTAATTGTTTTGAAAATATTTATTATTATAGCTTTTCTCCAGCGCAACAAAAAAAATCGGAGATGTCAAATCTGAATAAACACATAAATTTGTTTTCAGAATATATTAATGCATTCGAAATATGTCCGAAAGAGAATTGTCTTGAGTCTCAAAAATGCGAGCTACCAATAAAAAGTTCAATTATGTGCCAACAACAAAATATCACGTGTTGCAGTGTAGGTAAGTTCACTTCTCACTTTTTGTAAACATTATTACATTGTTATAGTTATATTACTTTATTATAGTTAGATATATTATATATTATATTATTGTGTTGTTATATATTATAAAATATTATAAAGATAAGTTATACAGGGTACTTACGAAATACGTGAACAAACTTCTTAGACGTATTTTTCTCGTCAAAAGAAAGTTTATATGAACAAACCCATAGTCAAATATGAGTGATATATAAACTATGTTCTATGTATAAGAGAAGAATAAATATACGAACATAATATACCGAACTCCAGATATTATTACATGATTTTAACAGATATTTTCGTAAAAAATTCGCCTACAATAAGAGTTACTGAAACAAAATTATTATCTACAAGGACATTTAAAGCCTTTAGTGTTTGCAACCTATTCATAACAATAATGTACTTATTTACATATATATTACATATATATATAAATAAGTACATTATATATTACATATATATATTATATATTACATATATATATAAATAAGTACATTATCGTTATCAATAGGTTGCAAACATTAAATGCTTTAAAAGTCCTTGTAGATAATAATTTCGTTTCAGTAACTCTTATGCATAATATAAAACATAGTTTATATATATGTACAATATTGTAGACAAATTTTTGACGAAAATATCTGTTAAAATCATGTAATAATATCTGGAGTTCGGTATATTATGTTCGTATATTTATCCTTCTCTTTGTAATATCAAAATATGTATTAAAAATCTGTATCAAGACGTGCTCTCATATAATTGATATTCGAAAGGTCAGTCATATTTTCGCTACCATATATAAACAAAGTCTTGTACAGTGCTTGCTCGCTCTCTCTAAAATTAAAGTCTGAGCAAATAAAAATAAATTGATAAAATATTGTCGTTTTGAAAAGTGATTGAGACCCGTACGAAATCTTTTTATAATCTGCTCTCACAATATATTATAATTATATATAATTTCTGTGTTAATTCTCTCAATGCAATTATCGTTAACCTCTTTTCCAATTCATATTATTTATTTATTTAAATATTTATATATTTTATATTTTTATTTAAATATTCTAGTTATTATATAAATTTAAAAATATTTTTACAAAATACGATATACATAAGTTTACGTCACAGGACATACACGTTCAGAAATTTATTTTGTCGCATTATAAGTCTCACGAATGACTAATGAAATAATTTATGCGTCACTTTCACGTCGACTATGCGCGATTATCCATTTCTATTTAGTGATATCTATGATATTTCATTTATAACGTAGATTTATATTTGAATAGTTGATTTTCGAAATGTTTTGGAAAATCTTTAACAGCCGATACTTTAATTTTTCGATGATAGATCGATCTGATAATGATAGATTTATTAGTCTATTATTTTTTGTTTCTCTCTTGTTACAGTTAAATTAGAATTCAGAACTCATTGTCATCATTATGGTGGAGAATGCATGAATATTTGCGCAAGGACACTGCAAAGGAATGTAGTCGATTGTCCAAGCGATCAAGTCTGTTGCGTTTTGGTTTAAATAATTTACTGAAGTATAGTAACTAGTCAATAATAATCTCTCTCTGATTACAATGACAAGTTTTAATTTAATTTAATAATATGACAAAATGTAAAAAAAAATTATTTAATATCAATTCTCTTTAAAAAATATGATAAAAAATATATGTTACACATACATATTTCTCCTTAAAAGCATGTTTCTTTTAATAAAGTAGATGTATGTATATTGTTTTTATGTAATATTGAGAAAATAAGCTTATTACTTAAATTATTATAATAAGATCTATTATTATAATAAGACTTTTAATAAGACTTATAATAATAAGTTATTATAATAGTTTTATAATACAATATTATAATAAGGTATTATAATAATAATGAGACTTTTTGATCTTATTGAGACGATTTGATTTTAATAAAAAAAGTTCATTAAATAAATAACAATGTATGTTACGAATGATATCTATTTGTAATAAAATATATGGATCTATTATGAATTTTATTCAATATATATGTATATACATAGCTAAAATAAAATTTGTTAATGAATCACACAAATTATTTAATTAAATATTTATTTTAATACATATGTTTTTCACCCTTCAGGTTTATATATATAACATCATAATTATTATTTATATGATATCTAATACATAGAAAATTCATTGAAAGTAATATGTAATTTTAATTTAATCAAAAATTAAAGTCTTATATAGACTAACTAGAAATAAGAATCAATTAAATCATGGCCACGTAATATTAAATTTTTGATTGAAAGACTCTGCAGTATGACTATCACAGTACTAATATATGATGTATATCATTGCAATTCTTTAATTACGATTATTTTCAAAAAAATTTATGCAGACTTTATCTTGATTCGGATTAAACTTTTCATTGATTAAATTGGGATAGAATTCAATGGAATTGAAGAAAATTAATAGTTGCCATTTTAATACGACATTCTTCTTATGTTCCTCGAACAATGATAATTTGAAGGAGAAGTCGGAAAAGGAAAAGGATAAGAAAACAAGGGAAAAGAAGAAAGCAAGCGGGATATATCGTAAAGTTTTATCTGAAAAGAAAAGTTGCCCGGAACAGAGACGAGCTGAGGCGGTTGACAAGGGGTCGGTCAAGGAACAACGTGTACAAGAGAGGCATCCAAAAGAAGAAGGACAGAAACGAGTAAGGGAAATAAAAAATAAGAGGAAAGATGTACGAAGAGAGGGAAGAGAGGAATAAGCTTCGCCATGGGCGATGCAACCAGAACGTACAATAATATATATATATATCTGTGCACTGATATACGAAACTGTATTGGTTAGCCTTTGACGATTAAGAATCTCTCGTGCAACAAAGAAGAAAAGGGAAAAGTAATATAAAATATATGAAACAATAGTAATACGTTTATTCCATTTTATCTGCGATTAATTTTACATTTGTACATTTCAGTATTTCTCATTTCGTGCTAATTAGTTTTGAAAACAAAATGAATAAATAAATATTAAGAAGCGCTAAATGAATAAAACTTTTAACATGAAAAACAACACAATTCCGCTCGAAAATATGTACATAAAAATTATTGTAATTGACTGAAAAAGACGAGATATAAACTCGTCGCAAAAAAAAGAAGAAAAAGATAATTTTCTATACTTTTCCATTCCATCTTTTCACGATACAGTTAAAATCCTATACTAGAAATTATGTGACAAATGAAAAACAGGTGTAAAGCTGAAGTGGATAACATAGTTACTATGCGGCAATAAAGAAGACAAGCTGGAAAATGAGATATGTTAAAAGGTCGCAAGAGTCGCTGACATTTCCATTGCACCGCAATATCGCCATTCTCATTTCTGTTTGAAATTTCTCTTTCTATTTCTCTCATAACACACGCAATTGAAAAATATGCGAGGGAAAGAAGAGAAAAGAAGAAAAGCACAAGAGTTGCGTCGCCGGGAGCAATGTACGGGCAGATGCCAATATGACAGTACACGCATTCGCACGTACACGTGCAAGAATCGTTTCTCTTGACCCTCGGGGGGGTAAAAGCGCATAATATTACGTAGTGCAGGAACAAGAAAAGAAGCATCCCTTCCACGTGACTGCGCCTGAAGCGTTAGCGAGAAAGACACCCTCAGGGTTGCTCGGCCCAAGATACGAAGCACACAGCGACTTCAATGAGACTGCGATAACGAAACGGCGATAACATATTATCTTTCGCGCGAGTGCTTTAAGAAGCGAAACGGAAAGTACCGATGAAGAACTTTGAAGGTAAATTTCGCAAAACGCGCGGGAGCGCCCGCGGTGCTAGATTATCCTAATCTCATTATTTTTCTTGCGATAAATGATGCCATCAACCAAGTAGAATGCCAAGTTCAAAGAAGAAGGGGGTAGCGGCGCATCTCGCCGCGAGCGATGCAGGCAAAATGTCGGCGAGATGCGATGGTGCATGCATATACGTTCGTATACTTACACACATATGCATATTAATATATATATATATATGTGTGTGTGTGTGTGTGTGTGTGTGTGTGTGTGTGTGTGTGTGTGTGTGTGTGTGTGTGTGTGTGTACGTATACGCGAGAGTCGTTTCGGGTGGCCCGCGGGTGAAGGTATGAGATCGTGGCGTGGGAGAAGAAGAAGAAGAAGAAGGACGTCGTCTTTCTCTCCCCTTTATCTCCCTCCTGTTACCCTTCTTCTTCTTGCTATCGTTGTGCGCGCGAGTGGTGCCCTGGGCGATAGACACGCGGTGCTGCTGCATCCCACCGTGAAGCGGTGCGGTCGTTCCGCTGCGGGCGCGGAAACGAGAGATAGCGCGGTGAGCCTGGTCCTCTCCACTTCTTCGTGTCCCAGTGAGAGAGGTGGTCGAAGGGCGAGAGTTAGAAGGGCGGAAAGAGAAAGAGAGAGAGAGAGAGAGAGAGAGAGAGAGGGAGGGATCTCTCTATGTTGCCCTGAGGGTATCCAGCGAGACAATGCGCTCCGTGACGCTCCGGGCGACTCCAAGGCAGACCGTAGTTCTCCCTCGTTTTCCGTTCCCTCTTCTCGTCTCCCTAGGCCTCTGGCGATTCTTCCGTCCTGCTCTTCTCTTTCTCTCTCTCTCTCTCTCTCTCTCTCCTTCCTTCTCCTTCTTCTCTTTGCTTTCTTTCCTCTCGCCCCACGTTCTAGTAGTTCTTTCTCTTCCTCGTCCCCGCGAGACTCTTTCCGTTCGTCATTTGCATCAACTTTTGCTGATATACGATATACGTTATAATAGTCGAGAAATAGAAGAAATAAAATTTATTTTTAATTATTGTTTGACATAACTAAAAATAATCGATTTTTTTCTTAATATATTTCTTAAATAAAAAATGAAAGAAAAAAATGCAAACATTATTTTGATTTTTCCATCTGCACAACATACATAGTCTTAGTTTGAATTTATTTTAGTGTTTTCGATATTTTCTCTTAGTAATAATTTTATATCTAATTGCGGTTGAATTATTATGTTTTCCGTGATCTTATTCGACTCTGACTGTGTTCCTCTCGGTATATTTCCGGCGCGTCATTACTTCTCTCTAAATCTTCATAACTGTCTCCGGTGTATATCCAAGACGTAAAATTTCTAGAATGTCTCCCCAATTGCAATAAAGCGTTCTTTCGGCGTCCTTCTTTATCGCCCGCTCTTATATCTCCCTAACACATAGCCTCCTCGTCCTCCTTCTCTATTGCGTTCTCTCTCCTAGTGCACGCTCGCTTGGAGGGAGTAACGATGCCCTGGAGCGGGCCTCCGCGGCGCGGCACTGTGGTAACGATAAGCAACGAAATGAAATATTAATGAAGTACCTGAGCGCACGTCCATTTTTCGCGGGCATCTCACCACCAACGCCTCAGGTGCCGAAGAAAAAGTCGGCTGGCTCATCGGAAGTAAAAGAATCATCGCTAGAAAACAGAGAAACGAAAGAGGAGAACCGACTGCTGTGTCATTCTCGTGGCATCTAGATTGTTGCCATGTAACATTTTGTGATTTAACAATATCTATATCTCTCATCTCAAGAAGATCGTGTCACTTAATTATCTTTCTCTCTCTCTCTTAAAAGATATATAAACACAAAATAGAAAATAAAATAAAAATAAAATTTTTATATTTTTTTTAGTATTATATACAATATATTATTATATATTTTATATATTATATATTATATATTATATATTACTTCTCTCTAAATTTTATATTATATATATTCTTATATTTTTACGTTTAACCTTTCTATCATATATCTATTATCGTTCAAACTATGTATTTAGGAACTTTCGAAAATGTAAAATCATGGAAAGGTAAAGTTGAGCTTTATAAGGAAGTTCATTGAGCAAAGAGAGGAACGCAGAGAGAAAAATGATGATAAAAAAGAATATCGAAATATACGTTCTACTACAGTTTTATTACGATATTTTAAAAATTTGATATTTTGGAAACGAGTTAAAAGAGAGTGACATACCAAGATCAAATAAATTCGTTCAAATCATTCGTACTAATTTCTTCTATTTAAATATAGAATTATAATGATGTCTGAAAAGTCTACTAATTGATTAAGACAAAATTTTTATAATACCAAGTTATCTATATGATTCTTATGATAAACTTACGCAATCATTATTGACATTTTATATTATTTCATTACAGTTTTTTATCGCGATTGAGATTTTATATAAATTATCGAACTCATTTATATACGTGCCACGACAATGAAAATACGAACGCATTTATGTTACAACGATAAATATCTCTTGCGAAAGTCAAACGATCACATCCCGATTATACGGCCGGCCAATAATAACGCACCGCCTGCGTTTAGCCCTTCAGCGGAATTCGAGCGCCACATTTTCGCGAACAATATATGGAAAATAACCCATTGCGCACCTTTACCGTCGCCGCATGGCAATGCATGTCAGCGGTGGTTGCATTGCGATGAATACGAAAATACCCGGGGCAATTCCCTAATTGCAGTGAGAGGCAAACGAACGGAGGGAAAGAGAAAATGAGAGTAAAACGGAGGAGAGAGAAAGAAAGAGAGAGAGAGAGAGAAAGAGAGAGAGAGAGGTAGAGGCCAAGAAGGGAGAAAGAGAAAGTCGTAAAGAGAAAGCGAGATAGAAATGAACGAGGAGGGGTGGAGGGGGGAGATCTATTCCTTTTTTTTTAACAACGCTTCGAGCACTTTATTTTTCCTCTCTCCCTCTCTCTCTTTCTCTCTTTCTCACTTCGCGAATCTCTGCGATATACCATATATTCACCTTCGTTTCATCTTATCCCGCTCTCTATCTCTTTCTTTCTCTCTCTTTCCCCTTCGATGCTCCATGTGTCTCTCCTCTGTCGTGTGCTTCGAAGCGGTCGAACGCCCCCGCGAGCCAACATGGACCAGCGCCTTTCTCGTGTGTATCGTGTGTCTTGCTCGATCTCTACGATTCTCACGAGTCGCCGCAGGACTCGTTGCCTACAAGTCTGGGCTACGCCGACGGACAGAAGAGGAAAGCAGAACCAACACGATGTTTCTTCCTTTATCACGAATCGGCGAATTTCGTAAGTTTATATATTTCACGTCGGTGTATAAGTACAATTTCAAAATGCACTGCAATTGGTATAATCGTGCGGTAAAAAATTCTAATTTAATTTTAATTTAACTTTACTTTTAATTATTTCAATCTATAAACTGAGATATTTCCCCTTGTCTAGGAAAAACGCAATTTACAGGTCAAAATGATACTTGATCTTTCTCTTTCACAATTCTATTGTTAAGTAAAGCTTTTTTCCATTTATAATATCGTGAATGTTAAAGAAAATTAGCTCAAACGTTATTTAATCAAAAGCGATAAGTAGTACGTGTCATTCAAGTGTCCGCAATCTTTATAAGCCCGATGTGATTATCTTTTATTGCTTAATAGCATGTTTTCGACCGTACAGCGCGATGATGGTTCAAACTATCGACACTATCAGCGTCGAATAAATTAAAAAAAAAAAAAGAAAATAGCATCGAAAGGCTTTGCTTCCTGCAACGCTCGAGGGCAACGAGTTATCGTTGAAGGGAGTTATCCAAACGCTTGATTACCGTACGCGAGAAACACGTTGACTTTTACTGCTGGAATGCTACGCATCCAGGGAAAAGCAAAACTTTAACGCTCGCATGTAAATCTTATTTGCGAAAGGCTCGAGAGGGCATAAAACCGTGGTAAGAACTCGGTGGGCCAGCAATGGCACTTAATGGAGTGATTATAAGAGAATTATTAGAAACGAGAGTCTCTCGGAGATTAATTGCGGTTAAGCCTCCTCGTTAAAGTCGCGTGAATGAGTTGAAATATAGCCTATGGTGATGATAAAACAACAAGTTGTATTAATACACTATAATTTTCACACTCGTAAAGAATCTTTATTAAATTGTGGTCACGCGTATAAACATTATTATACATGATGTCTTTCTTTGTAAATGACATTTCATTCGATAATGCTATATTCTTATTTTGTTTTTACGCCAACCTGTAAATTAAACCACATCTCACGGTAAAAAGAAGGATTCACAGATATGTCACGCAATCAATAATGTATAAGAATTTTGAACACTATAGAAGAACATCTGTAAACTTTATATATTAAACACTATATATTTTCAAAAAAATCTTAAATTATATCTTTTTCTTTTTCTTACATTTTTTTAAATTATTGTTTTAAATATCAAGTATTACACAAATATTCAATTAAGGAGAATTAGTAATTAAGATCGTTTGAAAACAATATGACGTATCGATATGTATTTAATGCTTTTAAATATCATGGTTATTTGCAACAGACATTATTATTGCAGAATCGATAGAAAATCAACAATGCGAATTTGTAAATTTATATAATGCGTTCAATTAGTTAATTCTAAAATAATTCCCGTAATATCGTGGCTAATTACGCTTCGTCAAGCATCTAACGCTCTTTATAGTTTCTGCTATAAAATTTATTAATAATAGTAAAACTCTGGATATATATATTCTCATAAAATAATTTAGTTACATAAATTATAATTAGCTACATAAATTATAATTTTCTTAATCAAGAGCGTAACGTATACTGCAATAAAGTTGCACTCTCAAATAAAACGGAATATCGAAACAGTATTTCAAATTTATAATAAGTCCCAAAAAAATATAATTGCACGTTATTGACATAAATGATAAGCGCTTTAATGCGCGCGTCGATTAAAAATTTTTCAGCTGTTTTCCGAGCATAAAGTCTCATCTCCCAGGATTCGTGAAGACCCGCTGGAGACGCTTAATAAGCATTGTTAGCGGGGTCCGATCGTACCTAGGTGGGAGTCGAGGCCCGGAGCACATCCCACGGCACATCTACGCGAGCTGCCTACCTTTCTCAGGGAGCGTTCTCTTACTTTACGTAAGTTCGCGCGAGATAAACGAGGACGAACGCGGCACGATGGCATAGAAGAGAAAAGAGAGGAAAGTAGGACGATGGGAGAGACGGGAACAACGAATGAACGAGAGGTAAAGGTATAGCGAAAGAAAAGAAAGGGTACAGAGAAAGAGAGCGCGCGACTGGAAGTAGAGAAAGAGAAAAAGAGATGAAAGGTAAGCTATGGCGAAGGAGAGAAAGACCGCAGGGGTCGTCTGGGATCTTCTAAAAATGATTCACAGCCTCCGGTAATTTACATTCGCTTGCGTGGGTGATCGTTGACTCGAGGAGGGGGACGAATAGGGGGGCAAGAGAAGAGGAGAGGGGGCCGCCGGCTAAACTCTCCTCTCTTGCCGACTGCCATCGAAAAGGTTAAACATACACCCACCGGAGGTCACGTAACCATCGGAGAGAAAGACCGCTCAAGCTACCTCTCCCCCTCTTTGGAACGCAACCTATGGCCGTTGTGTACGTGTACTTTGCGCATGCAGAAAGCACGATGCATGGCCTGCGAGGACAAAAGAGAAGAAGAGAAACGGCAGAAATCCACTTTGAATCTCAAACTGATTGGCAGGTCGCAAGTTTACAGAAATTGATTCTAGCGAGAGGTGAGAGATATATTTTGTATATTTAAAGAATTACAAAGTTCTTTTACATTCATGACATGTTATAAAACTTTTCAATTTTAGAAATTATAAAGTTACACGCGTCAGCTTTAAATATCAAATATATTGAAAAAAATCATACTTCTCAATTAATTTTCTCGGTTTTAAAAGGATATTTAATTGAAAAATTTTTCGTGTATATCAAGTATTTTTAATATTAAAACTGAAAGGCACGTACACACTAATAAACATGATTTTATCCTCTTTCTTCTTCCTTCCATTTTCACTAAGCAAAGTTCGATACAATATGTATGTCATCGAATTTTTAATTGGAAGAACATTCTGATTCTGAGGCATATATATTGTATATTGTAAATGTGGCCGTAGAATTTGCGCGATGATTCATATATAAGGATCGTCGTATAAATGAAAAAAAATAAAAAATATAGAAGACAACGAAAGCAAGCCGGGTCGAGGGAGAAGAGGGAGGGTGGGAAGAATAAGAAGGTTGGACGGATAGGTGGAGAAGCGGAACTCTCTCGCCTTCGGCACAGCACGACCCGTTTCAGAGACACGTAGGTTCAAACCAGAGGGCGAAGAAGAACAGGACGTGGGGGGTGGAAGGGGGGGACGAGAAGGGGAAGAAGGCTTCTCTCCCTAAAATATGTGGACCCACGGGCAACACTCGGACTCTTCTCGTTACATCCCGCTGGACGCTCCAGGCGTATACCGGTCCGCCAGGAGAGTCCGTGTATATCGTATGATACAAAAACATCGCATTATTTTCCTCTCTCTCTGGACCGTGCATACGCGCAGCCTCCTCTCTCTCTCTCTCTCTTTCTCTCTTAAGTCTTCTTATTCCTCTCCTCCGCGAAGATGTGGCCCGCGGGCATGTGACCACCATTATGCTCATCCTCCTTCCCCGGTCCCGTGATCTCTTCCCCCTTCTTCGTTCTCCTTCTCGTCCTCCTCCGCACAACCTCCTTCCTTCCTTGTTCACTTCCCATTTCGCCGTTGGGATATCCTTCTGCCTCGAGAATTACGTATCCGCTATAAACGAGTCGAAACGAAAGCGCCGCTTGCCAGGCGATCACACCGGCTAATTAATTACGACGCGATGTTCGCCCCGAAACGATTTTTGCATTTCTGTGTTTCCGGATTCCAAATTTTTTTCAGAAATATATTTGCCGCAGCGTGAAAAGCGTTATCGCGTTAACAACAAATAATACAACAATATTACAATAATAATTTTGCCTTTGCACAAGATGTATTAACGAAAAATGGATATAATTTTTATATGCAATAAACGTGACAATAAAGAAATACGGATACTTAAGCTTTATTAAAGGTAATGTACTAGAGGCACTCAGTAAATAAAAGTAATCAGAAATGTGAGTTAATGAAATACAATCTGACTGAGTGTAAACTGAAGAAAAGTTAAAGGCAACATTATAATAGTTTTTTTCTATCATGTTAAATACATTTCAGAATTTGTTACTTCGGACGATATATAGATCGATTTATCAATCATGTATTTAAATAGTAGCTATTCTATTGTGTATCTACATTTATTTTCTTTTACAAATGTAAAATATGTATAATAGGCATATAAAATATTATTAATCAATGATAAAAAATCTTGCTAAGTATTGCACGATTCTTCCTCTCTTAAAAAATTAACAAAATCAGCATGTGTGAAACAAGAATAAAAATTGCTTAAAATTATCCCCATTATTATTTATTGAGAAAGAAAATGTTGCTCTCTTAGAAAGAAATCAATTCTACATTCATAAAAAAAAAAAATTGTTTTTTTAAATTTGACTGACTTTATTCACATACAAATCCTTTGAGTACACACGTGTGATATATGTACAAAAGTTATATACAGTTACATGACTATGTAACATGCATATGAATGCTCAGACACGCGCGCTCTTCCTGCCACGCATTTCCCAAAAGCGAGGAATCGAGGAGATTTGGGACGGTCCCGTAATTGCCTGGCGGGCACATGTTGCCTGAAGCGAATGACAGAAACGACCCGCGAACGCGCGATTCAGGCGAACGTTAAAATGAGTCTCGAAATGGCAAAGTCGCTCTTCCCTCGTGTCCCTCTCCCCCTGTCGCCCCCCCCCCTTCGTCCTTTCTTCTCTTCCCCACGTTGGCCGGATCAACATATATACGAGCGTCACTTTGTCCCTGACGAAGTTGGCGTTTACGTATGCGAGCAACATCGTCCGGTGGGTTTGGAAGTGCCCGGGGCATTCTGGAACGATGTTGTCGGCCGTGGCCGTTTTGGCCCCCGGGCATCTCGAATACGACAGAGACTGAGGCTCGAGAACCTGGCTTGGTTCCCCCCGTTATATCGGCTCTCGCCAACTGCTCCATTATTCTCGATAGCCGATGGCCAATCGTACAGACGAGGTACCAATTGTAATTTTACCAAGACAAAATCTACAGTTAATATTGAAAATATTTCAGTTATTCGGTGACGGTATCGACATACAAGTTTCTCTCTCTCTTTCTCGGTTTTGAAAATCATTTTTGTAAATAACAGTGGCGGATTTCATGTATTTTCAGCTCACGGTAATCTATGTAACTTAAACCCACAAATGCCATAAAGCTTTATATATAATAATAAATGTATAAAAAAATATAATTATTTACTTCTCCCACGATACCTTCACATTTGCGTTATCGTATTTAATAAATTGAACCATTCCATTAGAGAAATAACAAATCAGAAAGACGGCTATTAGACATCTATAGAACATCTAATAAATATCTAATAGTCACTTTTTTCGATCTGTATTTCTCACTAGGATACATCATCTTTACCACAGAGATATAACTCTGATCATTAAAGCGCAATACTATATTCTAATGACGTGTGTGAGTGGATAACATCTCGATTGCAAAGGTCATATCATATGATCAAGAGACTTATCGAGTATGTCTATTACTCTTTCCTCGTACTTATGTAATACCGCAAATGTGAATAATTAATAGCTTTGTATCAACTGAAAGATTACACTTAAGTACGTTTTCTAATAATCATAATACTTATCAAAATATTAACCTATTTCGAAATCTATTTATATTACATGATGTACGTGTTAATATATACATGTATATTTAAAAATACACATTATATAAGATATCAATACGATATTAATATATTAGATACATATAATATTTATAATAGTCATCTTTTTATCTAATATATTAATGTTAAATTATAGCTAAAAGTAGTGTCACATTTTAAAACAACATAAAATATATTCATAAAAGATAAAATACAATTAGGTCATTAAAGATTAAGCATTTAAAATAAGTCAGTACTGTGACTAAACTTTTATCCATTCATAGGAAAAATGGATAAAAATGATAAACGTATCAAACATCGCTATATCCTCTTATAAATAGTTGAAGTGCACGTGAGGAGGGGTTGGAACTGACGTGCGGTGGTGAGTGCAATGTAGTCCGAGTGGAGAGAAGCGTCGCAAGCTCGGGGCGCTTGTCGAAACGCCGCGAGCTCGTGGAACGAAGACGAACCGATGCAGATTAGCGGGAAGGACGAAAGCGACGAGGATGGTGAATAGCTAGCGGTGGTGGCGGAGATGACGGTGGTGATGGTGGTGGTACTGGTAGGGGGATCAGCCAGCGAGAAGACCACAACGACGGAGAATGCACGCAGTCCAACGAAAGCCGCGGTGGCGCGCGCGCGGCTCGCGCCACTCTTATCCCTCGACACGTGAATGCAACCACGTGGTCCAGTGCGTGACACGAGAGCTGGAGCTGCTCGCGAGAAGGTGTTTCGTAGACAGTGACAGATTATCGCGACCGCGACGGGACTCCAGGCGTCCCCAAACCGCAGCCGTGGACACGAGAACAACCGTCAACCTGGAGCCCACGTGTCAAAAACGGTGAGTGTAAGAGTTTAACGAATTACAAAATTACTCTCGATTATGTATGTAAATAATATAATAGCATTGTTTGCGCGGAATATATGTATAGAAATAAACTTTAAGTAATATAGCTTTCGTGACGTGCAAGTCTCAAGCGAATGTATAAAAAATCGGTGTCGTGAAGCGAGAAAACTTATTTTACAATCAGATATATTTAATTAGGATAATTCGATAAATTATTGAAATTTAAAATTGCTTAAGTGAATATTATATTGTCGTGAATATTAAATCGAGATATAAGTTCATAACGTTGCGTATGCGGAAATGTTGACCGCGGGATTAAAGTAATATACGCACGTGATACGAGCTGCAATGATTGCGTCGACTAGAACTGTGATTGCTTTATGACATAAACCTTAGACGTGATAATTAAACGTCGAGAATTATTATTGCGAGATCGACAAGGACGTAACTCGTGAGTCTGTTTTGCTCTTTACATCATCACAAGTGTACTCTGAGAATATAATTGTCGTCAAACAAATTTATGGTGAGTTTTATCTCAATTATTCAATTATTTGCGTTACGTAGTCTCGCATTGAGAAAACGTTCACTTATATTACAAGCCTAATTTAATTTCATGCACTTCAACATTTTTACAAAATATTTTTTATTTTACATATTTCATTATAATTTATTGCTCGAAGATTTCTGGATAAAATCAAGAAAGTACATTACTACCTGCGGGGAAAACGTCTAGAAAAAGTTATCTTTCTTAGTGTATACGATAACTGAAATATCGCGTGACAAACTGATATTCATGTATGGAAATGGTATACTTTCACGTAGTTAATTATGTCGCTGGTAACCCGGGAGGTGCGGCTAAGTATCATTCTAGTACAGAAAGTTCGATCTAACGAAAGCAGAAGATAATTTTAATAATAAAAACAGACATTTCCTAGATTCAGAATTAAGCATTAATCTAAATAAAACAAGCGTCTAAAAAACATACATATTTCCTTAACTGGTTAGTTTATTTTAATCTTAATTTAATGATAGATTGTATTTATTTATTTTATGCCTTTTGGCTCTGAAAGGGAATCTTGATTTAATGATTAATGATTTTTTAATGATTTCATTTTTTACGGACTTCTAGAGAAAGTAACGAAATTTAAACTTCACCTAAAAAGTCTTGCACAATATTTTTGCACAGAAATATTATCTTGCTAGTATTTTATTGTATAATGTGTATCGCTTATAATTTATTATATAATTAATTTCAATCATAATTTATATTGTATACCTTTTCTTTTTTAAAAGTACATATATATACATGTGTGTGTGTGTGTGTGTGTGTGTGTGTGTGTGTGTGTGTGTGTGTGTGTATGTGTATATATATTGCAAGTTGTACATCTTCTCAAGCTCTCGCCAAGAGTTTCTCATCTCATCTAGAACTAGAACTGAAGGGCTTAATCTTTTAGACATCCTTGTAACATCTTTTAGATGCCTGTTGCAATAATTTCTCTTTGGGAAAATGCTACGACATCAAATAATCACTTACGCGTATGTCCGTGGATCATTTACACGATTGATTGAGTTAAAGTTGAGTTGATAGAAAGTCAATCTGATCTCACGACACCGCGGGTAAAGAAAGTTTAATCTATGCCAAACGTGTCCGCGCGCGAGAGGGTGTCGGTGCCTTTAGAAATGCATATGTAGAAACACGACAGGACAATGCAATTGCTCAATCATGCGTTGCATTCCCTCGTCATTGAACAATAGTTACGATCAATTATGCATTTCGCGTCGCGAATAATTACATGTGATACAAAGAAGAGGCTTTAGAGTAGAGTACATAAAATATTGGCGTAAAATTGGACATTACATATTAAAACGAATTGTGTGCGGTATATCTAATCTAATAAAAAATCGAAATAATGACCTTATTAACCTCAAAATTAACGCGATTAAATGATATAAAATAGTTTGAAGATGTAGAACTATAAAAGAAAAAATTTTTTTATAAAGCTATGTCTCTAAATTATGTTTAATAATTTATTATATTTTCTCTCTTAAAGTTTATAATTTAAATACATTTGTAAGTACGAGATCGAGTTGCAATATTTATATTGCATCAAGATTCGTGATTGATGTATCTTCTCCTCTTGACGCGATAAGTTATGGAACCGATATTAACCGAGAAATAAATGTATTAGTTCGTTAAGATACCTGAATACTTACATGAATTAACTGAAAATCAAACAAGTAAAACTGAAGTATAAATAGAGCATAAATAAAATGAAAGAAAATATATGCCCTTAGCACATATAATATAATATAATATATAATTATACATATATAATTGTAATCGCGCCCGCGAAATAATGATGATTAACATGAATTTGTAGTTAGCTGATATGTGGAAAATGCAATTTCCAATTATAACATGATTAATATCACATGAGTTTTTGCTTGATTCAATTTTTTATTTCTCTCTAGATATTTCAGCGTAATCATTGCGAATTAATAAACAGTTGTATTTCACATTCAGTCCATGATGAAATTTTATTCACACATTCGGCTAAAGCAGTTTTACGCATTTCTCAAATAAATATAACAACTATAAATTCAAATAATAATTATAAAATACAAGTTAAAAAATTATTATTATATACAGAATAATTATAAAATACAATTGTATAATTTATATACAAAACCTTTGTAATATAGTTTTAAAAAAGCTTCTATATATGATTTTGAAATTTATACATGGCATTAATAAATGATGACATTACATTAATCACGTTAATTGCAGTCGAACGTGATATAAACTCTATTTATCTCTCCGTATGAAAAAAATGCACGTATATAGAACTGTAAAAAAAATACGTACATATATATATATATATATATATATATATATATACATATATAGACTGTAGAAACTTTTCAAAAATTGGTTGCAACGTAATAGTCGATGTACACCTCGAGCTACAAAAGGGAGAGAGCGAGAGAAGGAGCAGTGCGGAACGCGAGAGAGAACGAGAGAGAGAGAGAGAGACAGAAAGAGAGAGAGAGAAAGAGAAAGAGAGAGAGAGAGAGAGAGAGAGTGAGAAGCGAGAGGCCGGAGGGGGAGGAGGATTGCTAGCATTTCAGAACGGATGTGGGCTCTGTGGAAATTGTGCTGGGATAGGAAAAGGGAGGTTGGAAACCGGCTGCAGGGATAGCCGGGGGCGCAGACGCGCGCTCTGCAGTTGCCGTAATTAGAACCGTGCGCCCCGAGCACATAGCCCGGGGCTGACGAGTCTCCTGCGGACCGAAATTATTCATGAAGCCGCGCCACCCACGGCGAAATTTTCTCGTAAATATTTTGCCTCGTCCGAGATATCGCCCCGAATATACGCGTACGTATGTTTGAGCGAACAAACGTGGATCGTGCGCGATCTATTCTGTAATCCACCCCTTTTTTATAATCCTAACTGAACTCGATCGGTCGCGCCGCGAGCCCCTTACGTCGTTAACAAGGAAATCGAAATTGAAAGAAACGAATCGTTAATCGCCAGCAGAAACTGCGATTTCCAGCAGAACTACTATATGATCATAGAAGATTTTAATTGTCGTGCGTTTAATAAATCGATTTTTTTTTTGTCTTAAACTTATATCGTAATAAAGATTACGCGGCGAAAAAAATCGATTCAATTTGATTTTAAATCTTGAATGTAAGTGGCAAACATTTTTTTGATACTATTATTGAACAGTTAATGTACAATGATTAATTCGATACATGAATTAAAAGAAAGACCAAAATAAAATGCATGTCTAAAGTATATAATTAATCAATTTTGTGTCAGTAAAATCATCTCCTTATTGTTTCTGGAGGTTAGTAATGATTAGTTAAGAATAAAAATATATTATAAAATCTGCATTAGAAAGAGATAAAGAATTAGTATATTTATAAAATATGTAAATTAGTATTTTTTATACTTTTATATCTTTATTTTTTTATATTTTAAAAAAAGGGAAATATTAAAATTCAATATACATTAAAATTCAATATACAATATAAAATTCAAAACACTAAATGACCAATTACGCGATACTTGTTATTATACGAATACGAAATATATGAAATTTCTCCGATCACTGATTACATTAAGTCTGCAAAATAGCAATATATATAGAAGACTTCATGTAAATAAAATATATACAGTTAAAATTCAAAATAATTTACTCTTTCCTGGAAACACGTTATTTATGGATACGGCCCGCAGCGAAAATAAATTTATATGACGATATGTGATTACCTTCCGTAATTAAATTAATTAAAATCCTACTTGGCAATTAAATTATAACGCGCTTGATCTCTACATTTAATATACCACTGTGCTTATTTCTGCATACATTCCACATTTTCAAAGAATACACGGAGGAAGTATTATAGTAAAAATTATAATATAATTTTTGTAATTGTGAAACATACTAACATATAAAAGAAATCACATGCACAATATTTTTATTTAATAATATTATATATATATTATATTTTACAAAGAAAATTCAAATATTCTGATACACAAACAAATGCATACTTGTTAACAAACAATAAAACAAATGCATAATTTATCATTTTTATAGTAATAAATATCTTGATGTCGTTATATTTCAGTTTTACAATAATTAATAATGTTTTAAAAGAAAATGTATTTTTTATGTAATATGTACTGCAAAGTTTTCTCTATATAGATATTAAATTAAACCTACACATTTTGTTAATTAAAACTCATTATTTTACATTAGCGAATGCATATATAACTCAATTTGAAAAATTGATTCTTTTGATTTTATGATAATTTATCAAGATTTACATTACTCGACGAATAAAAAAAGATTAATATATATTTTATTGTATTTTATTATATTCTATTATATATCTAAATTATCAAACGTGATCGCACGTGAAAAAACTATTTTATTTCAAGGTGCAAGAAAAGAATTCACATGTGATTTCTCTTCCTATATAATATTATAATACAATATAACTACGATGAAGGACTTTAGGAGTTTTGTCAAAAAAATTCGAAAGATTCATAATTAATAATCTCAAAAAGAAAAAAGTAAGGTGCACCTTCGCGTAGAATGCACTTCCGCATCGTGTGGTGCGTTTCTTAAATCTGTCCGCGCTGGGCGAACACACCTGGTCAGACCAGAGAGTATAATACATACACGTGTTGCAATATAACTCGCATTTGCGGCGCATGAAATTCCTATCTCGTTTGGCTATCCGCGACTTGTGCACGTCGTCTCGGTCAGAGTTTCCGTCTCGTAGGGTAAGTAGGTGAGTAAGTGGTGGGAATAGGCGAGGATGAAATGGAGCAAGACATGCATTGGCGCGTGTCGGGAGTGCCTCTTTGCCGCTCCGCGGCAACGGAACAGGCCCCGGGTCCACGTTACATGTGAGGGTATGTATGCGTATATATGTATAAACAGGTACGTGCCTACACATACCTCGCGTTATCCGTCGTAAGTAACGACGCTTGCAACAGTCGCTCGTAGGTAGATAGATACATACCTGCCCTGCCCGGGTATATACGAGCCAGTTGCCACCAGGCACACTGAGAGAGCCGCAAAGAGAGATTTACACCGCGGCTGGTAGACCGCGCGTATACACGAGCGTGTACTCTTTGCGTGATACCCACTCGATGAAATATTATAAAAAGCTCGAGCGTGAACGTATCCGACAAGATAAAAACACCCGCGGCGCGTTTAGCGACGATGCATTTAGCGTCTTGATTCTTATATCAAGGTGTAACGGGCGAACGAGGTATCTCGCGTGACAGATATTTGTCCCTATATTTCCAGGCACGTCAAATGACATAGAAATATTGTCGCAATGAAGTTTCATATGCGACTAAACTCGCGAGATATGTGATAATTATTTTGAACGCCCACCGCGAACATGTCTTACAAATTTTTACAAATCGGTGGGGAACAAGTTTGACAAGTTCGTTGCTGCAAATAGGAGATTGAGTACGTGTTGTAAAGAACATATAGATAAATCTAAATTTATACGTGACTCGATAGAAACGGTTATCCCGTTCCAGACGTTTGACCGTAATTTTTATCAATGGATATTGAAAATGCATTTAAATATACATATGTAAACAGTCAGAAAATAGCCAAGTCTGAAGCGCAATTATCGTTAGGGAAAACAACAATTGCATCGCTCTAACGATCGTTAACGCTTGCATGGGGTCTCAATAAGTGGGCTTACAATTGAAACAAGCACGCATAATTTCGCGGGTAATGATTCTTTAGTAGCCGAGAACTATTCATGTCTGTCTATCGTTTGTATCCAACAAGTGACGTTCCGGTAATGAAGTACCAGGTGGTAAATAATGCGAGAGTAAGGAAAAGGACGCACGCGCGAGAACAACATCAGAGGTGCAACATGCAAGTTGCAACTGAAAACCTTAACAACGCTCACACAAACGCGTGGCTCGCAGCATGACGACCGCCGTTACGCGAATAGCATTCGATTGTGATAGCAATTAATGTTATAAAAGCTTTCTCTGGCAGCGATTATTCGTTGAATTTGCCGTTCAAACGGCTTTCAACATATTAGCAACGATAATTATATTGAATTTCCGCGAGGCAATTTGCAGTGGTCAATAGAACGACATAAAAAGTATAAGAAATTTTAAGTATAAATAAATTTAAACGAAAATAAACATGATTTAGATGGATGAAAAGTACGATAGTACGTAACATTCGGGATGAAATGTAACGAGAAATTTCGTAAATTGGAACTGCAAATAGTGTGTTTGCATAAAACTAAAGAAGAACGAGCTTGTTATAAATATAAATAATTGATATACGTATATAATATATTATATTTATTATAATGCTTTATATATTTAATAAATCGTAAATTTAAAAAAATGCTTGCGCAAATATTCCTTAATGTTAATATTTAATTTCAGAATAATGAATTTCAGTAATCATTTTCATTAAAACTCTGATTCTTTGATATCCTGGTTGATGTGTTTATCATATAAAAGCTAAAGCCATCAACTTACAAATATCATCTAACTTATGAAATTCACCGTTTATTATATTTTGTATTGCTAATAACTATCGTATCATTTTCCGACTGATTTTTAATTAAAATCGATATAACAAACTATCTGTATAATCAAATACAGATTAACACAAAGCATTCTCAAAGCTTAATTATGTATGTACGCTCACATGAAGAACAATTTAAAATTATTATGCCGTAAGCATTAAATATTAATACATTAACATATTATTCCAACATTGTTTTATGTACATTTCTCATAAATTTATAATAAATCAATGTTGGACAAAATATTATAACAATACTGTTCATAATGAATATTTATCGAATATTAATCCGCATGTTTTAATTTATTTAATTAAAATATCGCAATATTTTATATATAATATGCAACAATAAATATGCTATTTAAATGTCTCTTGTAAAATGATTGAGTGTAAAAAGATTACATCACGTGGTATATCGAAAGACTAGGCATTATGTTATGAATGCAATCTAACGGTGCTTTCATCTTCGGACCTTAGGTAACAGAGATGATAGAACGCTACAAATATATTTAAACTCACCGACCTTGCGCGAAGCTGTTAATCGCGGCGAAGGAATGAACCGATCCATCAATGCGTTGCAGTAGCTTAATGCACTTATCGGGACAACGTTACGAGTTACGAGTCTCGCGAGCAAAGATTAACCAATCGAAGAGAGAAAGATGAAGACACAAATTTATTATTCAACTTGTGGCGTAGATTTTTCAAAAAACGAAGAAATTTCCAATTATTTAAATATAAACAAATTTCTAATTTAATTCTTAACTATAAACGCATTATTCCAAAATTTTATAATAATGTCAACAGAGTATATCTGAATTATTAAGAATTTGTTAAAGAGATTATTAAATAAAATGTATTTAGATTATATGCATACGTGCAAAGTAAGGGCAAGTAAAGCTAGGATATAATATTTTGTTACGAAACGTGACAGAGATTGGTACAAACTCTGTGAAACACTTGCATGAATAGGAACGAATAACAGCTAAATAAGCACGTTCCTCTCTCTTTACAGAGAGAATAAAATTCTTAAAAAGACATTTACTATAGCGCTATGTGTCATTAATGTTTGCCAGAGTTTTTTAATAGTAAAAATGTTTAACAATAAGACAATGGTAAGACTTTCGTATTTTACAAATAACGTGTATAAATTCTCGGACATAAATATTGTACTTACATATTTCAAACGTATGTTATACTATTTAAATACCATAACACATTTGCTAATGTATCACATTTGCAGAATAACATTACTAAGGATATTTTTCCTAATTATATTAATAAATCATTTCTAATTAAGAATTCCGTGACTCGTTAATATTAAAAAAGTTTTGAGCATTTGAATAATGTTATACTTATTTAATTGTATATTGAATTATGTTGCGAAAAAGAAAGCGATGTTTCCTTTTGCATTATTTTACATGTCTTTTGCCATTTGCATTTATCGCGTCCTCAATATTCATGGAATGCAACTCCACCCAAATCAATTTCTTCTCCTACATTTATATTTAAGTGAATATGCGTGCATGATAAATTCCTTTAGAATATAAAATTATGAGTATTTAAGGTATGTGTCGACGATACGGAAATATTCGATAAATTGATATGATTAATCTTAACTGAAATCTTGATATCACTACCTGATCTATTACAGATAGCATCAGCGCATAATTGCAAGTATAAATATATTCTATCATTCGTATACATATCGAAAAAAAACTAAGACTAACAACTTTATATAGGATCTCGTAGAAAAATCATCAGATACCTCTTTTACAGGATAGAGTAAAAGGACTCGTTGTCAGATTTAAAAAAATCTGAAAATGTATTCATGATATCGAATTATTTCGA
Organism: Anoplolepis gracilipes; assembly: GCF_047496725.1. Lineage (NCBI taxonomy): Eukaryota > Metazoa > Arthropoda > Insecta > Hymenoptera > Formicidae > Anoplolepis > Anoplolepis gracilipes. The sequence goes on along the minus strand of NC_132971.1, from coordinate 15,956,861 downwards.
GAAAACTAATGTATTGACTGGCGCAAAGATTACATTCTCCAGATTATAACGTTAATAACATTGCGGTTCGCGAACGCTCGTACGAGCTTGCAAATGGCTCTCCATTACAAATATTATTCAGGGAGAGAGCCGATCTGACTGGCCCTCATAATAAAATCACCAGAGGAAAATCTGTCGGCTGGTCTAAATGAATTTGCATGCGATATCATTTCATCACTTTGTGATTCTGTCTGATATCTCTGTTATTCTAGCTTTGTACCCGCACGAGTATAAACATACGAGATTTTCGAAAGATTCGTAGAATAGTTTCAATAATTAAAATTTATCATCCGCATAGAAAAGCTCAGTATTTTGTCTTGTTAATGTCAACACACTCGTTTCCTAATCAGATAAGCTGTTTGCCAAATAAATAAATAAAAAGTAATTCCTTTTTTGTGCGCATTCTTTACATGCAAGCATTTCTTGATTATTTACTTTATTTTTATCTCTACAAGAGATGCACTTATGCTCATAAACTCTTCTCTTTTTCCCTCGCAAATAAGTATCCTATTATTTATGCATTTATGCATTTTAAATATACATATTATTAAATTAGATCGGATTAATCCTTTGTATATTTGTTTAATTATATTAGTTATATAATTTTTTATTATTATTTTACGCAAAGTTTTCAAATAATTTTTTCTTATTTAACGCAAAGCTTTTCAAACTTTTCTATGAAATGGCCATAAATTGGCTCGTTTTCACATCTAGTAGCAGACTTTTCCGGTGATAGATCGTTGCCCGATGTAACAGAGCGCTTTTACATTTGCATACGCCGACGTCCCCGGGCCATTAAACGTCCACGTAAAGTTAGTAGTGCCCTTCTTCTGCGCACGACATCGTGCACGCGCGCGTTCTTAGCGCGCGTGAGCCGCCTCATCGTATCCTCGGGCCATGATCACCTCAACGCATGTGCACGAATTTATACGTTTTGCAGCGTGTCGGTGGTAGTTGGTTCGCGTGTGCGTATCAGAACTGTATCTGGGTAAGAGGCCTCGGATGGCCTCGGGTAATAACGCGAATATCATGGTGTCGTTGCGGACGACGTGTCTTCGCGACTTGCATCATGGTCCCCGCACATCTCTTATCTCCTACCTCGCCTTCCTTTCTAATTTGACGTTCGAGAGGCGACGACGTTGCATCTTCACGCCTGGCAAAGCGTTTGCGACGTCGGACACGTGCCTAGCTGGACAGGCTACTACTTAAAGCTTGGATTTTCTCTTCTTTTGCATGCATAGTCTACTTTGTATACAGTTGTTATTAAACTAACACATTGATCTGTCAATGCTTGCACGTGCTGCGCAAAATTATAGGCAGTTGGAATCTTACTATTGATTTCTAACGATTGAAGTATACTTTAGCATAACTGTTAGAAACGTTGCAAAATGTTTTAGATTTAATGTTTTTTCTATAATAATTTATACACATTCGATAAAAGTTAAACCTTACAATTGTAAATAAATAATAAAATTTTCTTTTTCGGTTAATTTCAAATCGATTTGTATTTCCTAAAAATTTTAATACTTTGAAAGTTGAATACACGACTCAACATTTTTGTTAAGAAAAAGTCAAGAATCTGAATTCTAAGAGTCTGTCTCTAAAATATTCACCGATGAATGTACATAAGAAGCTTTATGGAGCAAACTATTCTTTGCAGCGACGTCATACATTTTATATATAAAGTATTGATTGAATATTTTTTATTATTTATTTTATCAAATTATTTACCGAGAAATTTTTTATTGTGCAATAATAATTTTTATTGCGTGTCGGATTTGCATAAACGAAGATTTTTATCGCAAGCCATAGTATCCTCTTGAGAATTACTCGAATATCGTCGTACGCGTAAAGCCAATTTATTAACGAAGAGGTATTGGTACACAAGCAGTTGTGCAGATAATACACAATAATTATGTATTCTCTGTCTCTCCCCACTTATCTTTATCCCGTTGGCGTACACATACGGATGTATGCATGTAATAAAACTATCTGCGTATAAGATACAATTAGCTCGAGGCATCGCCACGTCGCGATAGACATTATTGCGGATATCGTTACGACATTCGTCCTAGGTTTCATATTCCGGGATTTCTTTTCTAAATTCACGACGCGAAAGTCTCGATATATTTACCTGCAAAATAGCATGTTCAATTTAATTGAGAGATCAAACGTGATGTAAATCTTACCAGGAGAATTAGCTATATACATGTAATGTACCAAGTTTATTTAAATTATTTCTACAAACGCAAATAATAATTTCTATATTGAATTAATTATCGATTTTATACGCATGTAATTACGCATAATATTAATCGCCGAGCGGCCTCAGTACATCGACCGTAATGTACATTCGTATACGCACCAATCGCCCCGAGGCGTCCGAACGACCATGATGATCATCGCTATTGTTATAGCTGTATCGTTCTTCTGTAGGATTCTTCTTCCATCGGTCAGCGTTGTGTTACAAGCACACCTGATAACACCGTTTTAACGAGACTCAAATCGAAGGTATCCTATTTATGCCGTGACCTCATCAGTGATAAAAATGTATCAAAATTATTTATTCTTTTCTGTCTTATAGACATTTCTCTGTTAAATATACGTATTATCGATAAAATGATATAAAAGACGGAAAAATGTAATGAAAATTTGACATAACAACCTTTGAAAGAAGGAAAAACGTTATGTAATAAAATAATTAATGATATGTTACTTTCCCCGTTTAATCCAACGAACACCGAGTGATTTTTCATCTCGCTCACATCTAGCATATTCCAGTCGTACTTTCAAACACGGAGAATATGATTGAAGCGCCGTCAAAACTCATTAATTTCGCCGCTGATGCCGAATGTCAACTGAGTATGCAACCATTCCGGCGACACGTGTTACCGCGCGACAATGATCAATCTCTCATCGGCGCTAAAGATCGCAACAATAATGCGAGTTAATTATGCAAGTATGCGTCTCTCTATACTCGTAAATGCATAGCCCTACATAAATCTCGCGATTAGCCCGCGGCGTCAGCGCGGCCGTGATGGCCGTTGTTGCTTTCTCTCTTTCTCTCTCTCTCTCTCTCTATTTCCCTCTTTTTTCCTCTCGCGCGCGTCCGCCTCTCTGTCTCTACCACCTCTCTTGCTCTATTCCTTAACCCGATGTCCGACTTGCGACGACCGCCGTTCCCCACCTTCAGGTAGAGAAGCAGCATCGCCCGGCGACCTCTCGCAGTGCGCGGCCGAGAAAAGGCGCTGCATCGCATTTCGCGGCATCTCCCGCGGCGATGCACCGCAACGGTGCGGACTGATGTGGGCGAGGGTGGGTGGTAGATGGAAGAGAGAACCGGTGTACCCCTCCCTCCTCTTCGTGTTCTCTTCGTGTACCCTGTCTTCTGACCGTCGCGAATTCTTCGCCGGACGATGGAAAACAAGTCGCTGAGGCGACTATAAACGCATCTCTCCCTTCTTTTGCCTTCCTGAGTTTTACGATTGTTACGGGATTTCAGGACAAAACGTTACAATTTTTTTTTTAAGGAAAAATGCATGTCAGGAAGATCAGCTGCGTCAAAAGTGGATAAATCTAATATATATTTCGAGATTTATGAATTTGATATTGCACACAAAGCATTTTAAAATATAAAATTGTAATAATTAATTTGTGAGTTAAAGTAAACATTTGCCTTGTAGAATATAATATAATCTCAAAATTTTAAATATTATCTTATATCGAATTAATTCTTTTTTGTATAGTGACAGTATGATGAAAATTTTATTACTTACTTTAGACTGTAAAATTCATAATGTACATAAAAATTTATAAAAATAAAAATAAAAATTTTATCTTTTATTTTAACTCACAAATTAATTATTAATTTTATATTTTAAAACAACTGAAAGTGATTTACACAACGTCAAATTCATGAATATCGAAAAGTATTACATTTATTAGCTTTTGACGTATAGCTCTGTGTATGTACCTCTTAATCAATTTCACAACATTGACTTTCTATATATATATATATATATATATATATATAGATTGTGATTTCTAGACATATTAATTTATATATTAATATAGCATATTTGTAGTGTCTTTTTTTATATTTTTTGTTATATTTGTATCTAGATTTTAAAAGTTTCAGATATTTAGCCCGAATAATATAAGAACCTTTTTTTTTGATTTGTATAAATATAAAAAAATGTTTCAAGAACAATAATTTCACGTTAAAATTACAAAAATCTTTTGAATATTTTATTATTTTTTGTCTTCTTTGGCTTCTTTAAGTAAAAAAATTAGTGCTCTTAATTACACTAAAAACCACGTATCACAGAAACTATGATAAAGCAAGCCTCGGGATAATAGCTAATAATGAGCTAGCCTTTCATGAGCACGTAGTAATGAAAATTCGAGGGGGTACCTCTAACTCGTGAACTAAACCTCCCTTTCTGCTGGAAACGCGTTTAAAAGAATACCCTTGGACGGCTAGCTAACGTTCGTCAAATATTGTTTCACCGCTAATTGCCTTATTAATGCATACGAGAATTTCGCGTTAATGTTCCAAGCCCTCAGTCAATTCAGCATTCCCGATGTTTGACTAAAAACAATGGATTGTTAAACTATTATCGCCATCCGAAAACAGCCGTGACGATCGATACGTTAAATCGACACCTACCTTACATAGATAAAACGCATAAGCACTGAAAACATGAATTCAAATTTAATGTCGACAATTTATAATGAATATTACACGAGATTTTTAAACTGGATTTTAACTAGAGAAATAAATGAATAGAAAATATAAAAAAGATGAAGTTTAATTGAAAACAAAAAAATTGCTGCACTTGATGATAAAATCATTTTTTTGTTTTTGATCGACATATTGCTGAATAAAAAATTGATCTCTCTATATTGATAATTGATAAAATATGATATTGACACAAGAAAAAAAAATGCATAAATAATGGACATATGTCCGTTGTATCTGTCCATCTCAATTGGTTGTGCATTTTAAATTTAGCACATTTACGTGAATTTTTTAATAGTGATGCATATAAATAACATTTACGTGTTTTTAATTCCAGACGGAAATGTGAGGTCGATGGGAAGGAGGCGAAGGCAGAGTTGACGGCGCAACGCAATATGTTCCCTAGCGCTCAAATTAAAATGAGGTAAATAAGTCTTTATTCGAATGTTCCAATTTAAGTTTACGAACTATTCTAGAATAAAAGCTATCTAAGAAAAAGTTATGTAACATGATTTAATAAAATTCTCTCTACAAATGTGACTTTATTTTATTGAATACGTTACGAACATAAGGTTCCGATTTTATAACTCATTTTCATTTTATATTAGCTTTTTGTTTAAAGTTATGTTTAACATTTGAATGTAATATTAGAATTAAAATTATAAAAGATTTAGCGGTCTGTTTTATATGTACAAACAATATAGTTACATTTTTTTTTAGAATATTAAAGAAATGATTGAATATGTTATTAGAAATCTCAACTTATAACTTTGATTAATAATTTAAAATTATGAATTGAGGATTTTTAATATTCTCGAAATTTTGTGAATTTGTAATCTTCATTTATTCGTAAGTCCGACATGAAGATGACATAATGCGATACAAGATCTCAGAAGATTTTAATTAGCCAAAGTCGCAACTTTATGATGCTTAATATTAACAATATTTTCCTCAGATTGCTGTCGCCAAGCAGTTCGCCGGCCACCTCGCCCACAATGTCGAATTCCTCGTCACCAACACCACCGACACCGGCGGCTCCGGCTTACAATCAGAAGATGACCGGTATTCCTTGTGTGGCAGCCGCTTCGAGGTACACCGCACCAGTTCACATCGACGTCGGTGGCACGATATACACATCCTCCCTCGAGACTTTAACAAAGTAAGAGACTCTATTAATTCTTTTTAAATTCTTAATGACACAAGGTAGACCGAGAACAAAACGGTCCTGCTGTCATTTACGAAGTAATATGCATGCCTAGTTTTTATTGTTAAATGTTAACGATTTAAAATTGAAGCTTATAAATAGAATATGTTATGCAATTAATATTTATTTGTATATATATTTTGGAAAAGAAAAAAAAAATATTTCTTTGAAAAAAATGCATATTCTCGAAAATAAATATAATCTCCGATGTAACAGAGGAGAGATAAAACAATGGGAGTTTAATGTATAAGAGTGTACGTTGAAAACGGGACTGGATCTATCTTTTGCGAGAGATACATCCTATCGCGAAAGCACACGGAGTGTGACTTTTAAACGACATGAAGAGATTCTAACGAGTGAGAGAGAGTAGAAAGGGAGCGTGATGTCCGGATCGCGGAAACGTGACCATCGACAACGCTCCAGGATGTTCGTACCGAGCAATATCTCTGAGAACATATCGCTCGCAATCAGGCACACCGTTACCGTGCCCGGCAGTGTCCAAAGGCTATTTGCGGTTTGCCCGTGCACTTTATGCATAAAAGAGACGTAACGTGAAAGCACAACTGCACTTTGCTTATAGAGAGGCGCTTTTAATCTCCTCGAAGTATCACCCTGCAGGTATTCTCTCTTTACTCGAACGAAAGAAAAATTCATGAGTATTATACTTTCCACAAAGTTCCAACTGATATGTAAAATAATATTTCTTACAACCAGAAGATGGTTTATTTGCAATAAATAAATCTAATAATACAAATATACAATTGGATCCAGATTAGAATCGTATATATAGACATAATTAGAATAGTATAATCAAACAAATATATTATTGTTTACAAATTTAGTATCACTAAATCCCCTATTTTTTTTATTATTATATAAAGAATAAATATAAATCTTAAATAAGTTGCGTTTGTATAACAACATCAAATTTTTTATATTAGTACAATGTACGATACACAGCAGTACGTCTAACAATTACAAAACATGTTTGAATTGCTAAATGTCATCGTAGGCCTCTGATTTTCGCATTTTGAACAATGTTCGTTACACGATATGCATCTTCAATGTGAATGAATATGAAGCGCGCTTAGCGCGCAGGAAAATCGATCCTTTCACAAGGAGATCACGAACGCATAGCGTCAGACTACAGTATACATAAATGCAGCATGATAGATCCGATGCATCCGTGAGAAAGCTGATCATAATTGACAGGTGGCCTTATCGTTCCCTGGTCGTCTCGTTAACTGAATAGGTAAAGAGCTTTGACTCGCGAAGATGTTTCTATCTATAAGACTATCTGTAATAAATGAACGAGAAACGGTAATAGATACCCTCTCATACTTCTTGGCACCGATATCGAGCCCTCTTATCAAATGAGAACAAGTAAGAAAAGTAAGGTATGAAAATAAAAAAACTTTATACATATAACTTGGCTTGAAAATATATAGATCAAAGTTGAATCCTTAAAATTCGATTAAATCAGTAGTAACACGTAATAAAAATTATTGGAAGGTATCATTATATCATGCGACACATTTTTTATTATTTAAAAAAAATTTTTTTTTTACGCGTTTTCCTAAGTTTTAGCTATCAAAAAAATTTTTTAAAATATGTCCTCTGTGCACTTATCAATTTCGCAGAAAAAATGATTTTCTGCGAAATCGACGCATTAACATCCGCGTTTGGCTCTTATTCGCCAAGTTTATAGTTGCCTGTTTTGTAAAAAAAAAGGATTGTATTAAAATAGCCATTAAAAATTAAATTAGAGAAGGAGTAATATCAAAAGAAATAATAATAATATATGTAAATCCTGAGCTGTGATAAATATATGTAAGTTATATTTTTGTCTCCACAGTCGTTTATCGTTGACAGATTATTTATCATTTATTAGCACATCTACAACGAAATAGTTCAAAATTAGTGCGCAACGAAACTAAGCTAAAACTAATGACAGCGCACTAGAGGCAAATTTACACGCGATGTACGGATTATCGTTAGTTGAGTTAGTGGAGCACAGGTCCGTTTTCCTATGAACCGTTACGACGCACATCGTGAGCATAGCTGTAATTTAATCTATAGAAATGTCGACAGGATAAGTGTCGCCGGCGTGTCGGGCATGAGCGCAAAATGAATATCACGTAGAATCGCGACGACTTGTCCACCCGACACACTGCCATCTCTATCGCATCACGCTTGAGTTGCCTCCCGTCCTCCCTCATTACACCATATGACCTTATTACTTTGTCGAACGTATCGATTGCATCGTGCGTGGCAAATAACGCATAAATTGCACAGATAGATTGCATATTGAACGTGGAAACAATGTCATTCAACAACGCATTTTTCTTGTAAAAAGTATAATAAATGGATCAAAAATGATCGAATATGATACTTATTTCTTATAAATTAGTTTGTCTCGTTTATAAAGCTTTATATTTTTTCTTTTTAATTGTTTTAATTTTTGTGTGTGCAACAGCATTAATCATATAATTATCCGTTTGTTACACTAAAGGAATTTATCTCGTCTAACAAATAAATAAATAAATTTCTGACAAGGTGCCATATATCTCTTTACTTTTGTAAGTTAGATCAAGGTTTAATAAGTAAATATTTTGTCTTATATTTATTCGATTTAAATTTGAATTCTACAACTCACGTTGATAATTTATAAAATTCAAACAATTATTATTTTCCCTTAAGTAAATTGCCAAGATAATTAATAAAATGACAAAATACGCTCTGTCATTGCTTTGTATCAATAATGATATATTGTCAGAGCATTATAGGAGGAGCACATTAAAGACTATCACTTGACAAAACAGATTTGTAATGTGTTATGCAACTCCTCACATTTGATGATTATTGTGTCATATTACTCATCTTAAAATGGAAACCTATTAAAATGGATTTAATTATTTCATAGAATAAGCGTGTCAATTAGATAATTTTCTGTCATTAAAATTATAAGCCAAGAGAACGAGAGAGAGAGAGAGAGAGAGAGAGAGAATATTCTATATATTTCACATGCCGTGCGTTGCAACTCGTGCAATTGACTTACAGCGACTAAATCATCCCAATCGCCTAACGGCATTGATGTAGTTTGTACTTAGGATAATCATTTCTAACACTGAGACTCGTGCCGATATTTATGCGTGCCAACTAACGATGCTCTAGAAACGTGTGACAAGAAGATAACAATAATAAGTATGATACAAAATGATCGCCGAGAGGAATATCTTCAAGCTAAAGCAATAATGCATTTCGAGGAAACCCACAATGATTGAATAAACGTAACAAGTAATGCAATAAATAAATAACAAAAAAAAATATATATATGTATATATATGTGTGTGTGTGTGTGTGTGTGTATAAATATACACACACACACATACGAATGTATAAGGACATTAAAAAAATAATAAAACTGATTTTTTATAAAAGTAATATAGTAATATAAAACATCAAATTATAATTTATTAATTTGAAATTTTTTAAACACTCATATAGTCTTCAGAAAATTGTGTAAGGTATGTTCCATTCAAGAGTGTACGTATTTTAACTCTTGTGTCTAAGTGAAAACTTTTACTTCTGTGGAAAATATTATAATCAAAGATGTCTTTTGAAATCAAGAATTGATCCTGATTATATGGTTAATAGAAAAATGCTACTTGATTAAAGAATAAAATATCGATTAAATATAACATGCTTCGAGAAAGCGAAGATTTAAACGCGGTGTGTAAGTGATTAAATATTTACGATTGGCTTACATTAATTAAACGTGACGGATTGAACAATCGTGCGAATAGTTTCTATTAAATCGCGCATATTTAGGTGCCTTGTTTATACCGTACAACGTTATAGCAAACAGATCAATATAATGTGTATGGATCATAAATTCATACCTCTGATTAATTTAGTTCAATCATTGATGTATAATTGGCAATTTCAATTCCAAAATAACGCTAAACGTTTATTATCCCCGTAACAACCGACCTAGCGCGATGTTAATTAGCAAATGTCTATTTATGCGATATAACCCGCAGCTCTGGTTTATACACCAAAAACACGATACTCATCTAATACAACTCTCTTATGAATATATTTTCAGAACAAAAAAAAAACAAAAATTTTTATACCGCTATTATATTTTTTATAACTGATACAATGATGTTGATTTTTAATATAATTACATTGGTAATGTGTTTTTTTAATTATTTTTCATTATTTTTTTCATTATTTTTCCAATCTTATAATCAGCCTAATTAATTTTTTTTAATTAAATTATCTTAGCAAAACTGATTAATTATCTATTTAACATATAAATTAATATTAATTGTTTCATAATTGACATTAAATAAAAAATTTTGCTATGACGATATTATTATTTACATTTAATATAGCAATTTACGATTTGTGAATAAAATAATATTGCTCATAGAATTATGATAATAAATCTTCGTTAATTGTTTTTACATATATCATTGTGTTTAATTCTTAGCTTGTTATGTCATTAATAATATTGATCGAAGGTAGATTACTATGAAATTCCACGTGCCTTGCAGAAGATTAATCGTTTCATATCGACATTTTCTAGCAAGCGTTTACAGAAATGACGTAATAGCCGATCATTAGTCCACGCTTCCGGTATCACATAATCCCTAAAACATCGTCGATCATTCTGCCGGTCGAGGAGGCCGCATAGGGCCTCGAGGGTATCCTATGGTGAAGTACTAAGTCGTCATTTCCGCACCCTCTAGTCTGACACGTATAATTTAGCTGGATCTAACGGAATGTCGTGTCTCGTTCTCGAGCTCACACGTATGTCCTGCATATATAACGGCCACACACGATTGCACAATTCTTTTATCTAAAATATCTACTCTTCTACATAAGATACGATTATCACACAAAATGATAAGAATAAATATTTCTTTGTCGAAAAATCTTCTTTATTCGCCAAAAATAATGATTAGATTCGAAAGACGGAAATTAAAAATATAATAAAAATTTTCTTTTTTTTATAATACATCTTAATTAATTAAACATTTTTACAAATATGGATACACTTTAAAATAAAATTTTTACATCTATCACTTATCAGCAAGCTACTTTTTACGAGATGACTTTTTTTATTATAGATTGTGTATTAATTTACTATATTAAATGAATATTTATAATGAAAATTTCGCACAAGATATTTTTAGTCCAAAAATTATCAAGAAATTTTTGATAAAGATTGGCGCAACTTTGAATACATCCTGTATATAAAGCAGAGCGGAATCTGAGTGATGTGAGCCGATCGTTTAGCGTTTTCCCATAGCGAACGGATCTGACCCGGGATCGGACCTCGGTTGGTCGGTGAGCTCAAGAAATCGCCGCGGGTAATCACGGTACTCGTTCTCCGCCCCTGGTACCGTTTCCTCCCCCGCTATCACTCCCCTTCGGTCGCCTTGACCTCCACAAACATCGCTGGCCCTTGGCCTAGCGCGTCTTCTTCACGCTTCTCGAGACGTGGTAGCATCACTTTCGCACTTTCTCTCTTATTTTCTGTTTCTTAACGCGAATTACGTAAGCTTTTTCCTCTGTCTATTTCTTCATTTTCATTTCTATTAGTACACTTGTTACATCTTGATTCATAGGAGTAAATATACAAACGTAAAGAATTGAAAAATAAAAATGTAGAATTAATCTTAAAAAAATATTTATTAATTATTTCAATTTTTTTAATTATTATTGCATTAAATGCCTCAATTAAATAAGTGTATTGATTGTGCCCTTAGATGAAAGTGATTATTAAAAAGAAAAAAAAACATAATATTCATTTAAATAGAAAGTATACCATTTTCATGTCTTCACTGACCGAAATTATAGCGTGAATTTTAACATACCTCCGGCAATCGCGACGAAGAAAAGGAACGGGTTTGCACGTCGAGGAAGAGTGAAGTTTCCCTTACAATAACTCGTTTCGATATTCTATGGAAAATTAACTATACCGTATAAAATTTCGCGCAGGCTTTGAGGTAAAATTCAGCGATTTTCATTTCCCCATCCTGACAGCGTTGCGATTCTCTCTTTATCCTTTTGGGCCAAGGTACGTAGATACCCAGTGGGAAGTCGATAGAAAGCGAGATTGCGAGAGAAACAGAGAGAGAGAGAGAGAGAGAGAGAGAGAGAGAGAGAGAGAGACTCACGAAGGATGAAAAAGGAGAAGGAAAAAGAGAGAAAGAGAGAGAGAGAACTACTCTATATCTGTATATGTATATACACCTTCGTATCTACCCCGCGGTATCTTTTCTTCTCTCTTCCTCGCTAAAGTCAGATCGCCCACAGGCTCCACGAGCCCGACGTTATTATATGTTATCGCCGTGGAAGGTATGGGAACCGGCCTGAGGGGGCACCGAGTACCTATACCTCGGTATTTCCCCCTCGTTGTACCATAACGCACCGACGAGAGATACGGGGAGAGGAGGAGAACCAACTCTTCCTCTCACGTCCCTCCACAGTCCTCAGAGTCACCCGTGTACCTTCTATCCATTCTCTTCCCCACGTTCACCCTTTCTTTTCTTTTCGCCCTATCCCTTTCCCAGAGCGCTCGTCTATTATATGCTAAATTACGATGACCTTCGGCTATGCACGCAGGGCACGGTGCTGTCCGTGAGTACAAACGCGGAGCAAACGCGTGCGTGAAGCTGATTGACATGGATTTCGCGAGAGCGATTCGTTTCAATGCTCGAGGTCGTAACATTATTAACCCTTTGTTACATATATAGAACAGGGTGTTGAGTAAACTAGAGTTTTTGAGTTTTTACGCTATTAGCTTTATATTGGAGAATTTTTCATCTTATATCAAATTAATTTCGACTATATTACCGATGAGATAAGTAATTTATCAATCTTTGTTATAGTACACGTAAATAATGCATGTTAAAAAGTACAATCAAAAATCTTAGGAATATTAAAATATGTAGAATATTGATACAAAATCATTTTATTGTTGTCGGGCTGATAGAAAAAACTGAGAAATTGGAATATACATTTTAACAAGTTACAAATTAGAGACCTGATGCAAATCTCTGCAAATTTTTTTCATAGTAGCTCTAATATGTTTTTCATAATATGATTAATAATAAGATGTCCTCAGATACTCACATTTAATACTGTATGTATAAAAATTATAATTCTCTTATTAATTCCCTTGCTTTAATTTATAGTGAGATTAAGCGCGTAACGAAACGTCACATTAATCTCATTATTCTCGAGGTATAATTCTGAAATATACGGTAGGTATCTTAACGGCAACGATAGCGTCGAGCTATGTAATAAGAAGATTAGTCACAGCCTACTTTGAACGATGTTGTGTTCATAAACATGTACTGTGAAACGCGCTCGAAAATGTTACGCGTACTTTCTAAAGAAGCCGAAAAAAGTGACAGGTACGATGCAATGGATCCGGAGCTACAATACACTTGCATGCATTTGCACGTGCTATCTATTAAATATAATACGACACATTTTATATCCTAAATTTTTTTTTGCGAAGTAATTAAATCTGTTGTATCGTCATTCATGATAATTTTTGAAACATTCTACACATCTCTTTTTTATTTCGTTATTTTTTCTAATAATAATAAACAATCTCTTAATTAAATTGAATTAAACAAAATTCTTTAGTAAATAATTTTAACTAATGAATTTTATTAATAATTCACTTTTATTCTTTGCAAAACCTTTTTATCACATTTTTTTTTTTTTTCATTTACACAGATAATTCTATAGTTGTTTTTGAAATATTTTAAGATTCAGATTTTTAAATATTTATTAATATTTCTGTAAATTGATGTAAGAGATTTTATATGTGTAGAAATGTATATTATATATTATAAATAAATTATTTATAGTATACACACCATACAACCATACACATACACACACACACACACACACACACACACACACACACACACACACACACGCTCATACCTTGAAAGGTTTGTATCTAAAATGATGTGATTATGATACATTTTACTTGATTCTTCGTAATGATTATAACATTACTGTGTATGGTTAAATTTAACCAAACAGTGCACGTGCGCACTGTATGGGTGCGTGTGTGAGTCGGAATTTATTCAATGAACAGCTGCTGTAATAAACCATCAATTGAAGCTACGTGCTACCTGAAGCGATTTCAGCAGGTGACCAAAGTATCAGCACCTGCCAACACTCAGTTAACCGTTGTGTGGTCAATAGAAACCACAATTCTCACGTCGTTACTTTGAATACGCGATGCAAATCTCTACAATGTCGAATCTCTTGGACTTTGAATATTAATAACAATATTAATTAATTATAATATTTCATCTTTGTAGATAATGTGATATTATAGTAATATGTTAGACTATTCAAAATTTGCATAAATCTTTAAGACTTTTCTCGAAAGCACTTCCAATGTGTGTGTGTGTGTGTGTGTGTGTGTGTGTGTGTGTATTATGATTGATGCTTGTAAGCTATAAAAAATTGCGACTTTCACATAAAATGATTTTATAAAAAAAAATTCTCGTAATTTTTTTCAGATATCCGGAATCTAGACTAGCAAAATTGTTTAATGGCAGCATCCCCATTGTTCTGGATTCGTTAAAACAACATTACTTTATCGATAGAGACGGCGGCATGTTTCGACACATACTCAACTTTATGCGAAATTCTCGGCTACTGATACCAGACAACTTTGCCGATCTCGATTTGCTGCTAGAGGAAGCAAGATACTTCGATATTGCGCGTAAGTTAATTAAGTTCAATTAATTTTTTTTATCGTTTAAATTTAATCACTTGTGTGATTAAAGTTAAACACTTGAAAATTTTTTAATACAGATTTATCTCTCTTTAATACATCATATATATATATATATATATCAGAATAGCATATAATTCTGATTTGTGTACATGTAACATATATCGTATGAAAAAAATTCAATCATAAAATTTAATATTAGAAGAGTAACGGTTTCCACGCGTGGCTGACGGGAGATCACCCGAGAGAGTTAATATATAAATCGCGATAGCGATATATCATTTCTCTTCTAATTTTCTCGACCGACTTCCAACTGCGCAATACGTAGAGCTGTCTGTAATAGAATAGTAATAACAAACTCTGAAGTAGTTGTTTACTGGATTACAAGAGTAATATACAACTTTGAGTGCTATAAAAAGATAGAAATAAGGCAATGGAAATAAAGAAATTGTTCCCTCGGGACAGTATAAAAATCACTGATACGTACTTTAGAAATTTTCTTACAGCACTTTTATAATTTATCAAATATTTATATCTACACCCGAGAAATAAAATGTAATATTATATACATATGTATCATCAGAGAAGAAACCTTACAAACGTCAAATATAGGTTCAGAGACCCATCGTTAAAACGATTCCTCTTAAGATCATTCTCTTTGAACGTAAACGTATTTCTCTTTCAGCGATGTGCAGGCAACTGGAACAGATGAAGAAAGAGCGCATAAAAAACGGTTCGACAACAATGATGACAACGTCATCGCCGAGTCCACCGCTCTCCGGTCAACTCAGTTCCGGTCGTGGCACCGCCTGCACCACCGCACCCTGCAATCGCGATCCCGAGAAGATGCGTGGTAACGACGGCAATTGTAGCTACGAGTGCGTGGCATTACACGTAAGTCCGGATCTGGGCGAGCGGGTGATGCTGTCGGGCGGACGAGCCCTTTTGGACGAGGTGTTCCCGGAGACGACGCAGGCGGTGATCGACGCACGGTCCGGTGTCGCCTGGCATCAGCAGGACGCCCGTCACGTAATTAGGTTTCCGCTGAACGGCTACTGCAAGCTCAATTCGGTTCAGGCGATCACCAGACTGCTGAACGCCGGCTTCCGGGTGGTCGCGAGCAACGGTGGCGGCGTCGAAGGCCAGCAATTCTCGGAGTACCTGTTCGTCAGGCAATCCGTCAACACCTGACGGAGCACCACACATCAGCGCAAAACGATCTCCAGATCGATCCGTTGCCTGCAGCGCGGCTACGATCTAGAGTGAGTGCGACTGTCCAGGAGAATCTCTCAAGACTGCATCACGGATAATATGGTTACATATTCTGAACAAAATACACTGAGCATCTTCAATAAAGAAGGCTGACAAGTCGCAACCGCAGTATGATGCTAAAATGTGGTACGGAACGTATATTGAAGTTTCTCAACGCTTACGTCAAATATCTTGGACAATGGAAAAATATTGACAAAATATGTGCGAATAAGAGTTACGATTTATATTCATAAACCATTTTTGTCAAATAGCGATCTCGTATTATGTGTATGTAAGTTACAAGTATTGTTTATTTCTAACGTTATAATCCGAGACAACACAAAGGATACTTAATCGATTACTTTAATCGATAAAATCGCTGATCACGTAAATAAAATCTATTAAAATTTAATTATATTAATAAATTTATAATATACAAATTTAATAATTTATATAAAATCAAAGATTAAAGAATAGATTAATAACCAATCTGGGAAAGATTGAGATCATTTAAGTATTGTTATTTTCGAACAAATTCCTGCAAATATAAATAATTGCCTGCAGTTGCGACGATTACAAAATGCTACAATAGCCATTCAATAAGAGCTTAGATGTGGTTTAGATAAATCGTTGTTGATCGCGATAGAAATTATTGCAAATATATGTTTAAAAATAAATAATAAAGTAGAGACATTTGATTAAATATATTTTCCGATAACGACGATCACATATTAAGTCACATCTAAAAAGCAATGACCAAACAGCGTATAGCAAGCCTATAATAATGGCAACGATGTATCATGTGATTCACAGCAAAGAGCCTAAGCCACATAATATATTAATCGTATATACGCTATTCCATATTTTTTCTTTTGTTTATTGTAAAAATAAAAATGCACATCTCACTGAAGTAAAATACATAGCCATAATGCAGCTTGAAAAAAAGAATCAACAATATGTCATACACTGTGTCTTTTGCACGCTTTTAACGCTATTTAAGAATGAAATGCCTAATTATAAACATCATTGTTCATTCCTCGTGTTACGATCTGCAACTTGCGTTTGAGAATATCAGATGCGCCGATTTTTAACATTGTTATTATTTAATAAAGTGTATCTATATGTATTTAATGCCATATTAATTACTGTAAATATCGCGAATAAACGTGTATATACATACGCATATATATAGATATAAGATATTCTACTTGAAATTATTATTCATAGCATAAAGAGGAGTCAATAATACACATTGATTATGTGTGCCGAAAGTCAGCTAAATTAAGTTTTCATCAAGATAATCTAATATAATTCAATAAAGAGCGGAAAAAGATTAAATCCTTTTGAGATATAAGCATCGAAATTATATATGTGCTTTAAACGTCATTTCGATGAAAAATTAAGAAAAACTATATAATTAAGAAACTTTCTTATATAAGTATCATTCCACACAATTAATCTAATAAAATGTTTATTTTACATTTCAGGAAAGTGCAGATCTTATTATTTCATACGCATTGATCTCTTTCAATATTTAAGAGAAATTAATTAGTGAAATGTGTATTATTTTTATTTTCTACAACACATAACGTCATGCGAATTTTAGTTTAATTACAACTATCTCTGGGAAAAAAATAGCAGTATTGTTAACGATGAGTAATCTAGATTTTTCTCTAGAAAATAAAGAGACAATAATTTTGCTATTCGAGAAACGAGTAAAAGTATAGACTGCAAAATTATTGTCACTCGCAATCAATTCTCGATTGCTATGGACGTTGCGTCGCGCCCGAAGCAAAAGAATTTTGCTCCGTACAATAAAATTATTAGTCAAAAAAAATATGTCGCTGGACATAACATGGAGATCAGAGAAATTTATTACAAGACAGAAAGTAAGATTCTTTCAATTCTTCACTTTTTTAGCTTTTTTAATTCAAACATATTTTTATATATATATATATAAAATCCCGTATATACAACAAATTTTTTATTGTTCAACAAAGCAATGAAATCTCTTGAAATCCCGATATATATAAATGTGAGTTATTTAACATACAATAACTGTGATCAGGTTACAATGAAAAAACTCTGCTCAGAAATATATTGATATTTAAAAAATGTTTACTTATTTTAAAAAATTCTCACGAATTTTCAAGAACTGTCATTTTCTTCGAAATTGAAAATTTATTTTATATTAGCAAAGTACAGCTGACATAAAAATAACTTGTAAGATACTTTTGTATGTAAATAATTTTTACGAATTTATTTTCTCTATAATTATCAAATATATTATATAATTTTATGTAATTATCAAAGATTGATGATAATTATTAGTTATAAAAACGCATATTATAAATACTGACATTATTCAATCAATATTTTAATTTTAATTTTAATTATTAATTTGTATATAAAAATAAATATATGCAGAGAGAAAGATCAGATGTACAAAAAAATGTTTCGATCAATCTGACGATTATGCAAGAACAAGAAACGCACATACGAGAAGCGAAGTAAGAGAACTCATTGGGACCGCGTTGATCACGTAACCGCGGGAATAAGGGATAAAGCGCACAAACGTCGTGCCCTTGGGCCCCGTTTCCATGGTTACTGCGAACTCAATATCCGCGTCGCCTGAGGGTTTCACAGCCCGGGGCTGTCATCCCTCGAATCCACCCGGCGGAACGCTTTTCTCTCTCTCTCTCTCTCTCTCTCTCACCCTCTTCCCCTTTCCTCTTCCTCTTACGTTCCGCGCTTCGTCTCCCTTTCTCTCTGGCTCCGTCGCGCCGGGCTGATTATATTCCATTTCTGGATCGCCCTGGTCACCTTGATGCCGGGTCCTTCGATGTACAACACGAGGCGGAATAGCCGTCGGCTACGCGGAAGACAGGCTCGAAATTCGAAGATATCCTCGGACAAAATCCCACCGTTATTGTCCGTATAAAAATTGAGGCCAAGGTCGATATTTTATTATGTTTTGCATTTTTATTATATTTTCGATTTTATTATAAGCTTCCTTTGTCTTCTCATTCTTAATGCAAAAACAATTCAACGTCAACCACATATAGCGAAGAGCTTATTGATAGATATAATAAATACAGATTTTATTTATAAAATAACTGAAGTAAAAATTACATTATTAAAGAATATGTGAATTGTCATAGAATAATTGTAAACGCAAATTTTTTCACCATTTTTCGGTTTTCGTCTTTAATATTTAATTATTTTGTTTCTTTTTTTCCAGAAAACATTGACAAAATATAATCTCAGCTCTTTTTTTAATCTTTTAAACAAATAACTATCATTGTCTCATACATTATTCTCTTGTACATGTCTTAAAAAGAGTAGATAATAAAATTTATTTAGTTCAGATTAAAATATCATGGAGAAAGAAAAATTACTTTAAAATAATAGTATCTCTTCTCTTTTTTTATAGTGAAAATTATCATGATTAACAAAAGAGTAACAAAAGATTTCAAAAATTATTGTTTGATAAATTTATGTTAATAAGTGTCTGTAACAGTATGTCTAATTTAAGGAAGAAGAGTTGCAAAATCATGTGGGAAAATTACCTATCTCTATTCCTTTTTCTCAACACTGAAGGAGGATTAACATATCCGAATAATTTTTACATATTTGACTATATATTTTAATTAATGCTAAATAAGTTCTTTGATCGTTCTACTTTTTGATAAAAATACAATTTCTTTAAACCAAACAATCAAATTTAGTTTATTAATTCTGAATAAAAAATAACAAAACAAACTCTGACTCGGACTTGGTTTTCAAGAAAAAGTACAGATAAGATCAAAAATGATTTTATAAAAGACGTTGCAAAGATTTTGATATCTTTCTTATATCTTCAATGTTTCTTTAGATGTTTAAAATTTAATTTTTTAAAGGATTGAAGAGAATTTTAACAATTTTAGTTATTTTCAAATACATTCTTTCCCTTAAGTGGATATACGAGATTATTTTGTAAGCAATTAAAGATATGAAAAAATTGTTCATACAAAAATTTTGTTTAGAAGATAATATCATGTGGTATTATTAGTTTTTTATAAGAGAAGGAATTAAAAAATTAATTTTATTTTAAATAGTATGCTGTATTATTTTTAATGTGATAACGGTGGTTGATACGAAAGAGTTCAATAGTCTATTAATTAAAAATCATGCAAAATCATAAAAAATTGTAAATTAATGAGATCCTTTTATATTTACCAATATTATCTGTAACATACCATTAAAAAATCAATTAAATTTCTTTTTTTCTTTCATTTACACGGAAACTAATCAAACCAATAATATCACTTATCAAACAAAACAAATTTTATGTGAATAATTTTTTAATTACTTACAAATTAATCTCGTATTAAATTTAAATCAGACATACTGTATGTATATAATTACATTTGTAATTGTAATTATAACATATAAATTATTTATTGCTAGATTACTTAGAAATACGTAACAAATAAACTCATTTTGATAATAGCACAATAATAATTCTGATGCTACAATAAATTCTAATTGTATTATTCAGAAAGAGTATATATAATTAGAATAATATAATCACACAGAAAGAAATAAAATAGGAATTTTTTACAAATGTATATTGTTATATGTGTACGCGAGATATATCATAAGCAATATAACAATATCGTAAGTAAAATTTACACATACAATTGTATATAGAAAGTCATTATCAAAAAAGCTTAGTCTCAGAAAAAAATTGTGCATTCAAAAAAAAATACAGTTATATATAGTTTTAAAACCCAGCTAAATATATAAAATTCTTATAGCAATCGGTTAGTCTTTAAAATTATTAATTTTATTTTTTGTTCAAACTTTTGCACGTTCTAGAAAAAAGATAACATAAATCGTTTCTATGATAAAAAAATATAAAAAAGATAAAATACACATATATGCTATCTCTTTACATATTATATCTCTCTCCTTAATAAACATTTTAATAGTTAATGAAACCAAAGAAAAAAAACTAATTAAAAAATGAAGAAATATAGTTTATATTTCGACGAGAGATTCGTTTTTGCATTTTATTATCTCTTATGCCTGCTGTGCTCTCTTACCCAGTACAATTTATAAAAATATCATAATGTACCACAAAATTGTGTAATGTACTGTTATATTTTTTATATATTCTCTTGTATTTATAGATATATATATTAATATTCTATCTACTGGCAGTAAAGAGAACGTTATGAAATATGCGTGGTGTTACGTTTTTTTTTTTTTGCTTCGAGTTCGTAAAAAATGATATAATAATTGCAAAAAGAATAACGGTTAAGTGAAAATCTCTTATACGCGATATGCTCAGCAGAGATTGATATACATGTAATAACAGTTTACACGGTTTTTTCAAATAAAATATACAGTTATTAAAAACGACTTATTTACACAAAATATACATTGTCATTATTTCTGTCACAACAGATGACTTGGATATTAATTAAATGAGTCAAATGGACATTAATTTTGAGCATTTAAATTTCAGTATGTATAAATGCTAAATTATCAATCATAACTCTTTCGAAAAGATGAAATCAATTGCAATGACAGAAGAAATAATAAATACGAAACATTTTATTTACACATACGCATATGCACACGCACACACACGCACACGCGCGCGCGCACACACTCACACACGTTCACGCTCAGACACACACACACACACGCACACGGAACACACACTAATAAAATGTTAAATGAGATTCTATTTAACACAATGGTATCACTTTTCCAATTATATAAAATCAATGGTACAGAATTATCGTGCATCATCTTTAAAGTTACGACAATTCATATCTTTAAACATATCTATTTTCCCTACACACTATATTCATTCAGTCTTTTTTTATGTAAAACCAATTGAAAAGCAATTAAGTGTAGTATGTAACAGTAATCAACAATTACAATTGCATACATCCATTGCTTAATCTTATTATTATTTGAAAATTGAGAAATGTCATACGTTTCAGAATATATTATTTTAGAAATATAGGAAGTACATAATTTTTTAGTATGCCATTTTTTTTAAATAAATTATGTGTAGAAATATTATATAATGAAATAAATCATATGTACCATATAATCTTACAACACTCAATTGTGGAAGTGACACATCGTTATATGGATACTTTGAAAGTACTATGAAAGTAAATGATTTTACTGAAATTATAATATATAAAATTTTTTTAAAACGAAACAAAAAAATTATATCGAAAAATAGTAATATAATAAAAAATAAAAATATCTTTATAAAAATAATATTTGCAATATGAAGATATGAAATATATAAATTTCATAATAAAATACATAATTGATTTAAAAGAAAAACATTACTTAATTCGAAAATCTACTAAATATATGTTACTTTATATTGCACAGATAATTTCATTTTATATTTTGTAAATGATATAAAACATGTGTAAGATAAAAAGATTAATAATATATCAAGTATTAATTAATCATAAATGTCGTACATGCAATATTTTCTTAATTGTGTTGAAAGAATATACTGTGTGGGTATACAGATAGTATAAAATATTGACACAACAAAAGAACTAATAAAAATCGATATTTTAAGTATTATTCTCTATGATCTCAGGCACCCACGCATACATATTTGTGGTTATTCTTTTTACATGTAAATCAGGTACTCATTTTAAATTTATTTTAATCGATTATGCAAAAAAATAACTTCCTGCAGAAGCTTATCTTATCATTAGCAGAAATCGTACATCAATTTCGAGAAGGAGAAATATAAATAATTAAATTAACATCACTCAAAAGAATATTGATTATTCTTATTTTTGTAAATATTTCTTTAATAAAAAACGTAACAGCTAATTTTTTTATAAACACTGAAAATCGTAGATCGCAATATACAACATAATATACTGATAACAATTCCATTTTTCAGTGGAGAGTAGCTATATTGTGTTGTACCAACATTGAAATTATCACTATTTATTAATTATATGTAAGATATTGTACAAATTATTCCATACTTTTTGGACAGTGTGCTCATGGTATCATTACATTATACAGTTTGCAAAAATACGATTTACTATTATAACAAAACCTACTTATTTTACACTAGCGCTACAATGTCCAAAAGTATAGGTCAAGTATTACAATGTAGCGAGCCTATACATAGTGACAATGTACAATCATTCACTTAATGCATTCACACATTCATATATTCATTATATAACAATGTTCCTACAGTGTTACCTCGTTAAAAGATTATTGCTCGGAATCAATCACTATCCTCTAATGTGGGCGCAGACTTATTTACTTTCCAGGAACTGTCCCATAAATCTTGTCAACGATCTGGACGACGTGAGACGAGAATGTGTGAACGAACAAAATAGAGCATCAGATAAAGTTCAAGTTTGTCTGCTCGAAAAAATGGGAGAGGAGAGAAAGGGAGGGATAACTAGCGCTATCGCATAACGTGGAGCGAAAAATCTTTCTTATAACGAGGAAGCACTGTATGGCCAGACACAACGTTCTCTCTTGCCACGAAAAGACTATGTTAGAGACTAATTGCGAAACATGTGCTCATACACATTGCTCCTTTCATTGATGCGATTTTGTGTTGAAAAATAAAGAATTATTATATATATATTACATTTAAAAAATGTATACTACAGTTAAAAAATGTTCAGTCATTTACAATAAGGAAGCTTAGTATCGACACGGTGGAAATAATTTTATTTTGAATATATGCGGGATTTTCTAAGCCGACTTCCAATGAATCTTATTGCAATGTGCAATTCGCGATTAGACACTGTACATTATTACAGTGTATGTTATAGCAAAGAATAACGTTACGCGATCCATCGAGTCAAGCTCATAAAATACCATACAGATAGAACGCCAGATTTCGGGCGGGTCACGAAAGTTCCTGCCCTTGACAGTGCATCACTTCAAGTATGATTTATACAATGTTGTGCTTCTACACGTTTCTTTATCCTGTTCTAAAAGGAATAACAAATCCCTGAAATTCACTCTTTTTAAACGTGGTCTCATTGGCATTTGTCTGTTTAATCCGCTAGCTGATGTATTTGCACCTGGAGTGCCGCCTGTACTGTTGGTCGATCCCGCTATGTCAAGCTTAGGCTTCTTGCGAGGACCAATTGCTTGTAAAGCTGTTAAATTTGCTTCCCTTTGCCTCAATTCTTCCATTTCCGCACGTTGCATCTAAACATAAGACATTGATTTAATTAAATATAAAAATTATGTTTAAATTTTGTTTTAAATTAAATTGCAATTTAAGAAAAATTTTTAAAAATGTTTTATTATATAAAATTATAAATATATACATATATTACCTCTTTGGCTTTAGCCTTCAATTTGAGTTGCTCGGGATCTTCTGCTCTTGCGCGACTTTTTGCGGCGCGTAAAAGCATTTCCCGTTCTTGTTCTTCATGTTTCTTACGCTCAACTTTATCTAAGTCTTCCAAAAATTTTAATTGCGCTCTTACATCTTGCGTAACTTCATATCTAGGATCGACCTATAAACAACGAAAAAAATGTTGCAAAAAGAGAGAAAAAAAGATATAATAAAATAGGTAAGATAAAATGTGCTAATTTAAAGGAAATAAAAAGGAAATAGTAACAAGATACAGGATTCATCTTTATATAAATGAACAGAAATGCAAAAATTTAAAAAAAACAAATAAGATAATCGTTTCAAATTTTACCTTTATAAGATCTATCCTGTGTTCTGCGATAACAGCTAATTTTTCTACAAAATTCTTTAACCTTTCTTGTACAGCATGCGAGATTAATGCTGCCACTTCTTGATTTGGTTCTTCCAGATTATGATTAGATGCTAAAATAGTATATTTTTGTATAAAGCTCTATATATATTTGTATTAATTTAATATAATAAAGGTAATATTTATTTTTTTTTATTTTCTTTATTAAAAATAATATTTATATTAATTTAATAATAAAGATAAAACTGAAATTACCAATTTGTTTAATTCTCTGTTGTAATGGTGTCATATGCAAAAATACTTCATCTTTACAAGATCGTATTTGGGTACCAACAAATTCTGTAGAACCAAGTATTCTTTGAGATTCTTCTGCAAGATTAACACCACCCATAGCTGCTACATCATTTATATCATCATCCGCCCTATATAACAAAATGGTTACATTATTATATGTTTATAATAATTACAGTATGCATTATCTTTAAATTAATATTTCATTCATTTATTAGCTTATTAATAGCTAATAAATGAATAATTACTTTTTCTAATTACTACTATGCTATTTTTAGAAAATAGAACTTACGTATATCCTGCTGATGAAAACGTTTTTTTCTCTTTTTCTTTTGCAGTCGGTTTTTGAACAAGAGAAGGCACTACGGCTTTATTAACAGTAGTGGTTGTATTAACTGTTTTGCCTTGTGTTGTAGTCGTGATCGGTTTTACGACCGTTGTTGTAACTATAGGTGGCTTCTGCACAACCGGGAGAGTGGGCCGAATTCCAGTTACTGGTACTGGCGATTTTACAGTATATGCTGCAGTAGGACGAGCCACTGTCGTCGTTCCTGGTCGAACCTAAAATAATATAATTTTTATTGCACATTTGTACAAAAGATCAAAAGATTGTAAAAAAATCTTTAGTAAAATTCGAGAAACATATATCATTGAAAATATGTATATATATATATGTAAGCTTAGACAATTAACATATATTAAATTCATATAACTATTCTATTATTCTTTTATTTTTGGTATCAAAAAAAGTGCAATTTCTTTAAAATATTTGATAATATCATGACACATAACGTATAATCACATAAACATGTATATTAATATCATAGCATTATAAGAATCTTACAAGTCTTTGTGGAGCAGGTTGGGCCGGACGTGGAACTGTTGCAACTACTGCTGCTGCTGCTGCTGCTGCTGCTGGTGCTGTTACTGCTGTTTGAGGTGCCATTACTCTTACTTGTGTCGTTGCTGGTGCAGTTGTTGTTACAGGAACTGTCGCTGCCACTGGAGGTCTATATTGAGGTTGCTACAATATATAGTAAAGTATAATTGTAAATTAGAAAATAAAATAAGTGAAAAATCTTCTCTTTTCTTTATTATAAGCATTACTATTATAATATTACATATTCTTTTAAAAATAATGAATTATATATTAGATATAAATTTGTGATAAAAGGTAACACATTAATATCTCAGAAAAAATTGAAAAAAAAGAAAAAAAAACACTTGATCAATTCCTTTTCAAAAACTTATTTGTCTAGATTTCTTTTTGCAAAACTCCAAAGTTCTTTTCCAAAATTAATATTTTTATAAAAAATTAATACATTTTGCTCTTGTAGGATTAATAGAATTTATGAAAGATATTTAATTCTACCTGTGTAATAGTTGGAACAACAGCTGAAGCTATGGAGAAAACAACATTGGCTGGAGGAGGTCTTATTCCTTCTATAGATAATTCTTTTGTGACAAGCGACTGTCGCAGAAGCGGCAGACTTTTCTTCAAGAATCCAATAAGACATGGTTGTGGTGAAGCATTTAACAATTTTTCAAGCCTATCACAAAACTCTTCTGGCTCAACTCTAGCATCGATCAGATCTTGTATCAAAGTTCGGACATTGCGTTCCACTGATTTAGGTTCTCGACTAGATAACTCTAATAAGTTTGCTAAGAATTTACGGCACTTTTCTTTGGTATTATCAATTTGACGCTAGAAGAAAGAAAAAAACTTCATTTAAATATACCATATAAAGTATTATAAATAATTATATTATTTTAAATTTGTATAAAACATACTGGTGCTGATGTTTGAACTGTTTGAACAGTAGTAGCCGTTGGTGCAGAAGTAGTTGTAGGTGCTGTAGTCACTGTTCCTGGGGTTGTAGTAGATGTAGTAATAGTAGGAGCAACAGTCTGTAGCAATACATATAAAAATAATAATTATATATATATTATAACAATAAGAGCAAATCTGCTTAAAAATATATAATTAATTTTATCATACATAAAGATACTATCAAAATAATAAGGTGTTAGATTTGTTTAAAAAAATTCGTAGGATATTATATAACTTTTTTGTTTAAATATAGGTAAAAAAAAGATAGAGTACATGCAGATATGATAGTAAAAAAAGTAAATACCAAAAAAAAGTAAATTGTAAGTAACCATAATATTAAAAGAAAATTTTGCACAAAAAAATTAATCATTGAACATCCTTGCAGCATATACATAATTCTGTTTTCATTCGTATACTCTCTCTCTTTTTTTTCTTTCTCAATAATAATGTATAAGTAATTAATGTAATTTATAAATAACATCAAGTAAAATTAATTATATATATTCTGACTAAAATAATAAGATAAATTCCCTAAATTTTCAAAAACAATTCAAGCGAATCAAAAGTACAAAATTTGTATTATTTTTTCATATATAATTTTCAAACTTTTTTCATTATTTATTGCATGCAGCTAAGAGAATTTAGTAAAATTCTATATTACTACATGATAAATTAAAAACTGTATCTATTTTTTCTACATGCATGCCAAAAATTAAAAATAAAAATCCTATTAAAAAATTTTAATTCATTGGCTATTGAAGAAAAGTATAAACATAGTTATAACAAATAAGTTTTCATTATATGATGTAATCATCTCCAAATTAACAACTTATTTAATAAATGATTTAAATAACCTTTTTTACATTTATGAATAAAGAAGTATGTATATATATACTTCTATAACTATATATATTTTTTTACTGATAGATAAAATTAAAAAATATAAAGCTATCAATCATTTCCTTTATGTTTTTTAAATTCAAGCAAGTATAGTAACATAACTTATTTATTACAATGTATTCTATAGACGCACCTGTACCTAGTACAAACTCATATTTTATAAATATTTTTGTAATTGTATATAGATATTAATATATATATATATAAAATATATATTATTTAAAAATAATGTATGCTAAATAATATTTATTAATCGTTTTACTTTATTTTGCAGATATTAAATACAGATCTCCTAACAAATTTTATATTATCAAAGTTATATCAAGAAATTTTTAAAAATTGTTTTAAAAATAATTACATGTATGCAATACTATTTTTTTAACCAATTATATATTACATTGTTAGCGTTGTGTAGAATTATTTCTAATTACTGTTATTATTTCTAATAGAAAAATAAATTTGTAAAAAGTATGTTTATACAAATTTGAATAATATATGTAATTACACATGCTTCTACTGTAAGATATAGCAATAAGAAAATAGTTTTAATAAATATATATATAAAATTATTAAAAAAGTACAGAAAATGTATAAATATCCTCACACAATTATGTTCTTTTTTTAAAAGAATTTATCTTTAATCTATGTAGCACTTCCTACATAACACCTTTAACCAAGAACTCATGCATATATTTGATAAAAACATTGAACTTTAATGCATTTACTACACTTCATGAAACTCAAAACATACTACCAAAGAAATGCATCCCAAAAGTAAGCTGATAATAAGATGTTATCAATTATGCAATTTAAGTTTGTAGAACATTTAAATCAAAATAATACTGATTAGATAATAAAGTTGCTCATAAAATTTTTGCGCAGAATATGTATTTAAGAACTTTAAGATCTGTAAGTATAATTTTTTTACATTATATATATATATATAGTGCTCATAAAAATAATAATGTATTAAATATTTGCAAATAATTTAAAAATAAAATAATAATAAACTTTTGTCATAAATACCCAAATTTAAATGTGAATAAAAAATGTTGAATGAAAAATATAAATTGTAAACATATATGAAATATATTGGCTTACTGATAACACCATTCCACAGAAAACAAAGTCACAAACTAAGAAGTCTCTACAGTAGCACTACATCGAGTCTTGTAAGAGGTATAAGAGTGCGTCACCTGAACAGATTTTCTTAGGGTGGCGAGTGGTGGGCCAGTGAACTGGGTATTCAGCCTACTTACAGTTGGCACTGAAGTTAGGCGATAGGTAGTGCCTGGAGATGGTGCAGCAACTACTGCATTGCCAGCTATACTATTCGGCGTAACTGCAGTACCAGTGGGAGTACCTGCAGTTGGAGCTGGACCTACCCTCAATAACTGATACTGTCCATTTTCTGTTTTTAATAACAGATGACCTTGAGTACCAGGTTGAAGGCCATGAAGTGCCTGTAATGTTATCTAAAAAATAAAAAATATTATTTATTAATTATTGTATCATATATTTTATAATTTATAATAAATAAATCAGAAGTTTTATATGCTATGAAGAGTTGAATAGTATGTAATATAAAATTCTACAATACTGTGAGGTATATATATAATTAAAGTATATATATATATATATATATTTAAAAATATATAATTTTTAAATATACATATATACTTTAAAAAATACATGTACTTTAAAAAAATTTTGCCATATTATTCATAAATGCTCAAAGGATCTTACCCCTGGAGCTCCTGGTCTTGTTCCTACCAATTGGTGTTGTCCAATTACCACTCTTGGGGTAACTTGCTTATTAGCTTGCTGTCCTGCTACTGGTGTTGCAGGACGCATTGTATTTACATTGAGAATTTGAACATTGCTGGGTACTATCGTCGAAGTAACTCCAGCCTTAGCCTGCAACGCTGTGCTGACTGCATTGCCAGCCACAGAAACTGGAACGGACATTGGAACAGAAACCATGCCGGGTGCTACACTAGTCTTAATCACTAAAGCTGCGCCTGTCGGCTTATTCACTGCGGTCACTGTTTGACTACCTGTCTGACTGACAGAACCGACATTGGAAACAACGTTCGATGTAGTCTGCAGAACCGGTTGTGAAGTTATACCTAAGGTACCATTCGCTAACTGCCCAACAGTTTGGGCAGGAAAGGAGAGCTTATTATTTGCATTTGCCACCCCTGTAGTAGCTATAACTTGTCCAACACCGGGATAGATGATCTTTACTGATTCGTGTGTCTTAGTCAAGCTTGGTATATGCGTGGCCTGATTGCTCGACACCTGGTTGGTTGTGGACACTTGATTGATATATGCAGCAGGAGGTATTCCTGGCGGTTGTGTATGCTGTTGCTGTTGCTGATGTTGTGTAGTGATGACCTGCGGCGTTACTGCGTTCGAGGTAACCACGTTCACTGGTAATAAAGTGCTGGTAGTGATGGGCTTAGTGACCTCCTGAGTCATTAGACTATTCACAGTGGTCACACCGCCGCCGTTCGAAACCCCATGTTTCTGCGGCTGTACCGCGGTGATGGTGCCCCCGTTGGAAATAGCGCTGTTCACCTGATGATTCTGTTGGCTAACCGATGCGGGACTCGCTTGATGGCCGGCCACGGTTGGCGTTGACGTTACAAGCTGCGTCTCGAGGGAGCCCACTATCGCGTTCACTGCGGATTCATCGACATCCGTGCTCAGAGCCTCCTCCAAAAACTTAGCTGACGCCATTTTCTTCCAAGCTCCAACTGTAAACTGAACTGCGCGTGCGCCTGTCGCAAATTATTCCCATGGTGCATTGCCTCTTCCCCCCCACTTTCCCCACTTAGCGCAGCGGAAAATTGTACGCGGCGAGTCTTCTGTTTACCAACGGGTGGTATAACCGCCAAATTCTTGCCATTTCTTTTAAGGTACCGAGTTGCTTCCGGAATATTCTCGACAATCACGTATTTCCGGCCGCGCGCACACACTTCTCACGAGCAACAAGTCGCGGAATCACGACGTCGTTTACGACTGCGAGCTAAGTTATGGCTGTCGATAGCGTGTACACACGTCACCCGCCAAAATGGCCATCTTCGAACATGCAATCAACACGCCGTATATGCAATTAATACAATGTATTATGATAATACACATACAGACCTATGTATTATTATGCGAGAAATTGAACACAATTTTTTTTCTTTAAGTCTTTTACCGTAACCGTATCTTATTGAACTTTTTTTTATTACTTGCAAACGCTCGCATGAGTTACTGAAAAGTAAGCATGTTCCAAAATCCGTAATCATTCTTCTGCGGGTTATGTGCGTTCCCAAACCAATAATACCAGATTCAGAACATGCTGGGAGACTAGACTCTCTAGATTGCGTTCGAAAAATATCGCTCGTGTGCATACCATAGAGCATAGAGGAAAGAATATCAGCTGGCAAAAGAGAGCGTCGCAAGTCATGTGATCTAATCAGCGTCAAGCTAGATTAATGCTGATTGGATAGCACGGCGCTTTCGACGTTTGCGATGCGACATACGACTAATGTAGAATGACCTTAAAGGGCCGTCTACAATAAGTGTTGTAAGTCGTAGGCCGCAAGAAATTAACCAATCACAGTTGACCTTAGAGAAGAATATCGAATATCATTGGTTAATTTCTTATGGCTTATGACTTACAACACCTATTGTAGACGGCCCTTAAGGCGCGGGACAAAAAAACGACGCGGTAGCCAATCAACTTAAAATTTTTCCATAAGAGCGAAAGATTGATTGACGTCATTTTTTGCCGCGTGCAAGGTACCAAGTTTATACTGTATTTGTGTGTATGTGTGTGTGGTGTGTACACGCGCCTGCGTATGTAAAAAGAAAACGAGAGTGAGATATCTTCTGTATTTAATTTTGTTTAATTTTACCACTTCTTTCATTAATTTTTTCTTAATATATTTATAAAGGATTTTATTTTGGACAAAGAAAGATATACATTTTTTTTACATAGTATATATTTTTTTGTTTAAATTTACTTACATCACAGAGAATTCTCAAAAATTATACAAATCTTCCTTATATAATATATTTTTTAATATATAAATATATAAAGGATTTATATATTTTTTATCAATCTTTCTCAATATATTTATATTTATATTTTCTTAATATATAAATCTCTCAATATATATTTGAATATAAAATGATTTTTAACAATGTAATATATAAGTGAAGTCATTCATGAAATTTTCAGAATCAATTGTTATTTAAACTTGTTACAATAACTGTCTAAAATGAACAGACGATAACCACATACAATTTAAAAAAAAAAGTGTTAATATTTTTCAAAATAAATCATATGCTTCTTCGTCATTTTTTATGCTAAATTTTTATGCTATCACATTAAGGCTTAAGTGACCAATGCGGCCACGTTTGAATTTCACTATATAGAGCATCCCCAGGACTTAAAGTTTTCGAAACTTGTCGGTGACCTAACAGTTTATAGTCGGAAGCAATTTTACCAGCTTTGACACCGAGCTCTATAATTTTTTGCGCAGCATGTAATTGTGCTTTTGGTGGTTTGACCGCATTGAATGTACCGATAAAAGAGATGCCGATGCTTCTGTTGTTAAAACCGAAAGAATGAGCACCGACGTAATCCCAACTCCTGCCAACGTATGCGAGACCATCGCCTCCGACGAGGAAATTGTAAGCGATATCCGACCATTTTCTAGACTCGATATGAAAAGTCTGAGCAAATCTCACATGGAATGTACATGTCGATTGCGTGTCGCAGAAGTCTGTAGCTGTATGACTAATAATTACATATGGTACTGGTAGCTTCAATTTTGTCAGAGGTTCCGAGGGCGGTTGCGCCCCCCATTCGTTCCTCTCGACAAAACGTACAGAAGTTACTACTACACCTGAAAATTATAAAAACAACATATATAATATATATATATATATAAAATATATTATATTCAAAATATATTATACATAATATTACAAATGGATTAGAAACTTGTTAATTTTGTATTGAATATAAATATATCAAGAAATATAATATATATTATAATCCATATTTTAACAATAAACTCTGATACATTTCCGAATGAAAATATAAAATGTTTTACAACGTTCGATTATATTTATTTTAATCGCGAAACTTAGAAACATACTTCTCCTACATGAATAGATAAAAGAAATAATGCAAATAATGAAGAATGTAAAGGACAAATTAAAACAATTTTGCGGTATAGTACAATATGATATTTATCTCATGTTGAATCTGTAAATTTTCCAGGCTATAATTACCCTCGAGCGATGAGTCTGGAATTTCCGGGAAAACTGGCTTTGCCGGTGCGTCCGTATAACGAGCAAAATGTACAATAGCGATCACTATGGCAGTTAGAAATATTAAGGCTAACGTGCACGACAAAACTGCACATCTCCACGTCCACAGCCATTGCGTCACTAAAATAATTACAAAAGCTATATTAAATACAACAGTAACAGAGAGCTTTAAGCAGCCTCTATTAAACGTACAGTATTCTATTAAATATACAATACTTTATTACACATACAGTACAATCGATTGTTACCTTTATTTAATTCAGTATTTTGTGGAAAAGTAGGTCTGTTGCTAGCGACTTCGTCATCCTTATTCGTCGACAAGTCCGAAACGTTGGCATCGGAAACACAGGCCTCGAATTTGCTTGTCTCTGGTATGGAAGTGGGGTTCGTATAAACAAACTGCTTTATGGTAACTGGACCCTTGTAGAAGGTCTTGTTACCCAGATGCACGTTCGTCGAATTCTTGACGCATACATCGCCGAAGTTGGATGGATCGGCATTCGGGAGGACGACATCGCCATTCGTGGTGGCGACCGCTTGATGTGTTTGAACGATAGTTGATGATATTGGCAGATCCGTGATCCAACCGCCACTTTGTTCAATATCCGTCTCCTCTTCCTCATCGTCGTCATCTACGTCACTGCACTGCGTAGAGGAATCTCCAACACTACCATTGCCTGGAACGACTACCGCGGTTTCCTTCGGCGGTTCTGCAACCTCGCCGCGAAATTTGTCGACCACGTGACTTTCGACGGACACAATGGCACCGTTCGCGTGATCTTGCTCCTTCTGATATTGATGATTATCGTCGGACGTCTGCTGCTGCTGTTGTACCAATGTCACCATGCCCATGCACTATATGGTGAACGCACTTTCATTTTTTACATTAGAAATATCTTGTAATGCGATATGCCGAATGTAATAAGATAAGATTCTATTATTATTTTCAAAATAGTCGCAATTATATATAAGTATGTTTCAAAATAAAATTACCATTATACATACTGTATTGACAATAATAATTTTGTTTTTGCAGATTTATAGAAATCTACATCGATTGCAATGAAGACAAAAAGAATATATATATCTATAGATAACTGGCCTTCAACTGTAAAACATCTATAACGAATTGATTTTCTTAATAAAATGTAATTATATGAACACCGATTATCCGAAATGGTACATAGCGCGCTGAATGCATGTGGACTAATACTCATCGTTGTAACGTCATATTCGTCGAAATATCATATTCATCATATCGCTATAAGTAAATATTACAATGGAAAATTTTTAATTAATCGTGATTAGTTCAGATTGGCATTTGATTTTACTAAGTAATTTCCTGCTATGTATCTTTTCACAAATTATATATTCATTATAGGAACAAAGTTCATTATGAATAGAAGTGAAGACGTATGCATGCAACACGCATCACGTTTAGAACGTGATCGTCGATAAAATAAAAAAAATCGGAGAAAGACCTCACACTCGAAGCGCACTCGCAATCGTTATATTTTTCAAATCGGTGCAACTGATTGAAAATAACCCGATTTATTCATTAAATTATAAGGAAAGATTGACACTCGAAATTACCTCACACAAATCATCGTTCCTGCTGGCAGTGGTCACTTTGCCAACACCAAGCCCACCATTGATCTATGACGACATCTAAGGCACCGTCGTGTGGAAGATATTTCGCGGAAAGGAAAACTTCATTCGAGTTAAACCCGAGCTTTTGACACCTCGTCGAATCACTTGCTCTATGGGAAAATTAAATTTTTGTTTCACGGGAACAAAGTACAATCCGCATACGAACTCAACTGGGGAACCACTATCGGTTATCTTTGTTGATCCTACGACACTGTCAGACAGATATTAGTGTGGACGATGACGCCATGCGGCTGCTGAAGGACGACGCGGCTTGGAGGTGGAATCGTGGAAATGCTTGTTCTCACAGGAGTTGCAAAAATATATAAAGCAAAACAAAGAAAAGTGGACATGAAAACTGGTATAGTGCGTCCCCCGACAGCCTCGCACAATGTCCTCTAATTCGAATATCGTGAACTTTCGTACACGGATAATGACATCGCAAGAGTCACCATAAGTTTGTTCGTTTTAGCTAAACTTTTTGCATTTTTCATTTTTTCTTTAGAATTTCTAAATATATATCTATCATTTTAGTTCAGCTAAAAAAAAACAAACCTTATGTCACGCGCAATTTACGTCACTCACCCACTTGGAAATCATACTGCGTACTTTATAACAAAATTATCGTAAGACGAAAAAGAGAGAAACTCTATATTTTATATATTTTTGCGTTCAATGTCCATTTTTACCGAAAGAAATAGCAATTACGGCCGTAGGATGTTTTGGTGCTCATCAGCACTGGCTAATCAGATTGTTGACGAAATTAAAATATACTAGAATAATGGCGGCATTATCTCCATTCGATATGACTCGTAACAGACTGCTGTCGTGCTGTCGAACATGGTCAGAAATCGCTAGCCCCACTCTCTACCTCTTTCTCTCACAATCAACGGTGACTGTAAACGATATGATGCGTAGCTCATGTCTGTATGATAATATTGCTTTATATGATTCTTGAGTTTTTCACGGAACCGGATGAATCTATATTTTTTGTCCGAATATGTTTATAGATTTCTAGCACATCTGAATGATAAAAATATTTTTTATGTTATTTTTATTATATAAAACTTTTTGACTTAAGAGATAGATGTGCGCGCAAAATTTTTTTTATGCAATTATATTCATTAATCTCAAATTATCATATATATTTTCAAAAAATTTAAAAATGGAAGAAGAATATGTAGTACAAAGAAAAAAGAAAGAAGTCTCTTTTTATCTTAGAAAAATAAATATATATTTAATTATATAATTACATCATAAACCGTTTTATGTTCAATTTAATCGTAAGATTATCTTCTCTGAGAAGAAAACGTTTATGCTACTACATTTTTTCAGAGATTAAAAGATTGCTTATTAAAACAATAAACTTTAGATAACATACGATTTTTTTCTGATTGCGAGTAAAAACAATATTAAAATAAAAGTAGAATGCCAAGATATTAATATAAACATTTTAAAATTAATGTAAACATCTTTGATAATATTTTGCTAAAAATATATTTTATATATCGAATAATATATAAATCATCGAACTTGTAAATATTCAACATAATCATAACGAACAAACCAACAATAAGTGAAAATGTGATTAAATGCGCGCTATATCAATGATACTTTCGCAATACTATGTAAAATATAAATATATATGTGATATATGAAATACATGCGAATACGCACCGACGCATTTGTATAAGATATATCCTACAACCTCAATCTATCTTTTTTATGCTACCGCATATTACGATAACGATAGAAGTTTTTATATCGTAATTGATATCATATATTGAATTTGAATTCGCTATTGCATCAATTTTAGTTATATAAAATTGCAGGATTTAACTAAAATCGTAATATACGATACTTGACAAAAATCTGAGCACATCCTTCGAAAATTGTGTTACATCCAGGAAGAAATAAATTTAACCAACTATTTCCATTAGATTATTTGCAGCAATGGAAAAAAATAGTTCAGATCATAAACCGACAAAAGAAAGCATGCAAGTATAGTGAATATGGGACTGAAATTCCTTGTCATTTTCAATCATTCAGTTTTCTAAGCTCATCTTCTTACATTTATTGCGTTCGAGAAAGCAAATCTGAAACGTTTGGAATGCTCTTTTACTTCATTCTATCTTTTGTTACTAAAAATTGAATAAAGATAGAATAAGATAAAAGAACATTTTGACGTCTCAGATTTTCTTTGCCGAATAAAATAATTGTATACTCAGAATTTGTAAAGTGATTATAAAGTCGTCATTTTGATGAAAGTAGAATAAACTCTAAATTGTATATTTTATGAAAGAAAAAGCTATATTTTTTAAAATAATTAAGTAATTTTAAATTTATATTTCTTACATATTTAGATTAATAAAATAATTTTGGAAGTTTATTATTCGTTTAATTTAGTTCAAACTAAAATTTAATTTTTAATTCGGACATAGAATGTTAGACTTTTGTCAAGTATTATATATATGACCAGATTTCTTACGTAAAATCAAATTGTAGATTTTAATTCTTTTTTCAGGAAAATAGGAAATTCGCAAAAAATATTTTTAAAATGTAAAAACAATTATAAATATATATATATATATATATATATATTTTTTTTTTACACACAATTTATGTAAAAAATATTAGGATTTTGTAAAAATCTGGATGCAGAGAGATCTGGAAGGGAGACCTTGTTGAGAAAGAATTATCTGTTTGTAATTCAATTCGTTTAAGCAAATAACAAATTATTAATGTATATATAAGGTACAACATATAAATTAATGATTAGAGAGATTAAAAGTTATTAAGAAATTTAATATCACATCATTAAATCAATATAATTATCGAGTTTTATTGAAGATAACACAGTGAAAGTGATTCTTAGAGTGTGTAGCAAGTGTAATATTGGTAATATGTATATGTATGCAGCAACAATGTTTTGTGTCTTCTAAATGTATTCAATAATTATTTTGAATATCTAAATCTTTTTCTGTATCATAATAGGAAAAAAAATTTTATATATTAATATCTTAATAATAAATAATTAATACATCCTGTCTGTGTCTCTCTTTCTAGCATTAAAACTCTTGCGATAATAATTCTATATAACTATAATATAATACGCATCTTTTTTTTTTTCCTATTAGCAACATTGCAATAATTTATAATTAAACTGACGCAGTTCACATTAATTCTATAACTGGTGTGGTAAGTAGGTTGTAGCCTTGTCTTTTCTTAAAATTATGTATCTAATTTCCTATTATATTGTGAAATCACTATATAATATAGTATGCAAAATTCTATTAATTTAATGCATCAGGTTCCATTTGAATGTTATCCCACTTGGTCCAACAATTTTTCCATGTTGACAAGTTGGTCAGAAGGTTTTTATATGATCTTCAATATTAGACACTGTCATCTAATGAATAGAAAAATATAATATCTTTGTTTTAAAAAGTTATTTTGATGTTACAAATATATTATAAAAGTATTACTTTTTTAAATCATATGAGATGTGCAGTATCTTAGACACTAATAGTCATTATACATAGTAAAATATAAAATTTTTCTTTTCTTACCATGATACCACCATTTTGTCTTTTTTGGATTCTTGTTGCAAGTTTTAACATAAAATGTATTGTCAGGTGGCCTCTTCTGCATAAAACAATATTTATATTATTTGTTATTTGCATATTTTATTACAGATAAATATTAAGACTTATACATGTATATTCATATATTTATATACTTAGTAAATTATACCTTCTCTTTACAACTGCTTAACATGGAAACAATACTCAAGCAAATGCTTTGCACGCTGAGAGCAGGAGACCAATCTTCTGTTAATATGGACAAACAAATATGACCATTGCTATAAACATGTGGGTGTACAGGAATATTTCCACCAATGAAAGTCACTTCTGGTGAATCAAACGGATATTTAGAACTGAATTTAAATTGAAGTTGAAATTGTTCTCCCTCATATAGCGTCCCTTTAGCACCTTCCATATGAACAATCCATTGTGTTAAATTCTGTCCAGCTGATTCTCCATCTACATGTACACCTGGTGGTGGCTCGCGTATTAAAGACATCAATTCCTTCTGGAGTCTTCGCTAAAATATTAAATAAACTCTTATGTAACATTTTATATATAAATTATTTTATAAATACTTTATTTAAAAAAATATACATATTACATATTAAAAATATATATATATATATTAGTTTTCATTCTTTTTAAAAAATAATTTTATTTTAGAAATTTCTATACCTACATTAATATTTTAAAATTAAAACATAATTTGAATAATTAAATTATTAATAGTAATAATAATTATATATATAATTAGTAATAATTAGCTATTTTAAAAGATATATTATTTCCATTATAAATAATCTAAAGTATTAATAGTATTAATTAGTAATAATTAAAAAAAAAGAAAATATATGACAAAAATTAATTTATTAAAATATAAATCAATAATGATTAAATGAATAAAAATAAAATAAAATTTTTTTTTAATGCATATTTATTTGTTACTAATAACATAATTTTTGATGAAAAACGTACATGAATATTTTGTCACTGAGGTCATACATTTTAGATTTCGTTCACAATGTCCATTACAGAACTATGTTCAGTTATTCGCGTTGAAAAAGAAAGATTGAAAAGATATTTTTTTAAATATTTTTTTGCAGAATTATAAACATTCACGACACGTCGCGACAGGCATGCTATCTCGATCGTTCTGACATATATATAAAAATCGTTAAAAAAAAAAATGGAAACGGACGTACCTTCGACGGGGACGTTGCTGCCATTGTCGTTAAACAGCTCTCCATCGAAATACATAACCGTGGTTTATCGCGACGCGATCGCTTGATTATCGCGTGTACTTTTCTTTCTCAAAAAGAAATGTATCCACCTCGAAAGATCAGGGGTTTCATATTTTTTTCACGGTCTCGTCTTATATTCTCGCGGTCAAGGTGAAAGAGCGGAGGGTGATGATAGTTACACTGGAAACGCTATGACAGCGTTGACAGATACGTTCACGAAATACGGCGAACCATGGCGAACGCGAACAGTCGCGAGGTGCGAAGCGCACGATCGTCATACATATATACGCATATATACATACATATACGATAAATGATACGCGTATATATAGGGTGTTTCACATCGAGTTATTATAAAATATTTTCTCTTTCAAATAAATTCTGAAAAAAAGACGAAAATATAATTTAAATCAAGCTAACGTTGAGAAAATCTTAAAACCCTCGGAAATATTTCATTTCTCATCTGGACATTACATGAGTTTATACATTATATTCATTATATTGAGACCGATCGTGATAATCATTTATCTTATCTCATCGCGCGGTTAGTATAATTTAAACCGAGAGGATAACGTTGGAGAAATCTGATTCTGAAAAATTTAATAACAGTCGATATTAAATAAAATGTACATACAGAATTAGCTTATCTTTTTTTCCTAAGCATTATTAAAACGCAACATATGGTAAAAATAAGTTGATAATTTGCAGCACAAGGCAGAAACAAGGAATCTATATTTTTAAGATCGAGTTGCGTATTCTTTAGCAAAATACAAGGAAAAAAATGTGGAATTCAAGAAATATTTATACATATGTACGTGCACTCTGTGCTTTAACTGATAATGTTGGCAACCTTGAGTTAAGGTGAGTTTTTAATTTCAGGATTTAGCGTAATTCTAGTGACATTACGCAAGTACGCGACGAGTGAGTGTGTACGCGATACACAATTTATCCTTCCTTGTTTATGGCTGTAGAGAAAAAATATTTTTACGGATGACGTTTGTACGGCGAAATTGGCGGAGAAACGTTGCGTTGCGGTTATTATTACGCGACTGATGTGCACGGATTCTGCGTATACGATATCAGCGGACCGATTGTGCAATGGAGAGCATATTCCACGAGAAGGTAAACACGCCGATGTATAATTAATCTGACGTTTTCAGCGAAAGAGACAAGATTTCGCTTTACGTTCCTGGCAATGTTTCACAGCAAGAGGGATATCTGTGCGCCCAGCATTGCCTGAACGCGCTTCTACAGGGACCTTACTTTAATGCTGTTGATCTGGCAAGTTTCGGTCATCAGATGGACGAGGAAGAGAGAATCCGGATGGCGGAATCGGGCGTCGACAGTGAAGATTATAAACTGTTTCTAGAGGTAAATACGTCGTCACAAGTGAATTTTCTTTTCACGTGTCACATATATATTTGTGGTATTTACAAGTAAAAACATCACTAAGCAATATAGTTTAAATTTCTGTGAAAAGACATTGCTCTTTTTCTTGAAAATTTTTTTCTTAATATAAACATATATAAGTGCTTGACATTGCTGTTATCTTCTCCAAGAAGCAAGCAAATATGTTTCTAACGATAGAAAATTGCTTCTTGTGTGTTTAGCAACCATCAGGAAACATGGACGACAGTGGGTACTTTTCAGTTCAAGTTATTAGCAGTGCTTTGAAAGTTTGGGGTTTAGAACTGATTCCGTATAATAGCACAGAATCGACAGCTTTACTGGCACAGAATGATCCTTCGTAGGTTATTGACAATTTGTTCTGGTTTATGTTTTGTTTTCAAATATTTTATTCTATTACACTTTTGATAAAAAAGCACTTCTTTCAAGTATCATAAAATAATTGCAATAATAATAATATAATGAACGTATGAATAATAATGCTTATGATATGATATTTGGACATGTGATCCAAAAAGTATTAAACCAATAATTCTGTAATGCTTTTATGAAGTAATACATGAAGTAATACATTAAATAATAATGTAATTTCTAGACGAATGAGAGCATATATTTGTAACTATAAAGGACATTGGTTTACGATAAGAAAACTTGGAAATCAATGGTTTAATTTAAACTCAATGCTCAGTGGACCACAGCTTATATCGGACACTTATCTCGCAATGTATTTAGCTCAATTGTTGCAAGAAGGTAAATGCAAAACAAGATAATAATAAAGATAACATTCTACTCATTCTTTTCAGCTAACTCATTCTACTCTTTTTTTTTTTTTTTTGTAGGTTATTCTATCTTTATTGTTATTGGTACACTTCCACAATGCCCTGCTGAAGATGTTCTTCTGAAGAATCCTATAGTTATCACAAAAAGTAACTTAAACTCGGAATTAAAAAGTACATCCAAAGGTTATCGTTTAGGTACCAAGGCAGAAGATGATATCTTGAAAGCTGCGCTTGCGATGGGAGAGGTGAAGGTTCCACAGTCGTCCTGTACAACTAGAAGTGCATCTTCACTTTCTCATAAATCTGAACTATCCATGGATAAACTTCGCGAAAGGATAATTCCCGTAAGAGTTGAAGGTAGAGAAGAGGAAAGTGAAGAGGAGGAGGAAGAAGAGGAGGAAGATGAAAATGTGCAATTAGCAAGGGCTTTACAAATGAGTTTGCAAAACGATGAGGACGATGTAAATAAGAGTTTGAAGTTAAGATTAGATCTTCATACCGATGATAAAACGACGCATTTAACAAACTCTACAGCAAATGATACAGATGAAGATGACGAGCTGAGACGAGCATTGCAACTTAGTCTG
This sequence comes from Anoplolepis gracilipes, assembly GCF_047496725.1. NCBI lineage: Eukaryota > Metazoa > Arthropoda > Insecta > Hymenoptera > Formicidae > Anoplolepis > Anoplolepis gracilipes. The sequence goes on along the minus strand of NC_132971.1, from coordinate 15,914,481 downwards.
GAATGCGTGACTGCCCCACCAACACCAGATCCTGAAGACATTCGCTGGCGTCGATTGAATCACTTTGGCATATATACAAGGACGCCAAACAGCGAGTCTTCGGCAAAATTAAATACTTAACAATAAGCATAAATTTCCTGCACAAAATGTCTTACTATTACTAAACGGATGCATTGTAAATTATATGATTGAAGTAGCTAAATTCAAAAGATATATATATATATTATATATATAATATATGTCACTTTGTATACTAATGTTATAATGATAAGAGAAAGAGAGAGACAGAAACATCTTACTTTGAATGAAATCAACTAAAGGTATATTTTCGGTTCCGAAATGCAACTTTTGTTAATCGTTTTTTCTTCCCTTCTCAAATTTGTTACATGTTATACTAATCCTTCTCGAAATAAAAAACGTTTGAGCAAGGATTTTGCGCTAATTAATTTTATATACATTTAAAAAATTAAACTTAATATTACTTAAAAAATTTAAAATTAGTTATAAAAATGTAACATCAGATACATGTAAAAATCAGTAGATTCACATTGATCTTTCAAAATTAAAAATAAAATTAAAATTGAAATTTAATATTAAATATTGCAATTTAAAATCAAAGATATAAAATTAAATTAGACTTAAAATCTAAATACAATTACATTTCTTTGCAATTGCATGTTGTATATATTATACATGTTAAGAAATATATTGCATACTAAAAATTAGAAATATGGAATGCAAATTATTTTGGACACAGAAGAGAAAATTTCTCCCGTAGAACTGTGTCCAGAAAAGATTTTAACACATATATTCTAAATCTCCCATAAAGGTACGTTTTCATCACGTGTGAATAATCAGGGACCGCTCGTGTCTCGTGTGTGCGGCCGCTCCTTGGGTGTATGTGAACGCTGAATGTTGACATTCAACATGGCGGCATGTCGTCAGTGCTGTGCTGTGTCGTGGTGAGTCTCGTAAAGCCATTTAATTATCGTAAGATTGCGAGCTTTGTGTAGCATCGGGTGAACCATTCGGATCCTCGCGCAAAATTCTCGTGCGAAACCAATCGTTGAATGAATTCCTTTCACGCAAACTACGCCGCGACGAGAGCACGTTGGAAGCTGCGGCCAGATAAGGCGCTTCTCGCGACCTCGTGAAAAAATCAGAACTTCGCTAAAAATCGCGACGACCGCACATGATAATGCTCGTCTACATCGAAATAAGAAGGATTCTTGAAGGGAGATGTGGACGGGAATTTGCACAAACGGGTGGTCCACAAGGATCGTATTTATCGCGTGTATCGCTACCGCATGATCCTACTATTATTTCGAATTTCACAAACATTTCGTGTAATCGCGTATGTATCGGTAATGTTAACCGATAGTAACACAGCCGGAATCGGAATGGAGTAAATGTAAGGGTCCGAGGGTCGTGATCATGATTCACGTATCACCGTGAAACATACGTCGTGCAATGTCGTGTTAAACGCAATTTTCAGCAATCATGTGGGGAACACCTAATGATAAAACCACGTTTTACAAAGTACATCGAGTCAATGTCAAATCACCAAACGATTAAGAAGAAACGCGTTTGTTTCGTTGTAGTGTAGAGAGCTATAAAGAAGTGTATAATTATTTTTTGCTTCTGTTATTTCTTAGATATAGTGGAAAGTCTTTTATCTTTCTGTTTGTGCAGAAATAAAATAATCTATGTATATATATATATATGTGTGTATGTGTATGTATGTATGTATGTATGTATGTATGTGTATATATATATATATATATAATATATATATGTATATATAATAAGTACATACATATACTCAATAATCTGCATTTAAAATTTATTTATTGAATTTTTGCATAGTTTGCAGTAACTTTAAATAACTTTTGTCAATGAAATTACTACATGATTGCTATACTATAAAATGGAGAATTTGTAGATATTTTTTTTTTAATTAACATTTTGTACAGTATATACAGAATACAGCGATTTATATTCCTCTGTTTTTGTTTTGAATGATACTGTTAAAATTTATTTATTTTGTGTTAAATTTAATTTTAGAATTTTGAAATTTTTATAAAATGTTTATTTTTAGAATTAATTATAAGATGTTACAAACTAATACTGTAAATGTTTCTTGTATATTTTAATATTTAAATACAGAAAGCTCACAATCTTCAAATGATAAATACTATGTATAGTTTTTAATATTTCTTTCATATTGTTTTTCTTTTTCTTCCAGCTTGTGTCATTGTTAGTTTAGGACACTTCTGAAACTAAGGCTCACTGTAAATTTCACATTTAAAAGCTGAAGAAGGAAACGCTATTATAGAAATATTGGAAGAGAACACAACCAGACTCAGCACGCATTGAAGACATCTGAGGATTTTCAAGTCAACATTTATTCTTTAAATCTCCTATGTTTTTGATTTACTTCTTTTATAAAGAATGACTGATGTTTAAAAAGAAACACAGTTGTTCTAGTGCACGCTAAATTGAGTATTTATCAAACAGTTGTTATAATATTCAAACATATTCATATGGAAAGTATTGACAGTATATGGTGTGCTAAGGTTTTGTACTTGTATTAAGTCATAAATCAACATTAACTGCATCGTTCATTTGTATATTGTATACACAACAAGCTTTGTGAGCAAGAAATAGGTGAGCTAATATAGTGACCGTGATTGCGATTGCGGCTGAGATTGTGCTGCTCTGCTTGGTTGATAGAACATCTTTATCTGCGTTTATAAGGAGTGCCAAGTTTGTGTCGAGCTACTGCGGTACTCTCCATTAAATAATTGACGATATATGTGTTAAAATACTTTGAAGAGACCTCACTTTCACTTCCTGGTCGCAAAGGAGTCTGCATTTCTGCAGCATTTCAAAGAGCCACTTCCTCTTCATTAAGTTCTTGTAACATTATAATAGTGAACAAAGATATAAGGTACCAAGAACCGTTCTGTGATATCTATGTTAACACTTAAATAATTGAAAAAAAGACTAAAAATTTCTAAATATAAGTATATATATACACAAATATATATATATATATACTTATATATACATATATATATATATTGTGGTGAAACAGAAGTGTGAACATAAAGAATTAAGTAATTATTTCAAGAGAAGAAGAGCTAAATTATACGTAAATATTATACACTGTATTATAAATATAATACACTGCGCAAAAATTGAGAAGACAATGTCCAACAATCCTCAGTGGAAAACGTTCCAGCCGCCAATCATGAACTCTGACCCAGCAATACTTGATTACAAGTCTATGGCTATACCAAGTCCTAAAGCCATAACAGGATCTCATCAACCAACAACTAACAATTATCGTAATGGTACCAACTACAGTGGTGATCATTATATGGGTTCACCTCCTGAATGTGGCAAAAATTCTACCAATTATGGTAGTTATCCTGGCACACAATCATCACCACGCAATGGTGCCACAAGATTTCCATTTGAATTTACAAGCATGGAAACAAATACCAGTTATACTAATGAACCTACTACCAATAATTCTACTTATCAAGATCAGTCTGCGAATCAAGGAACACGGGAAACTGGGATAATTGAAAAATTATTAGTGAGTCTTGTGAATAATATCAAATTTGATTATTTTTATAGGATATAGAATTAATTTTTACATGACTGAAACTTTTATTCAACAGCATTCTTATGGATTCATACAATGTTGTGAAAGACAGGCAAGACTGTTTTTTCATTTTAGCCAATTTAGTGGTAACATTGAACATTTGAAGATTGGAGATCCTGTGGAATTTGAAATGACTTACGATCGGCGAACAGGCAAGCCTATTGCAAGCACTGTTAGCAAAATTGCTCCAGTGGTTAGTACAATAATAGCAAATACTAATATCAATAATAATAATATAATAATAGTATAAAAGCATGAGAAAGATTGATCAGAAATGTAGATGTCAAAGTAAATGTAGGTGTCAAAGATTTAAAATTTAATTTGTTTAAGGCACTGGGTGATCAACGATGCATTGGTAATGTAACAACAGAATTACAAGCAAGTGGTGACTCACAAGGACGTATCAGTTACGAAAATCGTGGAGAGTGTTTTTTTCTGCCATATACCAAAGATGATGTCGAAGGAAACGTTACTTTGCGCGCTGGTGACAAAGTTTCATTTCAAATTGCTACTAATCAACGGTATGATATATTAATTCTTAATTAACAAAATATACGAAATATATGTAACCAATTTTTGATACAAACACTAATTGTTGTGTGTATGTAGGGGAAACTTGGGTGCATGTAATGTGAGGTTGGAAAATCCGGCGCATCCAGTTCGGTACCGCGGGGTAGTGTGTTCGATGAAAGAAAATTTCGGTTTTATCGAGCGCGCTGATGTAGTCAAAGAAATATTCTTCCACTTTAGCGAAGCTAAGTCTATGAAAGAAGAACTTAGGCTAGGAGATGATGTGGAATTTATAATACAGACACGTAACGTAAGTGGGATGGAAACTGTCAAAACAGTTTTTTGAAAAAATTTATAGACATAAATATATATGATGCATAGTGATTTAAATAACAAATCTAATATTTTGCTGTTGCAGGGAAAGGAGGTAGCTTGCAACATTACAAAGTTACCACCTGGGTCAATCATATTTGAGGAAGTCAGTAATGAAGTGATGAAAGGACAAGTGTTGAAGCCATTGGAAAGAGGCACTGCTGCTCGTCATCAAAATGACCCCTTACCTGGACGCATTAGGTATAGAGACAGTAATCATTCTGAAGTGGAAGTACCATTTGGAGATAAAGATCAAAAAGGAGATTTTACTCTTAGGTAAATATAATAAATATGAATTATGTATAATACATACATTTTTCTTCTTTTATTTTTATATATCTAAACACATTTATTTCCTTATAAATAATAACGTATTTTTTCAGCTTTTTTATAGTTATAAAATATTAATAATATATTAATGCAATTTAAATTTTTTTAACAGGCATGGAGATTGGGTTCAATTTCGTATTGCAACAGACACTAGAGATCAGCTTAAAAGAGCTACAGAAATAATGTTATTACCAGAATCTTTCACTGTGTCGGGAGAAAGACGGGAGCAGGGTGTTATACAATCCCTTAAAGATGGATTTGGCTTTATTCGTTGTGTAGAAAGAGAACCCAGACTTTTCTTTCATTTTAACGAAGTTCTTGATGTTGATAGAGAAATTAGTGTAGGGGATGAGGTCGAATTTACAGTCATACAAGTGAGTACATTATGATGATAATATTTAATAAAAAAATTATTTTATTACAATTTATTTTTATCTATTTTTATCTTATAATAATTTTTTTTAAGGATCCTTCGTCATCATTCTCTAATACTCGACAAAGTGCTATTAGATTGAAACATTTAACAATGGGTACTGTATTGTTTCAAACTATTATAGAAAAGGATATATTAGGTACTGTAATACAGGACACAAATTCAATGGAACCTGGCCTTATTGGTTATGGCCAGCAGAAGAGCATTATTTTTTTCTCTAAAGATTGCGACCCTAAACATATTCCAAAATTAGGCGACAAGGTAAATTTGTATAAAATTTTATTAGTTATCTGAAGAGTTTAAATTTTTTTTTCCGACTTTTCATTTATCATCTTTGATTGTGCTTATAATTATCTATCTGATTTGTATAGGTGATGTTCAATATCGTTCAAGTAAAACGAAATAAAGAGCTTGTCGCTGAAGACATATTTTTAGTAAATGCTGCTGGTGAAAAAATTCAAAATGTTAACAAAAAATCAAATGGACAAGTTTGTCAAGGTTTTATAGCTGCTCTTAAAGATGGATTTGGCTTTATCGAGACAGTTAATCACGATAGAGAAATATTTTTCCACTACAGGTAAGATTGTACTTATGTATATTTCAATTTTTATAACAAACAACGCATATATAAAACAATATTAAATTCGATTTTTATTTACAGTAACTTTGAAGGAGATGCTAATACGTTGGAATTAGGAGCTGATATCGAATGTACAATTAGCAATTCGAGCAATGGAAGAGGATCCGGAGGTTGTGTAGCTGCCGATCATGTTAAACTGGTGCCACGAGGAAGTATTCCGAGGCCTACGGCAGTCAGTGAGCTTTTAGATGGTACTGTGGTACGCCCTTTACGAAGTGCAAATCCCGAGCAGACTGAGTACGCTGGTTTGATCAAAATTAATCCAACTAACGAGGACGAGGAAACGCCAGAATACGAATTCGGAATCATGGGACTTTCTAACAAACGGGAGCTGTTACAAGCTGGTGATCCTGTGCAATTACAGGTTGATTCAGAAGGTCATGCTTGCAATATTGTAGCCGTAAGGAAAAAAAGAAGAGCAACCGTAGACGCGGTAAAAGGTCCATTCGGCTTTCTCGCCTATGAAGTCGATGAAGGTAAAAAGTTATTCTTCCATATAAGCGAGGTCCGAGATCACGCTACGTTGCAACCGGGTGATCAAGTGGAATTCGTTTTGGTTACTAATCAACGCACTGGCAAATCATCAGCTTGCAACGTGACTCGATTAAGGTAAATTGATACGAAAAAAATAATTTGTTTTCTTAATATGTGTAAAGTTTCCTTCACATAAATTGCATATTATATTACATTGTAATTTTATTTTATACATTTTATACATTTAATTTTATTTACGAATCTTTAATAGCGATGCGGTCCAACAACGACCTGAGCGATTAATAAGCCGATTGCGTACCATATCGTTGGAAGATACAGGCCCAAAATTAACTGTGGTCAGACAACCAAGAGGTCCCGATGGCACGCGCGGTTTTAACCAGGAAAGATGCCAGCACACTCCTGGTGCCATAGAAGAGTAATGCGCTGTGAGACATTTATTGATTACCCAAATTGTAATCTACAATTTGTTTTTAGTTCATACACTTCGATACCAAGATTACTATTATAAGCATGGTCATAAACGTTTGCCAAATTCAGACTAATGCAACAACAATAATTATAATGATAGTGATCTGGAATTGGATGGTGAACGAGGGCCGGAATAATATAAAAGTAAAAAAAAAAAGAAAAAAAAGAACAACGACTCATTTTATCACCTCATAATAGGAGAAAACGAAAGGCAGTTTGTCTTATTCTTAAGATAACATTAGAACTTCAATACGTAATTGGTTTATCTCTTTAATTTCCCATATCTTCATGAATTTACTACTAAGCTATACATATTCGATGTTACTTTTCTAAACATAATCGATAGTTTATAGGATTCATCGAAATTTTTTATTAGTATGTTTATTTTCATAGACGTTTGGTCGATATATCAATTCATTTTGTTATTTGGAGAAATAACAGTACGAAAAATGTCCCAGAGTACACTTAGATGTTGGTTTACTGACAACCTTGTATACTCTAAGATAATATCTTATTTTTCTCTTTATAAAAAATATATTCTTACACGTTAATACAATCTTTATTTTCATAACTTTCTTCAAACTTGTTTTACTTATTGTGTACTTTATATGCATAGTATATATGTGCAATAAGTAAAAAAAGAAAAATTTGTAAAAAGAAATTATATACAAATGAAAAGAGTATATATGAAATTTTAATTGTAAAATTGAAGAAAAACAATCTGCATTATACAGTTTCATTATTGAAATTGATTGTATAATTTTATCATGTCAAGAGCAGTGTGCTTTGTTATAATAAATTATGGTACTGTGAGTATCACTCTGTTGAGGTAATAGATATGAATTTTGAAAAAAAGAAATGACTGGGGCTAACTGTGTTTGTCTTAGATAACATATATAAATATATATATAATTATAATTATATATGTAATATACATAATTATATGTAATTATATATATATAATATATATAATTTTATATAATTATGTATAATATATATAACATATATATATAACATATATATATTTATATATATTTAATATACATATTGTTATAAGTTCCTCTAATCTCGCAGTCTCGTGTTGTAAAATCAAATTAGTATTACAAATTCTGTGGTCATACAACAATGGAAGTTACGAAAAATACATATGTAAAAAATAAAAAGTCACATTTTATAAGTTTTGCCACCTTCGAAATGGTAAGCGAGATACATGTGGCATTATTGTAGAGAGATATGTGAAAGAAATAACGTAAAATATAAGGTAAAGTACATAACACAAGCACGATACAAACTAAGCGCTTGTTCCGAAACCCGTGGATCCAACACATCATGTGCATACATATTGTAAAATTATGATGAATAAACAGTGGAAGTACCGAAGAAATATATCTATATACTTTTTGTATATATATAAAATTTAAAAATTATTTTAGAACCGCAAAGTTTCATGGCGTAATATTTTAATATTTTAATATTTTATTCACTTTAATATTCTATTCTGCTACTGCGTGTATTATACTTTTAATGTTTTAAAATTGCGTAATTACAAGAAGTTTGAATTATCAAGAATATCTTGAATATATGTGGTATCATAAAAAATGCTAAAAAAAATAGCGTATATTTTAATATTTATTATGTATGTACAAAGATGTGTAAATATGTCTTATAAGATGCATTTCTTTTTTTTTTTTTTGTACACATGTATCATATTAAGACGAATTTGGATCAAGATGAAAGAATAAGGAGAAAAATTTTCAAATTAAATTATAATGCATTCGTAAGGAAATTGTCCTTGGAAAAGTAAATTGTCCGCTCGTGGACAACCTGTAACATATAATTGTTCATATTAATTTTACTTCTTTTCTTATGTTATAATATATGGAAAAAATGCGAATATTTCTCGATATTAAATAATATCTAATTTGTTTCTTTCTCCGAAATATATATATATATATATGTATATATATATATATATGTATATATATATGTATATATATGTATATATATATATATATATATATATATGTATGTACATATATATATATATATATCCTTCGTTTACTAATTCTATTCTGGAAATTCAATATGCAAAGAGGCAAAATATTCACAAAAACACAACGTTGAAATTGCGAAAGTTAAATTACTGTCATTGGAATTATACTAACGTGTCTCACAATAAGTGCCGTAAAATCCAGTTCCTTCACAGCGGCATTTAAATCCAGGCTCCGATGATATTTGGGAGCACGAGCCTTCGTTCAAACAAGGCTTCGATCGAGAACATATGTCGCTACGTCCTCCTGCAGAGAAAAGTTAAGTAATGCTCACATAAATGTCGAGACAATGAACTAAAATGTGTGAGTACATACAGCCTTGATCAAAAGTATTAGGGATCCTAAATTTTCCGTATTTCTTATTTTGTTAATAGTATATAAATACAAAAAAGATTAAAAAATTTCAAAAAAATGTTGCACTTTAAAGCTGAAATTTGAAGCTTTAAAATGTTTCTTTAATTTTTCATCTGCGATAATTTTTTGCCGTAATTTTTCGAGTATCAACAACATGTCTGAAAAACACAGATTTAGTTTCAAAATTATGTATCTCGGTCAAAAAAAATTTATAGGAAAGTTTAAAAAAAGCATTTGTAGGCAAAATGTAGTTTATGAAATATTTAACTTGATTTAAATTTTTCGAGAGAAATTTTTTTACCGAGCTGCAGAGTGTCAAAAATATAATAAAATTTTAAGAAACAATATTCTTTTTTAAAGCACAAAACAAAGAAAATACAAAAATTTTTTAAATTACTGATAGCAACTTTAATGCGTTATCAGTACATTAAAAAATTTTTGTATTTTGTTTTCTGCTTTAAAAAAGAACATTGTTGTGTTTCTTAAAATTTTATTATATTTTTGACACTTTGCAGGTCGCTAAAAAAATTTCTCTCGAAAAATTTAAGTCAAATTCCATAAACTATAATATTTTGCCTACAAAATGCTTTTTTTAAAACTTTTCTACAATTTTTTTTGGCCGAGATACATAATTTTGAAACTAAACTCAGGTAGCACATGTTCGTTTTATAAACGTTTAGAAAACGAACAGTGCTACCTGAGAAATCTGTATTTTTCAGATATATTGTTGATACTCGGCGAAAAATTATCGCAAACGAAAAATTTAAAAAAAATTTTAAAACTTGAATTTCAGCTTTTAGTGCTATCGATAGTTTTTTAAATCTTTTTAGTATTTATGTATTATTAACAAAATAAGAAATACGGAAAATTTAAGAGTGCCTAATACTTTTGACCAAGACTGTATATACATATACATACATACATGTATTCCCCCTCCCCCCTCTCATTAAATATGATACAATTTTTTAAAAAGTGTGTAAAGTACTTTATCAACATGGTTTTGATAGATATTACCTTTCAATGCTAGCTTGCAATCATCATTGTTATTGTATCTGTATTCGGATTTGCAGCCGTAGCCGCAACTACATTGTGCATTGTAGATTCGACATCCGTATCGCATCTGATCCAATTCGCATCCCTCAGACAATATAACTGCTGGCAAAAAGCTTGGCATTAATCGGGCTGCAAAACTTAATGCTTCAGCTTTAAACGAAGAACTATATATATATATTTTTAACTATATATATAATTTAACTATATATATAATTTTAAATATATATATATATATATATATATATATATATATATAGATTTAAAATTAAAGTTAGCTTATATGTGAAATTAAGTCAGTTTATGTGACGAATAAGTTAAAGTTTTTTATATTTTTTCCTTTATGATTATGTTTATTAAAAGTTCTTCATTTTTAAACCATTTATAATTATTCAAAAATAATATAGTTAGCATTTTTATTTAAAAAATATCGATTCAAGTCGAAAAATCTAATGATTTTAGATTTGACATTAGATTTTTCGACTTGAATCGATATTTTTTAAATAAAAATGCTAACTATATTATTTTTGAATAATTATAAATGGTTTAAAAATGAAGAACTTTTAATAAACATAATCATAAAGGAAAAAATAAATGAAAATTTAACTTATTCGTCATATGTGACGAATAAGTTAAATTTTCAGTTTATGAACTGACTTAATTTCACATATAAGCTAATTTTAAATCTAAGGCATATACACAAAGATAGACAATGCATTATGCATTGAAGAGATGCAATGAATAAATTCTCTTTCGATATTTTCTCTAAAAAAATTACTCAATGAAGCTGATAAAGACATGCGGTTCTGATAAATATAGGAATAACGAGAGGCTTGTGATATCTGTTCCCATATGTATTCAAAAGATATTCAGAGGACATTCTGAAGATATTCTATCACCCAGATATATCTTCTAAATGTCTTTTAGATATACGGAATACACTTTTAGACATGCTGTGTTACTTTTATTAATAACTGTTGTTACTACATACATTGTTAGAATTTAGCCGCAAATCTATATGCATTCTATATTTATTAATAATTTATATTATTTTTAGGTGAATATGTTACAGACGCAGTAAAGAAATATCTGCAGTTTATTTACCCCAGAAGAGAGATAGAGAATGTGATACGTTAGCAAAAGCAAATGTTTGCACCGGATGCGGTCGACTGTATACTTCCCACTTGTCTAAATTGATAAGTGTTTTATGAGAAGATACCGCGTGCGTGGGCTAATCGATTTTTAGATTTGTTCCCTTTTGTTATCATGTGTGTTCATGGTTCATGCATGACAGTTGCAATTTCTTTATCCCACCCAATGTATACGTGCGTGAATATATTGCAGCAACACATATACTCTAATTTTAATTAATTTAAACAAACATTTCGGGCACGCACACGCGTTTCTTCGTTCGATTTATTCAAGGGTAATTGTTAATTACGAACGATACAATTCATTATAGAGTGTAATCAGAAAGGGAGGCGTATATAGGATGTTCATCATTGAGAGCGCCACTCACTATCACTATGACGGGTTTATCGTCTGATTATTCGAAAGTAAACTGAGAATGCGTCTCACATTGTTGCGATTTATTCCATGGACGATTAATTTCACCGAAGGAGTTTCGTAATACTTTTAAAAATATTACATACCGTATTAAATTAAAAAAAAAAAAACATTTAAAAGCATTGCGCGCCCGTTTAAAATTAGAGTCCATAAGAAAAGTGAACAAAAAAAGAAAATTTTTTATATTAACTGTGTGTCAAGAAGACAATAAGAAGAAAGTTGTTATTTATCTAACAATAAGTGCTAGCTGAAAAGTAAATATAAACAGAAAGTTCCCAATATAAATAAACGAGATATATCAGGGTTTTAGGCAACCAACTTAAGTATAAATAAATAAAAATAAAATCAAAATTTAAAAACTAAATGAACGCGAAGTTTAATACGTTGAAATGTTACAAATGTAGAAAAATATATAAAAACAGATTAAAATATGGAGAAATTATAAGTCATAATTAGAAATAAAATTAAATAATTGCAAATACAAAAAAAGCAGGCAATTAGAAATGCGGATTAAACAAATAAATAAATACAAAAATACAATAAGAAACTATTTCGATCTAAGTAATGTCAACAAGATGGATCTGCGAGTCCGCTAAGCGTTTTTGCGATTACATCTGAATCTTTCATTGATGAATCAATAAGCGGCTTCACATTAAGACTTTATTTATTTTTCCGCAATTTTGACTTTATTTACTTATTAATACTTAAGTTATTTGCTCTTTAAAGTTCTGATATATTTCGTTTGAAAAAAAAAGATTCAAGCGAAAATGTTATCCCGATATATCTTGAATTTAATTAGACAAGTATCAATTTTCGTAGTATTTATTGAACAAACGATAAAAATATTGCATTTTGAATATACGCCACTTTGCACAATTTTGAAATAGTATATAATCAATTATATACAAATATAATCGCGCACGCTATTTATAATCGCCAGCAATTATATATTTAATCAGTCTGTGAACTTGAAAAAAAATGTTTTTATTAATCATTCAACGATAGCTTGCATATATAATCTATGCAAATTTAAAATTCATTTAAATCTTATAATACGTCTTACCTATTGTTGAGAGGAGCAGAGCAGTCGACAGCGTCAATCTCGGTAGCATGATATTCCCAGATGAGGGGAGATGAGAGAGAGAGAGAGAGAGAGACGTCAAGGAATCCCGACGCGAATATCGTGGACAATGATAATCTAGAAGAGCAGAGCTCGAAGGGGAAGATCGTCGACCGCTTGCTGGTAGACTTTCGTCGCGAGTTCGATGTTAAAGGTCACAGCCGACTCTCACACAAAGGGGACACAGGGTCAGTGCGGTACTCTCTTCGCCGCACGCGCGTTTTCTTGTCACGTCAGCTTCAGGACGATGCAGCGGCCGAGTCGACCGAACTCGTCGACTCGTGGCAGCTAACTGTCGTAGACCGATAATAACTAAGATCGTGCGGATGCTGTGCAACGCACTGAGAAAACTATGCGTGGGATGCAACTCGAGTCACAATGGTGCCTGACAGAGATTTATATACACAAATTCGTACAATAATATATTCTTTTATTTTTATTCGGAAAATTGATTGATTCCAACATACAACAAGCGAAAAAAAATTTAATATATAAAATGACAAAATTGAGAAATTGTACAATAGAAGAAATATTGAACACTTCTTCAGTTTTTGTTTTTTTTCGTTTTTAAGATATGTAGAGATATAATTACAGATAAATCAAGGTGTTTAATGGATAAAAGTCTAATTTACTCTTGTACATATGTAATATTTTCAGTGCGAGATATTATGTATATACGCGTTTGACAATTGCTTTGATTTAAAAATATTGTTTTTATTATGATTTCCATTAAAAACTATGTAAAATTTATTTTCTATAAATCTTAAATAACTCAGCTTTTATATCGCGAAATTATCCGTTCTTATAACATGAAAAAAGACATCTATTTTCATCGCGAAAAAACTGCATCTTTTTGGATTCAAGATGAACAATAGCTCTCATGTAAATAATTAGTGTTTTGGCGACACGTATAAAGCTATCGCATGTGCATCATATAACAGACAAGTTCAAATTAATTTTAGAGATTTTCTGTTATTGATATTTATCATTTCTCAGCCATTTGTTTATATATTAGTATCTGCTTTAATTGCACAGATTATGGAAATTAGCATTAAATAATATCAAATAGATGATACATTTTTAAACTATATTATATACAAATAATTAAGAATCATGTTTTTTTGAAGACATTAAAATCAAATGTTATCATTTATGAAATTATTTCTATTTTCAAATTTTGTGAGCAAAATTCTTTTTTGTACTGAGTGATTAATATTTTATCGAGTGAAATTCAAATTAACGGATTTGACGACATATCGTCGTAAAACGTACTATCGCTTCAGAATTCGATAACATTTGACACTGGCTCCAAGTCCGGAAATTGAGTAAAATGTATGTCAAAAAGACGAATCTGTAAAATTTGGTCTTGACAAAGCAATAAAATTAAATAAAAGTTTTCACGAGATCAAGATTGATATGTCAAGAGTGCATCATGCGTTATCACTTAAGAGTTTCAAGTGAGACTCTTTAGTCTTATCACTGCAGAGATAAAAATGCGACTTAAGATTATAATATCAAGGAAATAGACACCCACACGCGCGTATATATGTTTATTAATATAATATATATTTTAAAATAATTTATTATAAAACAGATTTTCGCGTTTTTTTGAATAGATTACAAAGAATTTAAAATATGTCGTTGACTTATTGTAACTATATTTAGATAATGTAATCGTATACCATTAGTAAATATCTTACAATTTTAATACGAAATATCAAATAAGGAAGCAATAAAGTTATTTTAATATATCAAATAATTTTTATATTTTTAGATTGTATTCCACGGCATATTGCAAAATTTACAGCATCTAAAACATGGTATTTTGTCTATTTTCAAAATATTTCAGTTGTAAGATGTTTGATATATTAATTGGCAATGTTAACAGTAATTAAACTATTTTGATACCTAGAAAACAAAAGTATTTGGAACGTCGAGTGGATTAGTTTTGTAATATTCTTTTTACTTTTATTCTATTTAAAGCTTAATTCAGATCCTATTATTTGTGTGGCGAGTTTTCCGAAGTCTGAAATACTTATATTCTGAAAAGGATATTTTCGATAAAATTATAATATAATTTTATTCTGCTCAACGACAATTAATTTAAATACTATTAGTACCTTACATGAACGTTTGATCATGTTGTTCATGGATCATTGTTGCTCTTCGGGACTGAATTAATCCAGACTGTCTATTATACAATTCTCTAACAAGACTGTCTTTTTCTTGCTCAAGTAATGCTATTCGTTGGCTTTTTTTGCTAACTTCCTGTTTTGGTGTTACATAAAAAATAGCCTAGTTTAGATTAATTGCTTGGATGGATTTTCTATAGAGAATTCTAGAAACGTTATTACCTCAGTTAATCTATGATTTTGTTGTTTAAGCCGTGATAACATATCCTGTTGAAGTTGAGCTGAAGTTGGAGTACTCAAGAAAGCGAGGTTCATATGTAAAGGAAGGCCTCCACGTTCCCAGGTACTTATCAAGGCGGCTAGATGCCGATTTACTTCTAGGACTCGCGCACGTTGGAGTTCTAAACGTTCCTGTTGTGCCTCTGTCCATTGTTCCTGTAGAAAATAAAGTTTTATGTGCATACAATTTCATAAAATATAAAAGAATTAAAAGTATATATTTCTTTATACCACATGAGAGCCCATTCGTCCGAGATGTTTAATCTTCTCTTGCGTAGCAGAAATTTGCTTCAAGTACCATTCTCTAGCTTTGTCAACAGCAGTTAAACCTTGAAGTAATACATCTTTTTCTTGTTCAATCTGTTTCATTCTTTTCATCTAGAAACATAATCAATTATGGAAACATATCCTTTTAAAATATCAAAAATACAGAAGGTTCCCAACTATATGCAAGAATTGTATTAAATTCAAAATAATAGAAATTATTATAGAGAATATATATATTCTATATTTCTAAGATATGTGTATTGAGGTTAATACTTAATCAGGCATACCCAGAACCAATCACCAAATGTTAGTTGGAAGTCCTAGAGGAGAACATCTTTACCATATTGTAATCAATACCATTCTGCAACGTATGCCGTCTGGGTTCTCTGCGACGACCCGACGGTTTCTTGGATTGCAGACCAAGTTGATTAGTCTGTATATCGATCGCTTTACCATCACCCAGTACTCTGGCTGGTCTCAACAATGTCCTAGCGTCTGGTCTATAATTTACAGCCTGCAACTGACGTTTTTCTTTCTCGTCGTTCATCATAAGACCCATTTGCCAATTCTGCAAAGCGGTCCTAATCTCAGACTTGTCAAAGTTACGCTCTGAACTTATCATTCTACCTTCTAACGCAGCACCTGTCCTTGGTGGCTTTGGTGGGCCGTATACTTTATTGATCTTTGGTTCCCCAATGTTTCTTCCATCCATTAATTCTAATTGCGCATTCATATCTTTGCGATTGGCCAGTAATTGCGGCATGCTGAGAGTACGTTGCTGAGATATGACATTATTGGGTCTTATCGTAGCAGTGTTGGGAGAGGTCCAAGCCGCTTTGGTCTGGCTGTCAGGGATAAGTATCGGCGCGGACGGGGGTCTGTTGGGCTGACCGTTATGTTTCTTAGAATCGGTCTCCGTTTGTATCTGCAGCAGACAGATCTTCAAGCCCGCGCAGAATCTCTCGAACGACAGCATACCATTCGGTGGGGTGACTTTCTTCAAGCTGTCAAGGATACCCTTAGGCAGACCCTGGGTACCGTCGTCCTGCCATCGGCCCTCGATGTCGGCGAACTTTACGAAACCGGTGTTCTGATCGTCCATTATGTCGAACAACGTGCGCATCGCGTTGACGAAATGCTTGGGCAATCCGTCCACAGTCGACGTCTGTATTTGTGCCATATTTACTTTATGCACGGCAGAATTTAATTCTCGAGATCACGCATTACCTTCCAAGTACCTTCCAGAAACATCATTAACGGCACTCAAATGTTGCGATTATGTACTTTGTACTTAATAAATACTGTTGTATTTATTCCTCACGGACGTTCCATCACCTTTTTTCTCCTGTGCATATAATTTTCAAACATTTATCGACAAATTGTCATTGGCTCTTCTAATTATACGTGTTTAAATTCAGCAAAAAAACTCTGTTTCACTCTAAGCTTACGATCGCATCAATCGTACAATTTGTTTTTCCTTGCAGATTAATTCTTCGCACAGCCATATGCAATCACATCAAATGCGGATGATTCACATGTAGGTTAAACCAACAAGTTGGGCTGGTTCTAACAGAGAGAAGAATGAGAGGGGTCATGCCCCCGTTTTTTAGAGAACGCTTTTTCCCCGCCGTACAGTGGCGCTAACTGGATCCACAATTGAATTTTCGGAACTACGTAGCTGGATCCACTTTCCAGTGCCACGGTAAAACGACCGATTGGTTCGAGTCCGTGCTAGATCCACAAATTGTGGTTCGTGTCCGTGCTAGATCATAACTGTGGATCTCAAAAGTACGAAACATATACATTCAATAATATTTTATTACATATTATTAATTGCAACTGCGTGTGATCTTTTTTCACTTTAACATATATTATGAAGTAATATATATATATATATATGTTTCGTACTTTTGAGATCCACAGTTATGGATCTAGCACGGACACGAACCACAATTTGTGGATCTAGCACGGACTCGAACCAATCGGTCGTTTTACCGTGGCACTGGAAAGTGGATCCAGCCACGTAGTTCCGAAAATTCAATTGTGGATCCAGTTAGCGCCACTGTACGGCGGGGAAAAAGCGTTCTCTAAAAAACGGGGGCATGACCCCTCTCATTCTTCTCTCTGCTTTTATATATGTGTATAAATATCATCAAAATGTATAAATTCATCAAAAAAATGTTGCGTTACTTATTTTAACTAGTAGCTGAAATTGACGTAAAATCTAAAATAATAGTGCAAATAATAAAAAAGTGAAAAAATTTGTTAAAAATTATAAACAATCGTTTCTTTTTAATAATAATGAAAATTAAAGAGAGATTAAGCCAAAAATATTACAATTAAAATAGTTTCAAATAATGTTTGAAAAATATAATAAAATGTTATAAAAAATTTATTATTGTTAAATAAAATATATATATATATATATATGTATATAATACAAGTTATTTGTAAGATTAAATTTATTATAACTTTGCATTTATTTTTAATTTAATTACGATACATTGATGGTATTCTATATATAACATTCTGCCTGTACATTTAACAGAAACAGGGTCAAAATCGAAACAGCAACTGCTCTGTATTATCCTAATAAATCTTTTAAAATTTTATGACTTTTATGTTAATATTTATTAATTTTTGCATCTATACGATATTTATTTATATTTTCCTTCTTTTCCCTAAGAGGGAAAATTCCTGTTAAATATCTTGTTATCTATTATATGTTTCATTTCACATACATATACATATTGTTAAATCGGATTATTTACTTTAAAGTATATTTTCTAAAGTTAAATGGATCATTCGATCTATTTTATACAGCCTTTTTTATCTTGCTTATCGATTCACAATAATTACATTAATTTTTTTAAATCTCTGCATTCGCGAAAATTTATTTCCGAAGCTGCGTCGATTTTCTCAAGTATTTTTAAAAATTTAAGAAGCATGCAATCAAAGTATAATAACACCAATCGCTTAATCTCCCAAAGCGACTACATTGTTATCATTGCAATGCGATTGCTGATCTTCTTGGGGACAAGTCTCCTCGACATTAGGACTATTATCGCTGTCCGAGGACGAGCTGTCCTGCGGAATCTCGATACCATGAGTCAACAGGTTGGTTATTCTCTCGACATCAACAGTATCATCCTGCTCGTGGATCTTCTTCAGGGCATTCGACACTATGCAAAGGTCACCTCGCAGCTCGCTGACCACAGCCGTGATCTTCTGAGCAT
The DNA here is from genome assembly GCF_047496725.1 of Anoplolepis gracilipes. Taxonomy (NCBI): domain Eukaryota; kingdom Metazoa; phylum Arthropoda; class Insecta; order Hymenoptera; family Formicidae; genus Anoplolepis; species Anoplolepis gracilipes. The sequence continues at coordinate 15,895,505 of NC_132971.1, read as the reverse complement.
CTGTCAATACCTCCACTGATTGAGTGTACGGATTGTAACGTATTCCGAATGGTCGTTGAATTTGATTAGCAAACGCTCTGGAAATAATAATAAATAATAATAATATATAATCATTTATAATATTTGCTCTTATTTGATTTCGAAATAGAGAAAAGGTATATATATATATATATATACGACGTTATATATATATATATATATATATATATATATATATATATAACGTCGTAAGAGAGGACTTGCCGCATTTTCTCTTTTGCTTCCTCTATGCTGTCCGTGTAATAATATGCATTCTGAAACGCGGTAATGATGCATTCTTGCTTGCACGTAATATCCGGTTCAAATCTCATGGTTTTCTCGGACGCGGCTACTGCGTGTCTCAATTCCGCCACCGAAGAAAGCAAGCCGGCTCCGTAAACGCGAAACATACCATCCTGCTTGCACAATCCAAACTCCACGGTGAAGAAGTATAGCTGGAAAGATACAAGTCAATGAATGACAGAAGATGAAACAACTCCATATCCAAAGATTACTCTTACAGTTGCCAATTTATCTATGTCGTCATCCGATGCACCGAGAGAGGCCAGACCAAGTTCTTGAGAAAATTGTGCGAAACTTGGATTGGCAAGTAACGGCATGTGGCCCAGCAGTTCATGACAACAATCTCTAATAAATTGCAGAGTATTATTAATTACTTTATGTCAATAGGATATAATGTGAGGAAGTCATAACTAGAAAAGTGTATTTTATTGTAAATATTTATGTTGCATATTATTTTTAAACTCATATTATTTTCACACACATTCTTTTTACATTTTTATTACTTTTCATTTTTATTAAAAAAAAAAAACGTGTCGTGTACTCACGGTTCCGGCGTGTAAAATGGATCGGAAGAGTGCCGAATGTATTGAGTGCAGTGGAACACTCGGAAAGCAAGTCCGGAAAGGAAATCCCGCGGTGTAAGATATCCCGCGACCGGACGAAGTTGAAATCCCGTCGTTCCTACAAATATCGATTTTTGTTTAAATATGTCTTCTTATTCTCGTAAAATGTCATAATATAATTATATAGCGATCTCTCATCACACTCACGTTTTAGGAAAACGTTCACGTCCTGTAGTTGCGGTATATTGTCCTCTCTAAAAGTGACAAAATAGCACAATATTTTATAGAGCTTTCTCATAAATTACGCGATACATATTTTTTAAATAAAATTATATTTGAAAGCATTATTATATAAAATATAAAATATAATATATATGTGCACACTTTTTATAAATGGATAATATATTTTTAATAAAATTATATTTAAATAGATTTTATGTTAGATAATTATCTTTTTGTTATATACCTGTATCCGCAATATTTGACTAACTTTGGCCAATTTTCTAGATATTCTTTGCACGCGTATTTTTGATAGAGTTGATGCAGTTCACGAAAAACAGTTCCCCTAAGGTAAAGTTATTTAAGTAATTAAGTTGCTATATTACATGCAATTATATAGTTTTTAATATAAAATAAATAAATAAATCAATATATATATTACGCACAAAAATATAGGAAACACTTTTTATACGTCAAAAAATGGGCTATTTTCAAACTGTTGTAGGTCGGTGAAAAATCATCATAGAAAAGTTTTAAAAATAGCATTTTAAAGCTTGAAGTTTCAACTTTAACGCATTATCAATAGTTTTTAAAAATTTTTGTATTTTCTTTATTCTATGCTTTAAAAAAAAACATATTGTTTTGTTCCTTAAAATTATGTATCTTTGAAACTCTGCAGCTTGACAAGAAAAATTCTTTCGATGAATTCAAATCAAGTTTCATAAAGTACAATGTTTTATCAACAAAATGCTTTTTTTAAAACTTTCCTACGATTTTTTTTGACCGAATTACATGACTTTGAAACTAAACCTAGATTTTTCAGAAATATTGTCGATACTCGGTGAAAAATCATCGTAGGAAAATTTAAGAAAAAGCATTGTGAAGCTTAAAATCTCAGTTTTAACGTGCTATCGATAATTTTTAAAAAAATTTTGATTGTAATTGGCGGCGTCGAAATGAACGTTACAATCGTCATTGCGTTATGCCAGTGTAGGCACATAACGCTAATTCTGGTATGAAGTGTATATCAGTAAGAAAACAAATTTGGTGTTGCGAGGAACAGTCGCAAAATTTAGATGAGCTGAGAGAAACGTTAAAAAAAATTTGAAACCAATTTCCGCAAAATTTTATTCAGAGATGCATAAACATACGAAATCAGCAAGCAATAATTGATCAGAGAAAAGTTAATACACGATATTAAACGCGCGCACACGTACGCACATACAGACACACACGCACGCATGCCAGCGGTAAATGTCCTTTTTCTATAAATAAAATGTAAGACTGGCTTCAATGTAATTCGGTCAAAAAAATTGTAGGAAAGTTTTAAAAAAAGTATTTTATAGGAAAAATGTTGTAATTTAAGGAATTTCACTTAAATTTTTTAAGAAAAATTGTTTTAAAAAACTGCAGAATATTAAAAATATGTAATTTTAAGGAAAAAATTGTGTTTCTTTTTTAAAGCATAGGTCTAAGAAAATCAAAATTTTTTAAAAAATTATCGATAGCAAGTTAAAACTGAAACTTAAGTTACAAAATGCTTTTTTTAAATTTTCCTACGATGATTTTTCATCGAGTATCGACAATATTTCTGAAAAATCTAGGTTTAGCTTTAAAGTCATGTAATTCGGTCAAAAAAAATCGTAGAAAAGTTTTAAAAAAAGCATTTTGTCGGTAAAATATTGTACTTTATAAAACTTGACTTGAATTCATCGAGAGAATTTTTTTTATCAAACTGCAGAGTTTCAAAAATACATAATTTTAAGGAATAAAACAACGTGTTCTTTTTTAAAGCATGGAATAAAGGAAGCACAAAAATTTTTAAAAACTATCAATAATGTGTTAAAGTTGAAACTTCAAGCTTTAAAATGCGCTTTTAAAAACTTTTCTACGATGATTTTTCACCGACGTACAACAGTTTGAAAATAGGCCATTTTTTTGACGTATAAAAAGTATTTCCTATATTTTTGCGCGTAGTGCATATAAAATAAAAAAACACACATTATGTATGCATACGTATACATGTGTATGTATGCAACTTTCTGTATTATTATATATTATGTGATGTTTTATATTATTTATATTGAATATATGTGTGTTGAATATATTTAATCTCTGACAAATTTTGGATAATGTATTTTAAGTGTTATTAAACAAATTAATTTTCATTATTACATCACTGAAATGTTTGACTTCTGCCGAAAAGCTCTCGTTCTGATTAAGTTTGTCGAAGTTGCAATGTTTGTTTCGTGCATCGTTGCATTCGAGTCAGAGAGATTGCATTAGCCGAGTTGCTACTCGATGCCGCGTCGAGGATAAATCAAATTGACGCAATTAAGGGTGCATTCAGCGTGCCAATCTTACTTCGATTCGCGTTACAAAGAGACGTAGGAAGAAATAGAGATATAGATAAATAGAGAGAGAGAGAGAGAGAGAGAGAGAGAGAGAGAGAGAGAGAGAGAGAGAGAGAGAGAGAGAGAGAGAGAGAGAGAGAGAGAGGGAGAGAGAGAGAGAGAAGAGAGACAAACTTTTCCTAGCGAGAAATAAGATCGAAGATATCGAACAAGTATGTATAACTTAAGTATCGAGAAATCATTTCTTTTATCCATACTAATTGCCTTCATGTACGCGAAAACACGTTCGTAGTATAGTTGTAGTTTCACGGTAAAAAATTGTATACCATGTCTCGAATGGTGACATCAATTAATTTACAACTTACGATATATCATAAATAATTTTTAGTATGTTTGCAAAGGTTTTCTCTGTGTGTATCTACTTATTTTTAATTTAAGAAATTATAAATTTAATTTTTAAAAATTATAAATTTCTAACAATAAGCTACATATTTTTTTATTCTTTCTTTTTAATTGTTAAAAATTTTTTTGTTTATTGAGCAAAATGTACTTATTTTTTTATCAAAAATATTACAAATATGATATATAATTTTTGTGTAAAAGAACGTACCAGGTTCTGATTTCTTCCGGCGTATATTGCACCCTAGGTATCGGTTGTCCACTAAAATATTACGTCATTTGTAATTAGAAAAAACGCTTACGAATAAATCATTACTTACTGCCTGTAATTATAGGCGATCTCGGCAAACTCCTCGCGACGTTTACGATATACAGGATCTTTGAAACCCTGTGGAATTGCAGAGTAGTTATCTTAAAGTGAGCGTAAACCCGAGAAGAAGTTGCTGTAACAGTATTTTACATGCATGTGAAATCATATCAAAAACGTACAGGATGATCCGCATCCAATTCTGAGCCATACATGAGAACTTTTTGCGCACGATCGAGGTCCGATATCTTTCGCGGGAACCAGGGCATGTCTACTTCACTAAAATCTATAAAATCGAAACTCTTAGCATCCGCGATAAGATATTCCATTACTAAATGTCTTGGAGAAGACTAGAAACAATAAAAGCCGTCGTATAGTAAACCTCAATACAAATTTCATCAAACTTTCAAATGTAGTCTTCGCTATAAGAATAATACACTTTTAGTGAATTGTGATATCTAATCTAAATTATTTAACTTTTATGAAACAATCAAATTCTTTACCCTACATTGTAATAAACATATTGACATATTAAATATAGTTATATATATATATATATGTATATATTAAATATAGTTAAATAAAATTAAGTTATAATAAAGCTTTCTCTACAATTAGTAAGAAGGGTATAAAAGGCATAAAGAGCTAAAATAATAAAATTAATTAATATATTTATATATATAATTGGATGAACCAATACTATGTATTATTACAATGCAAACAGTGAATTATACAATTATTGAATATCTGTTAAAAAGCAGACGTTTTGGTTTGATTTTTCAAGCCATCTTTAGCGCAAAAACATATAAGATATGAACCGTAAAATTACACTATAAGTCAACATATATAGAGACCAAAATTAAAAAATCTAAGAAACAAAAATATATATAAGAGTCCATATCGCATTAAGTAAGTTTAAAATATTATTTTCATATATTTTTCCTCGTTGATTAGGAAATGTGTTACGTGTGGTTTTTATTATTATATTAAAGTCTAAAAATTAGTGTCATTTTTGTAACCAATTAGATGTATATTTTTTGTAAGTCAAAATTTGACTATAAAATTAAAGAATATTACAATTTTTAATTGTTCAACCAGAATATAGCAGAGGGTACAGCTTTTTGTACCCTTCTTACTAAATATATAAAATTAAGCTAAAGTTTATAATTTAAAATTATTTGTGTCCAAATATTTAACAAGTTACAAAATTGTGATTAGATAATTATTGAACTAATATGTATTTTAATTAAGAAATGTTAACTATCACAATTGAAATTAAAGTATAAGTCTGATTACATTGTATTTTATCATATCGAAGCTTTGTTGAATAAAGTTATGTACAATATATATATATATATATATATATATATATATATATATATATATATAAACAATACACATCAGCATTGTATTTAATCATATCTCTCATTATGAAAAATAAAATCTAAAAAATAAATTCTCATAATGAAAAATTTTATTGATATTTTTTATGGCGTACTGGAGACTCACCGAAGCTTGTCGCGGCCGAGAGAGAAGGTGCGCGTGGTATATTTCCGATGTGCTCATAATGGGCAAGATTGATAGCCGCTACTTCGCGGCTCAACATTTTCATCAACTGTTCCATCTTCTTCGAATCGCATTCGACATCAACGAGAATGTCGTACTCGGAACCGCGACGCAAAGATTTTCTCGATTCAATATGCACGACGTTTATGCCTAGATCCTTTGCATAACAAGAAAAATACGTCTTTCTTCAATATTTTCTAAACGTATTTTTCAATATGCTCGATCCTTTATTACAAAAGGAAAACGTCTCTCTCTATGCATTAGTGGGATTATACATTTATAATTTATCTAATAAAAATTTAAATGTTAAAAATTATAACAGTAAATTTATACTTTATTTGAGCTTTTATCTCTATTTATTTAATTGTAAAAGTTGCTTAAAAAAACTACTTTAACAAGAATGCTCACATTACGCTTGCGGTATTCAAATTTTGCAACATGTTGCATTTTTTTATCGTCTAATTTTTGATTATTTGTTTAGATTCGCTGAATAACTTATTAAAATATTTGAAGAAAATATGACACAAATTTTAACGTACACACATATCAAAAACGAAAAATATAAAAACATACCTGGAATACTTGAAGCGCTCGCGCTAAGCCGCCGATTTGATTCTTCAGAGAAAATATTACAGAATTCTTGTTGTCATTGGGTTGATTACTTTCATCCATGGGGAGCTGAATGAACGAGAGGATGCATCTACTTATTAAGATATTTATTTCAATTTTCTTATTTGTTATAGTGTAAATTTTATTTTAAGACACTTCTCCTTTTATGACATTTAAGCTCTTGATAAAATATAAGACTCTAAATTAATTGAATAAATTAAATACACAATAAAAGTATTTATAATTTATTATAGATATTAAATTTATGTGATTTTCTTTAATTGTATAACTTAGAAAAACAAAATTTATCATTTCTTTATACATCATCTGCTTTTTGATTTCATCAAATATATGATAACATACATTTCGCGATTTGTGTAACGGACTTCCTTCTTTGACAGCCCAACTCTCGCCTCTCCTGTATAGCCACACCCCGAGGAGACTTTTTCCTGATCCACTCATAATGACTTTTATGATAAAAGAATTTGCGAAACAATGTAACAACGTCAGTAATTCGTTTATCAATGGAATTTATTTCTTAATATTATGCGCAATATATATACGAATTGATTTGTGGTCACCGACTGACGACTCACTGTCTTTCAGGGCGCGAGCAACAGTGTGCCGGTACCATCCTTAACAGGTTCTCTTAAAACCTCGGCCTCCCCCGTTTGTGCTCTTTCTCAATGATGATCTTGCCGTGATTGGGCGGTGCACAGCGGCACCAGCGATTCCCATTGGTCGGATAAAACTTTTCATGGGGTTGAAGACAAGTGTTGGCTCACCCCGTTTAACAGCAAGTGGTGCCGGTCCTCGAATGTATTTCCTACGAGTGACGTCACTGGAACGAATGATAGGGAGCACTGATAACGAAGAGCGCGCGCAAAAATTGCAAGATCTTCAATAAACGAGATACAACTGTGTTGAAAGTTTCTTTATTTTTGCAATAAATTTTTATGTGAGAAATAAGATGCAGTGTGCGTAAAGAAGAAAAGAAAGAAGGTAGAAAAAAGTTGAGAGATTTTCTCAATTTACTTTGCTTTGCAATTTAATTCGAAGATGCAATTTAATCCTTGTTAATTTCATCCGAAAAAATTTAATATACATAATATAAATAATTATTTATATATGAGTGTATATATTATTATGGCCACGGTGTATACATTAATTAATAATTAATAAAATATAAATTGTTGTATATTCATAAATTATTCTACTTTAAATATTGTGTAATTATTATTACATTAATAATGTATCCTTTATTATTATATATTATAGCAGTAAATAATTTAATCATATGAGAAAAGTAATGTTTCTATCGACTAAAAATAGAGTTAGCCGAATTATTATAATATATAGATAAATTATATGAAAATTTCAGTATATAAATTATTGATTGATAATTGGTTATCTTTGTGATATTGCGAAGAAAAAACTGTTGCCATGAGGCGTATACGAATAGGGTACGCGTATAACAATATAAATGATATTACTAACTTATTTCCAGAGTTGAGAAGTAACGCGTTACTTGTAACGCCGTTACCGTTATTGTTACGTTATTTTTGGTAATGATCGTTACTTTTTTCTATGTGTAACGGTAACGGTAACGTCATTACTTTTTTATAGTAACGGTAACGAATTTAACGTTACTTTAGTTATCTTTGTTCAATAAATCGTGCGTTGGTCACGCGCATTAGGGCGCTGAAGGTATCACATGTAGTTAGTCAATACTGATATGTGTATACATTTGTGTTTACATCTTATGGTTCTGGCATACTGGATTTTTCTTAAATATTATACTGCAGAATGAGCGATATTCAATGAGAGCTCTGCTTTCGAATGTAATACCTAGAAAAACAGAACTCTCGAATATCGCTTATTGCATCCAATGTGCAGAGAAATCATTAATTTGCTTATTCTACTATTTAGGTACTGCTGAAATTTTATAGCACTGGTCTAATTTGTTAACTGTGAGATGCGCGAGTCCAGGAAAAAAGTTTTTCTTTCTCATTCCACAATTAACGAATAAGTTGCACCCAGTGTGTATATAACGTATAGATTTTCAATATTGGCGATGAATATTGAAATATCTTTAATAACGGTAAAAAAAATAACAAAAAAATAACGAATCGTTACTATTTTAGTACCGGTAACGCGTTACTTTTTAGAATTAGTAACGAGTAACGGTAACGAGTTATTTTTTACAAAAAGTAACGGTAACGCGTTACTTTTATGAAGTAACGTTCCCAACTCTGCTTATTTCTGAAAAATGCGATCTCGGAATATTTTATCATATTTAATCGAATTCGGCGTTAAATATGCTTTAAGTTTTGTTAGAAGACAAATTTAAAAACTTTCAAAAATTAGAAGGGAGGTTTCGAAAAATTAAATTACACTATTACAAAGTACATTAAAAATTATAAAATTTTTATTTGAAACTTTTTTATATCTTTTACCATTTCGATGGTATTCGCTTAGAAGTATGAAAACCAATTTTTTTCAAGGGGATGTTTCACCCTCTTAGTGGCTGTATGGGAATAAATAAAAAAATACGTGGCTCTTATTTTGACCTGAATTACAATATATCCTACAGCTAATCAAAATTGAAGGTGGACACTTCCATATCTTTCCCTGTAAAAAATATTTAGATTACATTATAAATGTAATATCACAATTTCTTAATTTCATAAAATTATTGCGGAATAGAATTTTTTCATTACAAAGTGCTTAAGTTCAAACAATGTAAAATTATATGTTCTACGATTGCAAATATCGAAAACGTCAAAACGAAGAAGCGACTATCTAAGAGGGTTCTTCGAAGATTTCCTACCTGGAAGAGAGAAAAACTTATCGACGAGGCGGAGATTTCTCATTCATCCTACTCCGAAACAAAGACACCATTTAATAAAAAAGCTCGAATGCCCGAGGAGTTTTCCCACTCTTGAGAAAAGTAGATGCAGTACATTACCAGTGTTCATCACTTACCACTATCAGCTGCCGCAGTTCTACCCTTGCTGAATTATACCGAGTGTTTCTGGCATTAAGCGAGATTGAGAGTATCGTTCGATCCTCGATACTCTTACCTTATCGAGATGTATTCCGAAGGCGGTAAGTTCTCAAGGGTATCTTCTTGCGAATAGTTCGAACCAGGGTTTTGATCGCAGTCAAGAATGAGGTAACTATTTGATACTATTCAATCAATTTAATTTACTAATTTCGTTAACTCTATTCCCAATTGCAATGTGACATTTTTATACCTGCCGCTAAAATGTTAAATACGCATCAAAAATTAAAATTAAGGAGTTGGGGTTACGAAAATACACCTTTAAGGATTGAAATTAAAAAATTAAAAGTTTAAGAAAGAAGAAATTCAAAAAAGAATAGAAAAATTTAACAATTTAGGTCTTTTCTTTAGGAATTATAAGATTATTAAAATAAAAAATGTCTAAATTAAAGGCTCTCGATATTACAGAGTAATAAAATTAAAATAACTAAACAATTAAGAGCCGAATCGGCTAGTTATTTTAATTTTATTGCTTTATAAGATTATTTCTCGTACGTATATAATTGTACAATTGTGTATTACCCGCATTGGTGGATCTGTTCTTTCACATATCAGTAATATGCGATATCAGTTTCCACCACGATACATCGACAGAATTAAGAGATTGCAATAATTATGTCGTAGCAATATGTCGACATTGAGACCAAAAGGGGAGAATGAAATATGCTAGAGAACACGAATTTAGCTTCTGTCTTCTATTACGTTGTAAAGGCCACTAGGTCAGACGCAATTCAATACCGGCAATTTGTTTCGCCTCGTGTCGTTTGAATTTTACATTAACAAGATTTTTCTCCGTTGTATAATAAATACGCGTTTAATTGCATTTATATCTCTTGAATAATGATTTCTAATCTTCAATATTTATAATGCTCGAAAGCAAATGGAAATATTTTTAATTAAAAAGAGAGAGACGGATAAGTATGTATACATACTATATTTATTCTTAAATAATATTCCTAAATAACAATCTCTATTGTTCTTCTAAAATTATATTTTTTATTCTTTATATTTATATACTTTGAATTACTTTTTTATCTACTCTTTGTACTTAAATATTTTATTGTCTATTTGTATTACATTGCTGTCTTTTGATGTCAATAGTCTCGCCTGTTGCTTCGATATCGTGAGATATCGTCCTTTCTTAAAGCTTTCAAGGAGACTTCGAATAAATCGGTTAAAATTTTTTAATCGATCGAAGTGACCGAATTGCGCAAAAAGTCTTTGCGACGAAGAAAACAGTGACTATCTATTGACAAAGAGGAAAATCCTTTTTAAGCATTCTCTCAGCACGAAAGGAAAGTATAATCGGTGATTGGAGAGGCGGGAGTGAATGTGAGATAAAGAGTTACGGGAGGACACACAGAAATGTGAACAATGTTCTCCAAAGAGTTGCGAATAGATATTCGTGAAATACGATCATATTTTCACAGTGTAACTTGAGTTTTATGAAACTTGATCAATAGAAATTTATAGTCGCCATAATGTTTGCAATGATAAAATGGTTAGCAGTATTATTACGTTACGTGTATTATCTCAGATAAATGCTAAAATGCTTAATAAAAATCTCTCAATGATTAATTAAAAGACAAACAACATTATGTTGAAGGAATTAAAGAAACTAGTTATATTGAAGGAAATCCACAAAATTAAAAAAAAAATGAGATATACATTAATAATTGTATACACAAAATATAATACGAGAAATTTGGCATCTAATTTATTAAATTTTATTTATTAAATAATTTATTAAATGTTTATTAAAAAATTATTAAATAATTTATTAAATCTTATTTATTAAAAAATTACTATTTAATAGATTAGTTTATCTCTACATAAATCTCTGTGTGCTAAGCACACATTTATTAATATTTATTAATACATTTTTAATTGTCAAGATTTTATCAACATTGCTTAATTTTTTAGCCTCATTAAATTCTAATCTTTTGAAACAAAAACTTGATAGTTCAAATTAATTACAATTTTCGGGTTAGTTGATGCCAGAGAAATTGATTCAGTATGAAAAAGTGAATGTGTATATACATTCAATTCGTAATTTTTTCACAGACACGTGATTTGATGAAATATCACAAGTTTGAACATTTTCGATGAGTCATCGTCGGAATATGAAGAAGATAAATCTACTGTTGCAGCATCGGTGTATGAGTGCAAAAGATCGATTGCGGGGCGGCTGTAAAATATTTAACCATCTCACCGGAATTTTATATCGCAACATTGCGTCGTTCTCCGCAGCGAATTCTAAGCTACTTCGGAAGATACGACTGTAAACTCCTGGGAGTTTATGCGCCCTACTGATAAATGTTTCATTGCGTAGTATATCGACCAGTAACGCGCTAAATCCACAAATATTCAAACAAAAGCCCGTCTTGGCCCACATTTTCTCTTTCTTTTTTTTTTTTTTTTTTTTTTATAATGCCTCTAAAAATACGTTTGAAAATTAAATAATGGAAAGTTAAATGAAAATTGATTTAATAGATTAAAATCACATTATTTTATAATAAAATTATTATTTTAGAAATATAAAACGTCATTTGTTAATTAATTTATATCATCATAAGTAGTTATGCTATCCTAACTTAACCATAGCAATTGAGTTAAATCTCTTGAAGGAGTTCAAACTAGACAGAAAAGCATATTCAGTGTTCATTTAATGCCGTATGCAACTACTGGATTTTATCTCTTGTTAACTCGATGTATTTGATGATAACATCAATAACGATAACGTTCACAGTGATCGCTGTACTTAATGTTAAATGCAAGATAAGAATACGCAACCAAACATTCACCTTAGAATGTAGTTCTCGTTTTACTTTCCTCTCTCTCTCTCTCTCTCTCTCTCTCTCTCTCTTTTTCTCTCTTCTCTTTATCTCTCTTGAGAACTAACCCTTGTCCACCCCCACGCGAACGAGCAAGCGCGCGACGTTCCACGCAGGAATCAATAGGGGTTGCGTCGCGTTTGCACGGCGTCGAAGCGACGTCGACGACAACGTCAGCGACATCTTCTCACCCCGTATGTTTCCTGGGGGTCGACGAGTAGCTCTCCTCCAGGCCGCCACGGCCGCCCTGGGAACCGACCCCTGCCTTGTGCCCTGTATTTTGCTCACCCGAGGCGAACGACACGACGATGGCTGACAGCGAGTTCGAGGAGTTCCGGCACTACTTCGAAAGGCTGCCCCAACATCTGAAGGCCCCGCTTTCCAACTACACGTGAGTACGCGCCCCGCGATAAACCTCTTTTTGGAACAGATGATACGATGATCCGATAAAGACCGCGACAGTGATATCGTTTGCGAAAGGCGGTGGTCTGAAATTAAAGAGAGCGACTAATTTAGACAAGAACCTGAATAAGAGGATTGGTATAGAAATTCACATTAGAAGCTAAAATAAAACGATAATATAGCGCAGGTCACATATTGTTACTAAGCAAAAATATGCAGGACGATAATGTAGGTTGTAGGTAGTGGACCACGTTGATAAGATCGAAAATTAAGCATGGCTAGTGTATAAGAAATATCAATAGTTATAGTCTAGATATTTTTATGAAATTTCTGAAAGTATATGCAGATAATTGGACAAATTAATATTATTTAAAAAACACATCATTCATCTAAATACTATATTTTTATCATATTAATGTTTGAGAGTATATATAATAATTATAGAATATTTATACACGCTTGAAGTCTCAAAGTATCAATTATTCTAACAATATGAACAGAAAAATTAGTTCATATATAATACAAAAATCAAATATCTATAAACAAATGAACAATGCATAATATTTATATAATATGAATAAACAATAATTTTTACATTATTTTCTTTTCAATAAAATTTTATCAATTCGTAAAATTTATATTGATAATTTATTTAAACTCTGCATTTTGATATGTGATAAGATTGAAACAAGATAAAAATTAGAAGTGACAATTTGAGAAATAGCGATATATCATTTTAATAAGAATTATATATGATGATTAGTAGCAGTTTGTTAGCATTTCTGTTCGGTAAGAGAAGATGACAAATATTATTGCAATATTGCATAGTATTGCAAACCAAAGAGGAAAATGTACAAATATATCTGACACAAGAGAGCTCATGACTCAAGGGAACTATAAAATTGTATTTCAAAATTACTGATAGATTCGATATATGATTAGATTAAAAGTCATGGAAGAATAGCCAAGTTATATCGGCATCATGCCTTTAAAATTATTGATCCTATAGCATAAGTGACACAAGGATATACAAGTACGACATGAAACTGCAACGCAACGCATATAGACAATTTTGGTTGTGATTTATGATTTTTGTTGTGACGTAAAAATACATATCTGTTACTTTTATTGTCGTAAATAACCGATAATCCTATTTACAAAGGACTATCTATTGTAATGTGCGTGCGTGCGTGTGTGTGTGTGTGTGTGTTTGTGTGTGATACATGTGTATGAGTCGTATATAAGTGTGTATGAGACTCTCTGGCATACGATTTAATTATATAAAATATAGCGATTCATAATCGTAATATTGGTAAATGTAATGTTTGTGTAATCAAATCTTATTGTTAGTTGTTGATCATTGAATATGAAATTAAATTAGAAGAAGATAAAAATAGTTTAATTTCTCAAAAAGACAATTCGTATAAATAATTTGTATAAATAATTAGAATATATAAACAAAATCTCGGGCAATTTTAAACAATATATATATATATATATATATATATATTTAATAACTTTTAATTTATTCAATTATACAAATATATAATATTTTTTCGTTAAATTATAAAGATGTATAATTATAATTTAAATGTATAATTGCCCGAGATTAATTTGTATAAAAATAAAACAAGACACAGAATACCATATCTGCAATTATTTCTAATTTTATTTCTGTCTAGTTTGTTTACATTTTGAAGTAAAGTAATGTAGAATATATATCAATAGATTCGCATTTTTATCAAATTTACAACTTTTAAAACAAATTTAAAACCATTATACACGAGATATTATATTTGATTCGAAATATGCTTATATTGAAGGGATTGTAGATAAACACACTTTTTTTTATCTTTTCCTGAAGAGTATTCGAAAAAGTGTATATTTCTAATGAGAATCCGAAAACCTTAGAATACTTGTAAATCTTTTTTTTTAGAGAATCAGAACTCTAATACATGCATAAAGCATAGTGTTATATTCTATATCTTTTACGACATGATTATTGATAAAAAATATCACTCTTAATTCTGTTTTACATTATAATTATTGTAAAATATTTTAGTCAATTATATTTTATACATTTAAAATTTTGAAAGAATGATTCTAAATTATATATCACGCAATAAAGTATTAATGTACAAGTAATAAAACAATTGTCAGAAATTTTATTCTCGCGACTTTTTAAAGAATTAAGGACAATTCATTATCAGATGCACTTTATTGATTTTTATTATATGTCTCATTTATGAATCATATTTTTACCATAAATTTAATGTACCTTATATGCATATTTAATGATTTGGCTGCTAGGCTCGTACATGATGTGATGATCGATGATTCACCAACGTCTTCGCAAGGAAGCGATGAAGAAGTCGGCAGAGCCTGTGACGTCGTTACCGGCGACTCTGAGGATGAAGAAGTCGTCGTTATTCATCGGCACGATGATCAAAGCGGACATACCACCCCTGATGACAGTGAGGAACTGGACCACCACTGTTCGATCATAGCTGATAGCGATTTTAGGTTGGTAACATCGTAAGTGTTTACTTACTTATTATTATAAATTATATGATTACATACTTTATTTATACCATATATTTTTCTTTGATGTACAATTTTATATACTATTCGTACATCAATATTATTATACCTATTGTAAATAGATAAAGCTTGCAATCTTTCTTGCATTTTTGACAAAAGACATAAAAATTCGAGATAAGAAAGAGACAAAAATAAGATATTATATTTATATAAAATATTATATTGAATATTTATTTATAGCAATTTAATTGCAAACTTAAAGCAATGTTGAAAATAAAAGAATACTTTTGGACTCTTCGCAATGAGAAACAATTAT
This sequence comes from Anoplolepis gracilipes, assembly GCF_047496725.1. Classification (NCBI taxonomy): domain Eukaryota; kingdom Metazoa; phylum Arthropoda; class Insecta; order Hymenoptera; family Formicidae; genus Anoplolepis; species Anoplolepis gracilipes. The sequence goes on along the minus strand of NC_132971.1, from coordinate 15,880,010 downwards.
TATTCGCGTTTGAATTCTTCTTACATATTTTGCACTAAATGCAAAATAAATTTTATTTGCCCAATATTTTACAATTTTGACAAGCAGTCAATTGCTTTGTAACCGTCTTAATTTATTTCATGTTCAATTACAATTATCATTTTAATATCCACATCATATATATATATATTTATAAAATATTACCCATCTATATATAATATATGTACAGTGACGTACAGGATCACATTTACCATAAAATTCATAAAAACTCATAAAAGCAATTTCATAAAAACTCTGATCTTTTGTTAAAAATAGCTCGAGAAGCCTCCGAAAATACTCTCCCGGAGAGAGTTCGCAACCTGTACGCTCATAATTATTAATTAATTGTCGCTTACTGTAACGTGGTGGGGAAGTGTAATGCAGATTGTAATCAAAATGTGTTGCTATGCAGTACTTTCAAACTCGATATTTTTCGAGCGTTTCAAGTATGCGTGGGTTTTTGCGCTTTCCATATCTATTTCTGTAACCCTCAATTTTTTCATTCCACGTTGCAACACAATTATCGAAAAAATTTTAATTTGATATAAAATATATCACATTAAATTTTTGAATTTGAATTAAGGCCTTTAAAAAATGTTAAAAATATTCTATTTCTTTAGATAATTAAAATAAAATAAATGTAGTATGACAAAGAAAATTACATACTACATTTACAAATTTACAAATTTAAAAAAATTTTTAAATTATAAATTTACATATATACATATATATATATATATATATATATATATATATATATATATATGTATGTATAATTTTTATATCATAGTTGTATAAAATTGTACAGTTTTCTAACAAAAGTAATTTTAATACTGAAACATGTATATATCTCTAATGACAGTAACGATGTGTTACGTAACACATTGCAATAAATATATAAAACTTATATGATTATAAAAATGCAAGAAAAAGTTTAGTCATTTAAAATCCTAAAGATCCATATTTTTTTATTTTATTCGCAGTTGTCTGCATTATATTAAAATTTGAAAAGTATAAAAACATTGATCATATAATATGTATCGCAATCTTTCATAATTTTGTGACAGCAATTTTTTTTCTCTCCTTTTTAACTCTTAATTGAGTGGTTTCAAGTGCTACGCAACAATATAAATTTTCACTTCATTTAAATCAAGAACGAGAGTTCTTTTCTTTTATACTTTTCAAAAGGTTAAAATAAAACAGGCAGCATGGAAAATAATAGTTTAGTTTACTATACGGCTATCCTTGGATGACATTAGCCTGTTCGGTGGACTGAGCAGCAGGGGTCGATCAGTAGGCGGCGGCGGACCAGGACCGGGCGGGGGTGGCACTATCGTATCCGGTAACGGCGGTCGGGATAGTGTCGTCAGCGATGTCGGCGACTCGTGTTCCAGTTTGAGCTCCTGGCCTACGCCAGAGCACGTGCCATCAAATCGACCCGGAAGTGGTGGTACAGAGCGCAGACGTCGAAGATTGCCGGAAATTCCGAAAAACAAGAAATGTAAGAAAAATGGCACCACATAAATAGATAACTCGTTCAATAATGATAACAATAATAAAAAAAATTGCCCATATACGTAGCGTTTCTTTAATCTTACATTTTGAATTATCGAAACTCTTGGAAGAAAAACAAATTTCGTATGAGTAGATAATTTACTTAATAATGATAACATTTTTTAACAAAATTTTGTTACATAAACATTCTTCAGCTTTAAATTGTCAAATTATTATAAGTAATTTAAATTCTCAATAATCTGATAACAAACGGTATGATTGAGATTAAAGCTTTGATAATAAATGATAAATGTGCTAACATATGTTTTATTAATCTGTTATTAGATATTTTTAAATATCGGTCACATAATAATATCACGCAAAGCAAGATAAGAGACAATATGATAAATTATCTTATATCTAGATAATTGAAATAATATTCATATTTTATATAAAATTATATTACTTTGCTATTTTCATATTTCGTTGCGACATATATGGCTTTTATTATAATATAAAATAAAATAAACATATAATCTTTATAGTATATTTATAGTACCAAGTACATGCACAGTATCCGATAGACATCAGCTGTATCATTTTTTATCACCGCCTAATATGTTAGTTATATGTATCAATGAAATCGAGAAATCAACCGCGTTGTCAACCACAATAAAAAAAGATCCAGTCCACTTGTATCATGTTAGTTCTATAAGAAGCACATTATAAAACAGTGTCTTCCAAATGCAATCGATAAATCTGTTGTTTTATAAATTCAAATACATTTATCTAAATATCATTTCGCAAATATGGAGAAAGTGATTAGTGGACTTCATATTTTTTATACGAAAAAAATCTGGTACGATAAAAAATGTTAAAAATAGATACAAAAGAAAAAATTAAGTTATTCTTTTTCTATTTTCACAGTATTTAAGAAAGATATTTTAATATTTAATATTAATTACTTTTAGGAAAAAAGAGAAAAAATAATAGCTATGTTATATAAGATCAAATTTTTGAATAATTTGATCTCTGAATAATTCAATTTAATGTTACACATTGTCTAACTTACGATGTATGTAAAAAAAAAAATCTCTTTCATTCTATACATTTTAAAATAAAATGCTAAAAATAATTTAATTAAATTTAACTTATACTTCTAACAATACTGAATTAGTAGAAGTTTTTTTAGAGTGTTATTTTTATTTTTGTTATTATGGATACTATACATAAAATGCAAATTATTTAAAATAATGTGTGACATTTGATATAGATAAATTATAAATGCATGTATATAATAAAACTACTGTATTGTAAATTATTATTTTATTTAAATTTTAATTAAATTGAAATTCCAAAAAAATGTCCAAATTTTTGTTTTTTATAGTGAAATTTTTACTTTATTATTTAAACTAAATTAAATAAATTAGAGGTTCAAATATTACTAAGAAATATTCAGATTCTTATTTTTTTAATAGAATCAATGTATTATTACTGATAAACAATGATTTCAGTTATAAGTTTAGCACTATAAACAATGAAATCTCATTGATTGAAGAGAAGAATCAGTTAATGATTGTGGTTGATTTTTTTAGTAAAATGATGCCATAATCAGTGAAACATAAGATGGAAGAACAAAATGTGTTTTCACTAAAGATTAGTGAAATATATTTACTGATCTTCGATGGAGTCAATAATTTATTCAGTGACATTTTCAGTTTAAGAGAATAAAGTTTCAAGTAAAAAAAAAATATTTCAGGTGCAAAATGTATTGTGTCTGTTTCAGCTGTGCCTATGTGCCAGACGTCTATGCAGACATCGACTTCTCTGGCAGATGAGTTGAGTGCTGCCACCGGCTCGACATCGGCCCGGCCTCATCTTATCCTAAGGAAATGTCATCCTAGACTTCGCCATGAGGACAGTTCACCTGACAGTGAGAGAATGGCCACCGACAGTGGCCATTCCACTGCCCATTCACCTGAAAACGGACCCAAAAGCGTATCGCCCATACCTTGCAACACCCTACAAAACACAAATTCGGTATCGCCTAGTAGTACCCCAGGTAACTGTAATTCTCTTCGGAGTATTATCTATTTTTCTCTATATATTAATTTATATTATATTAATTAAATCTCTCTATCTATTTGAATGATTATATAAAAAATAGAATAAATACATATAGCTTTTCTTAAGTATTATCACGGGATGACAGAATTCATATAAACAAAAATCTTAATAAACATCCAAATTAATAAATATTTTAAAGATATTTAATTTTTTGTATTTATAATTTTATAATTTACACATAACATTAAAAGTAGAATAATATTTCAACAATTAATCATATAAATAACTAAAATATTCTCGAAATGGATATATATTATTTTTAATTATTTCAGTTTACATTTTGAATAACATCGCGGTTAAAGTTTAGTATATTTATTTTTTAAATCAATGCAATGGTTCTGTCCTCGATCATAATTTAGTTGTAAATCACTTTCTTCACAAATTTTGTGCTTATATCATATTTCTTTTCTCGCGTTTAATTTTTAACATTTAATTTTTAACTTTTTTATATAGCAACATAGCAGATATTCGTTTCATTAATGACATAATACAATACAGAATACATTAAAAGAAACACATTTAGAGGATCTCTTCCAAATAGAAAATGTTCAAATCGTCGTGTTTGTTCGAAAAATTATCAGTGTGTGCAGAAACATAGTTTGTTTAAATCTTTTGAACTTTTTATGTAAAACTACTTAAAATGCTTAAGTACAAGTATTCAAATTTTATCAGTAATGTGAAACTCAAATAATATATTAAAGACGCTTGTCAAAAAATAAAGAAGATTTTATTTCGTTTTTAAACATGGACGAAATTTGTTGAAAAAATGTATAGCTTTAAATTAAATGAGTGATCGCTATTTGTTAAAAATGTTTTGTGATTTATATAATAAATTTATATAATATAATTAATTTCCACATACATATTATTATTACAATTATTAGTTTCCAGATCCAAATACTTTGTTAAAATTTTCATTCTTCCAAATGTGTTCTATATATGTGTATTAATGTAAAATTTAATATGATAAAGAATAAGATTTTATTTTTAACTTTATATTTAAATTTTTAAATTTGAATTAAATTTGTTTTAATTTTTTAATATTAGAAAAGGAAAGTTTAATATAAGATTTAATATTAGAAAAATTAAATCTACACTGTTTTTTTTGACGAAAATAGAATCATTTTTTAAAATCTTGTAAAACACACAAGAAATACATAATATATATATTTTTACGATATTTCTTATTAGATTTTCTGCGAGGAGCTGTGCAAGTCTAAAAATTCTGTTGCCTTTGGTAAAGTTTTGAAAGTCAGGAAGAAGTTATTGTTCATAAATTGTTTTCAAGTGGATCAAAATAACTAGGATAAATCAATACCAGAATGCTTCTTCATTTCGCAGGAAGCGGAGGCGTACCATTCACCCAATTAGAACTGCTCGAGGCAACGCATCGAGGCCTGCACAAGTTTATACCGCGACATCATGACGAAATTGATCTTGAAATTGGAGATCCTATATATGTGCAGAAGGAGGCCGATGACCTATGGTGCGAAGGTGCGTAAATCAATATCAATTTTGCATCATTCAAAATATCGAGCCGTAAATTCATCTCGATCATAGTAATTTTTCTTTTCATTTAATTAATATAATTAATCCAATTTTCCTTCTAATGATGATGAAATAACAAATATTCACAAAAGAGATCTTAAAATTCTAATCTTTTGGTTATTCTGTGGATAACTTTTACATTTTTAAATATGTACAAAATTTGTTGAGGAAACGCATATTTTAAATCAAACAAATTGTCGTTATTTTTTAAAAAAGTTTTGTGATCTATATAATAAATCGTGTAACAAATTATTTATTTACGAATCATAATATAAATTATGAGATTGAATATCTAAAACTAATTTCTAGATACATATTAGATATTTATTTAGCTCAATTTTTAAAAGTTTTTAAATAAGTAAAAATAAGTAAGAGAAAAATAAAAAGCAATATAATATTAATGTTATCTTCAGATTCACTATCGATAGAATTTATCCTTCTGTTCTTTGTGTATTAGGAGTAAATCTGAGGACAGGCCGGCAAGGTATCTTTCCGTCGGCTTACGCAGTCGACATGGACTATAGTGACTTTGATCCCACCGCACCTAAGGTGAAGAGAGAAAGATATCTTCTGGGTTACCTGGGTTCGGTAGAGACCCTGGCGCACAAGGGTACAGGAGTGGTTTGCCAAGCTGTACGGAGGATTTTACGCAACTCGTTGCAGGATCCACCCGTCTCGCAAAGCTGCATCTTGGAAGTATCCGATCAAGGTCTTCGAATGGTTGATAGAAGTAAACCAAGGGTAAGCGATTCCTTGCTATCAAAATTTATATATAATTTATTCAAATTATATTTAATCCTCATCGAAAACCATACATTTTGTTAAACTTTTGATATATCATAAAGCTTATACAATCCTCATGTAAAAAGAATTTATATGCAAATTATTTTGTTACATTTAAACGTTTTTAAAAATATATTTAGTATAAAGTAATGCATAAATAATTGGAACGAAAAATGAGAAAATCAAAGAGTTTCTAATTGTTGACATTGGCTTTGCAGAAAAGTCAGGGTCCATGTCATGACTATTTCTATTCACTGAAGAATGTATCGTTCTGTGCGTTTCATCCTCGCGATCATCGCTACCTAGGCTTCATCACGAAGCACCCTACTCTACAGAGGTTCGCTTGCCACGTGTTCATTGGTCAAGAATCTACGAGACCAGTTGCCGAAGCTGTCGGGTAAGTCATTCTTTATATAATTTTATTTTAAATTTGTGTTTTTACATACAAAGCCTTATTAATCTCATAACTTGTATAATTTTATTATTTTTATACAGAACTTTGATTGTCATTTCGTATAGATCTGTTAATTTAAAAATATTGAAAATATTAATTAAATTGAAAATGTTAAATTTAATTGAAGATATTGAATTTATTTTAATTTTAATAAAAATTAATTTATAATTGATTTTGCCTTCTTTATTATTAGTAATAATAATATATATTTTATATATTATATTAATACATTCTCTCTTTATATATATATTATATTATTTTATCGTATTTTATAAATCGTTATATGTATAATTAATATAAATATTTGATAACATATGTGTGTTCAAAAATTTTTTAAATATCTTAATTTTAAAAATATTCTTGAAAAATGAAAAGAAAATTTCGCGTCTTGCAGCGATGTATTGTTCATAGATCACAAACGATAACTCGAGATTTTTTTTCTTTCAGACGCGCTTTTCATCGGTTCTACACAAAATTCATCGAGACTGCTTTCCCAATAGAAGACATCTACATTGAATAAATTGCTCTCGGCCTGACATATAACGGCTGTAGAGAAAATGATAAATCTCACTTCCCCCTTATCCCTTGTATATATCGCCCGCTAATTGTAGATATAAAATAAACGCAAATCAAACAACTCAATTTATACATATACTGAACATATGTATATCTATGTACTGATTGTGAGCGTTTTTTGAAAGCGTCACGACGGATTCAATTTTCCATTATAGCATACTCTGTTCCTAAACAATTCGTGCATACGCGATCAAATATGATTCAATGTATATGTAAAATAGAGCCGAAAGAAATGACTTTTGAATAATATTGGTTAACATAATTATTTTGGTTTTCTATCATAGGCATCGTGTCGGTTAAAATTAACACTATTTTTATACTGAAAGATATTTGAATATGTTCTTATTTCTTTGTATTATATTATAATTGTTGAATGAGACATACATATTATTTTACTTATTATTTTATAAAATTTTTATAAACGTAAGTTTTCTTTACAGATATAAAATATTGCTGAATCGAATATTATGATTTCTGCTAACGAAACGATATGGCAAAATATGATACAAACATAAATTAACAAATGAAGAGTAATATATGTTAACGCTTTAATAGTTGATCAAAATTGATCTGTTTTCAATTGCGAAAATTTATTTCTGATACTATATACTCTTACAGTTGAAGACAGAGCAACTTGCAAATTATGTTAATCGTTTATTCCTGTTAATGTTCTCAATTAAGAACGTCACTTTTAAAAATTTAATTAAAATATCCTTATTTTCTGCTATATTTACGTTTCAAAAAAGTATATATCAATTTTTAAGATAATAAAAATATTGATATTAACATTGCAATAGGTACACTTATATATATTGATACTTAAAATAGATTTTTTAAAGACCTAAATCGCACTAAAGCGGTTTTGATTAGTCAAAAATAAACATAAAGAAATTAGAAATTGTTTAATTTTAAATCGAAAAGTTTGACAATTAGATAATTAAATATCACAACCCAATGTAATAATCGCGTCATGCCTGAAAAAAAGTTCGTTAAATATTCCTCAATAAGCAAAAATTTGATAACTAATAGCTAGATATGCGAATTAATTCCCAAAACCCCAATCCTATGACCAAGTTAATTCGTTTAGTAATATACACATAGAAAAAGGGAACGACAATAGCGTTGGATCATTTGGAGTTTAACAAAAAGAAAATCGTAGCAGAGATTGGACGATTTAAGAAAAAAAATGACGCTTAACTCTTGTGCCGTATATCGGATGTGCTTTTTGTTGATGTCAGTCTTCATCGTAGCAACGAACAGTTGTTTAGAACAATCTCCAATTGTATTGTTCTTATTAGTAAAAGGACAGTGGTCAATGTGTATATGTGCGCACTGTAATTAGAATCTCGTATATTTTTCTATTTTTCTTTGCTGCAGAAGTCACCGATTATAAGTCTCATTATTTTTTTTTTTTTATAACGATAAGATTTTAAGTGTGTACTCTTGAATCTCTTCCAATCTCGTCCGACTCTGTGAAAGACGACACTATCGAAATGCACGTTGGCCTCTGTATGCAAAATATTATTATGCTGCATTGCAACGTTTTCGCCGAATACTTATATAGTATGAACTAAATTGCAAGTACCGTTTCGTTGCGGAAAATGTGAAATAAAAGAAAATAGAAATGAACAATGATATTACTTGTGCGTGCAATCAACATGAACACAGTATTATTGATACTTATCACTATTACTATCTGTGTTTATTCAGTTTGTTATTTTACACTCCCTTTATATCATTGCGTATGCAATGTGCATGTATGTACATACATACATACAATGTTCCAGTCTCTGAACTTCTAATATTGAGATGCAATCAGTCATCGATTCAATCAATAAAGACAATGTATTTATAAAATTGTTTTTAAATTATCAAGTAATGCGATCACTTTTGCAATTTAATTTAAAATATGAAGCAAAGAACAAGATAGTGATAAGAAATTCTCTGAAATATTTTTTTTTTTACAAATATCTAGTTATTTGAAAAAAGTAAATTCAATGTCAAATTTTATTGTTAATATGATATTCTGTGGTACTAGAGGGTTAAAACCATAACATTATACGATAAAATCTCCCAAGTTTTTAATTTTTTTATAATTAAAACTTTCTGTACATGAGAATTTTGATTTTATAGGCATTTTTTTCATTTTGAAAATAAAATAAAGGAATACGCGTTGATTCATTTAAAAGTTAGTGCATGATATAAGTATAGAACTCTCACATACATGATAAAACAACCATATATACGTTCGACACAACACGCTTCAATTATACGGTATATACTGAATAAAAATTGAGAGACAATTTACGATGATTACTCATTTTAGAAGACTCTTATCGTGGTTGCAAAACATTTACACGTGCCTTTGATTGGGATCGTCTCGAATGCTGTGCCTTTTCAATTATTTTTTCATACAACTATGTCATTATTGCGTAGAAATCCATTATTCTTAATGACACAATAATTCTCAAATCTCTTCGACACATTATCGAATACAATAAGAGGGGTGCGTAATACAAACGAGTATTTTCATTGAATTATATACATATATTATCATCTTCTCATTCATTAAACAATTAGATCTGGTAACAATAACATAAATATTTAGAAACTTCTCTCAATTGACTAATTCTTTACTGTTCTTATCATGATAGAAATCTGGATCAATCGAAGAAGTCTCCTCGACAATTGTACGACTTGTAACTTAATGTGACGAAGTCTTTATTATAATTTTACGTTTGTAAACCGATCGGTTTTGCAAGTTATTTTGCGAGTCTGTTAATTTAATAAAAAAACATCTGACATTAATATTTTTAGAATGCAGTATCCTTTTTTCAGCACCAGATAAATTGTAAACAAAGATAAAAAGGTCAAATATAAAAAATGAAGCAATAAAAATCGACACTCTTCCACAATATTCATATAATTTTTATATTTTATATATATTTCTTCCAGAGGCAGTATTATTTACAAAAATGTTCCACCTTCTACGAAGTCTTAATAATTCAGTCTTGACACAATAACTATACATGTACATAATCCTCCCCAATATATTTCTTTATTAGTTACAATTACATATTTTTTCTTTTTTTGAACCTTTTTTTTATACGCTTGCATATTTCTCGTCATATATTAATATTTAGTAACAGTTTTCCAAATTCATGCAAACGTTGAGTCATTAATTTGTGTCGTTTACCAAAAATAAAAAATTTCAGATTAAAAAAAAAGGTATTTTATTTACAAATTTGTTTTGCCAAGTTTTATCATGTTTTGCGCCATTAATAATTAATTTCTGCGCCAAATAAACATCAGCACTTTTCTAAGAAACTTGACTGTAAACATTTTTATAAATCTCTGCACGATTTCTTTGACCATTCATAATGTATTTGTGTCTCTATTGATCATTATCTTATAATTTCTTGGTAAGGAAATCATCCACCTCTGAATATAAAATAAGAAATAAAAAATACTCATTCGTCTTTTTATCATTTTGATAATTATATATGACGATTCATTTTCTAGAAATCAATTTTCAATATATTAAAATATTCTCGGCTTGTGTCGACAATATATTATAATATAAAATAAAAGATCACCATATATATATATATACATATATATATATATATATATATATATATATATATATATATATATATATATGTATAATAATGATTATATTATGTTGTATCATAAGCATGATGTATTATTAATCTTTAGAAACTAGGAAATTGATTTTTCCGGTTATAGATTGTTTCAGTTTTTTCTAGAATGTTACTTTGGCATATATATACACGTTCTAAGTAAAAAACTGAAAAATAGTCAAAAAATTCACTTGTAATTTCTAAAAGTGTCTACATATATATATATATATATATATATATATATATGCGTGTGTATGTGTGTACGTGTAAGCATGTTGCAAAAATATTTGTTTAGCCGAAGCATGTAAAATGAAAATTAGATGCAAGATAAAAATGATAAAAACATAAAATAATTTGTGGCGGTGGATTTCCTACCGAAGTATCGCGGAACGCGAATTACATTCGACGTTTCTTAATAGTTCTATCGAAATTTACATAGTGCTTAACAGATAGAGAAAAACACTGAGATTACACATCAGAAAATTTTCTACAAACATTTTCGCTCGTACAATTATCGGCCGGCTGAGACTCGTTCAAAATAATTCACGTATTCGTATATGGATCGTTTTGTTCGACGGTAAAAATTAATAAGAATATTCATAACATTTAAGCAAATTGTAGGAGAGGTAAGTATATAAACTATTTTTTTTATCCTATTTTCTTTTACGGAAAACGCGTTAATTTTATTATGCGCGATGTCCAATGAGCCATATACGTCGTGAGAATTTACAATTAGTCCTTTTATCAGTACGTAGTTAATACAAATAATTATTAAGTAGAAATTCAGAATACAATATTACAATATTAAAATAAATTTTGCAATCAGGTGAGTGATCAAAGCTTATCTGTTACATTTTGCATATATATCCTGCCTCGATACGCTTTACGAACTTTACGAGCCGTAAATTAATACAAATTAAGGAGGTAGAAAAATATGTATACGTTTGACTCTCAATGTAACGTATAACACTGTTAAAAATATTATGACAAAACATCTTTCGCGTTCTAAGTGAGAACTTTTGAAGTTTTTAAGAATCAATAAATTGGATTATATATACAATCGATACAATTTGAGCTTACAAAAATTCAAACGGCATCGAAACGCGCCACACATTCTGCATTTAATATATGCATAGAGGTGTACAAGAAGAAAAGGTACACAACCACACTTAATCGCCTTTGTTTTTTGTTTTTTATAGAAAGAAATCGAAAAGCCTTATACGTGCAAACAGCAGAGTATAAAATATAATAACGCAGTAGATATTTACAGTGGTATATATAAAGTTAAACTTTACTTTATAGCATATATAATAAACTGTAGAGCCGTCTGTCTGTGTTGCATTGGTATCCACTCATTTCCAATATTTCGCATAAATATTGTGTCAGTCATCCATTATGTAAATGTAAAAGATTAAGAGAGGTGCTCAGTTAATTTTAGGTAAAGAGAAGTTTGGAGGTATAATCTCTTTACCTTTTCAATTTCATGTTACAAGAATACCATTTAATATACGCAACTGTAATCACAGACAAGTCTTTAATTTCTATCAAGTTATATAATAAAATTACGCATACATAATTCATTTATTTGACAAGATTTAAATGTCTCTATTCCATTTCATGAGAAAAAATGAAATTGTATATGGCTAATGTGCCACCGTACATCGTAGAAACATTTGGTTGTTCTTTGTCGTATATTTTGCCGTTAATAATATAGAACAGCTTTGCGTATGTTATAAAAATTAATGATTCAATTCTTTGAATAATTTTTCTTTGATGAAAATCCCTTTTAAATTAACATTTTTTACAAAAAAATCTAAACTTAATAAAAATATCATTAACATATGGAAAAGACTGAAAATCGATATTGAAAAAAATCTCTACACACGCTGTCACACACATTTCTCTTTTTGTTTTTGTTACTTTTCCGTTTTTACATACGTTCGCACGTAATTGAGATGTTTGAATGCATTATTTTAACTGCTCTATCTTAAATGGAGCCTTCAGAAATCAAACTCCAGAGCAACTCCAATTTTTATTAATTTCTTAATTTTAATATCAAGGCACATGAGGTTTTAAAATACTCTGGTATTAAAAGTACGAAATTTACATAAAGTGGAGTTGATCAGTTTGATTTAAGGTATAAGAGGCTCGTATATCAACAACTAAGCTGACGTATATTATGTCCAAAACATATTAATACAAGTCATCACCGGCATGACTGATGACAGTACGAAGAGATAGTTTGAGAGAAAGAGAGAGAGAGAGAGAAAGGGAGAGAGAAAGAGAGAGAAAAAGAGAGACAGAGAAAAGAGGATGAGGTACACCGAACACAGACAGTTTAGACTTGTTCTTTGTACTATAAGATCGCGAGGGAAATTGGGCATCAAGTGGAACGAATTGAGGGCAACTTGATGCCCGCTTTACGCGCGATCGTCAATTATGCGACATGAGTTTCATATACATGCATAGAGGTCAATTGGATACCTCTTATTTCAGCGGCAGATTTCCGCATAAAAAAAATGTATATTTTTATCATTGATGCACGTGATCAACATGTGAGGACAATCAAGTCTTTTCACCGATAAAACTGACAACAAATTATCTTGAACATCATAATTCCGATACATTGCACTTACATACGTAATGATCGTAGTTATATAGAGGCCTTTTCCACCTGATAATTTTGACTTCCTCACTTGACATCAATGTAACATTAAAAACGACATTTTTTATAGTAAATATAATATAATATATATATGTATATGGCATTTGCATGTATGCATATGTACATATGTATGTGTATATACGTCGTTATATTATGTTTTTTACAAGTTGCAATGAAATTTCAAGTGTCAAACGATGGACGATAACAGAACGCAGAAGCATGAAAAACTTAATGCAGCATGTTGATCAAAAAATTTGTTCAGTTTAATTTAATTTTATCCTAGTATAACAGTAAGAAAAGAATAAATTTCTTGATCAACTTCATATTTAAAAAGATAGCACGTTATTGCAAATAACAGATATACATTCTAGATACTCGATAAGTAAGTAATGTCTGAGAAAGAAAAAGAAAGTACGGCATTTATAGAACACTGTCAATCGAAAAAAAAAAACATTGTGTTCGACATCTTTATTTACAGGGCCAGCCTTATGTTATATCTGTACATGTATATTGGTTTTAAGTAAATTTGTAGATCTGTTAAGTGCCAGTGCTGAATATGTTCACATATAAGTGGACAATTTTTCTCTCTCCCGTCACTTTCTTATATTAATATCATTTACCCTTTTTAAACACTTTTACAATATATGGTTATATTCACGCTGACCCGCGGCGTCGTAAGTAGTAGCTTTAAAACACGGTTAATCAATGTGTATTTATGTATATTACTAATTTAATTGACACACATAAGTCAACCATGTAGCTTCCACATCACTATTTGTTATTTCTTAATGTGGAGGTCAACCACCATTGAAATAAAAATAGTGTTTATATGTATTTGCGTAATAACATAATATTGGATGGATAACAAGGCCAGTGAAACAAAAAAAGTCGTTCAATCAAGTCATGAAAAGAGAACTTTGCAAAAAGTGTCATCTGTATAAATCAATCAACTAAAAAAAAGCAATGAATATAACTAAATAATCTTGTAAAAAATTGACTTAAGTATAATTCTGTTTAAATATCTTATTATTTTACATTATTGCATTTAATATTTTTTCGTGTTTATATTGCAAACTCAAAATATTTTAAACATTTCTATTGCATGTATATAATAATGTAATTAAAATTTAGACATACTTAGGGTTACCACATTTTACATTTCAAGAAAAACCCAAAATACAGAAGAGTAGAGAATATATATATATATATAATCATGACAATGTGGAAAGGGATAATCAAGTAAAAAATGAGATCTGTTTTCAATGACTGAATTTATATTTGTCACCATTTCTTAACAACACATGATTAAATTTTTAGTTCCCAAATATTATAGAACATTTAAATGTAAATGTAATTCAGGTACATGTAAAACCATTCTATTGTAAGTAGAATTGGTTTAATTCTAGCATATATAAGTGGCAACCCCATAGACATTCTCTAAATTTTCTTCATTTACATACAAAGTATATAAAAACATTTTCACAAGATGTGGTCAGTTAAAACATCACTCAATAAAATTATCAAATCATCTCTCTTCTCGAATTATTCGTTTTCTGTATGAGATTAATTTATAATTACAAAAAGATAAACAGCACTTTGAGTATTATTAATCATTGACATATATGTGAAGGGGTCCATAATTACAATCAATAAACAATGACACTGGTTTTATATCCATCCGATACATGCATAATCACATATACATAACCAGAGGTAGTTCGAACTCGATCGGACTTGCCGCGAGCAAGTAAATTAGCGCAAGTAGAGCACCGCATGGCGTTAAAATCGAATGTATATACTATATATACAGGTTCACTACCATAAAATTTGAAAACTACCAACTGCATGTAACATTCAGTCGCTGCAGGAAATCTGCTTTAAAGAACGACTGTTATTTATAACGGACCGTTCGCTGACGGTTTTGTACGATCTGCATCTGCATGATCGATTAGTGAGCGAAGTGCACGACTTTTCATATGGCAACTCATAAGAGTTCTTAGACGTAGAGTTTAAAAAATGAAAAAAGGGATCATTTATATACGTCAATCACTCGACTATTCTCTGTGCGAGTTCTTTTAACAATGTCTTTTCTCACTCGTTTCTTTTCCACTTTTGGTCGACGGAAAACATAAGTTGAAGCAGATTGCGTTAATAATAGATAAATCATCGGTATATCTAAGCTATCTTGATTCTTCGTGAGCTCAATTTCACATACGATATATGCACTGATGCAAATCTCTGTTCGTTGTTTATACCGATGACACGGTTATTTCTAGACATTTTTGCAACAAATTTGTGTGATATCGGTAATTTGCGAAAACAAAAAAAAAAAAACAATATCAGAATACAAGGAATAGTATGCAAATTGCACATACGCCGATATCTTTGCTTAAGTCTTTCGCAAAAAGAATAACTTTTAAAGCTTGATTCTTATCAATTAATACAGTTCCAAAGAGTATTCTATTAAGCTCGCTTTGAACTTCTCAAATTAGTTTCAGCAAAACTCGTGAAACGATCTGGAAAAGTATCCGGTTTCTTATATTCCAAGGTTGTGCTTGGCATTCACTTGCATTTTATGATGGTCCTGTTGCAAAGTTTTAAGTATTTGCTTTTGTATATTGTGCTCAACCTAGAAAATAACAAATTTTAATCTTGATATCTTAATTTTGTCATAGGACATTTTCTCATCAATATATATACCTGCAACTGTGACAAGTTCTCCCTTTGAGCACGAAAGACCGGATTTTTGAAATCACTTGCTAACATATTGATTTGGGACTCTTGTAACGTTATGTTACTCGCTATTTGGCGATACGTGCGTCTTAACTCGTCATTGACAGCTTGCTGAAAGTGCATTGCATAAATTTAATACTCCATTCAAAATCTGATCTCTTGAAATTATTTTCAAATCATTCAGATTTGAATAATAAATCGCAAGTATGATTGTATACTTACATGGTCAAGTGCAACATGCTGCAATTTTGCTTCATTAAAACGATCTAAAATAATAAGTCAAAATTAATTGTACAAATATATCTTGTAAAAAATATTCACAAATGATGTAAAATCAACTCACTTTCAAAGCCTGCAGGTCCGTTATGAAGACCATTAAATATCTTCATCATGAGCTCTGTAGGAGAATAGAAAGAAAAAGTTATCAAGAATGTGAGTTAAAGAGCTAATTATCAGGATAATTGATTCGTAAGAAGTGCTGCAATAATGACTTTAATAAAAAAAAAAAAAAATAGAAAAACAAATCAGATTTAATTTAATAGGAGATATAATAAACATTCAATGTGTTATTTTTTTTTTTTTTTTTTTTTTTTTTACTAACAAGACTAGTCACTTTATTTCGATCAACGAGCACAAGTTGCTACTGCAATTTACCTGGATTTGCGTTCAGGTCTGAATTCAGAAGGGTATCGTCCTTCAGATCCTGCAAATCAAATTGCTCCTCGTCGGGATTCGTTACAACCAAAGTGGCGGTGGGATCCACCAACTGTTGATACTCCGTTCCAACCTCGTGTTCGAGACTCGAATTGGGCGACTCCGAAGTGATCAGCGAGTTAGTGTCGTTGTACCGATTGAATTCAACTGAATACTTGTTCTTGGTGGTGAAGGTCCTGCAGTTCACATAGGAAACACACTGTTGTTCGTCGTTGGCATTCGTCGACGCATACAACACATCATTAGACCTCTTTTTACTATGCACCGTCGGAAGATCTTCGTCGCTACATACTCTCTTTAACGTACACCGATTATACGTTTCAGTCCCTTGCGAAACGATAGAACTATCGCTCGCGCTGTCATCAAAATATTGTAGCGCCGAGTCTTGCTTTTGATTGAACGTCTCAATTCCATGTTCTACCTTGATGTTGTTTTCGTGCAAAGCACCTGGTGACAGCATACTGTTGTGTTGCTCTATTCTTTCCTGTGCCTTCAAACCGTTCGTGTTTTGAGATACATCCAAGCATGAGGTATGATTACGAGACACACTTCGACAACGATTCGTATTAGGTTTGCGAGAGTTCGCAAGTATGTTCGGTTGTACAGATACATCGGTATTCTGAATGTTATTATGACTATTATGTGTTCCATTCATCATGTTAAGCATTGACAAAGGCTTGCCGGACTTCGCACTTTCCGAATCCGATATCGGGTTTTGCTCCGTGCTACTGGAATTAATAAGTTTTCCAATAGTACGTTCGTGTTCCTTAGATTCTTGCTTCGGAGTTCGATTGCCTTTGCCTTGAATAACGACATAATGATCAATCTTATTGATACCAATTTTAGTCGCTTGCGTGACAGCTGGTGGCATACGAGAAGAGATCATAGCAGCCTTCACATATTGCGTGTGCTGTAACGGCGAGGGTGAAAAACGTTCTTCCGATACGGCCGGCGAAGGTATGTCGCTAATTAGGTGGGTGATGGCTTCCTCGAGCTGCAGCTTATCTTCGAGGAAATTACATCGTGGATTGGATGATTGGGAGCTTGTATCCTAACAGATAAATGATGTTAGATAAATAATTAAACAATCTTTTCGCTAAAGTTTTGCGCAAATATAAACGGCATTGTAACCGTCTAGAATATATTTGACTTACCAAGTCTATCGGTGAATTAATATCGACATTCCTTATGAGACTTCTGCTAGCTACGGTCACAGTCGCGGAAAATCTTCCCTTCATCTCTTTTATTAATTGAATAGCTTCTTCTTCTCTGTAATAAAGTTTTCCTTATATTGTGATATATTTTGCTGAATATACATTGTACATATTGAATATGGATAATATAACCAATATAACAGAAATATATAGTTTGAGAAATAATTGTGTGAATCCATTCCTTTACATTTATTGCTTTGATGTTCTATTAATCTGTGAATTGGCTTGTTATTATTTGCTTCCTTCGTCTGTCCTCTAATGTATTTACGAAATGTACTTACGATACCAAGGTGTTGATGCAAACGAAAGATTCCACCGTTTGTGTATCCTTGTCGTACTCCAAGTAACCATGTGTTCGTAAATAGATGAATTCACCAGTTTTTGTGAGTAATCTGTAGCACGACGAGCCACACGTTTCGGCACGATCGTACACTGCAAATGCATAACAAATCATCAGTAATTACACGTGCAAAACGATAGCTGAACTTTAAATACTTTGTTGTCATGTTTCAATTGCAATTGGTTATGGAAATGGCATGTAAATTATCGCAGGCGTTCGTTGTAAAACATGAATGTATTAAAATAATGTTGGCATAATATAAATAGCATAATATAAAATGTTATTCATCTAACTATAATATAAATATAAAAAGTAATATAATTTTTAATTAACTACGGGATATAATAAAAAATCTACATCAGTTTGATATTATATATATATATATATATATATATGTATATTGAATATCTAAGTTCAACAGGATGTCTATTCAAATCTTCTAAAAAATTTTCCCTAATCTTCCAGGTATTTTTATTCAAATTTTATTCAAAATGTTAAACAAAGAGAATATTTTGAAAATTTTTTAATGCAACTTTCTCAAAAATAAATTTTTTTATTATATTTGTTTTCTAATGTTTTTTACTTATAAAAAAAAATAGAATTTCTTAAGTTTCAAGCACTAGATTTGTAAATGTACTAAAAAAAACTGATTAACTTTCGTGTGGTAAACATTTTTCACTTGTATAACATTTCCAATTTCATATCATTAAAAATTATAATAAGGAATATGTACTGCATATTCAATATTTGATTAAAACATTGAATATATTATGAATAAAGATAAATTTATATTTATAATATATATATTTTAAACAATATAAACTTATTTATAATATATTTTAATTTATAATATATAATTTATTTGACTTGATAACTGTTCATAATATAAGAGTAGAATTAAAAAAAAAAAAAAGAATTTTTCAAAAATTTCCCGAATCTTAACAAAATTCCATGAAAATTCTATAATTTTATCAAATACAAAAGAAATTCTTGAGAATACCAAATTTTCCCTGTTTATTCAAGGAATAAATACCCTGTTATCGCTATCCACATTGCGTGTAAATATTTTTCAACAAGAATAAAAATTGTAATGTTAATTACACTTAAATGTGAAAACTTACTTTGCCGTAGGCCGATCATTGTCCATCTGAAATCATCCTTATGCATAAAGGCAAACGCGTTAAGACCAGACACCTCCTCCGACATGTAACCAGCAACAACGGACACCCTATGATCGCAATAGATGATACGTCCGTCGACCAGATGCCGCGTCACATACTCGTCTTTATTGGCGTCCATTATTGACAATTCGGTGATGGGACGTTTCTTTGGAAGGGTCGCTACGCCAGTGAAAACAATGTCGTTGCTAGTACCCGTCATCTCTATCAGAGTCATTGCAACAAAACCAGAGTTAGCAAACGATCAGACATGATCAATGCATATGGTAAAACTGCAAGTGAAATATGATTATCTCAGAAGAGAATCCGATATAACATATGTATTATTCGATGAAAAATGTTTCGAGAGTTACTAAAATAACAATATTTATAAGAGAATGTCTAATTGTAACGATGTTTTTTTATTATAGTTACTATAGATATTAAATCAAAGGAAAGAAATATTAAATTTTTGATATTCAATTGAGAGGTATCGATAACTTGCGGGCTTTGTAAGTTATTGAAAATTGAGGGATTTTTACACAAACAAAGCTTAAAGGCAAATACGTAAATCATATTTTACTTGCCTCAAGCAATCTTTATCCCAACAAAAATGTAATTTTAAACTAGAAGATTACTGAGATGTTGGAAAGTGAAAAGTTACGGCGGTTGTTGGCTTTCCATTAAATATCCACTACGGAAAGATCGATTTAAGGTACATCAAAGAATTTGTAAGTAAAAGGTGGCGTCGAACAAGTTCAAACATCTTGCGTAATAAAACCGTCGTGCTCAGTAAATCCACCTGTACTAGTTCCTGTGCTCTGAAACGCATCTCTAAACAGTGCACTATGCAACACGTGCTTGCTCCGCTATTCAGTTCTGATCTAACAGACGAGCCTCAAAGAATCTAAATACTCGTGACTGTGCCTAACATATCTTCGTCGGCGACGGCGAAGGTCTAAATTTAAATACAGGAGTAACGTAAATATTTGCGATACTCGTTACGAAACCAGCGCTACGGGTTTCAGTCATGATAAAACAAGACCATCGATCCGGAGAATTCGCGCGAGTTCTCTCTTTCTCGCGTCACTCACTACGTTCGATATGGAATACATAATGAAATACGATATTGCTGATGCGAAATATAACGTGGAAAAATATGTAGCTGATTGTTGCAAATTTATATTTTTAAAAACAATTATGTGCTTTCATGACAATTATATTCAGTGGTAGTTATAATTGAAAAGTTTTCAGCCTTATTAAATCGATTAAATTGTAACTATTTAATTTAATATTATAGTAATTAACCTCTTCAATAACACCGATACACATGCGTATTGTAAGTTTTAGTGTATGAAATGCTTTTATAAATAATTAATTTTAAATGGCCTTTAATATAAATTATAAATATTTTTAAAAAATATAATTGGAAAAAAAAGAGATAAAAAAATTTTTTTTCGTCTTCAATAAATCTCTTCTGAGATTAATACATTGTCTTATCTGTTACAAAATTTCATTTAGACTCACCTCGATGTCTCCCTCGGTTCCCGTTGGCATCCGCATTCTTACACGCTTCTGCAAGTCGGAGGACTCCCGAAATGTCAAAAGACTCGTACTGCGTGTGTTCACGCCTGGAGACGGTACGTTGTGCCAGACGAATCTTGAAGTTTCGCCTCTGCTCGCGGAATAGTTTGTTCTTCTCGTTTACTCTGTTGTGATTCATCGTGGAGTCCTCGGAGGAGCTGGAATTGTTGTCGTGCGCCAAGTCGGACACCTGCGTGACTCCAGTCGACGACGGCGTTGTCGACGGTTGCATCTCGTCGGGTGTAAGATTCCGCGAAAGCTCGTCATGATCCTCGGGATAGACGAAATTGTACAGAGATTGACCCAGCAATTCGTTCTGCGAAATTCAAACAGTTTCGGAATTCAGACTAGTTTCTAATTTTGAACTTTAGATCAAACTACCTTCCATCGCTCCTGTTGACCTTCGTTGTTCGTTTGATCTCATATTGTGTATTTATGTACATCAACATTGAATATAGAATCGTGCAATATTCTTCTCTCATAGTTCTTATTACATTATAAGAAATTAATAATCAAAATTAAATTAAAAATGAATTATAATAGTTAAAAAAAATTGAAAAGTATGGAAGAGTATGCTATGAGAAAAACTAATGTTCTAAATTTTTCGTTTTTCTTTTAACTAATTTAAAAATGTAATTTAGTTCAACTTTCAAAATATGATAAATAATACAATACTTTAAAATGCAAAATAACAAACAATACTATTTTGGCGATTCTATTTTCGTTGTTTTATAAAGATATAATTACATAATATTAAACGCGCAGCGTTGTTATTAATTAACTTTCTCACTAGATAAGAAAAATGACTACCATTGATCTTTGTTCTAAATTAAATCTAACAATCGATATATTCTATTAATTTTCCACGTGCTAGAGAAACGTTTCTCATTCCCTGAGTAGAAATGCTTCAAAGTTTCGTTTGCAAAGTTTCAGACTCCTTCTGTAAAGAGCCATCTACACTTAAGTCAAACCCAACGATGTCTTTCGCGCAACGAATCGCGATACGTCGACGACGATGACGACGACCACGGTGCACCGCGTCGGCGACGAAGCTCGTTTTCGCGGCAGGCGGTTTCTCCTTGAGAACAATACAGCCTGATTATGAGTGGCTTCTTAAAAAACGAGAGCAAACTCGCGCTCACAAACAACTCTCCCATCCCGCCCCTGCACACATCTTCCTCCTACTCTTCTATCTTCTCCTCTTCTTTTCTTTCACTCTATCTCTTTTTCTCTTTCTGTTTTTCTTTCTTTGTCTATATAGCCCACTCGTTCTGGCATCTCTTACATATACATAGAAAGAGAAAAGAAGAAGGAGAGAAGGCCTCGGCTCCCAAGAGCCGGTTCGTTACGGCAGAGTGGCGAATTATCGTTACGTCTGAATCTGGAACGCCACTGGCAAACGCGATCGATAGGATATTTTTTTATACTTTACCCTCGTCGTTTGCTTCCTTGCAAAAATATGGAGGAGGTTTCGAAGGAAGGAAGGAGCGAGAGAATAAAGGAAGAGATAAAACACGTTGACAGCACTCTTCTCCTCTCGTTACAAAACGTTAATCTCGGCAAGCGCGGATAAGAATTTGAAACGCGCATTAAAGTCTCCAAGGGCTTTCTGATCTGAGATATATGCGTATTTCTATTCTATTTCTAGATATCTAGATTTTAATTAGTTTTAGCTTTGTCGAAATATGTATGATTCACATCTCATCGAGTAAACAATCATCGTAATATGTACATTTATTTTTCTCGTTGGGAGCTATATCGTCTTTGTCGTCGAATACAATTTCCTAGAAGCGATCTTGGTCCTCGTACGCACGTAACACGTGTCATCTTGAGCGCAAATAAAAGGGCGATAACCCATTGACTAGTTGTAATGATGAAAGCATGTACTTTTGACGAAAACATCTTCGAGAAGATTTGTTTAACATTGCTCTTTTAAAAATTCCATGTAATTTCCTTTAAAAGATTATTAGAATTTTGATCATTTTCTTTTTAATATCAATATTTAATGTAATTATCTTACGTAACTCAATGCAATGAATGTATTACAGAAAAGTGAAACAATAAATTATAATAAACAGCAAATTATAGTAAATCAGAAGATGCAATCCTTATGCGGTACAAATGAATGATAGAACAATGGAGCTTGAATGTCTTTCTAAAATATGCAAAAAACTATAAAGTAAATTAATCAATAAAGAAAAGCACGCACATGACAATTTTACGATCGTTTCGCAATGAAATAACAATTACATGATTGGAACTCAATGATTAAAATTTGATAACTTCTCATTACAAATCTTGCTAATAATGATTGACAAAAAAAAAGTTAAAATATTTTCATACTAACGAAAAAGCAAGTTGCAAAAGCGTAAAAATGTATAATAACTGTGTATTGAATAGTATGCATACATTACGGATCTAAAGTATTGCACCACTTGTAGAAAAACAGGGAGATTACACACTTTAATAAATAAAAACATATAAATAACATATATAAATATTATCAAATTATATTTTATTACTGCTATTTTATGGTTTAATAATTTTAGAAACATGAGTAAAATAGATAGGAGAAAAAAAATAAACTTAATAATTTACTTGCGTTTTCTTTATTTTTTGAGAGTGCAATACTTTTGACCGGTACTGTAAATGTAAAACAAGATTAGACGACGTTGTGATATACCGAAAAAATATGATTGATTTGTACTCTCCACTTGTCTCTAATTTCATAATACCTCTTGCGTCCTAATTGGTACATGTCCACATTCAGGTATATATTTTTTTAGCCTCTGGTCATTTACCTAATATTCGCAGACATATAAGGATTCTGAAAAATTCTTGCATCATTGATTGTAATCTAAACCCACATTTTTTTCACCAAAAGCCCAAAATTGGTTGTTTTAGCCATTGTTAGTGTCCAGACGATCTTTGTATATTGCAAAAGAATTGTTTCGCTAAACCTCGCTCACAATTTGGCCGTGAGATTGGAAATCTTGCAAAATCTCGACCTCATAAACGGCAGTTTTATACATATATGTAGATGTATTCCACACGTTTACAACGATCAAATTTTTAATGTTTAATAAATTTTTTTGCTCACATAATTAATTGTAATTTAACTGCTTCATTTTCAAAAATATCTTTATAATAAATATGGCTTATCGATCATTTTCAAAAAGATGAAAATAATCGATAAGCCATATTTATTATAAAGATATTTTTTTCAATGCAGAGAATATGAAACATGATTAATAACCGATTAACACTATATTGATCTCCATTGAGTTTTGATTGTTTGCGGATTCGATGTAAACTCGAAATTCCAATTAAGTCGGTTACTAGTTGAACTTGGTTTCATGTAACATTTTCGAACGGCGATAATCTCTTTACACAACTTTCTGACTTCTTGCCAAAAATAATAACTCTCAAATTCAGATGGCACATTTCAATACTGACAATAATACTAATGTCAAAAATGAGATAATTGCTGTTTGTTTAATGTGTCAATTATATTTCACAAAAGAATTAAAATTAATTATTTATTTAAAATAAAAAAATCCACAAAAATTATAAAAATTTTCCCTAAAAACTTTATTGCTATCGTATTTCAAAATTTTTGGTTCATATTTCGAGGAATTTGCTTGCAACAGTTCAAATCGCTTTGAGACGGAATTTGCCTTTAACATCAAGGAACTTAAATTGCAGTTTTTTGAACATGTAGCATTTTTTTAGCTTCCACATTTGCGATTCCAAGGTAACAGCATATAAAATGTGTTTTATAATTTTTTCTTATACTTTCTCACTTATCCAATATTTAATCTTTTCTCAATATTGCGCAGTTCCGAATGAAAAGTATACAATGTATACCTTTATATATTATCTCAATTTCTTGGACTTCGTCTTTTCAGTGACATAAAATTATTCCGTTGCTGAAGCGACGTCACGTGCATAATTACGATGTCTTCGATAGTTCGGAAAGACCGTCACGCCGATCTTGTCAGATGACTATAATACGTCAGGAATAAAGAAGCGCACAGCAGGTAGCAAAGCGAGATTCTCGTTATGAATCTCAATATCGATCCAGCTAATTATTTTCGTACAATACGCGCTTAATATCTGCAGCAGAGATAGTTAGCTTGATTCTATCGCAAGATATAAATGGATCTGCGCATTGTTCCCGCAACGTTCATTACTTGATCCTTAAATCTGACTCCGGTTAATCACACGTTACGTTTTACGTAATGATTCCCGGATCGTTTATTTCATTGCATCCAATAAAATTCACATTTCTCGATAGACCAAATTCCGTATTTTATGACGTGGAATTACCGCTCATTTCTTTGATTACAAACAGATACACAGACAAAAACACAAGCGATGTAACAATTCATTTAATACTCCATCTAAATTATATCCTTTGATTATGCAAGTAAAATTACGTATTAATATTAATTAGTACTAATAATGATTAAATCATCCAGTCTTAATTAGTATTTTAATCGATAGAATAGGAATAAATTAAATATTTTTTTATATATTTAAAATATTAAAAACAAAACATGCTTTCTATCACACCTAATTAAATAATATTAAATTCCTTCATATCTTTTACAATTACTTTTATGAATTCCGTAATTTAATATGTTTTAACTTTTCCAAAAACTCGTCGAATTCATTAAGATATTTTTACCAGGTTAATCTTTAAAGGTCACATATGGGTCATTTTGATCCTATTGATATTTTAACAATAGAATATCCGAAGGCCTTAATCAATAAAAATGTCCAAAATTTATTTTTTAACTTTTATTGCACATGATCATTTTCTACAGATGTCAAGGAATATATGTATATAAATTTTGGTAGATTTTTTTCAAGCACTTTAGGACAGCTCTAAAACTAATTTGATATTATGACCCATATGTGACTAGAAACAATAACAAAAAAATATGTGACCTACAAGGGTTAAACGCGTGAATTTCCGGAAAAAGTTGCACGTGGATCCGGTGAATAATTACTAAGCGAGATCATCGTACGTTTCATTGGTAGCGGACAAATTTTCTCATCGAAAAGCGCGAACGGACACGCGATCCTTTTTCGCGAGCAATCGTGCGGGTAATTCCCATGTACAAATACGCAAAAACGAATGCGGATATTGGTAGATATGTACGTTTCATAGGGAGCGAAAAGGAGCGAAGGGCACATAGCGCGCGGTTGCCATGGGAGCGTATTTGCGTTGCACGCACTCATTTGATCGATAATTCCTAACTCCTCGCGTACAGGGCAAGTCGGTGTTGCAGCTGCAGCTGCAGCCACGAGAGATCGCGATCGCTCTCCTCTGTCCTCTCTTCCTCCCTCCCTCCCCAACCGTCTATTTACCTCCTTAGCGCCGGCGCGAAAATATTATATGGTCGTATATTTCAATGGCCGCAATATAAAATATGCTGTTAAAAAAAAGACTTGTGCGGAAGAGATGGAAAATTTTGCGGAACATTTATATGTATGTGCGAAAATAGCTTCTTTAAATAATCACTGAGCTGATGAATATTTAAAACATTTTACCACGAGCAATGCAAAATATGAGTTTGATTTTATCATCGATTCATAAAGAAGCGTATTAATATTCGCTGTCAGGCAAACGTATTCTCATATTGGAAAGCTGTGTCATCACAGTTTTCTCATCGGTATAATATGTTTACATTTTTACCTATAAGCTATTTCCTTTATCGAGATATCGAGAATGAACATGAGAGAATTCATGATCCGTTGAAGCAAAGATAATTCTGATTCGTGACATATTCGTGATTAATCAAGTTTTTAATTGCTATATATATATATATATATATATATATATATATATATATATATATATATATATATAAAACAGAGATAACTATATTGTTTTGAATAATGTAATGTAAACTGTCAAAGGATAAAAAATGTCTAACATTAATTTTAATTAAAAGAAGCTCCCTGGTAAGATAAACTTTAAGAGAAAAAAAATATAATTGACAAAATTATTCAGTTGAATTAATGAGAATAATTCGCTGCATAATGAAGAAAAAACTCACCTGAACGTGGCCGAGATGTTGCTCCACTTGTCGGCTGACGTAGACGACTTTCCCTGTTGCAGTGACTACGAGGAAAAACCCTCCACTGTCAACTATGTGCTGTTATGATTTGAAAAACAAGTTTAGAGTGCCGATCGTCTCCAGATATTGTATTAGATATAAGCATTGTGTACTTACGTCGACAAAATATTGCTCCAAGTCGAACTCATTGAACTGTCGGGGAAGAAAATTCGTCGAGCGACTACCGAGTACTGTAAATAATGAATAAAGTATGGGATCGTGCGTAAGGTTTTTCTTACATTAATCAAAATCATGCTAATAAACTGAAAATTAACTTATTGTGAATAATGTATCCTATAAGTTAAACATATGCTTCAATTGATTGTTAGATTTATAATTATCTGTTTGTGATTAAATCTGTGTATAGGTTGAGTATCATAAAAATCTAATGATTTTCAAAATAAATTAAATAAATAAAATATAACTTAAATATTTATTTTTTGTCCAATAACAATACAATATATACAATAGAATACCATTTGAGTATATTACTTAAGCTTATATTCATTTTCTAAAATTAGAAAAAAAACTTACATTCATTTTTTTAAATTAGAAAAAAACTTACATTTGTCAAATGTCCTCCACATTTATCCTACATTGTCAATCACCCAAAAATCGCTGTTTGTACGATGTTGTCTGATATAACTGTAATTTTTTCCATTTATATTAACAAACTCAAGGCCAATATACAAGAAAAAATTACAGTTTGGTATAAAAAATTACAGTTTTATATAACTGTAATTTTTCTTGTATATTGGCTTTGTGTTCGTTGATATACAAGAAAAAATTACAGTTATACCAGAACTCATGATGCAAATAGTGATGTAAACTTGTATAATAGATTAGAGACTAGAACAATCTAGGATAAATGTGAAAGACATTTGACAAATGTAAAAAATTTTTTAATTTATAAAAATAAATAAGATCAAATAATATACTTATATTGGCTGCATGTTTTATTTTTAACATATAAAAAATATTTAAATCTATATGTATATAATTATAATTGTAAATTTTGTTCGAACAATGATACGATAAGTATAAAAATTGTTATAGATTATATTTTATAGATTATATTTTAAAATATATTTAAAATGCATTACAGTTTAATACCATTAAGCTATCATTATGTATTATTATTAATACTAATAAATATAAAAAAATAAATAAAATCAAGTAATCTAATTACATTATTTCATACACAATAATTATTATTCAGCTCTAGATGCCTATTTTTTCCCAAGTATTTATGACATTATTTTATATTCCATTGATATCTGACAAGAAATAAATATTTAAATTATATTTCATTATTTTATTTTGAAAATCGTCATGTTTTCATGACTCAACCTATAAATAGATTTAATCATAGACAGATAATTACAAGTCGAACAAGCAATTGAAGCATTTATTTAACTTATAGGATACGTCATTCACAATATAGTTTTTGACTGCAAATAATGTGTATACTACGGACGGCTGATGGGGCACGCGCATCCCATAAATAAACATTGTAACTCGCGATAGATAACTGTAAATTAATTATGCGTTTGCTTAACCTAAAGTATATTGTCTAATTTTCATTTTAAAATATTTAAAATATTTTCGAATTTTTTAACACATTGGATTCATTGTCTATACTTTGTCAAAAATGGTAAAACGCGTTTTTTTTTACATTTTTGATCTCAATTTTTTTTCAAAACCTATGCGTGACAGAACAATTTCATTATCAGATTCAAATTCAATAGCCGAAAATCTATGAAATGACTTAAGAAACCCAATTCGCATTTGACATGTCGACCTGTGTAATAAATTAAAAAATATTTTGTAGAAAAAAATTTAAAAAAACTTACTGTATTGTGTTCTCAGGAAAGCGGCAGCTAATCTCAGAATAGATATTTTATCCATCCTCCTCGAACTTCCAGCAACGATAGGCACGAGGGATGCCATCGTCGAGATATTTGTATTGAGATTGTCGCGGCGCTGCTTTTCTGCCATATTCCGCGACGCACGTGGGTTGCTGTAATAAAAAAAGAAATAATGAGTGGAATTTAGTAGCAATAAGCTATTAACATATGAAGTATAAAATAGATTTTTTTTACTTTATAATTTATAGAAATGCATTTTATGTATGTTAATAATATAAGCGATATATGCCTTGAATTTACATTTCTATAAAGTCACAACAAACTTCTTTTCATGCAATCTTGAATATGTTAATAACGTATATCTACAACATATATCCATCTCGAATTTAAATTTTCATAAATTAAAATGCCAAAACTTCATTTTATCTAGAAATTAGTATATTAGTAATCATTAAAACCTATCTTTGATCGTATTCCGATCTTATAAAAAAAAAGATTTACGCGTTAAGATGTTATATAATTTTTTACCTAATAGTCTAGTTAATTATATTATATTAAATTTAATTACTGTGATCAAAAAAATTATAATAACTAAATAAAAATTATTGTTATATTAATACTTTCTAAATATATCTCTCGTTTTATTTGTTGTCAACAATGCAATATCCTTGTAGTTGCTCGATAATTGCTTGTTTAAAAAAGATATTTCTGTGCTCACGGCGATAAATATAAAAAGAAATGAATAATCAGCCTAATTATTCACATATGAATTTTTGGTTCAATAATCTCTACTCCCACGACAAATGTGTCTCAATTTACGTAGAAATATATCATCTCACGCAGAGACACGTAGTTTCTTTATGCATTACAGCTTCCCACAGTTATATAGTCAACTGATACATCGTCGAGCGACTATGGACAAAAATAAGCACAGCACAGCCATCACGATAGTTAATATATGGGTGTACGTGTGTACTTCAATAAACAGTTGCGCGTGTATCTTACATGCGCAACTGTTATATTTATGGCACTGACAATTTCGAAGATTTGATGCTTTTACATACTTTTACATACACATATATATATATATATATTAAAAATTATATAAAATATTTTTTTTGTTCTCTCGTGTATACACACACACACACACACACAGGATATATATATATATATATATATATGTATATATGTATATATATAAACACACATACACATACGAGAGAGAGAAAATGTATAAAATTATGCTCTACAGATATACGTACATTTAAATAATAAAATTGATATAATTTATATTTTATAATAATTTTTTCACACATATACACACAGATACGTACAATATATGCAAGAATATTTATTTAAAGATATAGAATATTTAATACCAAGATTATTGTTGCAAAAGATTCACAAATGAATAGATTCTGTTTTAGAAATCTCAGCTCCATACACACAAAAGTCATAACAATTAAACTTTTTGCACGTTTGGTTTGTTTACGGGTCTTTACACTTGCGCAGTTTGCAGCAACATTGTGACTTTATCGGTCATAATTTTTACGTCTGAGGTCACCGGCATTTGCATTTCACTTATCATGATATTATGAAAAATGGCATTGGTCATTCCACGAGAAAGAATTTCAAATTTATAGACGCGATTTCTATAAAATCACTTTGAAATGGCTTGTTCTCGCTAAAATGATAAAGCGTAAAACGTGAGACACAACCGAATTACGCCAATTAACGCGAGATGTTGGCTTGTCATATAGCATTACAGAAATATTAGACGTAAATTAAAGTGTCCTCAAAGAGACGTGATGTTGATGCCTTGGGTATATTAATTTTCCACGATAATCTCAATCGTGTGTATACAGAAATTTAAGCATTAAGAATGTTAAATTTATTTTTTTATTTTAATTTTATCCTCTATTTATAAATTTATTCTTTGCGCATTTCATAATATTTAGGATGTAGTAGTAATTTTAATATATAATAAATATAATACACAAAAGAGAGAAAGAGAGAGAGAGAGAGAGAGAGAGAGAGAAAAGAGAGAGATAAAACTTTAATTAAATAAAAATTAATTCAAAATTGGAAAGAAAACTACCTCTCGGTTTAGAACTATGTAAATATTTCTTACTTATAAAATAAGTAAGAAATATTTACATAGTTCTAAAATAGGATACTTCATATTATACAATAGTATACATATATAATAGTATATTTCTTTCAATTAGAGCAATAATTATTCATCTCTTTCTCTCTCCCTCCCTCTCTCTTTCTCTCTCTCTCTCCCTCCCTCCCTCCCTCCCTCCCCCCTCTCTCTCTCTTTCTGTCTGTCTCGCTCTCTCTCTTTCTTTCTCTGCTCTTTCGCTCTGTTATTTATATATATGTTTTAACATGAAGACACGATTAAAAAAAAAACAAAATTGGCTGAATTTATATACGTGTTGTTTCTATTCTTGAGTTGTTTATAAGTAATTAAATATAGAAACATACAAAGTTAACGATCGTATAGAAATATTTCTTTCCGATTACATCACAGTGTGTTTGAGAGAGATTCTTAATATCCAATTCGGTTATCCATTTTTTGCAAGATGACGATATAAGTGTGCGTGTATAGATGAAGCTTCGTGATCATCATCGGCCTTGAAACAGGCATTTCAGTATTTATAAATGTATCAGAGAATTTGATCGACGAAAGCATGACAAATAAATAAAAGCAATTTTAAAGCAATCATTGTATCTATTTTAAAATTTATAGTAATGCAATTATAATTACGAATTAGTTTATTCAACGTAATTAATAATTAGTACTTTTGATATATCAAATTTTTATATCATATTTTTAAAATTTATAAATTTTAAAGAAATTTAAAAAATCCATATATTTTTAACCTAAAAATATGTAAAATTAAAAAAATTGTAAATTCTCATATATTATAGAGTGTCTCATAATTAATATCATACATAAATTAAAAAAGTTCATCATTTGTTATGGCTTTCTAAAATTCTATTTTTAACTTGTGTGAAAATCCACTAAATTTTTCATTAAATATGATATTTCACTGTTTATTCGCGTCTCAAAAATTTAATTTGTCAAAGTGGCTTAAAATAATTATTTAATGTTTTAATATCTTTTTTTTTTAAACATTCGATAACAATAAAATCAATAAACACACTACAAATTTCATGAGAAATAATACATATGTCAACTCATTACTAATATATATAGATGTCTCTGCAAAGAAATATAAAACAAATTTAATTAAAATAATTATTATCATTGGTATAAATTTAATTAAAATTCTCATTATTATTATTGTGAGAGATTTAATTAGAATAATCATTATTATTATTATTCAGGAGCATTATATATTAATAAAATATTTCACTGTAATTTTAATTTTTTATATGTAATTTTGTCTTTTTTTATATAAATATACAACAGATATATATCCAAAAGAAAGATGTCAGTTACAAATTATAAGAGATCAATAATTTTATTTGAATTATTCAAACTATTAATTTTCCGTTGATAGATTGACATTATGATAGATTACTGCAACTTAAATACTAATACTTTACGAACGTATATGGTGACATTACAAGATTACGTAATCGAATATTCAAGAAACATTTATTTTTTTCCACTAATTAACATACTATGTACTAGGTAGACGATACAATGTATAGTATATCTACATACTGCACATATACATTTAGCGCGTTTTGTTAATTATTATCTCCAGTCTAATATTCATCAATAATAATGTGCATCTATTAAATTATATATAATTTTTTACTATAATTCGTAAAAATGTAAATATGTAAAAACGTAACTTAGCTTATTCGCGACAATATTAAGTACTGACTTACGTTTGCATCTCGCACAAATATTTGAATGTCTGACGACCTGTTGCTTGATTCACGTATAAAATAAGCAAACATGCGATTACAGTACCGACACGTGCATTTATAATTATGATAATTTTTTTGTTCAAATCGCTTATATAATGAAATCAGAGCTGTAATAATTTGACCTTCTAATAAACCTCTTAGTTATGATCAAACCATAAAAAAGCTATAAATAATTTTATACATAACTGCGCAAAATTATTATCATTGGTATAAATTTAATTAAAATTCTCATTATTATTATTGTGAGAGATTTAATTAGAATAATCATTATTATTATTATTCAGGAGCATTATATATTAATAAAGTATTTCACTGTAATTTTAATTTTTTATATGTAATTTTGTTCCGCACGCACGCGAATTGCAATTAGATAAGTTGAAATCTCCATCTTACTTTGTATTAATCGATCGCTTTTTGACATCGCATATAAATATGCATATTTTTGCTATAAATAAAAACTTGAATAGAAACATCATTGATTACAATGTGTTGTTTAAAAAGCATCAGCGCATTACCGGGATGCCATGCGGGATTCTTAGACACAAGTCAGTTATAGATCAAGGCTAGCGACGTGATTTCACCTATTTACGATCCACACGCGCGAAGTAGTTTCTGCTTCTCTCAAAAATCGCGCAGTTTACTGAAATCCTTGTCGACTCTGATAAAGCATTCCACATCGTTCGCTTAAGTCGGACTAATTGGTTTAAACATCACATTAAATTAATTCACCATCAAAAATACTTATCTTGCGCGAGATACTTTTCCGGCGACATGTCAGCGGCAATAAACAATCGGCGCTTTGGCATAGTGTCTGGTATCCGCTGCGTATCTGGCCGAAAGCCTATCTGGCGAATATCTTCTAGTATCTTGTGACGATAGAATAGAACATGCTATAACGTTAACGAATAGGACTCGAGAGAGACAGAGAGAGGGAAAGAGAGAGAGAGAGAGAAAGAGGGGGAGGAGAGAGGAGAGAGAGGGGGAGGAAAAAGAAGAGAAAGGGGGGGAAAGAGAGAGAGAGGAGGGAAAAGAGAGAGAGAGAGGAGGGAGAAGAAAGAGAGAGAGAGAGAGAGAGAGAGAGAGAGAGAAGGGAGGAGAGAGAGAGAGAGGAGGGAGAAGAGAGAGCGAGGGCGTACAGCGACGCAAAAACGCTATTCAGGACAAATAAAACGTCCACGATCTACCGCAAACGTTAATCCGCAAAGATAAAAAGTAGAGAAATTAGAGATACACTCGTTGATTATCGCTGCAACCGGAAAGAACGCAAGAAAGTTAAATTAATTTTATCTAAACGATAATGATTGCAGATTACAGTGATATGAAATATCGTATGTCATCGTGTGTATCGTAAATATTAATTTCTGAAAATAAAACTTGTGAGAGAATAATGAAATAATATTATAAAATTTATTTCATTAATTATTTCTGCTAAATTAAGAAGATGCGTACAATTATGCATACAATTAATTGGATCTATGTTAATTTGTGACATTTTATTTATAAATTACTTTTATACATTAAATTTTCAATATAAAAAAGGATAATATTTCGTTTGCAATTATTTGTAGTAATAATAACTTTGTTCGTAGTTGAAGTTATTGTTAATACTATAACTTCCAAAGATTTTAATTACAATTAAAAGGAAAATCATTAACAATAAACAATTACAAATAATTTAAAATAAAGAAGTATCAACAATTTTTTTTATTTTAAAAATATGTAAGTCATCATTTTCCAAAATGATATAGTTTTTAAATTTTTGAGTTCGATTATAAAATTATTACAAAATACTATTATTTTCATATTTAATGAATTAAAAGTAGAATAAATTAAAAGTAGAATGTTGAGTTTACTTAGACTGTTAATTGGAATAATATACAATATTCAATGAAACATTATACTAAAATATTACTCAGTATTCAATATGGATTTTTTAATCAATTCACGGATAATAAACATATCAGAAAATATTTTTAATTAAATTTAATAAATTACGAGACAATTTACAAAATTAATGGACCTAATTTCTTTGTGTGTAAAAAAGTTTAAAAATTTTAAACTTTTATAAATTAAAAAAAATAAAAAATTTACTATTTTATTACAAAGATGGTTATCAAAAGATATCAAATATTAAGATGTATTAGATGTTTTAAAGCAAAAATAAAATGCTCTTAAAATTTTAATGAAACTTCAAAAGGGTTATTTTAAAATTATATTGAAGAGAATGGATTTGCAAAATATATAATTTCGTTAAAAAAATATTAATAATCTAGCACTCTAACACTGATAATAGTATAAAAATATACATCTAAAAGATTAATCAGTAACATCTTAATATTACTTAATGTGAATAATATGTAAAAGGTAAATAATGCAGCAAAAGATGAATTTTTACTTTGATCTAAATAAATATTAAATCGTATTTTCTTTGTAGTTATTAAGGAGATCCAAAATTGCCGACAGAACATAAATTACAGATTTTGAAAATCTTTTTTTGGTTACGAGGATTGATAAATCCTTCTCTACAATTAAAGTACTTATAAAAACAACACGCGGGGGCTAATCATTTTATATAAAAATGATAAAAAATTAAAAAATCACAGTTATGTCATAACAATATTTATTTAATATAAAAAGTTCTACGGTATGTCCGTGCAAGAGATATAGCATCCGCGTTTGGAATAACATAACAGAATATTAGTAAACTTTTGGAAATGACTTTAGAAAGCCTAGTGAAAAAAAATTTTTAAATCTGTAAAAAATTGATCTCGTGCATTTGTGCGTGTGCGAGACTGAAACACAACTCATGTCAGACGTCATTTCTAAAAAGTTCACAACTATTCCTTCATGCAATTCTTACAGTGGGATTATATACCTATTTTATTTTATGCGTATAAATTGCAACTTTTATATTAAGTAAACGTATTTCATTAGGTTAGATTTTGGTCAGTAACATAGAACAGCTTTAGGATCTCTTTAATACTATTCTCGAAATTAGCATATATAAATTATGAAATTTTTTTACACTATCGCGATCATTTTGAGTAATTATTCTAGCGATGGCCTTGGACCGTTTGTTATCGGTTGATAACAGCGGCTAAGATTTCGCTTTGACGTTTTGATAGTCGTTAAAACGGAGTAGCAACCTCAAGAGGCTTAGCAAAAACAGGATAAGATACAGAGATAATTAAATCAATTCAACAGTACAATTTGGTCCTAAACATGCAGTGGCACCAAATTTTTGAGGCGCGTTATCGCGTTGAACAAATAATAATTGTATTCTCGATTCCGATATAGACGATTAAGTGACTTTTCTTTCTTTTTCTTTCTTTGTTTTTCCAGGACTTATGATTTATACATTACATGGACTGGTGACGTAGAATAGTTAAAAATATTATACAAATTAATAATAAAATTATATGTATAGTAAGTCCAAAGATGATAGCCATAGTTTTCTTAATCCTCTCAACTGGAAACCTTTGTGATTAAAACCACAAAATTGATTTGAACATAACTTTAAATTTTTCTCTTTACATTATAATTAACAAAACAAATTAGACTTCTGACAATAAAAATATAAAGAAGTATTGTCATCTGGTGAATAATTCCATAAATACATTTTTTTTCGTTGACCATCTCTCCTGAGAATTATCTTGTAATATAGAAAATTAAATAGAATTATAAACAATTTTTAGAATAAAGATTAAATGACAGAGGCATTTTAATAAATTAAATAAAAAGTTAACATCGAAATTCAAGAGATTGTTGATTTAATACTAATACGAAAAAACATTAACATCATAGTAAATCCGATAATAAGTTTCCTCGCAAGCGAGCTGCTGATGTAAATGTTGGCTGCCGAACATATATTCTAACTTCGTAATAATGTAATAATGTAACCCGCGAGATATGACAGGAGATATATTTCGCTGGCATCGTTATTGTGCGACAAGCAATAAATATTTAAGCTCGTCGCGAAACAATGGCATAAAAATTCAACGTCGCCACTGTCAGCGGCATAGACATGACAATGCACAAGGTAATAGTAATTTTAGCACAATTTTACACATAATTATATATTTTTGCAATATTGTGGCTTCCGAGGAACGGGCTTAAACGGTAAATCGATTGTTTTGATTCACTAGTACCTCTCGTAAAGGATGCGGTCATGAAAATTACTTTCTTCGATTAATCCTTTAATTTAACGTGTCATTAATACTATACTTTCTTTTCTATTGCGTAAAGATAAAACAAAAAAGAAAAAGAAAACGTGCGAAATTTATTCGACCGTACGCAAGGTCGTCGAAACCTTTTCAGTCGATGACGTAACCGTTTGCCGATCTTTTACGCCGTTCGAAGGCTAATTCGCTAGCGGTCAGATAATATTCGTCAATAAACAAGTCTTTATCAATGAGAAACGTCAGAAGAATCTCGAAAATAAAGGCAAAACGTTTCCATCAATAAACTATGCATGCATGTTAATGCTTTTACGCGACGATTCACTATTCCTTGTCTATCTCTCGTTCTTCTTGTTGGCTCTACTTGTGTGTATGTGAATGCCTCTTTTTCACTCGCAATACAAATGCATACGGTGGCATCGAATAATATTATTTTTATGTACCAAGATTTTTATATTGCAACCTCTGGTAAATCATATGAATCAATAATCGTGCTATTTATTCCATTATCTATTGTAATTGACAAATTATTCGATAATACACAGTAAAAGATAAAATGCTAATTTTAAAATTTTTAACAGAAAGTCCACTCTGAATTTTAAGTTAAAATAACTCATTGTCTTACTTATTGACAAACTAGAAATGTTAAGTAATTTACAAAAAACTACATTTATTTTTGTTATTGTGACTTTAAATGTAATGTAAAAATAACATACAAATTAATTAAAAATATATAAAAGAGTAGCTACAATAGCTTATAAGAAATGTTGATACAACATTTTAAAGTTCATAATTACTCAAGGATTTATTTTAACTTTTCTTAAAATGTTAATCTGATTTTGAAAAATGTCAATTCTTTGAAATGATTATTAATGGTAAAATCACTCAAAATAATATTCCACTTTTAAGAGACATACACCAAGTATTAAGTTATGAAGTTGACATAAATGTAACACATGAAAATATTATAAAAAGAATAACATATCAACTATATGTAAATTTTACATGAAGTAGTAATGAAAACACGGTAATAAGAAAATGTTGACATATAAACGCACAATCTTTTACTGTGTACTTTTCGATAATATATTTGAAAACAATCATGTACATTCTAGAATTTTTATCTCTTGTTGTTAAGAAAATCATTAAAAGAAAAATCGTTAATTAAACGTAACTGACAAAATAAGAGCAAAAAATGATGGTTGTGCATCGTGTATTTTTTAATTTATATAAAAAAATTATATTATAATTTATATTATATAAAAAAAAATCAGTATAATAATATATAATAAATATAATAATATATTGATTAAGGAAAAACTACAATATTGTATATACATAAAGTAGAACATTCTTTGCCAAATGGGCTACCAATCGTTCTAAAATTGGAAATACTGGAGTTAGAAAAACCACCTTGCACACAAATGTAGTTGCAGGCATGAGCTATCGAAAGCCATATGAATTTTAGAAAAATTCAAGATGGCAAGTCCAATATAGCGAACATAAAACAGAAAAATATAAGGAAATAAAAGAAAAGACGGTGCCAGTATTCACTTTAGTGAATTCTAGTTTTTCAAGAGTGTTAGGTCCTTGATTACAAATCTGTTATCAAGTTTTAGAAATTCAAAATGATGGACATAAATCAATTATTATCTAATCAATTAGTATCTTCTCTTGCCCAACCATTCCTTACAGTAGTATTGAAAATGAAAATAAGTAAAAAATAAAAGGAAAATGTTATTTATTTTAAGCGGAAAGTTATATTTATAACGTAAGATATTTAAAAAAAAAAGATAAATATGTATTCGCAGTAAAATTGTTACTAAAAAGAGACAAACGAGCAAGTCCAGCTACCGTTTCTTCTTCTATTTTACACATTTTCCTATTTTATATTCATTATGTTAAATACATTATTTTGAGTTTAATATTCTTGATAACAGATTCGTATTCTGTAAACTATTTTACATTTTATCTTTATGTCCCTTATGTTAAATCAAGTATTTTAAATTTATAAAATTTGAGAACAGATTTGTCAATCAAGGCCCTAACAATTTCGTAAATTAACCTTGAATTCTACAAGTATTGACACCATCTTTTCTTTTTTCCACACTTTTCTGTTTTATGTCCGCTATGTTAGACCTGCTATCTTATTGTTAAATTGTTTTAAAATTCACATGGCTTTTAATAGCTAATGCCTGCACTTACATTTGTGTGCAAAATGATTTCTCTATGTCAAGTACAATTTTGGAACAATTGGTGACTCGCCTGACAAAGAATGTATACACATATATATATTTTCATACTTACATTAAGATATACATGTCATTTGAGGGTATTACTTAATCTTATTCATTTTTTTAATTAAAAAAAAATGTTTCACATTTATCAAAAGTTCTCCGCATTTATCCTATATTGTCCCAGTCTATCATGCAGATTTGCATCGCTGTTTTACACCATATTATCTATAACTGCAATTTTTTCCTATATATTGACCTTGAGTTCGTTAATATGCAGGAAAAAAATTACAATTATACCAAACAATGGTGCAAACAGCGACGCAAACCTGCGTGATAAATTACGGCAATGTAGGATAAATGCTGAGGACATTTGATAAATGTAAATTTTTTTTTAATTTAAAAATGATCAAATAATATAAAATATACTCAAAGGACATTCCTTATCCTATTGTTAACTGACAAGAAATAAATATTTAAGGTATATTTTATTTTATATATATAAAAATCGTTAGTTTCCTTTGATTTATCACATATATACACATATATATATATATATATATATATATATATATATATATATATTTATTTATTTATTTATATTCAATTATTATTATATCATATTATAAATTATTATTATCGTCATGGCAAATATCATTATTTGTTTGACGCAATGTGAAATGGAAGTAATTGGTAATTACTAATTAAAGTGTCACTGTTAATCAATTAGCAAACCGCAATATATAATAATGCGATAATTGTTATGTAGAATACAATTTTGTGATAGACATTAAATACACCGTGTAGAGTATACTTGCGTGGCAAATTTAATATCCATTGCGAGAACTGCTGATATTATTCCGCGCTGTTGCTGACGAGGCAATTAAAGCAGAAGTCATTAATTTAGTCCGGCTTAATTTGGGAGTCACTATCCGCGATAAATTATGTCCAGATGGTTCTTATAAATGCGCTCTCCCAAACGTAACCGCTTCTTTTTCATGTTACATCATCTGCGTCCTTTCCTCACGTTTGTATGATATCCAGACAAAGCCAGTCAAACCGGAAAGAGTTAAAAAGACGACCGAATGTTCATTAGAGGTATTCATTAAAAATGTAAATAGTCTGGATTATTTTCTAAAGACAATTAATTTTTAGAAAACATCGCAAGAAATTTGTATTCTTTTTAAGTATACTGTTTTAAATATACTGTTGCCGATAAAATAAACAAAACAATTTTTTTTCAATTATAATGCTTAATGAAATTCAAGATATGGATTGTCTCTAGAAGCAACTTAGATTTTCTTTGTTATTCTTTGCGTGACTGAAGAAAAGATTCTTTTTCAGAGTAGCAAATATATATATATTTATAATGAGTAACAATTTGTGTCTCTCATTTCACAGTGTAAACTTTTTATCCGTAAACGAAATTAAAAAACAATAAAAAAACAAATTAATTCGATTATTAAAAATTAATAAAAACTACTTTTTTAAAAAAAATTAATAAGACTGGTAATAAAAAGATTCGTAAAGATTCCTAGATTGATTCAATTTCTTGAATAAGTTCTGTAAAAGCAGTGAGAAGAGAGACATAAATGATTTTGCATATTATATTAACAGATTTGATTTCATCTGCAAGAAGTCTCAAACAATGTAATGGCAATACTTTTTTATAATATATATATAAATAAAATTTTTCACAATTACGAGAGAAAAATGTCCTATTTCTATTAAAATATACAGTACAGGAGAAAGCAAATTTCAAAATAGTAGCGGAATTTTATAATATGATTTTTATGAGATTAAATGAACTTCTCTTTTCCTCTTCTTCTTTTGACAAATAGATAAAATCTGAGAGCTATCAAAATTTTAAAATTGAGAATAGAGAAATAAAGAGAGAAAAACATTTATAATAGGAAATAAAAATCCTCATATTTGTTGGTACAAACATATACAAACAAATATATTGTAATAGAAGTTTCACGCATTCTTTTAATCGCTTATTTCTTATTTCATATATTTGTGAGTCGGCATTTACAATTATTTTTCACGGCAACAATTCGTTTAATTCGCAAAAGAATTAACAAAAAACTATAATAATAACAGTAGACAAAAAGAAAATCAATTTTTAATATTTTTAATATTTTAAATAGTTTCAAGAAAAAAATCTAATTTTAATTTTTAATCTCAAAATACAATAAATAAAAAGTATTAAAAAATCTCGTAAATAGAGAGATTTTATCATTGTTCTCGATAAATACGCATAAAATTTAAGTACCATTTTTCCATTTTCATCTATATTTATTTTCCATTCGATGCTAATAAACTCATCAGATTAAACAAAAACACGAAATTAAATTGTATATTAATTTCTCATAATATATAAATCGATAAATTTCAATTCAAGTAAAAAAGCCAACTGATATCAATTATTAATCGTATATAATATTTGTTCAATAATAAATAATATAGTAATAAATAGATAATAATTAAATAGTAATAAATAAAATAGTAATAAATTATTTACATATATATTATACTTTTGAATTAAACAATCAGACAAATTTGATCCTGTTCATTTAGCAAATTGTCTATGAACTATCTTCTCGTCAATCTCTGTAGCTTCTTATCTTTTCCGCGATACATCTTGTATGTTATATATTATTTTCTTTTATATTATAAACATATAAGCAAAACGCCTATACAAAAATTTCTGCCGTCTTGTTTGCTAACTTAGCTTATTTTGCAGACAATCGCCAAGATCGATGTATGTATATATACATATATATATCTCGATTGTCTGCAAAATAAGCTAAGCTACCAAACAGGACGGCTGAAATTTTTGTTAGCACCCGGTCCTCGACGGACCCTATTCTCATACATCTAGGTTTTTTTCTTGACGTCTCACATGCACAAGCACACACTCGCATACACGTGAGAACATACGAGAAATATCCTGAAATTATAAGTTGGATAGGTCGTGATAAAACATGACAAAGGCAACATGCCGAACCGACAGACGTTCTCACGTGGATGAAATTTTCGTCCTTCGTGAAAGTTGACATAAAAAAACTTCATTAAAATTTTTCGAATATAAGATAAAACTAAACATAAAATTATATAACTTTAGAACGTATAATCAGATTTCTTAAAATTTAACCTCGAAGAAATATATTAAATAAAGTTTGAATTTATAGACAAATAATGTACATCATATCATTACATAGTATCATTACATGTAACGTGACTATAACTCTTTTAGATTTTTAGTATTTCATATTAAATAAAATGTGATGTCTTATATAAATCCAAAATATTTACTAGCTATATTTCAATTTATAAAAAATTAAATTTACATATATATGTATATGTCTATATATATATATATATATATATATATATATATATATATATATTTGATTTTTCATTTATCAATTAATCTAATAAATATATGTAAATATATAAGTAATCTAATTAATATAATAATGGCCAAACACAGTTGCCAAACCATGTTGAATGCCAGCGAACCACACACAATCTTATAATAATTATGTATTATATTGAGAATTAACACATAAATATTATATGTGTCAACTCGCGATATACGTGTACACATTCAATATGTACATTCTAAACTATCATGCGCGATATATACATACTTGGAATGTCAGAATATCGGAAACGAAAATTTCAGAAAGCAATTTAATATTTCAATTATTAAATATATTTTAATACACAAAAAAATATCCCAATTTCGCTGTCTAAACATTTCATCGCGTTTATAAAAGATTTATAAAGAATTTTCTTTGAAGTAAATATAAAAGCACTTTGATGTTTTAAAAAATAATGCCGGCACGCAAAGACGGAAGCACGGATGGAAATGATGGATTGTAAGAGCAAACGCAATTATTAGCGCACATATATGCTTATTAATTCTGTCAAAGCGCCCGGCACTCTTCCTACACTAACCATAAGTCATAAGCTTGGAGGAGACGTAATGGCACAAAGCGCGCATTCAAGTGCACGCTCACATCGTGGGTAGACCGTTTCCTTATTGATTCAGGAAACGAAGTGTATGACTTTTGAAGTTTAACGACCGTGAGTTCATGGTCACAGGTTTTTTTTGTCATTGGTTAATGCACATCACACTTGATAATTCAATCAATCGTTTCGGAAGATAGTTACAGCACGTAAACAACATTTTCAGAAATGTTTATTTAAGAAATAGGAGAGAGAGAGAGAGAGAGAAAGATAAAACGATATCTTTTTTAAACAATTTTTATATAAAATTATAATTTTTCAAAATTTGACAAATAATGACAAAAAATTTCGCGGCGACTAAATATGATGCAGCTTAAACTTGGTGTTAATCTGAGACAATTTCTTTACTTTATTGACTAGAATTATTTGTTTAAACTATTAAGAACTATA
Source organism: Anoplolepis gracilipes (assembly GCF_047496725.1). NCBI lineage: Eukaryota > Metazoa > Arthropoda > Insecta > Hymenoptera > Formicidae > Anoplolepis > Anoplolepis gracilipes. Next base: position 15,836,211 of record NC_132971.1, on the reverse strand, counting down.
TAGAATTATATTAAAAATAATAGTATATATATATATGTAGTTATACGACATATATTTATCATATAATAAATATATGGTCTATCATATATATAAATAATATATAGTTATACATGTCATATATATATAAATAATATATAGTTATACATGAATAATTGAAAAATAAATTAAAAATTAAAAATTTATAATGTAGTTTTTATAATACATGTGTATTTTATATATTTGTACTATATTTCAATCATTCACTTTTTATATATAAAAATATTATAATAGCATATATGTTGTGTATGCAAATTCTGCAACATATGTCTAAAAATATTTTCTAAAGAATTTTTTTTTAAAGAAGAACTATATATAGACCTATATAAAATTTTTTTTAATTATTGATATCAAACTTTTGATTTAAAAAGCTTCTAGGGTTTAAATTTCCTTTAAAATGAGTCATCATTCTTCAAAATTGTTTTTATAGAGTATCAAGTATCTTTTCAGAAGAGGATGTTATTCGCATTTTTTCCTCTGTTATTTATTCGTGGAATAAAATAAGAGCGTTGTCCTCGCTCTTTGCTTAGCTCAAAGCATTTTGCTCGACTTTCAACAAGTTGTCCTTAACAGTGCGTGCTTCGCGCTTTTAATTGGCTCGTTTTAACTATTACAATTATTTTGACGGATGTATTATATCTGAGTGTGGCCAATATACTAATTAAAATTCGAAAAAACGAGCTCTCTTTCCAACTTTATAATTCTATCTAATAATAAGATTTCTGTCACTTGGCAGAATGTCAAACGATTGATTACACAGTCATAATGCATTTTTGCATTTTTGCTGGCGATTTTCGGTCCATCCTTTCGCACATTTGCAGAAATCTTTTCCCTCATCCAACAGATTGTTCATCCTGGGAGGGACGATATCCACCGTACGACCCCTGTATTCGACACGCCGCGCCCTCTTCTCTCCATCGTCAAGGACACCAGACTTTCGATCCGTCATGGGGGAAGGGGTTTCGGTACGGCTTTGCGAATGGGACAGGACCAGAGAGGAGTCCGCGTTCCTGCGGGGATCGATACGGGTTTGCTACCCTCCCACAACGGCCGGTCGACTGATATGTACGCATTCAAGGTCGCTCGATGAAACGAAATTGTACGCAGCAGGCGTGCTCAATTTCACGATTTTTTTGTTAGTTGCGTATCCATTATTTTTCGTCACAGTAGATATATTTAGAAACAATTTTTGAATTTTTCATTTTTTTAATAAGAATAATCTTTAACTAATTATGAGAATATAACGCTGAGTCGTATAACATCACAATTTGAATAAATTATGATAAATACTGAGCAATTTCGTACATTATTTCTTTCAATCGCGCTAAAATAAATCAAAAAAATAAAAAGTTAAAAAATAAAATGTATAAGCGCACTTAACGAAAAAATTGTATATTACTTTATCTTGTTCAAACATTTTTTTAATAATTTCATTATTATATTCCTTACATAATTCGTTTATCTTGCCAAGATAAATGAATATGTAAGGAATATCGCGTTATCACACTACACAGGAATAAGATAACTGTAATTCACTACTTAGAATTTTATCATTATACATATTATATTTCGGGAGCGAAGCTACTGATATACAATTCACGAAACAAAAACATGCACTCATTGCACAGCATTATTTCATTGGAATATACGGTGACATCATATCCTTATATTCTTGTACCATATTAGATTTATATATTTACAAATATGAACAATATAAATTAATCGATGTTGTAACGCATCGATTTACTTTTTAATTATAATTTTCATAGAAGTTTAATTTGATTGTATATGTTAATACAAATATAAATCATTCAAAATCGTTATAATGAAAAGCAATCTTCATTCGTCATTTAATTGACTGTTCCCAATAATAAAACTTATTTGTTCAATAATAATTACTTATTAAAAATTAAAAATATTCTAGTTACGTGAAGTTTATAAAAAATTATTGATATTATTCTATATATATATTACAAAAGATTCAATCATAACGAATAGATTTTTAGATTCAAGTATCTAAAAAATTTCTTTCAATGCGAAGCAAGTTGAAAGATTCGTTGTTCATGGGGCACAGTTGTGTTTGGGCACCGCTATTGCGAAATTCGGGCGGTGTCGGTGGTTACGTGTAGTAGTGTGTGGTTGCCTTCCCTCTCCTCTCTTCTCTCTCTCTCTCTCTCTCTCTTTCTCTCTCTCTCTCTCTCTCTCTCTCTCTCTTTCTCTCTCTCTCGTACCCATCAGCACCGCGACACAGCGGAACCGCGTCCTGCCTCACTGCGAGCTCGCGTAAGTAAGCCTTTCAAATTCGGAGCCCGGTCAACAGCCCCGAATTCTCTCCCCCCCTTTGCCTCCCGCACAACCTGAGGCAATATATCGTTGTTCCTCCGTTCTCTCCCTGTTCCCCTCACCGACTCGTTCCCTATTGCGTTTCATTGCCCCTCTTCTTCACATCAACGCAAAACCGAATCCCTTCTGCCAGCGTATCTCCTCTGCACTCCTCTTCTAGCCTCTCAATCCTTGGCCCCTTTCCTCTCCTTTATTCATGGTCATATCGTAAATCTACCTTCCGCCCTCCGCTCTATCCCGCTCTAGCTCCTCCGTTTTAGTACCACTCCATAGATTATACCTCTCTTTTTCTCTTTCTACGTTTCTCTCCGTCCTTTCGTTCCCATCAACTTATTCTAACTCTGTCGCGTTGATGATTTTCTCTATATGTCGGTTTCTTTTTCTTCCTTCTCTGTTCTCCCCCGCTCATGCTATACTTTCGATCTATTCCACCGAGCCCTCTCGGTCGTCCTTTCGTTTTCGCTCGTCACTCAAACGTTCATTCCGTAGGTTCGGGTTTGGGCGAGGTTTTTCACTAAACTCACCACATTGACAGAATGGTGTGAGTTTGGGATTGGCAGCTGCCATTTTTAGTCGAGGAAACTACGCATCGTGGTATTATCTTACAAAAATCGATTAAAGAGAGGCATTCCTATTTATACATGATTTACTGTAAAACATCCAGCTTTATTATATTTCAATCAACATTTCATATGCTTGAGTATTACGTAATAACAAAATAAATTTTATAATCTTATAAGAATAGAAATGACGAGATAGTTATAGATTCCAAGAAATATAAAAAGAAATTTATAGACTAATTGTAAGTAAGAGTATACAAACTTTAAAATCTACATATTGTTTTAGATATAAAAATGTAACTTATTTCTCAATTTTATCTAATAAAGTAAATTTGTTTAACTCTTATCGCTTCAAATTTCTTAATTCAATCATTGATTGCAACATTTCAGATAAAAACAAGGAAGAAAAGAAATTTTGTGTTTTGTGTTTCATTAAGTTTTTAAAGTGCTTTTAACATAAATATTAATTTTTTTAATTCGTTAACAATGTAAGTAAATTTCTGTAATTTTATATGTAAATAAATTACATTTGATTTGCATAAGCAATATGTTACTCGATAGCTATACACGTTACACGTATTACGTCACAATAGTTGGATTAATGAAACTGTCCGTTGATATTCCAAACGGCCGTAAGTCAGGATAAGTTACGCATCGATTGACTATAGTAATGATGAATATTATATATATATATATATGTATATATGCGTAAACTAGTATCAACTTCACTAACTAAACTAGCTAAATCATATAACCTATTTAGAGTCCATCGTTTTGGCACATTTACTTTTGGCCGAGACTTGTGTTTTCCATCAAGCAATCGTGACGTATTTTGCAATATTACGTGTGACTATCAAATTATACATGTTTGTGAGATATTAATCTGAAATGTGATGACATAACAATTGCAGAATAACCGAAAAGATAATACACAGAATATAACGCGGTTTTTATCGATCCGAACGAAAGCTTCGGAATGGAGAGGGACCCCGAGTTCTAAGCGCTCGATATTTCGGTCCACGGATTCGAGAGAAGCTTCCCTCTCTCACTCTCTCTCTTTATCCTGTCGTTTCTCACTTCCATCGCAACCCATCCTTCGACTCGACTGGATTTGTTCGCCCTTTGTGTTTCAAGCCACCACCGACCATCGACCATGACCATCCTTGCGCCGGTGTATGTTGAGGAAAGTGGTTGTCAGCCGGTTGCGTGTGTATAGTCGCGCGATTAAGTTATGAATTTTATAATTTTATAATTATTTTAATAATTGACGATGGGAGATATAATACGTAAAACAGCAACGATAATCTATAACTAAAATTCTGTCTCGAATTTTCTTTTTTTTTCCGTTCTATTTATCGCGTCATGACGATTTATGCACGAGAACAGTTGGCGTGGCTAACTCTCTTAACTCTCTTAATTTCTCCTCCATATTTTTATATTCCGATCAGGGGAGAGGATTAAGTAGAGAGAAATGAGAGCAGAGGGAGAGAAACTTGAGCAAGTCGTAAAACTAAGGTTTCATTTTATGTATTGCTTGGGCGATTTACCTAAAGTTTTTCTCTCTTTTCATATTCTCATAATCGTTCATTGTCAAATTACCAGAAAAGATATTAATTAATAAAAATGTTTCACACGCGAGTGTTACGTAATATTTTTGCTAAGACCTCACATTTCAGCATCACGCAAAATTAAATACTCGATTTATTAAATTAAATACTTTCGCTATTCGAGAATTCGATTGTATAATATACATCGTAAGTGCGTAAAGGACATATTGATTCTTCCACCGCAGTTATGCGATCATATTTTAATCTCCAAATATAAAACTGTCATAATATCGCATATGAGATCGATGATGCCGCACCTTTTTCAATGTGTCAAAAGAAGGCTATTCTTTATTGAGAAAAAAATATTTTTTTTAAAATGTGCATAAAAAAAATATTAATATATATTAGTATAAAGCATTTGCAATAAAATTTTTAAGTAAAATCATTAAAAATATTTGTTATAAATAGGTTAGAGCTTGGATTAATTAATTTGAATTCCTACATTATAATTTAAAGATTATTGTTAATTCTATATAATAACATTGGTTAAACTCTTGCATAAACTAAAGTAATATTGAAATATTACTAATATATTAAACTAAATTTTCTCGTACACATTTTTTCCACATATTACAATATTATTTTCCAATTACAATAATAAATATATATGCGCATATGTATTGTATCTGCTTCTATTAAAAAAATCATGTTGGACACACCCTAGTTACTCCTCCCTTCCCTTCTGATGAATTTTATATCTTTCAGTTGAGTTTGAGCCAAATTCGACCATGACCACTCCTCAGAAAGGTGCGTAAGGATACTAAAAAAGAATAGCCTTCACACTGTAGTTGCGGAAAATTAGAAAGAGTGATAACTGAAAGAAAGATGGAACTTACGAAAGGTCATAAAATCCACAACTCCATTATGCCACCCCTTTTATTGGTAGCTCACGGTTTCTCGGAAGGAGTGCATTTTTCACCATAGCGTTCTCGCGCTGTAAGGTGCCCCAAGAGAGACATATATTTGTAATAAGATCTTATACTTTATGTATTAATTTTGCATAGTGAAGTAGTGTCGGAAAGTCATTTAACATTGACTATTCAAACCTTTTGAATACTCTTGGGACAAAACTTTCAGAGTTTTCGAATAACGAGAAATTTGTTTCTTGAGTTTTAGTTAAAATAGTTATTTTAATGAAGATTTCTTTTTAGAGTCGCTTATTAAGATATTTAACATTTATATAATTAACAAGTACAAAAAAATACAGGGTACTGTATTATCACTTTAACGAGATCTTTCTGTAATATTTTATATTTGTGACTAATTTATAATTTTTTAAATATTAAACAGTTCCGATTTAATTATTTAATTAATTTATATTAACTAGTTTATGCACATATTACATACAATATTATTCTTCGATACAAAATGGAATATTAAATATTAAATTTCATTTTGCTACTATAATTATCACAACTTATATTTCTCAAAAAATTAAATATAAAAATATACAATTCTTATTTTTTAGAATGTATAAAAATATACATTCTTCTTTTTTTATATTCTATAGAGCATGAAATCAATTTAAAATCAATTTAAAAATAATATCTCTGCAAATATTTCCAAAAAAATTATCCTAAAAAATTACATACATACATAGTTTTTATTAAAAATTATCAACTTCTCAAAGCAACTAAGAAATTAATGTTTCTAAAAAACTTCTTGATAGATTCTGTAGATTGTGCTATTCAATATTATTAATTGCTTATCAAATATTTTGATACAATTTCATTACAAATATATGTCTTAAACAATTTAATTCCACTAAGAATGCAATTATACTTTATAGATTAATAGCTTTTTCAAAGCATCCAATATAGTCGAGATAGCAATGGCAATTTAATTTTGCTCAGTCTGAACTATTTCTTAAAAGATTACCTAAATGTATAGTATATCTGAGAGTCTAGTGTTAATTCTTATATGAATCACAAAGGATTGTTAATGATTGAATAACTGTGGCGCAAAATTGAGTTAATTTAATAAAATTAAGAATCTCAAAAATAATTTTTTTTTTTTTTTAAACAAAATCATTACTTCACCTCCTGTTGCATATATGTTTAATGTAAAAATGTCGAACTATCAATATTGAATACTGTATGTGTGAAGCTGGCGTATCATTTCGTGGAAACTCACAAATAATTAAGAGTTCTGACTTTATTTTCAATAGTTCTAGAGTTCTTGATGGTTTAAACAAATAGTTAATCTGGCGATTAAAGCAAAAAAAAATGCCTTCGGACAAACTGAGATGCCAACTTCACGCAGCATCTCACTTTGTCCCACATTTTCGCTATCAGTAATTGTAGAAAATTGAAAGATCTATAGTTCTTGATGAGTTCTAAAAAGAGTTCTGCCACCCAAAAGCAGAAAAATGTTAATTAAGATAAAATAAAAAACAACGAATCCCATAGATACAGATCGAGGTGAGAAAAAATTATCTAAACATTTTAAATGGCAGAACTCTTTGAAAAGGCATTGCACAAGCCCAGAACTATATGAGAACTGTTTTATATTGAACAGAACTCTCGATAATCGTCCGGCATCTCACCTCGATCTGTATCTATGGGATTCGTTGTTTTTTATTTTATTATCTTAATTATTTGTGAGTTTCCACGAAATGATACGCCAGCTTCACACACACTCGAATACTACACAGGAACAATATCGCTGCAATATCATGCAAGATGTATCTCGTCAGATACGAAAATCCGTATGAAATTTCAAAAATAAAGCAACGTCAGTTTCAAGCATAAAATAAATACAAATATCGTAAATTGACATATCAATTAAATGGTATGATTAAAAAAATTCCAGTTAATAAGAAACCTAAAAGCAACTATTGCAATTCAACATTGAAAAAGAAGAACAGACTATGTGCATTTTTGCGATAATGTAATATAATATGTTTCAAATGAAGAAAAATCTTTTATAATGACGATCTTTTTTATCCTTAAGCTTTAAATGTTTTATTATAAATTCCTACAACTTTCTTTCTCATGTTGACAAATCGCGCGGTTTGAATGCGAATCAATGCCTGATTTCTTGATGCGCATTTATTGGTTGATCTGTCTTTATTTGCTTATGTGTGTAAAGCTTCTGGACGAATCAAATGGACACGTTCCAACAATGATTATGTCACGATGGCACCGAAAAGAGAGCCAGGGTGACGATAATTAATCTCAATTGCTGGGTAAATCGACATGATGAACGAAAGTTTCAACAACGGGCTTCGTATCAACGATGGCTGCGTATCAAGACACTGACAATGAGAAACAGGCCGCAATCATTCGTATCATTATAAAAATGAAGAGCTGCACAAGATCATGTGATGTGAATATCTTTAAATACTAGTTGTGATATTGTCATTTGGAACTTCCGATCCATTCGTCGATATTTCCGAATATATGTCATTCTTAAAAAAAATATTAAAAAGATATTCTTCATTCTAGAAAACTAACAGTAATCATATCAATTCCATTTCATTATAATATTTTTTCGTTTATTGTCTACTAATTATATAATTTGTGCTATAAATAAAGTTCATATTGTGCGCATATAATGCATATTATATGCTAGTCATGAATATAAATCACATTTTATTTTATTTTGCAATACTGATGATTGCAGTATAAGGGCTACATAATTTCATGGTATATGTAAATTGCCGTCGCATAAATGTTAATCTTAATTAAGTATTTCTTGGTAGATCATTAAAAGAGTGAGAGTATAGCTACAATATTCCCAGATTGGCAATGCATTGCTGACTTAATGTTAATCAATTCCAGATACTTATCGACATTACGACAGTAATGTTATATAAACAGTGATTAATTTTTATCGGTGAAGTGTTTTTTTTTTTTGTGGCAGACCGCGATGCCTTACGTATGCAGCACGCACTTGCATTATCTGCATTACGCCGCGCATTAACCGTAATGCGTCGCGCTGCAGTTGGAAACTGACGAAACCGATCGGCGAACCGATACTCGACGAAATAATTACGTCGAAAATGCGGTCGCACGATGTGCAATCGCATTTCCTGACTCAATTAAGGAGGAACTATACGGATCAACTATGTCAAAGTTAATAAATCTAATACATTTTGAGATTTATGAATTTGACGATGTGCAAAGCACTTTTAGTCTTTTATAATAAAATGTACAATTAATAATTAATTTGTAATTTAAAGTAAAGATTTGTCTGTAGAATTAAAAATTTTTATTTTTATGAATTTTTGTATTGTGTATAGTTAAAACCTTGATGTAGTCCCTATAAAAAGTTAATTCGATAATATTTACAATTTTAAGATGCAGTTATATTATACAGAGCAAATTTTTATTTTAACTCACAAATTAATTATTAATTTTATATTTTAAAAGGCTAAAAATGCTTTGCGCAAATTCATAAAACTCGAAATTTATTAGCTTTATTAACTTTTGACGTAACTGATTTGTTTAATTTCTTTTTTAAAAAATGGCGTAAATTTTGTTTTCTTGTTGCATTTGCGTCAAAATATTTTTATGAAAAAGAATTGTTTAAGATCTAACATCGGTCCAGTCCAGTGAATAAGAGCTGTGATTCACGAAAAATCTATCGCATTTGCAATTGCGTGATTTTAACATCGCAATGAAAAGGCGGAATCGAGCATGATTACATACGCAATTTCTAAACTAAAAACTAATATTCTCTAACTCAAGTGTTTTCTAGAATGTATTAAATAATCTTAACCTCTTCCAATTTTTCGATTAATTAAAAAAATTAAAAATATAAAATTAAATTACGTGTTTTTTCAAATTTGCAAGGTCGATAATGATACAACATGATAACTTAACATCTCTATTAAATAAGTGTATAGGTACTTTAACACGTATTTATTGGCGAGATATTCACATGCGTAATTGAACAAAGCATTTTTTATATCAATTTACATAAAATAATTGTCATTAAATTGTATCAACAATTAATACAGTTTCTTCTTCTTCTCCACTTAAAGTGCATTCACCAGATCATATGATATGATGTAATACTAATTCGTAGACTAACGGAAGAATTTAATGCAACATGTTTTTTTGCTTCTGGCTATTTAGTCTGCAATCAATTTACATATATAAATAACAGGCTGAAAGATTAATGATATCGTCTTTTTTGAAGTCGCAAGAAAAGGAAGATCTTACATTTCTAATTTACACAGATTAATCAATCCATAAAATCTATTGTCTACTACAAGTTTATTATCATTAATAGTGTTATTTATACGAATCACATTTATCAAAAAAATGGCTTAAGTTGCATTTAAAATGTCTTTTTGTAAATGAATATTCAACTATAATCACCGAGTAAATTGTGAATATTTTTATCGGATACGTGCTCAAAAAATAGATAAATAAAGGTAAAAAAAATATAAGGTTAAGGAAGTACGTAATTCGGAAATTGAAAAGAAATACTACGCGAAGCATCGATATCTATACGCATACAGTCGTGATCCGCATGTGGTTCAACAGGAAGGTCACAAGTGCGCTAAAGTGTGGACAGCTGTCACTCGGAACCAAGAACTTATTAACTAACTATAAAGGCATTATTTAATCAGTCGCATTCGTTTATATGCGACTGTTGAGAAGACGATATACGAATTCATTTTAACGTCCACCTTCATTTCTATGAGAAAGAAAAAAAAACGATTTCAATTATTTCCTGGGGGCCATTCGGTGACCCGTTTGCGAATTACGGCATGCACCAGATACGCTGAAAGACGAAACGTATGGTACGGAACACGAAGAAACTGTCACTAAATACCGACAACAGCTGACGACGATTTATTTGACTTCCAAAATACGAATAAAGAGATATTCGTATACTGTTGTCGTAGTTCAATGTAGTTTAACTTTCTAATCAAACTCTATCTTATTTTGTAACAATTTATTTCTTGCTATTCCGTATCGGAAGTGTTAGAATAATATTTACGCGATCTATTTTTTAATAATTTAGATTAAGTAAATTATTAATTTTTATTCATATCAATATATACATATGCATGTGTAGATATGATAAGAAATAAATAAATCCACGGGTATTTTGCACCCTTTAGTTCGAAAAATAATTTGATGTGACTTGTTCTATTAGAGAGAGATATTTTTTAACGTAGAATTGAGAAGCCATGTCAGCACGATAAATGTATGATAAAAATACACATCAATGTTATGAATGTTATTTATAGTACTTTATATATCAAACTACACATAGAAGAATTATTAATAAAATTAATTAGCACACAGTTCACATTTACCTGATCGCATATTTAGCATTAAAACATGTAACACACCTAGTATGTTATATAATCTTGTATTATAATCAAATTCTCTCTAAAAAAAAATTCCTTCATATTTAGTGCAATTTCTGACATTAATGTAATACAAAAAGATAAATGTCAAAGTATTTTATTATACAAATTATGTTATAAATTTTTTAAAATATCGCATAAATTTTTACCGTACAAATTATATTCGTATAAATTGAACTAATTGATGGATATCGAGGTTAATTCAATATCACATTCGTACCGATCAATTACCGACTGATTAAAAAAAAAATATATATATATATATATATATATATATATATATATATATATATATATTTTAAACGAGATCATACAAAGAAAATAAATGAAATTTTATTTTTCATTTCGCTTATATTTTATCCTTTGTAACTGAAATAATTGTTAATCCGTAACATAATCGAAGTCAACGAACTAGTGCACTCGAACAAGCGAATCAATCTTGAAATGCGATAGATAAATACGTACAAAAAACTGGATCGTGCGTATTCTCGAGATCAAGACGAAAACCGGATCTCGGATCTCGGATTCGGCAACTGACCTCCACCCCCGACTATCTCAACTGATTATCTTATCGCATAATCATTTATATGATTTACGCGATCTCCTTACGGGTAATATGAAAAATATTCGCAAGTATGATTATTCGTCGATTCTAGAATATTCTGAATATATGTCGTTTAAAGTGTATGTATAATAAATATATAAAAACGCGACAGACAGAGAGATCATAGAAGGATCTCATAAAATTAAATAAAGAAACGTATTAGATAAATTTTATTTTCAGCACCGCCGATTACGTAATTATGGTTTTTGTTCGCTTTCTACTTCTTCTTATTTCAACTTTCACGCCCACTCAATTTAATAAAAACTTACTTTTTATCTTATCTCTCATCTCATAAGAAATTACTGAACGATTCAAATATATAAAATAAAATATTTTCACAAATTTATGATTGATTTTGCACATTTTTTATTGAATAAGGACTTTTATATTGATATAAACTTAATATTAAAAGTTGATTATCTGATTCTTATAGTTTGATATTTGCTTCGTTATAACCAAATCAAATTATTATAAAATATATTTATAAATAAAAATTTAATGAAAAACATGTAATTAGTTCATAATAATTATCTCAAGATACCTGCCTTTGTATATTTATAAATTTTGTCGCTAGCAGAGTAAAATTTGGCGTGTCAACAAAAAGCATGGATCAACGATTAATAAATTCCTCGGGAAATAAAGTTACTCAACCGTGCCATAATCGCGCGTTGACGCCGAGTATTCGCTCCGAAAACTAATTATCCTTATAAATTGTTAGGAAACGATCGCTCGTTTGTATCATTAACATTGTTTACGGCCACCGCAAGACAACAATAAATCGATTGTGGAACCGTTACCTCGACGACAAGCATCACGAAATGAATAAATAAAGCGAGAAAGAAAGGGATTGTTGTTTGTCGACTGCTTGAATCAGGTTTATTTTTGTATACGACTACACGAGCGCGACATTATTTTTGCCTTATCCAATATAACTAACCACACTCTCTTTTACAGCCCTTCTTCCTTCATCGGAGACGAGGCGGTCAAAGTAGGTAAGAGTAATTTTGCTAATGGATGCAATTTTCTTTATTCAAGAGCGAACATGCGGCGACGACGGTGGTAGAATCGATGGTTTATATGTAATTCTCCGCGGTTCTAATACAATTTTCTGACAAAGTCGTTCGCGATTTTTGCTGGGGAAAAAACCGCCAGTGTGGTAACCATATGTGGTCGAGTGGCGAAGCGACTCTCTCGATAAAGTCCAGATAATTGAATTACGTGTTACATTATGTTACAATGCGAGTCCGATATTACTGATATATAGCTTACAGTATATTGCAGCACGATTCGTGGTTCGTCGCGATGAACGACGCACGATATAACGAATAAAGACGCACCAATTAACGACGACAAAGCGTCGACTATCATTGAACATAATAGAAATTGAACACAAAGGCGCATGTATGTGCACGTTAATATACACATTACATCAAATTATTTTTAATAAATGATATGACATTGTTGTAGATTCAATTTAGAATACCCCATGTGAAATACATAGAAGTTCTATATGAATATGCTATGTAATTTCAGAAGAATTTTAAACTTCCATCTCTTTTTTAATATATTAAAATTAATAACTAAAAACTCATAAAGATTGAGACAGAATTTGACGAATTTTTTCCAATACAGGAATAATAAAAATAATGTTCGGAATTTTTACTGTAGATTATATTTTCATCTTTATCTCTTATTGAATTAAAAATATAATGGTCGGAATTTTCTGGTATATAGCAATGGTAAAATCAATAATATAATGTAGTAGATATAAAAAATTGCTTCGTATTACAGCCAGCTGCGCTTTATCAAAATTGTCGATAAAAGTGCAAGTAACGATCTAATCAATCATTTAGCTCGAATAAGCCATTCTATTTGCAATATTGCAATCAGTAAAGCTTATGAAGGTTTTTTGATATCTAATCATCTCGTATCGTGCAGAGCTTCGTCAAGCTATTCCAATACATTTTCCTTAATCGCTCCATTACGATCTGCAACTTCGCGTAATAACTATCACCAAGGTACAAGATTACGTGAAGAATTTTTTGCCAAATATACTGCAATGATATATAATTTTATCTTGTTGTAGACAACCAGTCGTTCACGTTGAAGGACAGGATATCTGTCTTATGTAATGTTATTCTACGTGTCAGAAAAGTCTTTTAAAATACATATATATAGTAAAGACACAATTGTGGTTTTTCAGTAATTTGTCATACTGTCATAGACTATGATAATGGAATAACATATGTATAATACAATTCAATACTTTTCTAACGCAATGGATTATAATCTAAAATTTTAAGTTAAATTACTGAACTATCGTCGGAAAGATGTTAGCTCATTTTCTCGTTACCAATTCTAACGTCATCGTAATGATATTTAAAATTACTCTTTCTTCTTCTTTTCGTATTGACTCGATAATTCTCTTGACTATAAAAGTTTGATACTTCTGGGATTGAGTCACGTAACGATAATTCAGTTTGATGAATTTCAACATAAAGAGATCCCGCTATATAGTCTGCCAATTTAACTTACATACATATTCGACGCGTTGAATTCCAATGAGCAATGGCCGCGAATAAGGAACAATGACTGTGGATTATAGAATGAAACCCAATTTCTCAATAGCGCCGCGAATTGCAGCGTTTTATTAGCTGTACGCATAATTGTAGGTTGTGCGTGGAAAGCTGATCAATTAATGTTGACGAACACGTTCGTCGCTTCGTAATCAATCAGCTTGGTCGGTCGACTTATACTCAACATGTTCGATAGATAGATCCTCATGGCTAGATTATTAATTACTAAACAATTATAATAACAAACTCACACATTATAGAACGACGGTGACAACATTTGAAATTGTAGATTAATATTAATAAATGGCAAAAGCCATAATGTAAATGAGATATTTGTCTCGTCAAATCCATTGTGTACGCTTAAGATGAGGATAAACAAGAGCAAAATGTTATGCGAAATAAATCATCGAGAAAATATCATAGGATATACTGCCTTATTATGAAAAAAATATATTGAAAAAAATACAATATATTGTTGTTTCCCACATAATGAGAAAGTTAGAAAATTATTCCATTAATTATCGAAATTAGACGCTCAAGTGTCCGTTATTATAATTTTGCAGACTTAGATACATATCGACATCAAAAAATTGTATATAAAAGTACAATGCACTATCAAAATATATATCATTGTTAAAGTTACTAATCAAAATTTCGTTATAAATTCTGAGCTTCAATGGCACACTAAAAAAAGAAAATTTGTAAATAATATGTCTTTTAATTAGCTCATCATGATACTGTTTAATCAACTTCGCACGATAAAATCGAGTGCTCCAGCTTTAACAAGCATGTTTAGGATTCGCATTGAATCGCTGGATGGTCACGCTTGTTTTCGTTGGTTCTGTCCGTGGCGTGAAACGATGACCGATTTTTCATCTTCGGCGGACGACATTTATAATCAGATTGTATTTTTGCGTATATACATTTTTAACATTTTAATTGGTGGAGAATTCGATGGAAAAGAGTACTCGCTTCGATCGTGCTGAAATATAAATGCTGGACTCTACTGTGTAGTTGAGACTATTCTGACCGACGAATGGACCACCTCTGCGAACGGCGAATGCTGTCTCTCAATTAACGCGACAAAGTTAATTAAACGTCAGAATGTCGATTCGTCTCCTGTGCGCTAGAGTCTATATTGAACGTCGTTTTACATCCTCCATTTGCTAGACTGACATCAACGGTTATGATCGTCGACGGTTATTGGCTCTTTCGTCGCGTGTTGCAGTAACGCGAGAGATATTAAATGGTTTCTATTAAAAACGTAACCGTTCTTTATCGATAATAAATATCAAGTTACACCGGAAAGCACACAGAGACTGTTTTACATCGCGATTTAACTGTGATTTTAATTAATTTTGCAAAAAAGGTTAAACGATAATAAATATCTTTAACCTATATCGATGCTTCGCTACAATTAAATCTTTTAAAATATCATTTACTTGCAAAAGCACGGAGTAATAAAAATTGTAAAATTGATTTTAAATTATATCTTTCAACTTCTGTCCGATAAATATCCATGATCTATTAGTAGCCTCGAATAATTTTTCAAAATACAATAAAATACACGGCACAATAGCATCTCTCTTTTTATGTTCCGTGTGAAGCGCAATAAAAATCTATATAAAAAAAAAAAAAATCAATTTTTCATTTCTCTTTTACTTAACAAAGGAGATTTGGTTAAAATTCCTTCCTCTCTAACGCAGCAGGATATTTCTATTTTATTAATATTGTAATTATATAATTATATAATTACAATAAACTTTCATAATACTGCTATAACATGATATCCTTTCATCACGGGAATATGATGCACATATCCGACGCCACGCCGCCAAATTCTTATCAGACGTGATGTCGTCTGTAAACCAGATCCCAGACTTCATCCGCCAGACAAGCGATACGTCTCGACGGCTGAAAGTGATCTGAAGATGCAGACGTTTCGTGTGTTCTTCTTCGTCATTCGTGGACATTTTTATGTCCTATACGAGTCGCTCTTCCGGATGTGACAGCAAGTTTCGCTTTTGTTGGTCCTCACATAGAGAAAGAGGATCCAGAGTAGAAACATCCGCATATTGCACCGAGAGAAATGCTGTAGTAGATATAAAATGATGCCACTTGAGAGACTAAATTGCAGAAAGTAAAACTATGCTTCGTGAGAGAGAAGATATCAAATAATTTGACTGAACGTTACTTAACTGTAATTGTAAATTCGATGACGTTCTTTTTGTGATTTTGCTTATACTATATAATAAAGTGCAAGTATATAAGTTTGATTTATTTGTTTAATTTAATTATTTAATTATAAAAATAAATGTAAAAATATTATTAACAAATAAAACTTTCACATTAGAATGTTTTAGAATATATATTATGTTTTTGAAAAAATACATAAGATTTAATAAAATTGAAATGAAAAAAGTAAGCTTTATAAAACGCATTTCAATGGAAAATTAACAAACATAAAAATGAATAACTGTGATACATCAGACATATGCTGCATCAGGAAATGACTTTGTAATGTGAAACACGAATGATATAAGCGACGTTGCAAATTTAGAAGAGGTTAGATAAGAACATATTTGACGAGACGACTTTTCCTCGAAGACTTAATATAGAGAAGCTTAATCGACGAAATCGATAATTTAATTGACGAGCCAAATTTAAAAAATATTAACACCTTCGACATTCGATATCATTTGTCGGGATAATAACACTCGATTTTTTCCTGTGTTTAATAAAAAAATTTATTTTACGCGAAAAGATTCACGAAAATAAATCCGTCTGTATGTTGCCAAGATACATTTGTCGAGATCGAAGACTGATTGAAGACTTCGCGAAAACATAGTTATAAACGTCAAACGGCGATATAAAATATTGTAAAACATTCAGCTAGAGATATAGATTATCTAATGACCTTCGAATAAATTTTCCATCGCTGCAGCAAATCATTCAAAAAACTTTTGTTTATTTACGATGGAACATAGATGATAATTAATCGTTAGTCATAAAAAAGTAGTTGTAATTTTTTGTCAAGAGTTACTTCAAGGTTAAAAATATCTTTTTCCTTCATGATTTAATTCATTGCATAAACCTAAAAAATTGAATTCTCTAAATATTCTCTAAATATACGAATTCATATAATATCAAAAACTATTTCCCGGATATGAAACTGATAATATTAAACTGACAATATTAATTGATAATATTAAACTGACAGTATTAATGCACTTAAATACGATTTCGATGAATCTGTTCATAATCTTTATATTTCTTCGTGCTTAACTAATGACAATCAATAATTACAAGAATAAAAATATGTTTTCTTGCAGAGCATCAAAAATAAGAATTATAGAATTCTCTCTCTCTCTCTCTCTCTCTCTCTCTCTCTCTCTCTCTCTCTCTCTCTCTCTCTTTCAGGATTTTTTTTGTAAAATTCAATCAATAAAAGCTTATATAAATTATTTTGTATCAATTATTCTTTTTAGTCACATACTCATCAACATACTCATAGACATAGAAAAATGCGAGAAATAAAAATATTCTTTTTGCATACCTAAACAGTTAAAAAATTATAAAGCCTCTTCTAACGACAAACTCTTTGATTAATCTTAGGATTAGACATTGACATTAATATTTGAATTTTTATAGCATTTTTGCGACCAAAATGGTCACATTCATCAGCAAATGCAACGTTAAACAAAGATATAAATGCAGACCAAAAGATCTAAAACCGGAAATCAACTGGCAGTACGTGATGGCCTTGCACTTGAAATGTTAGCGATAAAAATCGTCAGCGTTTTAATTGCGGCATCATCAGGTAGCACATCGAACAGCGAAGAACGTATGAGGGTTTTCAACAACCCATGAGAAACATATGATTGAAGAGAATGTGCTATCGCAGAGTGCGTTACTTCTCTGATTCGACAAAGCCTTTGCAATGACAGATGACAAAATATCACAGATATTTTTTTACAATGGAACGTCATTATCTTTCTCTCTTTTCCTCTCTCATCACGATTAAATAATAATCGCATTTTAATTTCTCTCCGTCCGCTTATTTCAACTTAATTTTGCCCCGTTCGTGGCTATCGATCCGTCTGAAGAATAGGTAAATTCAGCCGTCAACAATGGCGATAATAACCGGTGACTAGTTTTCAGAAACGTGTTTTTTCGGCGACCGCTGTCTAGTGCGAGGGAAAAAGAAAGAGAGAGAGAGAGAGAGAGAGAGAGAGAGAGAGAGAGAGAAAGGGGGAGAACAAGCACGCCTATACTTCCCACTATCGTCACCGCTCATGTCTAGACTTTTCTAAAGCTCTTCCAGCTGAACGTTCACGACGTACGTAATTTCGCCCAGCTTCCTTTTTATTTTTTGAGCCCCAATCCAGCGCGCGCTTAATGCGGCGAGCACGCAACACTGTTACTGTACGCACCCACGCGTACGACGATTTTTCGGGGCTCTTACCCTCATGCATGCAGGGATGGCGAGCATTTCGTCGCACTTTTACGCGCGTCCAACCGCCTACCACTTATCGTTGGAGAACGAGTAATGTTTCTTGATGAGCGTGTTAGGTCGATAATCCGTGTTTACATATGGTTTGTAATACTTATACCTCTACAATTAGAAAAAATTATATATATATCAATAAAATGCGATCGCATTTTATTCGAGCATTGATATATAGTCTTACATATATTTTAAAGTTCGAATAATAAAAAGATTATGAAAATGTTATGAAACATGTTAATTTCTTAATAAACAATACAAGCACCCCCACACAGAAATTATAAAATCTGTGACTACAAGCTAATAAAAATATATGATTTATAGATTTATGCTTATAGATTTTTGGTATATAAATAGCAAACGCTCATGCGAGAATAATCTTAATTGTTCCAGATAGATGAGTTCAGGGACGGAAAAAATTAGATTTAACAGAATTTTACTTAATTCTTATTAGCAAAAATTAATTACTAGTGAAAATAGAGAACCGAAACTCTATATACATGCGCGTCCTAATGCGCATGTTGTATATTCTGTATTACAATTCTAACTGTTAAAAGCTGAGAGAACATTGAGGTACTGCGTAATAAACCTGACACAGATTGTGAATAGTATAAGCATATTAAATACACATGTACGGTTATATAGGAATTAATCAAAACGCATTGCGCGATGTAACTGTGATTGTATTTATTAATTATGAGTTAGAAATACGTGGGGAGGAAGAGAGAGACAGAATACTTGTAGTAATTTAATCTTGTAAATTATATTCTCAATACCTACATCGTAGCATGTGACATTAGGGTTTAATTAATAAATACCAATTTTCTATATGGCATCCTTTGCGGAATAAATTATATTTCTTATATATATTTGTATTATAAATAATTAAATTTGCGATGGTACAATATAAAGCAACACAACAATTTCTTCACACCAGTAGATGCAAAGAGAAGAAACTACAGACTCAATATTGAGATACAAAGGCTATTGATATATCAGAGAGGGAGAGAGAAAGAGAGAGAGAGAGAGAGAGAGGATGTATAGAGGAGCTTATAGTAAGTCCGTTTGAAAGCTGATACGCAGAAGGATCTTCTATCACGAACGCATTCTGAGCATCTGACCAAGCGATAATGTATATTGCTTTAACTCCTATATATGTAATCTAACTGCGAGATGTTTGGTCTGCTGAAACTATATAATATCCGAAGGATTCTGTATTCATGTAAGAGAAAATTTCCGTCCGATAAACCACACACATTGCAAATAATGCGTATATTAAGAATTTATTAACACGGAAGCAGCCGATAAACCACACACATTGCAAATAATGCGTATATTAAGAATTTATTAACACGGAAGCAGCTGTAATAATTGGGATTACTACGTGTTACGTTTGAACTTGAGCTTTGTTATATTACTCGTGACAATTCATTAAACTTTTCAACTTCTTATTTGAGAGAGATAAAATATTAAAAATCATTCTCAAGCTACTCAAAGCAAACCGAAAATAAAAACTGTAAGATAATGCGACGCAGAAAATCATAATAATAATGTATATTATTCAAAAATAATTCAAGTTATATATATGCATAATTACTAATTTTTGTTCATTTAAAATCACATTTCCAATAATATTTCGAGATCTAGAACTTGTTTGTTTGAAAAATACAGCAAAACTACTTTGCATCTCATCGTCGTTGTAATAAATAAAGTGTAGCTGATATTCAGCGCAATAGGAATGAGCATCGCAATTGCAACGCGAATGAACAAGCTCACTTGTAAATAACGCCTTTGCACTTCCGTCACCTTCTCTCTCTCTCTTTTGACGTCGGAAGGAAATCTCAATTCTCGCAGGCAATTAAAACTTTCACCCGAGTTGGGTTCTATCGAAATTGTCTTCGAGCTCTCTAACAGCGAGTGCAAGCCACGAACGAAAGATGAGCGACAGATAGACAACTATCTCTTTCCGAACGTTACCACGCGCGACGAGAAATTTTCCACGATTGCTCTTGTACAATTCCCGCGCACGTTATAGATTTTTTAGATAGCATGACCAGCGCTTCAAAAATATAAAATAAAACAAAATAAAATGTAGGTCTCGCTATTTCCGGCAGAATTCTTAATATAATTGAAGTTTGGAATGTTCTTAAAGATAAAATTTAAAAATCGTAATAATCCAATTTAAATAATCATAATAATACAATTTAAATAATTAATAACACAAACAGGCTTACAAAAAATTCAATCTAAAATAGATAAATAAAAGTTTCATATCTAAAATAACAAATTTTCGATAAAAAAGTTTTTTTAAGCAAAAAAAATAACAAAACAATTAAAAACCGTCAAAATTACCATATATATACATATTTAAAAATTCCTCACGGTTGTCTCTACATTTTACGGCAAAAAAATATATATTATAAAACAATGATATACCGTGGCATTGTTTTAGAATCACCGATAGGAAAAAAATAACTGGTCAAGAAACAAGACCCGAAAACAAGACAATTCCGTTTATTACGATATTCCAATATATAAGCACATATGCAAAAATATCATGATAACAGAACTCTTCTAGACCTTGTTTCTTGACCAGTAACTTTTTTCTATTGTAGGTGATCCCAAAACAAAAGAAAATGTCACAGTATATATTTTTTGCCATAAAATGCAAAGACAACCGTGAGGAATTTTTAAATATGTTTATGTATGGTAATTTTAATGTTTTTTAATTGTTTTGTTATTTTTATACTTGAAAAAACTCCCTCACAATTATTAATGTAAATATAAGTATTTGCTATAAACCTGTTTTTATTAGAAAATTTTATTAGAAATTTTTAAATTTTTGCTCCAAACTTCAACCATGTTATTCTCAATTATTTTTATATCGATATAAATCTTCTTCAATTTCCAGATAACTTATATTAAAATTTATTATATGACGCGACATTCGAATCACTTCTCTCTTTTCAATTTGGTATTTAATATTTATATTTAATATTTACTATTTATATTACAGTATGTGATAATTTATTCCTAAAATATATTTTAAACATTTATATTATTTATAATATATTATGCAAAAAAATATAACTTTTTAAGAGATGCTTAAGAAAAAAAAGAAATTAATATATTTCATTTATTCAATATAAAAAGTATCAATGTTAGTAATAACTACTGCTTTTGAAGAAGTTCTGAAAAAAAGTTTTTTATAAAAAAAAATCATACAAAAAATTACGTTGCCAAAAAGATAATTAATACAAAATAAATTTTATATAACAAATTGTCAAAGTTTTTATTCAACAACATATTTCGAATATGCCGACACATTTCGCTCAATACTGCTATGCAGATATTGATGTCCAGCTAATATAGAAAGTAAAGTCAACCTACTCACAATAACGTCATATCATTCATATTATTTCGATATTTGCGAGTATCAGCGAGTAACGCAAACGTAACTCATCATGGAAATGAATTCGCGATACAGCAGAACGGTGGATTATTGTACAGAAGTAATTTCACAGAGTAAAATGAGAAACACGTACAAAAACACGAATATTTTATGAATACTAGGTAATGTATTACAACGTCAATGTATTGCTGCATAATATTATTTTTGAACTCACTTGTCAAAGAATGTTATGCCAAGTAGTCTTATCAACGTGTGTATTTTATTGCTGTCTTGTGTGTGTGTGTGTGTCAAGTGATTTTTTGTTTATTACAAAATGCGAGCGATGTGACTTTATAAAATAATCATACACATATCCATATCCGTGAGATTTATTGTTTTGATCAAAATTTTAGCTTTTTGTAAAGTTAGAAGATAAAATCTGAATATGCGGTAACACACGAATTGGATTATTCTTACATTACATAAATTTTTACTAAAAATACAAAAATATTTTTTAGATATTAAAAAATAGATATATAAAAAAAAGAAAAATATATAAAGAATTAAAGTATAAATTTTGAAAACAAAATGTTATTTTTTTTCGTAAAATACGATGAAATTTGAATAGTGACGAGATTCGAAAAAATTTCCGATCACAAAATTAGTTTTAATTTAGTTATCATTATGTAATTCAATTATGTATTTCAAGAATTACATACTTTATGACATAAATATTAAATGCCAAATTGAAAAAAAAGAAATGATTCGAATGTCACAATCAATTATCCTAACGCTTAAGAAGAAACTGAACAGATCAGCTACATCAAAAGTTAATACATAAATCTAATACATTTCAAAATTTATGAATTTGACATTTCATAAAGCATTTTTAGCCTTTTAAAATTAATAACTAATTTGTGAATTAAAGTAAAGATTTTTCCTGTAGAATGTTTAATTTAATTTAACCTCAAAATTAAACATATTATCTTATAGATATAGAACTTTTTTATAGTGATTATACACAAAAATACATGAAAATAAAAATTTTAATTCTACAGGACAAATCATTACTTTAACTCACAAAATAATTGTCATTTTATAAGACTTTTAAAAGACTAAAAGTATTTTGCACAATGTCAAATTCATGAATCTCGAAATGTATTAGATTAATTTTGGATATAGATGATCCGTCCTCCTTAAGTATATTTTTAAGAAGAAAAATGTGAAATACGTGTTATCACACGACGTTCCTGATATTGACAGATACGAATAGAGAACTCGAAAGGAGAAGAGTGCGATGGTGTGATGAGGAGATACGGGAAGAGAGGCAGGACGAATGTGTGGTAAGACGAGAGAGGAAGAGATTCACAGGGAAAGAGGAAAGAGAGAGAAAGAGAAACGAAGAGAATACAGAGGTTGCGGTAGGATCTCAGACCTGTTGCACAAGAAGAGAAAGCACTCTCAATCGTCACGAAAGCAAATAATCTGTGAAACGAACGCGACGAGCAATCGTGACCAGTTCTCTCACGATAGAAATGTCTCGCTGATAACATTTTTAAAATATCCTGAAAGAATTCGTTCTCTCGCTGATACCTTGCGAGTAAAAGTTACGTGAGATTAAAATTATTATATTATTTTTTTTTAATTCCTAAATATTAAATTATTTAAAAGAAATGGATCAAGTAACATAATGAACAAAATAACAAGATAGAGAAAAACACATTAAAGATTAAATTTTTGCCTCGTGCTTAACATTAATCAAATTCTACATTTTTTTTATATTATTTTTAGAATGCGCAGAGAGATTGAGATATCGTAAAAAATTAAAGTCACTTGTAGATATATGTATGTTTGCATGGTATGTGAAGGATATATTGAAATGATCTTTACAAGAGACAAAAAAAAACTTCCATCTGTCCATTTATGTCTATGTATAGACGTAATTATAATAATACTATATAATTTCAAAGTAAACTTTAACTTTGTAATTGCATATAAAAGATATCTTTCTTATGCTTTTTATATAATTTTACAATTGAATATATAAAACAAGCATTATTATCAAGGTCGAAACAAATACTCTTGATAAGCGATAATGATTTCCAGTCTATTCAATGAGCCAGAATTCGATCGTGATTCGTTGCTCTAATTACACACGTATATTATGTATGCCGCGTGTCAATTTTGGCAGGTAAATAAATTCTGCGATCGACTTTACGTAATCATTCAACAATGATATAGGAACGAAGTCACGCGCGTATGCAAGCGGACGTGCATATGCAAATGCCGCGCAAAAAGAAGTCGCAACACTGTTGCGAGGCTATTTTAAGATGCAAATTGCGAACGATTAAAAACAAGCGACCGTCCTGGCGTTAAGACGTCGAAGAGCACGTAAAACGACCCGATGCGTAATCGCCCATTACACATTGTCGCAAATTGAAGATTATGCCTTATCACCAAAAGATAACGAGAGGTGAGAGATAGAAAGCAGATGTAGATATGTACATTTATACAGGATGTCTGAAATAATATAATAAATAATAAAATAATATACCTGAATAACTCGTAAATAATAGAATAAATAATAGAAGAAAACAGTCAAATAAAACTTGTGGAGTTGTTCCCTATATCCCACAATTTTTGTTGCAACAATAATTTCCTAACACTTACGGTTTATAAGTTATTCAGTTGTATTATTTTATTTTGGACAGCCCGTATAAATATAAATTTTTTCTTATTTTTCTTAATTCAGTCAGTTCTTATAATATTGCGTTTTTTTCCTAAAAAAATCGTCACTTATTCTTTAGATGAATATATAAATAGAAATAAATTAAGTTTTAGAAAAATTCTGCTAGAAAGCAAATATATTTTATTATCTAGATAATTTTTTACATCCCTATCGTTATTTATATGCAAAATAAGTGATATATACATATGTATATATTCGTATATATTATTTTACGTCATTCTCGCGCTCATGAAAACTTCACCGGCAATAGAAAAAATAATATATGTATATATTATTTTTTCTATTGCCGGTGAAGTTTTCATGAACGCGAGAGTGACGTAATCAAGATAGTGTACCGAACATAACTTAGAACGCAATGCCCTAGGTAAAGAACGTAATCACAGTGTAGAACGAGCGCGTCACTAAGCTAGACATTAGTGTGCGTCTACTTAAGAGTTCAATTCTTAAAGGAGCAATGAAACAGATCTAAGATAAGATTGTTTTCTATTTTTTCTGTGTTCCTTTAAAGGTTTTTTAAACGCGCATTTTTTAACATAAATGCGTATGTATATATATATATATATATATATATATATATATATATATATATATATATATATATATAATTTATTTATCATACGTACTTCACACAAACAAATATATACATCAGATAGAATTTGATAATAAAAATATATCCAATATATATTTAACAAATGTATTTACACTTTTTTATTTAAATTTATTTAATGAAACGTATGCTATCAGTTAAAAAGTAGTAAAATAATAAAATCTAATCTATTCAAAATTTTAATTTTAAACCAATTCATAGATAAAAAAGTAAAATAACAAAATTTTATTCCATTAATATAAATTTTTAATACATTAACGTTTGAAGCATTATATACATTAATATCGATTGTGTATTTGCATTTAGAAAATTTGATTATTTCTAACCTTGTAATTCTAAAAAAAAGTAAAAATAAAACATTAATACTTTAAATTACAAGATAATTGTAAGACTTCATAATAGCATAAGAACAAAATTTGTTTATTAATTATAAATCTTAATTAAATTATTATTAAATTGATATTAATAAAATATTTTTTCTATTAATTATTTTAAAAATCGCATTTAAAACAAGTATTATATAAAAAAAGATTTTGGTGTAAATTTTATAAAGTATTAATACACAATGTTATTCATTATATGTTAGTAAATTCGAGATGTATGTTATCCTATTACAAAAATAATATCTTTTGATTGACGAGATGCATTTTGATATCTTGGGAGGCAAACAATTTTTTAATCACGCATAAAGACTGCGTGCTGCATTCACCAAAAGACTTGGCTCAAGTGCTCCATCTGAAAATATGTTCTGCAACTGCATTCGTATTTCACGTTTTCGTTCGCGTGTTCGCGCTTGGTATATAAGTGACAATTTTCCGATTAACGACGACGACGACGACGACTATTAAGGTCATGACGAAGCACGCAAAAGCAAAAAAAAAAAAAAAAAGAGGCGAGACTACGTTCCATTACGAGAAATCCGATTTAATTCCTGCAACATACTCTTTAATGCGCATTTGCAGGCGTGCGTAATAGCACTGCCCCAATAGTATTTATTTCCTCGAGCCGATATGCGTATTGAAAGCGCTATTACGTATTATGACGCTATGCTCGAATGAAAAGACGCACTCTTCGTCGCGCATTTTCGCGGAGATACTTGGTGAACTAAAATACAAAATGCTGACACAACGGGACTGAAAATAATGCAGTGGCCTTGCGGAGGTCTCGATCGCGACCTTGCACAACTTCTCTGCGCGGAATAACCGCGAGCGCTATAGAGTAGATATAGCAGTTGAACGTTTTACTGCCAGATAGATGAAAGTATTGACGACGATAAAGCCTGTATATCTTGGCCATAAATTTATCATTAAAATCTTGAGTTGCACCTTACGTCTGCAATATTCGCGCGATCTACATGTTACAAAATTAAAACTCGGAACTCTTGACAGCTGAAGTGCGAGAACGATTATTTTTATTTTTATTAATAATTCTATAATTTGTGCTTCGAAGAAAATACTGTTACATTTACAATACAAATTCTTTGATATCTTATTCTTTATGTACGTTAAAATTTAATAAAACCAAAATTTAATCGAATTAATGTGATTTAATATGAATTATTGTAATAATAACATAATTTTAGTCAATAGAATTTAATATCGAGAATGTATTATGCACAAAATTCTATTGTGCGAGTGTAGGGATTAATAAAAACGTTTTATTGTTTTCCAAGACCTTTATTAGTAAAAATATTATACTTTGCAAAATGGTATTATGAAATTATGACACGCTGTCGACGCACAATGACATCCTGAGCAGTGGTTAAATAATGAGTTTAAGTTGCCTAAGACCTATCTACAAAGCCAGGATTGAGTTATTCGCCCTGATGATATTTGAGAGAGAGAGAGAGAGAGAGAGAGAGAGAGAGAGAGAGAGAGAGAGAGAGAGAGAGAGAGAGAGAGAGAGAGAGAGAGAGAGAGAGAGAAGCACGGTTACGGGCTTCTCTTCGCGCACATTACTAATGCTATTAAAATATAATATATTATTAATACGTCGCACACTATCACCGATAATACTATGTGGTTTTATCAATGTGATACAAAAATCCTTTTCTCGTATAAAAGTTGAGCTATTTCCATACACACGGAAAAAGCATGGAAAAAGAATCTTCAAAAAATCGACACTATACAAGATGAAAAATATGTCAATCAAAATGATATTATTTCGAAATACCTATATTCTAGGGTAGACAAAGTTACAATTACGGTATCGGGAAAAATCAAGTTTAATGTTAAAAATAATTTTTATAATATTACCGAAATGTTTTAATTTAGGATATTATTCAATTGCTAATTCTAATATTGTGACAATAGGTACATATTATTTTGCATTCTCAATTTTGTCGTAATAGATTTGTTTTTTTCAAATTTTGTCAATTTCAAGACTATAATTTTTTTTCATATTATATATGCATAATACTTATACTTTATCATATATTTGCATTTTTCTAAATTCTTTTTCAAAATTGATGATTTGATTCCTTTTCTGAAGAATAAAATTTTTTTTACTATCAACTTGTCCTCGACCGTGCAGGAATGCATATTGTGGATTGACGAAAATAGTGCGTGATGGCATTCAGCAAATATTTACTTAAGCTCCAAGAAATTATATTCAAGGCCATTCGCACCAAATTAATAGCTTATGATGTTTGAAGTAAATTAAGCTCAACAAAAACAAAGAAAAAGAAAATCTTGAAATCACAATTTTTTTTCTCATCGTTAAATCAAGTTGAAGTGAACGCGAAATAATCATCGTAACAGTACAGTTCGAAACGACAAAAATATTAAAACATTTTTTTACGTCAATAAAAATGTTATATGTTACAAATTTATTATATAAAAAAATCATGTTAACGTTACATTTAATAAATTATTTCTGACGATGTAAAATTTATGTTTAATTGTCGAACGAGCGAAGTGGAAATTATTCTATACGTTTTTCCAAGGTTCTGCAAGTAATTAAATAAATTAACATACGCTAGAAAATACTCGGTACGAGGTAACAAGCAAAAGAGAATATAGTTCGAATGAACGAGTTTCGGTTCCGATTACCGCCCAACCACATTCACTCACTATTAATTAAACTAATTAAAATCTTATATAGTGGTTTATTGAGATTTTAACATTTTTAATGTATCCCAATAATGTACTCCATTTTTTAATGTTTTATCCTATATACATATATACAAGAGATAATATCGAGAAATAATAGTATCAAAAATATACAGTATATTGTAATTACCAAATATTCTTTATGTAGGTAGATTCTCTAATCAATTTGAAGATGATTTTTTTTTCAGCGAAAGTGTTAAGGCAATCAATAATTGTCAAGTTATAACTGATTGAAAAAAAGGCTTTTCCGCAAACTAAACTTTATGGAGTTAAAAAATTAACATAATTACATTTTTCAGTTAATTTGAATAAAAAATAAAATTTACTTTAATAAAATTTTAATTTAAGGCTTTAAGTTATAGAGATATAAAATGGCAAAAATTAAAAGTGTCTAAAAAATAATGACTTTTTTCGACAATTTTGCTGAAAGAAAATAATCTCCAAATTAGTCAAAGAATCCGTCTACATAAAACATATCTGGTAATTACGGTAATATATATTATACATATATATGCGTGTGTGTGTATTTTCGATACTATTTAAATCATTAGACTATACAAAATGCTTTAATAATCCATTTTCGGGATGCATTTATGTGAAACTAAAAATAAAAAGAATAATTGTTTCAATGTGTAATATAATATCAAGTAATAAACAAATATGTATATCGAATAATTTCCAAGTTATTAATAATTAAAAGGTAATAGCATCGAATTAGGTTTTAAAAAGAAATTATACAAAGAAATTATACAAAAATTTTAGCTACATTAAAAGTTAATAAATCTAATTCGAAATTTATGAATTTGACATTGCACAAAAGCACTTTTAGCCTTTTAAAATATAAAATTAATATCAATTTGTGATTTAAAATAAAGATTTGTTCGGTAATATTAAAATTTTTATTTTTATAAATGTTTCTGTCGTACAGTCAAAAGCACTATAATATAGTCACTATATAAATTAATTTGATATAATATTTGCAATTTTGAAATAAAATTATATCCTGGACAAATCTTTATTTTTAACTCACAAATTAATTATTAATTTTATAATTTAAAAGGCTAACACAACGTTTTATTTAATCTCAAATTCAAAATCTCGAAATGTATTAGATTTATTAAGTTAAAGAGGTTGGTTAATTATAAATAGTAAAAATTGCAATTTTTACAAAACGTTATTAAAATAATACGATTGTAAATTTCAAATGATTTAATCATTTATTTTTTGATAATTTAATTTTAAAGATAGGATTTTATACATGGGTGCTTATGAACGCCATGAATACAAACGTCATTACCAAAATAAAATAAAAAGATATAATAGTAAGATTATAAATAAAAATTCTTCAAGTTAGAATGATTATTTACAAATAACTGCAAAAAAATAAACATTTTTTTTATCATTTTATTTGAAAGATACAGTAAAAGATATTGTACAGTAGAAGATACAGGAAAGAATATTTTACAATAAAAAATATTATATTTTTTCTATATAAAGGTTTTATATACATACATCTTAACACACAATTAAATATTACACAAACAAATCTAATTTTTTTAATTGAAAATTTTTGATCAGTTTTCAATTTGTAATATAAAATATTTACGTGTTCCTAACTATAATCTAAGCGTAAAATTTCTCCTGTTATCGCTCCTGCAAAGTGACTAACCAACCTCCTTAAAAAGAAACTTTTTTAACTTTTGACATAGCTGATCCATCCAGTTTACCCTTAATATCAATATATAATATAAAAAAATAATTTAACATTTTTTAGTTGATTTGAAATAAACTTTTAACAGAAATTTAATTTGTGTCTTAATCACCAAATATAAAAAAATTTAATAAAAACATTGCAATAAATAATTACCTATATAGTTTTTACATAAGATATTGATTTTTACATAAGATTGACTTTATATTTATCTACAAACTATAGGAAATAGTAAATATCTTATATATTTTTTTTGCTCTTTGGAAGAAGAAACACAAGTAAAATATGATTTATATAGTTTGTTGTTGTGAACGCAGGAAAAATTTACTTAAGACTGGCATGTTCCTTTAATCATTTAATGTAAAATTAAAAAGGGCAACAGGTTACTAATTAAACGCAAGAAACGTGAAAGATTTTCTTCCGTGACAAACAAAGCCTTTCTTATATGTATAGTTAAAATAAGAGACGTGTTTATCTCTGCACAAAATACATGAAGAAGAAAAATTGCGAGTTACTACGAAGCATTTCCAAAATACCTTTCACCTTCGCAAAGTATTAATTTTATAATTAAATATTGTAATAAAAATAATCTTAAAAATAATTAGTCTCTCTCTCTCTCTCTCTTTCTCTCTCTTATTAACATGAGTCAAAAAAGTAATTTTTTCGTACTTAGGAAAAAGAAACTCGATAAAATATATAAATGATGATTCAATCGTTCGTCGTTAGGTTTCAAAAAAAAAAAAAAAAAACAAGCAGAAACTGATTAGGAATATATACGAATAGGAAGACAATAGTAGATAATTTTTAAAATGACCTAATTAGAAATAAAAATTAAAAAAAAGGAACGAACTCTCTTAAAGAGCCAAAAAGTATACCTTATCTGTGTATAATTTTCGAGCGTTGATTTTGAGCTTGCGAATGCAAATGAGTTTTTTCTTTGAAGTATACGTATGCACTTTAGTAACAATCGAACACGATACAAGATATGTGAGCGGTGTAACTTAGCAGAGCACCAATTCCCGCTTACAGATTCATCTGTGAGGTAGATTAGTCTTGTGTAGCATGAAAACGATACCTGATTGCGTGCTCGATTGTACATTATCTCCTCTGCCGAATACAAGCAAAATGAAAAGGGAAGTATTGATATTAAATGAAATAAATAGCAAAATCTTTAAACTTGTTAGTTAGCTGAGATAAAATTGATTTCCCCGATGATTTCGTCCAACATTGTACTTATTTGTCGGAGTAATCATATTGAAAAAAAAGTGTAGAAAAAAAGCAAAAAACTATAATCATGCTTTTCTTCACTATAGTATATTGTACATATAAGATTATACAAACCAATTCTTGTAAATTGCCTTATTCTATAACAGTTATTCTCTTTTCTATATAGCTCCAAATATACACACACTATCTATTATAATTATTTCTACTCTCTACTTCATGTACCTATACGGATAATCTAGAATCGAATGCTCTTTTAACCAATTATTCTGATATAAATTTAATATTAATTTTTTCTTAACAATATCTCACAAATTAAATTCATTCATTTAAACTTTCATTACAATTAATAAAAGTACAATATTGTGTTAATTCTATTACATATTCTTATAATAATTTTCGCACTAAAAGTTTTAATCTCTAATTTGTTATTAAATAATGTTGATGTACAAATTTTTATTGTACATGCTATGACTCGTTAAATGCAAAGAAAAAAATGTACAATTGTTTTCAACCTTCACCTCTGAACGTGACAAAGCTACTACTCGAAGGTCGCACGTCTACAAGCAAATTTGACGAACTCAAATCGACCACCGAGCAATAGTACAACATATAGGCTCAGACAATGACTGACGGCGAGTATGAATGAACTGCGAATGAGCAGTAGTCGGCAAACAAGACGACCATTCAAGGTCTCTTTGCCCTGAGTGCTATTCAATTTATCCGGAGTAATATTAATCCTTTTGTTTCCGACCTTCATGGATATTTTTTTTATTTATAATATGCAAATATATACTATGAAAAGCATTCTGACTCACTCTTGTTTTAAGTTCATATCATACTTTCTAGATTTAAATGACTGTGAAAGGCTACGAAAGAGAGCTATAAAAGAGATATAAAAAAATTCGAAATAATATTTTTCACTCGTAACTGAAACTTGTTCGTGTTTGAAATGTTGTACAAAATTCATAATATTACGTTATCAAAAGTGTACCATAGTAATAAATAAATTCTTTTAAATTCTTTTTAACTAGTCTCGATCATGCGATAATAAAAATTGAAAAATTTAATTTAATAATAATTATTTATAAGCTTTGTCGTTAGTCAGATCTTAACACTGTTATTTGTTTAGCAAACTGATAAAACTCATGTTTTCGAAGCAGTTATATAGATCGATATCTCAGAATGGGAACAGCCAACTGCATTCGAAGATAAAAGAGAGAATAAATATCTGTTGTTTGTCTCACGTAAAATGTGCCGCTTTATACTTTTGATTTACGGAACGATATCAAATCTTCTTGTTTCGCAGTTGTGATATATAAAGAATAGATTTGTTTTTAGCTACTATAGGTTTTATGGTGTACATCAAAACAACGCAAATGTTTGAAAAATATCTATTATAAAAAAGAAATTTTATTTTTCTATTTTCTATTTTACTTTTCAAACTCTTTTTATTGGCATTTTTTTTTTTGTTAGAAACATCACAAAAAATATTTTGTATCCTATTAGAAACAACAAATTCTATTATTGATTTACGTAAAATTACGAAGCGTCAAAGTTAACATAATTTTGAGCTTGATGTTAGCGACGTAGGACAGTTCAAATGAACACTTAGCATTTTTAGCGGACTTATATATATCTCTTGTGCTGATATAACTGTTATATAACGAGCGAAGAAATGAATATGCGTAGTCTTGCACCGAGTGTTGCCAGAGGCAGAGTGAAAACGAATAGCCAGCTTGTCTACTGATTATGAGTTAAATGTATTCAAAAACCGTGTCTTGTAAAATGTCAGAAACAGCTGAAAGATATTAAAGATAGTTTATCGATTGTCAAAAAGTGCTTAAAATATGTATATTGATATTTTTAAATGTTTTTATATACTGATAATTTTAAATATTTGATATCGGATTTCAAGCGTCGAATCCAATTTAAATACTAGATACTAGATAATTACTCGATAATTTCAAATTAATCGAAAATGAAAAACTTCGAAATAAGCTAAGTCTTAATTTTTTAAAATAATAAAAATAAATAATGTATATATCCGTAATTAAACAATTGTTTCTAATAATTTTCAAATCAAACTTGTCGGATAATTGAATCAGTCCTAAAATCGACGAGAAAATTTAAATTTCATCCTGCTTGTGTTTACAAATATAAAATACTGATGTGTTGTAACAAATTGCACTTGTTACAATGATTTCAATATACCGATACGAAGCAGCAAACAACAAGAGTATGCAGCAATGTTTTATATTTATTAAATCGATTTCAGAAGATCGATAGGTATGGAACAAGCAAGTAAGGCACAGGCGATCATACATAAACATTGCAATCGAAATTATTTTCGCCGTATACGGGAATAGCGTCGTAATGTAGGGAGACTCAGATTTACAAACCAAACTACAATTGCAAATATCCCACAATGTATGTCACGAATAGCGATCAGTGACATAAATTACAGACAAGTAGCGCGAATTGTTTATATCGACAATGTTGTAATTTTTTTGTAAAAGAGAAATGATAAATGTTTGACACAAAAGTTAAGTATGTAGAAGCAGGTGACAAGTTGATAAAAAAATATTCTAAATTACGACATATACATATAGAAAAATAAAATAATTAATTTTATTAAGCGAAGAAAGTCATTATTTATCAGAACTAATATAAATCGTAAGTATTTCTTTAGACTTATTTAATAACCAAATCAAAATGCAAAAAATGCAAATTTTCGAGATACTATTACCTATGTTGCAAAATTTATTTTATATCTTGGTTTTCACATAGCTTATATTTCTGACAGTTAATCATCAAATTACGTCATTTCGTAATCATTCACTATTGTCTTCTCTATATCTTAGAACCTAATCAGTTCCTACTGGATGTTTTGTCAGAATACATAATAATGACCAATTATTGAATAAATCACCAATAGTGCCTGTATATTTTATCAGATATAATACTAATACGACTATATACCCTTTGCTCTTTTAGTTCTTCATCGTGACGTTCTCGAGAGCATGCAAACGAGGCAGACTATCATTAACGTTATTATTATGTCGTTCCTTATAAAGATCGTCGAGTTGAATTAATTCGCCATGCAAATCAAGCCGCGGATACAGAATCATCCAGAATCACATCGCGTCCGTCTTTACACGATGAATCGCTCGTTTCGTTCGACAATCGAGAAAGCAAGATCGCTTGTTAGACTTCCATGAGGTGTGTACGCCTGCTCATGAATTACTGTATGTACTGTCAATGATCTAAATCTAATCATCGATTGTACAAATATTATGTATCTCTATGATGCTATATCGATTTTTAGATGTATTTAAGTTTGAATCAATCAAAATGTAAAAAATATATATTTTCATAAAGTCACAATTCAGCTGTACATTTATATATATTTTTTACAAATCTGTGTGTTATAGAGTTTATAAATAAATTTAGTAAACGTATTCTGATGTTGTCTGTTTCCAATGTAGTCCAATGTAATAGTACCTATCGAACTTTATATTTAATGTATAACAACATAGAGAGAAAATTTGATATATTTAATACTATAGTTTAATCCACTAATAATTTAAACCATTTCATATATATTATTCTATATCTGTTCAATCTATATAACAATTTAAATTTTTAGCTTTGTTGGAATTAGAAATTAACATAATAATTCCTTATTGAAAATTCTTTTTTTAAATTATTTTCCGTGCATAAATTTCACGGATATGTAAACGTGCAAATATCTATAAATATGTATAGAATTTATAGAATTTTTTGTATAGAATGTATGTGTATATATAGAAATATGTATATATAGTATGTATATGTATGTATAAATTAAATATGTTACAAAATAGAATGTCAGAAAAAATAATTGTGGCAAGAGTAGCAACAATTTCTTAGGCAATGTAAGTAATTATTTGTATTTATGTTTTTCAGAATTATGAGATTGTTAGAGATAAATTAGTAACGCAATCTTTATATAATAAAATACTTTTCATGACAAAAATTTTTAGAATTTTTTTATAAAACATAAATTATTATTATATATCAACATAACATCCTGTATTTAAAAATTGGAACAAAAAACTTCATATATTAACCATTTTCTCACTTTTATATCGCTAAGTAAACTAATATAAATGTAGTAATAATAATTTTGACATAAGAATTCTACGATTTTTTTCATAATATTAAAAGAAGAAGCTCTTTCTTCAGGTTGCGTATAAGGACTGAAATAGAAATAGTTTTACTGACACTTAGACAGTCTTCAAAACAATAAAGTCCTTACCTTCTTTAGACAATATTTAGACAATTACTTTAGACAATCACTTTAGACAATTTTCAAAACAATAACGTCCTTACCTTCGCACATTAACCACGTAGTCTCGCTTTTAACAATTGCTGATAGTAGTCAACACTATCATCATGTGTCATACGTGTGTTGATTTCACATACTCTTTCAACGCTATTTGTGCACAAAGTTATCGCTTGTGAAGGTGGCTACGCGCGATAATGTTGTCACATATTTGCAAGTCAAACCGCCATTATTAATGAGACGAATTTTTATCTTTCTTTAAGAAATATAAAATGCTGCATGGATATGCTTTATTTTGAATCGTAAAAATACATAGAAACCTGTTTTTCATTCTAATAAATTAATATACTTCTATACTATGTAATAAACTTTGTTTAATTATAGCAACCTCTCACTAATATTTTTACATCACACTCCTACTTTAAGCTATTTAATAATTTAGAATCACGTAATACAATATTAATAAAACGCAAAGTTTATCGATGTAAGTTATTTTAGATCCAACCTTTATACAATATCATCTAATCTCCAATGTGAGAGTTTTTAATAAATAAACAATATTGCAATATTAGTTAATTTCTTATAAAAAACACGATCTCAATTCTATTTTGCATTATTTGTACTTGCCATGAAAATAGTATAAAAAGAAACAGCAGAATTATTTACTAGATTTTTAATATCAAAATTTTAATTATACCAGACAAGTAATAAAGTATAGTGTATTATAAAAAATATAAATACTAATTATTACAAATTGCAGTGACGTTTGAGTGAAGATAAGTTTTTATATTAAAAATTTTTAGCCGATTTCAAGGAAAATGATGTAAATAATATTTGAAAAATACAATGAAACAGAGCACAAAACATAGTGTCTGATATGTTCACATCGTAATTTTTTAAGAGCGAAATAATTAGTTATATTAGTTAGATAAATATGCATTCATAAATAAATCTATTTGCATATTATCGTTAATGTTAATATTATATTAATATATTTATACTTGAATAGATTAAAAGTCAATGTCTTACGTGTTATTAGCATATACAAAAATATCGCTTTGTTATCAAGAAGGAAGCGATGCACATAGAAATATAGAAATATAATGTAGCCATACAAATGTTTTATATGTGTGTTATATGTGCCAAATATCGTTGGTTTTACATTCTTATGTCAGCGAATTGTGATTAACACATATGCAACATTCTGTCTGCCGTTATTCTTCAATATCACGCGATTTTCCTATCGACTTTTTTCTCACAATTATATTCAATATTATTGCTAATTATTATGTTTATAAGTTCATAATAAGAAAACCTGATAAAATGATCTCGACTAAGTATTTTCTTACGCAAGATTGATATATATGAAGTAATACTTATTAAATATAGCATAAAACAAAATTAAATATATATTGCAATTTGTAATAATTGATATTTACGTCTTTCATGCTATAATATACTAATCAACTATTTGTCTGGTGTAATTTAAAAAATTGATATAAAAACCTAGTAAATAATTTTTATCTTCTATCGTTTCCTTATATATATATATATATATATATAATATTTTTATTATTTTTATCGATACCTGATTTGTGTGAAAAAATAAAAGTAATATTTATCAGGTTTTGTAACATATTTGTAAAATAATAAACTATCACAAAATCCTTCTGAGAAATAACTGATTTCAAATTAATCAAAGCCTATGTCATTAAATTAACGATTCTAGATTCTGAAATATTCTCATTTGAATACGACTCAGAATATAAGTGGCATCGTGGGGTCAATATAAAAAGCTCATTATCATTTACTATATATAAGCATAATAAGATTATAAAGATGAAGTGCGCTAATAACATTATATTATTTGTTATTATCCATTTGATTGGAAAAAAGAATAAAATTATAATTAATTCTTACATTTTAAGATGGGATGAACAAATTTTTTAAGTAATTATTGAAATAATAGAAATCATGATTGGCTAAAATATGGAAGAATTCCAACATATTGGTATTGACAGTTAACGAAATTCACACGATATGCGATTTATTATCATATCCGAGACGCGATTCCTATCACATTCACGTGTACGCATATCCGTTCACCTTGATATGCCCCGCGACCTTATCTCGTAATAAGAAAACGAGCCTAACCTTGGTACCGGCAGATCCATAATGGTGGCGCGATGATGCTGATGATGATGTTGATGATGCGATTGATGCGCGCGGTCATCCGTGCCTATGATTGTCGGGTGAAGAGTCTGTTGTTGCGGATGCTGCGAGGGCAAACTCCTCAAGTATGCTTGCTGCTGCTGCTGTTGCTGCTGTTGTTGCCACATACTGTACTTCACAAAAGATACACGTCTCTATTCAGATATACAAATGTATATTTTCTTCTCGAAGAGAAGAGAATTATCTCATCGTTCGGGTAAAGTACATTCGCCCGTTATTATTGGCCATTGCGTCGAAGATCGGAACTTTTTAATCCACTCTTGCGAGGCCTGTCGATATTATCACATTGCTTTAACAGTATGATGACTGCTATTAACACATTACTTGCTATCTTTGTTTACTTTTTATTAAACACTCGCAACCGATAGCACTGATAAATATTGGTCACAGTTGGCAGGTGTTCCAATGTCGCTTTCTAGATTATTGAAGACCGGCAGCATCGTTTGAAGATACATCATCGTTGATGCGTAGTTGATGGACCGATATCGCAACGCGTTATCGCAACTCAGCGACAGCTTATTTGCCGGTCGAATTAAAATTAGCCGATCTGTCAGCGATTAATTGTGGTTATTTAATGAGCTCTCTCGCGCGATGATAATAAAGGCATCTCTATCTGGTAAACGTTTCGTGAATTTTGTCGAGCTTCATCGACCGGTCAGCGAGGCATACCGACGCCAAATCATATTTGCGAGAGTATATTCCATAGAGCCGTAATATATATATATATATATATATATATATATATATATGTAGCCTATCGACGCACGCTATATATAATGTCTTTTGACATAAACTCTATCCCCTATAGATTTCACGCAGAAGTATTATTCACTACACTCGTGGAGAAAGTTGAGACTAGGCGCTTCGGTACATTTTCAATGCGATCTTTACCGATCTTTGAGTTTTGATATTGATTTTGGAAAGTTTATCACTGAACTTTCAGCGTCGGAAGTTGACAATATGTCACATATTGATAACAATTCTTGAAGAAAAGAAAAAAAAAAAAAAAAAAAATTAACGAAACACGAGTTACGATTACGGAGTTATGAGTTTCTTGATATGAGTGCGATATCTTGAACGCAATTTCTGTCTGTCTGTCTGTCTGTCTCCCTCTCTCTCTCTCTCTCTCTCTCTCTCTCTCTCTCTCTCTCTGGCAAGGCTATTGCACAGAGAAATGCGCTACGCAAGAGAGCGCTGCGCGGTGACACGAGGCGCGAACTTGCCGGCGATGACCTTGACACAATATCCCGAATGCGTCCGCCGTATGTTGCGGAGTGATGATTTATTTCAAAGGCGCTGATCTTTATCCGAGTTTGTCGCTGTTGTTTTGCGCTATGCGCGGCACGAGCGAACGTTTCGAGTAGCGAAGAGTCCTCCGATTTTTGCCGGGTCGCGCGCGCAAAAATGTGGCCGAGAGCGAGAGGAGGCCCACGTTTTCGCACAGAAAAATTGTGACGCGACGATGACACGAAGATGTCTCGTACACTTCACAAGCGAGTATCCGCAAAACTGTCAGCGGATGAAACGTCACGCGGCCCTACCCGAAACACACGATTGCGAAGAGAGGGAAGGAGAGGGAGAGGGGAAATGTCGAATGGAAAGGGAAACGAGGGAAAGACACGAGAACGAGAGAAAAGTGTACATCAGATAGATGTATACCCGCAACTCACGGCAGTTGGATGCGAACTGCTGGACGAGCGCTATCCCCCACTCTCAATGAACAATCAGGGTTTCCCCTCTTGCCGAGACAACCAATCGTCGCTCCCCTTCGCTCTACTCCCTCTTTGCCTCTTCCCTCTCCGCTATCATCTATCCGCTTGGCGTGATAACGACACATTATATTAAGCCGCACTCATACCGGCCGGCTTCTGATAAGAAGGGAATTTTGGAAACTTGTATACGAAATCGATATTCGCTTCTTCTTTACTTTGTGAATCTCAGTAAACTCTATATTGGAATGGCTAATCAAATAAGAAAAGACACAGACTGAAAAGGCAGCAAGTATACTATCTGT
The DNA here is from genome assembly GCF_047496725.1 of Anoplolepis gracilipes. Taxonomy (NCBI): domain Eukaryota; kingdom Metazoa; phylum Arthropoda; class Insecta; order Hymenoptera; family Formicidae; genus Anoplolepis; species Anoplolepis gracilipes. Next base: position 15,796,282 of record NC_132971.1, on the reverse strand, counting down.
ATCTTTTTCTACTGTTATATTATTCATTATAGGTCATTCGTCATCGTTGACCAATCAGAATTTACTAAACAGCAAAAGAAATGGTACTTTTTCCTTCAATTCTTTATCTCTACTGTGCACATTTTCTTAATGCGATACTAACTATTCCAGCATATAGGATAGAGTTTACTGAGGAATCTTTATTCAAACCAGAATAAATGCTTAAATTGCATCTACAGTGAGAAAGCGTGTTTTTTTTAATTTTTTAATATATATATTTATATATATTTTAAAAGGAATACAAAAATATTAATGTTTGTAGTTAATATAATTAACATGATTTTTTTTACTATGTTTATGTGTATATTTATAAAAATAATTATTCGTGAATGATTAAAATTATAAAATACTTCAATGTTATTTATTTTTTACTTCAATTTATTATTCAGTATTCATAATCACATCGATATGGAAATATTATCTTTTTTTAAATGCATAATCTAATTTATATTATGCATAGTCTATCTAATTTGTATTATGTCATTGAAATACAATAATATTACATTAAAATGCAAACTAAATTTGGAACGTATATATAATTTATAATCCACATAATCTAATCCATAAAATTAAATACCCAGAATTTTATGAATACAACACGTAATATTGATATTTTAGTTTCAACGAATAAAATAAAAATACAATCTTATTTTTATCTACTATTTGTCATAAAAAAGTTTTATTATTAGCAGAATTTGTTTTCGACTGCAAGGCTTTGGTTTTATAAATGATGAGCCATTACAAGATTTTCTTATGACATTCTTATGATAAGTCATGTATAAGAGGCACTAAAAACAATGGAATTTTTTTTTTTTAAGAATAATATGGTAAACCAGAGGTCATATCAGAGAATAACTATGTGAAGGCTAACGTTTAAAAAAACGGAAATTGCGCAGTTTGTTAAATTCTCAATATTATATACACAGAACACCGATGATTTTTGCTCTGAAAAGTAAGCCAAAAGCGAGGCATCGAATTTCCTGATAACCGATCTGTTCAATGCCGATTTGATATTTGCAGTTGTTTTTTTAACTGAATATTTTTTGCGCAATCTTTCTCTATGTATCTCGTATTTCAAACATTTACAAATAAAATTCACTGTAACCCTCGGAACGATAATCGAGCTAACCACGCACGTCGTAATATCCGACAAGGCTTCATCCCGCATGATATTTTATATATTTGTCGCTGGGAATGTCAAATACAATAATTTGTATCTTCCTGGCATTGTTCGATTTTGCTCTTCTTATCATCCAAAGTAAATATTCATTTAATGCGGTATTGTATAGTATAGTCAGAAACCATGCGCGTGAGGTATATCGAGTTACTTTCTTATGTTTGTCCGCAAATAAGAGATATAGTCTACGATTTCGATGTAGTGCACAATTTCATATGCGAACTACAGTGAAATTAAAGTATTATAAAAGTATCAGCGTAATGTTTGTCATCATTTATTTACGTATTCATTTCGCATTGTGATTTTATTGTTTTGGTTCCTGATTTAAATAAATAAAATATATATGTTTTTTTAGGCAAATTTTAAAATAATATATGCAGATACAGCTAATCATATTATTGAAAAAAATATATGAGCAAGAATTTTTTTATTTTTTGTATCTTCATATACATATCAGATTGCATTATACAAGAAATATTCAACTTTTGTACTCAGATTATGTTGTCAGATTATGAATAATTTTAAGATAAAATATAAAATAAATAGTACATTAGAGATAATTTTCTTATAATTGTAAAAAAATTTAATATTAATATCTCTAATGAAAAAAAGTCAATGTAATAATTTTAACATAATAACTTTAAACACGCACACACACGCGTGTTATTACCAACAAAAATTCAAATAATCATAAAATATCTCAGCATTTATCTAAACAATTATTTTAGAATTTGCAATGTTTTCGCTATTCAAAGAAGATTGATAACGAAATAGGTCAAAAGAACAATTTTTTCGTGGGTTTTGCTAAAGCTGCATTCAGCAAATATGGACTATGTACATAAGCTTTGACACGGTCGATGCCGTCCAGCAACTCGGAGAATGAAACCCTTTTGCTCAGCCGTGCTGTAACGCCAGCGAGCTGGTAATTCCGATTAGATGAGAGTGCAGTAATGCGCCGCATTTACGGTTGATTAATTGAGCGAAGGGTTGTATTCATGTAAGAAACTATAATAGAATTAACAGAGAACTGCACGGTACTTTGTAATGCAACTTTACCGTGAAAATAACTCTTCATGTACGTTTTCAAGTCACAAGGCTTATACCATAACGCTTCATACACAATTCAATATCGATTCATTAGACAGCAATCTTTATTGCGTATTTCTTTTAGATAAGCTAATAGTGATTAATTCGAAGACTACTTAACTACATTATGGTTTAATTTCATTTATTCCACTCCAAATTTAGTCAATCATATGTGATTATTTTATCACAAATCTTTTTCCCGTCTCGCGCGAATTTAATAAAAAAAGTGACAATATATATGGAAAATCAATATTTCTTCCTTGATACGTAAAATACTTTTGAAATTTTTGTCACGATATTTTATATATATATATATATATATATATATATATATATATACATGTAAGTTTACGATTTGTAATATAAATATTATTATATTTCGATTATGATGGTCTCAATAAAAAGAAATTTTAACTTATACAATATGTATAAGAAAAATATGTATATGAAATATATGTATAAGAAAATTTCTTTTTACATACAGTAGAAATTATATTTAAAAATATTCTTGACATATCATCACATACCTCATTACAGCGTTATCATGGCAAAAAATTATTAGCATGCTATTTTAAGGCACGATAATTTTAATGTATGATAATTTTTACTTACCCATATGAAATGGTGCTTTCAGGTACGGACGTGCCTGAAGAGGACGTCCCAGAATCATCTTCGTCCACGTCATCCTTCATTTTTCAGAGTTTTCCTGCACATTAAGATAATGTTTTGTTAATTAAAAAATTTTCACCGTTAAAAATATTCACAAAAAAATTAAAACGTATAAATTAAAAAGATATATATATATATATATATATATATATATATATATGTATATATTTATATATTTGATGGCTAAAATTCTTCTTACAGTGTATTATGGTGTAAAGTTTGCTCTATTAGTACAATACAACTCTATTTTATACGCGGTAAATAAATTATGCGCACTTAAAATATGCTCGACGAAGCGTCTTCTATATTTACTATGTTTACTATTAGAGTGAATAAAGAGGACGTACTTCAATTGCATCAACTGCAAAATATTTATTCGAGCACGTATGCTTGTAAGTATTCGTATGATGCATTCTCAGCGAGATTCTTTTCACACGTGCGACGGATTGCAATTGGATTGTCGCCGTAACATGAGTAAAACTGTGATTAAGTGTTTAAAAGCGAGTAAATTCTACTTGGAGAAATCGATGCAAAAATGATAACTGATGCATCTTTGTCGATTGAATGACATAACTGAGCGGTCACGATATACATACATCTTCGAACTGATTCAATAAATATGCTCAGCCAATTATATTATAGTGAAAGAGAAGAATTGTGATTGGTCGATATATAGATAATCAATATTAAAATCGTAAAATACAAATCTTGATTATAATTATATAGCGTTGTCACTTGAATATTAAAACAAGAATACATTGCACCAAATATTCGCAATGTTAGCCATTTAAATGTAAACCAAAGTTGCGCAAGAGCCCAATTTAAAAGCTGGTTTAGTATATACATTTTAATTACAGTATACAAAAATTTTGTTTAAGACGGCAATATAAATAAGACAGAAATGTACAACAGCAACGATATATTTTTTGCGCTCAAAAATTTATTATTATTAAAATTTTGTTATATTAATTAATATTAAAAAACAATGTGAATAATAAATTGTGACAAGCCTTGATTTTACTTGCTTTTACTGCAAATAAGAATTAAATATGCTTTGTTCACAATATATATCAATTTGTTCTGTATCCATTTTAATAAACTGTGAAATCTGTTTTATTAAAATGAATGACAAACGTATATATGCAGATTGAAAACTCGGCAGGTTGGAGCATGAACACGAATCGAATTTACGATTCGTCGCAGTATCGGTACGACCGAGTCGAACTGACCGACATTCGACGAATCGACAAAATCAGTGCGATTCAGACCACGGATAAACCACGTAGCGTAAAATGGTCGCACGTTCCGCGTGCACGGATAACAGCGCTAATTCGTGACAATCGCGCGACGTTGCCCAGGATCAAGGGTGGTCTTTGTTCATGGTCACGCAAGTCTCTGTTGTTATATCGCACTGCTGCAGATTAGCACGTACGTGATCCCGATGGTACGACACAAGAGACACATGTATTCGTGACGCTGCAATAATCCTATCGGGTTGATCGACCATTGTATCGAGATCCTGCATCTCGAGACGATCGATATTTACGGGGGAAAACGTTTGTCTATATGCGAGCGTGTATATATCTTTTGCAAATATATACAAATGTATTTCTCAGAAAAATTAAGTCAAGAAAAATAAAAGATAGTAAAAGATAGATTTGAATATCTCAAAGAGAAGTGTACGTCTATTCGGATAGTCGTTTTCACAGACTAGAATAAAAGAGAACATTTTCATAAATATTCTGAGCGAGTTTCGAAATCATACTTTTTCGTTCAATAAAAGCATTGAATTTTAGATGTTTAATATATATCATACGATCAACATTATATATTCATATTGTTTTGAGATTCTTTCTAATAAAAGCATTTCCTCTTGTGTGAAATAAAACTTTATTATGTTTATGAAAATAAGATGCCGTAAAATATTTCTGTTGCATTGTACTTAATTAACCAAGCGTGGTGATGAAATTATTCCAGAGAGCTTCAGCCACTATAACTTAATGTTAAAAAAATTTTCATCGGCATATCATGCATTATTCTGACGTAAAAGTCTCAAAACAGTAATAAAAACTATTTATTCAAGATTAAAATATAACGATAAAATTGCTCAAGGGGGCAATATTATTATTCACCCTAATAAAAGGATTAAAATTTATTATATATATATGTTCGGAATAAAAGAAGAGATAGAAAGAAGGAAAAAATTTTTCTATTTACGTCATCAGAGCTTTCGTATTAATACGAGAATTTAACAAAAAATATTTTTTCGAATTTTTTTATAAAAGACGCAACGTGTAGTGAAGCAGAGATCTGTAAGTCTATTCAAGTCTCTTCTCGAGTCTTTGTTCAGTTTTTCAGAGCGGTGAAAAATTGAACAAAAGTGAATGATGGGTAAGTGACTGTATATCTAGAAACTGGCGTCAGGTAGAACTGCGTTGATATATCAGGTCGTTGACATCGTGTTACTATCATAAGTTCCGCTGCATTCGCAGTATACGCGACGGCGCTGATAAGACAGCTAAAGAGGTAACATACGTACAATGCACTCGGTTCTAAACATTTAGAATCCGGACAAAGTACATGAAATGTATGTACAGCCGATTTTATATATTTAGCACTTTCAAAAATATATTAAAAAAAGTCATTATATTTATTTTTCTTCTGTACTTTTACTTTTTTTATATAGATCGTACGACACGTGTTTTAGATTTATATCTATTATCGTATATTCATATATTCATATTTCTCCTAACTTCTCCTCTATTATCTAAAGAGTAATTTACTTCATCCAATTCTGATTTTTCACTGCTTAAAAGATTACTAGGAAAAAATAACGTCGAAAGAATGAAATGGATGAGCACTCTAGGAAACGTGTGACTGTTGAGTCTGTAACTCTGTAACTTTGTAATAACTAAAAACTCGTGATATCATGTTCACATCTTTGACGTCAGAGAGAAAAAGAATATGATCATATTAAAGAATATTATATAACTATGAAAAAAAAACATAAATTCAATAATCATTTTCTCGTCATTAATTATTCACTAGTTCATCTATCTACAGAAAGTAAATTATATCTATAAATTATGTCTTTATATTACTCTCTTTTATAATTAAAAAAAAAATATATATATATATATATATATATATATATATATGTACATGTGCACGTATGTAACATGTACATGCGTGTGTATGTGTTACATTAAGACATATAATAAAAAAATTAAATAAAAAATCCAATATAAAAGTATCAAAAGAGTGTTAATTAAACTAGCAAATCTTGTAGTAAAAATGCAAATATCGAAAGGGTAAAGAGATGAAAGAAAAAGACAATAACGAAACCCCTGTTGTCTATGTTAATAATATCCAGCCGTCTAGACATCAGACTTCTTTTGTTCATATAGGCCGGCTGATTTTCGGGAATTGTCGCGGAGAGGTGAACCGCGACGTAACCCCCGGGGTGTGTCCTACGCGTGGGACGCAGGTGTACGAGGGTAACCCCGCGTTACCGGTCGCTGTTTGTTGTTTTCCCGGTCGGAAAGATGTTCGGCACATCACCGGTCATCAGCGACGACGAAACTCGCTCGTCTCGATGCACACGCGCGACCACCCGTCGCTTTCGACTCTCTCCTCTCTTTCGATTCGATGGTGGATTAGCGACGCTCGCGGACCAATTTGGCTTCGTTCCATCGCGCTCGTCTACTTCCTATTGCCTCCGTTTTTATCCGGATGCCATTCGTTATCTCTAACACTTTAAACTCGATTGCTGATACCACGGTATTTAAATCTATTTAAAGAAAACCGATGAAGCCTAATATCTCACGGCGTTTAAATCTATATAAAGAAAACCGATATCAAGGTAATTATTACAATTTGAATTTATAATAGGCACTGTAAAATTCACAATAATGAGAAAATTTGTGAGAAAACTAACTACATTATCAATTCACTTACTCAACTTTTCAACACTGAGCTTTGAATGATATGACGTCTGCCTAACTAGCGCCCCCCCTCTCCATATTATGCAAATGCAATAAAAAAATTATATAATAATGCGCTAATTATGCACTCACCAAATCCACAAAGAAAAAATTTTGCGCTCTTTTAGTTTAACAAAAAAAAAATTATTTTGTGGAGGGGCTGAGTGGACAGTCAGTGAGCCCCCCCCCCACCCATTAATCACAAATAATTCCGAAAAACAAATACGCAGGATTTATGCGCTAATTATGCGCTATTATATCGAGGTAATTTTGATTGCGCCGCAACCCTTAAGACACTCCCTCTTGAAGCAAAAGGCGAGATTCTCATATAACACGTTAAAAATTAAAAAACTGGGCAATTTAACTATACACGATAACTATAACTCTTGATATATATATCAAGATTGCAACAACCATTGTCATATAATTATGCATAATTCAAAGATTTATCGTGTATAACTAATTTGTTCAATTTTTCAATTTTTAACATGTTATATGAGAATCTCGCCCTTTGCTTCAAGAGGAAGTGCCTTAAGGGTGTTGCGGCGCAAAAATCAAAATTATGTCAAAGTGATTAATATTAAATAATGAATTATATCAATATAATAGTGCATAATAAGCGCATAAATCCTGCATATTTGTTTTTCGGAATTATTTGTTATTAATGGGTGGGGGGGGGAAGGCTCACTGACTGTCCACTCAGCCCCCCCCCACAAAATAATTTTTTTTTTGTTAAACTAAAAAGAGCGCAAAATTTTTTCTTGTGGATTTGGTGAGCGCATAATTAGCGCATTATTATATAATTTTTTTATTGTATTTGCATAATGTAGGGGGCCAGCTAGACAAACATAATAATATGTTTTAAACAGACGATGGTGATAACGAATGATTTAAATCGCTGCTTGGTTTAAGCTCGATAAACTATCTTTATAAAAGAACTATGTTATCCAAAGTCTTCATGCAATTTTTTTCGGTATATTATTATTTGCAACATCAACGTCATAAGATGTTTGCGTGAACAACATGGAAATGTGTGATGACTCATATAAATTATTCTTTTAATCTTTGGCACAAATTCTTTCTTATAATCACGCGCGAGTTCAAGAGGACTTTATAGATATCTTCGAGATACTACAATATATATGTTTAAATATCGTGACATAAAAGCAAGTGTGACAGATCTGGGCAAAACAAGAATTGAAGTCTTTTGCTCCTAAAACAAAAATAAGACAGAAAATATACGTGACTTGACATACCATAAAATATACCTCACGATATGTATACATGTATTTAAAGTAATCTACTTTCTATTTTTCTCTCTTGTAATGTCAAATATTTTTCATGCATAAAATACCTTTCGTAATTAAAACTGAAACGACAAATATCATTTTACAATTTGCAGATAGGATAATCATTTTACATCTGTAAATATATCATTCATAATCATCTATATGTCATATTAGTAAACCAATCGTTATAATAAAATAAAAAAAGTTAAGTTTATAAATTATTAATTTTTATAGAGAGAGCTTGTAAAAAAACTTTTATTCAAACTAATAATTGCGAATATTTATAGATTTTCGGATGACAAATTTTTAACTTTTAATTCTTCAATTGTATATGCAAATATATGCGAATGGCTTTACATGTCGCGTATGTTTATTTAATATATGCATAGTAAATGATAAATTCTGTACCAAATAATATTAAGGTCCATTTCATATTACGTCACATGTGCAGTTATTCGCTTTCATGATACATGTCGATGTAAAGATTGAATACTGTAACACTATGTGTTATAATTATGAATAATATAATCATTTTGTCGTGACACACATATCATGTGATATTCATCGATATCATGACAACAAATTCCTAAATGTGCTTTACTCATTTACATATTAGCTTATATTATTACTGAAGTACCATCACACAATTATATCGTGAGTGTGATATTCTTAAGGATATACACACAAGCATATACATTTAAATGAATAGCCAATGCTTGCGGTTATTTCCTATATGAATGGTTAACGCACACATTTTACATTTTATTATCTTTATGTTTAAAAGTACATTGATTCTTCATAGATGATTTCAATTTCTGGAACCTGTATCGAGTTCAACGACTACCCATGAGTAACGAGAATCTATTGGAGATACGTAAGTGATATGTCTATAAAGACTCCATATATGAATCATACGAATGCTTAATTTCTAAACATAACAATATTTCACGATGAAATCGTTGTATCGATTAATGATTGCATCGTTATATTCTTTCACATATTTAAATAATTAATTTTGAACTTTTGTTTAGTAAAAATTTAACTAAACACAGAAGGAGAGAATAACATTTTTTTTCACAATTAAAACATAATTAGGATTTAATTAAGTATGCTAGAATTAGTTCTGAAAACAATAAAATTGTATGACTTAAGTTTCATACATATAAGAAAATTAATACATTATTTTTAATAAATATGTATTATATGTATTATATGTATTGTATGTATAATATAATGTGTATTGTGTGTGTGTTTTTTTTTTGTGTGTATAATTGTGTGTATATTATGTGCGTATGTGTATTAGATTATTAAAAATTTAATTTGATATTTAAAACAGCATATATTTCATTACGATAAAAATATATAATACATAATGTACTGAATCAATTATTATTATGAGAAAATTTAAAAAAAATTAATGCTAAAAAATAACTAATTTTTAATAAATTGACGCTATTGTGATTTCCAAGATAAACAATTATTAATTACTTTATCGACTGATCGTGCGCTGCATTAGCACTGCAATAACAATCCATAACATTATTCAGAACATGCAATGACCTAATACAGCCAGGCACAGAAGTCATGCATCTTCATATCACACTGGGTTACGAAAGCTTATTGGACGCCAGTTTGTGATATGAATGATATTAGTGATTTATTAATAACATGACATATATTATACAAGTTAATTTTGTTGTGACGGACAATGCCGGGTTTCTGCGAATAAGTTTATTTCTCGGCAAATGCTTGTCAGGCGGAAAGATTGAAGATAACAATGTGATAGTATTTATTACTTGATTTTGCTGACGTTTCTTGTGTCATTACCATTCATACCATTTGTGTCATACCATTGTGTTTATCGAGACTGGAGAAAGTAATTGTGATAAATTTTTTCCGGATGCAATAAATACTATAGACATATTTGTCGCATGTATTTTTTAGTTATATTAGTTATTTTTTAATGAAAAAAATATTTAAAAAATACTCTTGAGTACTACTATGAGTTTTTATATTTATATAAAGATATTTACATAAAACTACTTTAAGAATAATTTTAGAGAAATATATATGCAACATTTTCTATTAATTATATATAGAATCAAATTTTTTATATAAAAAATTGATTAAATATTATTTGCAATCTTTTTAATCAAAATTTAATTAATTTAAAACTATGAAATTATATGAAAAATAAAATATCGACCTAATTGCGACCTTAAAGATTATTTTTATTAAATTTTTACAATATATTTAATATAAAAATATTTTCTAAAATATAAGGAAAATAGGACAGCAGTGTGTTTATAAAAATTAAATAGAACAAATTATATGTTTTAATTATAAATTAACAAACATATTTATTTAAATTATATTCGTTAACAATAATTAACCACGTACAATAAAGTATTCGAATATCTCTTTCTACGCACACATCTATAAAAAGACTTATTTAAAAATAATTTTTAGACCTATACTATAATTTTTGCAATAGCTATGTTGCGTAATATAATTTTATGTTTTCTCCACGTTTTTATATAACTTTGAAATGTGTCGAACTGTTTGCTTTATAGTCCCGTGTGTTTGTTCGCTCGATATGCATTGATATGTTGGGTATGGCAATAACGTTTTAATAAAATACACGTATGCGGGCGACCATGCATTATACATGCGACCGATCCCGCCGACTAAATACTTGTAAATCCTTTCTGCGTGCCGTTGGCACATGCTCGCGAATTAAACAAAGCGCTAAAAGGTAAGCAAAAGTTCATGTGTTAAAGTTACAATATTGAACAAAATATCACTACTTTGTCTCATTGTAAGTAAATAAGTGTATAAAAACCAATACTTTATTTAGAAAAAAGTAAGATATCTCCAAATATTAATATCAATTTTTTTTAATCAGTTAAATCAAACTTTTTAATTTTATATTCAAAATGTTTTTTGACAAACTATAGTCAAATTAAACATAATAATTTCACATTTAATTTATATTTATGTAATTCATGTTTAACAACAAGTATAGAAAATTTTTATATTTTGAAAATATATGCTCTAAAACAGTTTCGTTTATTTTCATTTTTTCATAATAAAATATATGTTGCACTAAAAAGCTATCATATACCTAACCTGAATATGATTAATGGAATATGAAAAAAAGCAATTTCCGGTAGATTATCATAATTCTTAAAAATTGCAAGGTAACGGAAGAAAGTTGCATTTAATCTAGAAAATCTTACAGTTAATCTTTAACAAAGATTATTAGCTATTTAAAGATACCTAAAGATATTTAAATTATTATCGAAGTACAAAGTACGAAGACAGAATTAATAAATATAATGTAACTTGTATGTATCTGTGTGCATAAATATTAAAATTATTATAATAAAAAAATTAAAAATATAAGAATATTAAAATTTTATAATTAGAAGATTATACATATATATAACAGTTATTATTAGCAATAACTGTAACGATAATAATTATTAAATAGTTCGCGAACGATAGTTCAAATTGCGTGTTTGGCATTAATATGCACGGGTCTCTGACCATGGCATCCGGTAAATGATTATCGGAAGTTTGAAAAAGCAATCGCGTCGTACACACGGTCGCGCTCTTCCGACCTTCACAATCCATGAGCGGAGTGCATCGATATCGACGATAACTTTGCACTTCGTATCCTCTCTCTCTCTCTCTCTCTTTCTCTCTCTCTCTCTCTCTCTCTCTCTCTCTCTCTCTCTCTCTCTTTCTCGTAACAGAAATAGCGAATAGATATCGCTGCGCAGTTGCATTCTCGTTTTTTACACGATAAGCATGAAATCTTCCGCGGGTTTGACTTTTCATGGAAAACGCAACACTGTTGCAAATTACACTTATTTTACTCAAATGATAAGACAAAAGTTCCCGAGTAACAGCACTCGCGATAATAACCGCAAACATAAAATATGATTTAAAATATTATCTAAAATATTACTTAAAAATTATATATAAAAATATTACCTAAAATAACATAAGTCAAGATTAATTGTAAACTATGTGCGAATAACACTATGGTTTACAATTTATGCATATACGAGTTAATATCATGTTCTTCGAGATAATTACACTTAAGACTACTTGCTTTTGCGTCTTTCAGAATTGCTACTTCAAGGATAAGTATATCTATTAATATATGCATATATATACATATATACATATATACATATATATGCTGAGATATTTAAGGTTGATTGTTCTCAACAGAATTTGATACATCAATAATACTCGACCTCATGCAATATTACTCCTTCAGACGCCGATTCCGAGTTCTCTCTTTTCCTCTTGTTTTTAGTAAACTTGATCGCAATGCGATCTTGTTTGTTGCTTTGTGCTATTTTCAGCATTTTCATAAAATAATACTTGTCATATATACATATCCTCATTATTGTGTTTTTAAAACTACATTATTACTTAGATTATAACATTTGTAATTGCCTGCATCGCAATTCGATAAATTTTTTCAGTCACAGTTATAATAAATACAGTTTAATTCGCAAATAAAAAAACCTTTATAATTGTAGTGACAAAGGTGGATGCTAATAATAGAAATCTATGACAACATACGATAAAGAATTAAGTAGCAGTATGCATAACATTCGCGCATACATAAAATACTTAACACGCACTACGTAATAATGTGTCTATTTCTGCATCTTTTTTTATCCATTTAATATCATATAACATAAATAGAATTTGTAACTTGAAATCTAATTCTTTTTAATTTTGGCTGCAATTGTTCGATTAAAAAAATTGCTTTTTATAAGAAGACAATTAGAAATTTAATAATAATAAAACAAAATCTATATTAATTAATATTAATATATTTCAAAAGCCACATTTGAGAAAAATATTACATTGCAAAAGAAATTATAATTAAAATTATTGTTGGTAAAAATATTTGTGTAAGATAAACATATTGCAAAATATTTTTAATATTCGAATCATTATAACTTGCCTATTTAAGAAAATGATTTTAGCCACTATACGACCGTTGCCCTACGACATTTCATTTTAGCGATCTGCACCTGCGGCAGGTGTAGCTGCACAAGACGAAAAAATCCAGACTACTTGTTTTGCAGATTTAAAAATAGAAGGAAATATTTGATATGTTTAAACCAAGTTAGATAAACAGAGCAGTGAGAAATAAAATAAATATTTATTACATATTTGATGCAAAATCAAATAAAATCTTAAAAATATTAAATTAAAAAATCATCATATTTCTATTAAGTAAATTGTACAATATAAATAAATATAAATTTATTTTGCAATTTAAGGAAGAAAATATAAGAAATGATAGTTTAATGTCGACTGTATGCCTATATAGTTGACGGCGAAATGCGAACGATTGATCGATTAATCCACTAATCCGAACATTAAAATGTTCAGGCTGGTATCCTTGAACTTCTCGCTCTCAAGCAATTTGACCAGATGCAGTTCACGTTCATTCACGTGAACACGAGAATGCGTAATGATGTCAACAATGCACCCCTGCAATTTGCGACAGCTCTCTTTCGCACCTCTCGAAGAGATAAAAATAACTATCATCATCCGGTCAAGCATGGAGACGGACGTCAGTCGCGTGACCTAGTTTAATCGGCGAACATTCTTCTACTAATTAACTATGTACGACCGCTTTAGAAGTCGCTGGTGACGCCACGGAGCTTGATAATATATGAACGATCCCTGCTTTATCGAAAGTGACGCGAGAAGCTTGTAAAAAGGAGAATATGAAATAAAATAGGAAAATTCAATAATTATCGAATGACATTTCATTATGAAATCTTCGTAATAGCTTCGTAATGGCCTCGTAATGAAACTTCGGGATTAATAAGCGATCTTAAAGTGAAACTGATAATCAAGTCGATAACAAATGATAATTTAATCATATGATTGTAATCGATGAATTAAGATATTTGAAGTTAATGATTTGCTTCGAAACTTTCTATAACCAGACAATGACTTCTAGCGAGTAAGATTATATTTATTTAGTATATTATATTAATTGTATATAATTATATTTATACATGTATGCATGGACACATGAGGTACACGTATACTTGCACAATAACGATCAGGTGACATTGCATGACAGTGCGAGAGATTATCGCGTATGCCGTTAGACATATATCAATGTTACATGTAACAAGGATGAATATAACAGACACACAATGTATTACGAAAAATTTGTTATTGCCACTGCAACGCGGCACGATCAATGTAAGGATAGATTTATGTTTAGTCCGTAAATGCGCCGCAAGATTCGCGCAATTCTGTTTTTAATGAAGACTAATGGCGTCCCGTTGCGCAATCCATACGCGAACATATTCGCAAGAAATGGCAGCAAGAAATGATAGCATGAATCCTGATTCTAAAATATCTGCCCTGCGCTCTTTGTGATTCAACATTCACGATCGTTAATTATCTACTTGACGCAGAGAATTGCTACCCGGTTCGAAGTTTCCCATTTATAAAAGTCACAGACGTTTAACCGCGCAAATCTAATGAGATGAAATTATGCATTCGATGTACGGAGTGTCTGGAATATGTTTGCCTAATCTCACATCGTAATTCTTATAAACATTTAAATATTGATGTATGTATATGTGTTTTACCATTTTACTTTACTGCAAAACATCATAAATATTTAAATATTTTCAATTTTAAGATTTGCTTTAATATACACACACATATTATATAGATATATCTAAATATTATTATTATATTCCTCAATTAAAATCAATTCCTCAAGAAAATAAAAAATGAAAAAAATAAAAATTGCGTAGATGTAGAAAAATCTTACAATTAAATATCACGGTCAGGAATAAAAAAAATCTAGAAATTGTTTTTTCCATAACATCAAAAACAAAAATCATCTTAATTATTTATTTTTCTGAACGAAACAAAAGATAATCGGAATTTTTCTTATCTAGCTTTTTCTGGTTTTATCTAGGTTTTTAAGATTTCACGATGTGCATTCAATGATTGTGCGGAAAAAAATCTGATACTTTCGAAGATTAAATAGAAAATACTTGTTTGTTAAACTTATTTATAGAGAAAGAGAGAGAGAGAGAGAGAGAGAGAGAGAGAGAGAGAGAGAGAGAGAACTGTTGTAATTTGCAATCAATCTTGCAAGTAGAATGGACGGTAAATAATAAAAATAAAGTAGAAATAAAATGGCTAAAATATTAGTAGAAATAAATATTTATGCACGAATGGAAATGAACACACGGTAGACCTCTGTTCCACGAAAACCTTGTATTTGGAACATGATGTATTACGTTGTCATCAAGATAAACTCGCTGACGATAGTTTGTGTGGAAATTTATGTGCAAGTTCCGCGACGGATCTTCGGATTGCATTAAAATCGAGAAATTAACGATGCCATCAGTAATAGTAATTCATTGTCGACAAACATTATTGCACGCGCGACTGCTTTAATATAGATCTCTGTAATAAAAATTAAAGGCTGCTCTTGCAGCAATCGTTTCGCGATGATTCGCCACGGTATGTTTTTGTGCTGCAAATCTGACACGTCACGACTCGACCTGGCAAGTTGATCAAGAGCATGACCGATAAAAAGTCTACCATGTTTTTCTCCTTTGTTCGACAAATACCGGAACAGCGTTTATCCGAGAGAAAGTCTCGCATAATTTTTCGTAAAATGACGAATGATGTTTCATTTTTCTTCGTTGGCTCATAATGGATTAGCCGTTTTCATTAAGTCGCTCACTTAAACTTCCAATCACGAAAAATCATAACAGGATAAACTTTCTATTTAATCGATAATATTACTTTCTTTCTCTCTTTTTCTCTAAAAAATTATCTTCTTTTTTGCAACAATAAATACGATAATTGTAATTTTTGTAACAATAAATACAATAATTGTAATAATACTGCAATCGAGAATAAATTTAAAAATAATAATTTAAAATGATTATGTAAAGACTATTAATATGCACAAACGTCAATGTCAAGAAAAAGAGTAAAATCTCATAATAACTTCATGATCTAGAGAAGTTGTGTAGTATTCTCTAGATCAATTTCACACATACTTTAAAGTACTACAGCTCGGATATCAATAGAACTGATCCGGTAGTGTTCGATTACTTGTGCCAAAAGTTGTGTTAACTGGTCGCTGATTGTTATTGAAATTCCAAGTACTGTGTCATCCGAGCGTGTCTCCTTTTGCAATACCCTCACTTGACGACGATAGAATGTTCAAATCAGATCGAATCGAAAAATGGCCGAGTTCGAGATTCTCTCTATAAAAACAGCGGAACGAAGAGACTAGCGGATATTTGGGTCAGGATAAACGAATAGTTCCTGTTTTGATATACGCTGGTCGTATTGTTAAATTTATTGTTTCGATAATAACCCTACGGCAAAATTGACGCCGGCCTGTGAAATGTCACTCCCATATATGTATATTACACTTGATATTAGGTTGCTTTTACAACATCGAGTTTCAAACGTGATAGGATTGCGTGTGTATAGTATTTAAATAATACCACACATTTTAAATAATACTATGTATTTAATGGAAATTTCTCCTACATGTCACTCATAATGACAATAGGAAAATTGTTGTAACTAAATAAAAGACTATAATATTGCTATTAATGGCCGTTACTTCAAAGAAATGTTTTATTCATTATATTATTGTATATATGGTTATATTTCAGTTACAATAAACTGTTGATAAAAATCATAAAAAGTTTAAAAATAAAAAAAAAAACATGTAATATATAGCGTTGCTAATATTAATTACACGAAACTGTATTGTAAATTAATAAAACATTTAAGAAACTAGAATAATTGCTATTCGAATTGATAGTATATAATCAAGTACCCTCTTGGCTATAACCCAAACAGTAACATTTAATCGATTTCCATATTAGGCAAACACTTATCACTCGGAAAGGTCTAACCAAATGAAAATCAAACAGTACAATACTAAATGTGGAATTCGAATACATACTTTAGACAGAAGTATCTCTTGAAGCAGAACATTAGTTAGGGGATGATTTACGATCGGCACACAATTATTAATGATTTCTTAAACCAACGTTAGGTTTACGGGAAATTAATTAATAACGGCAAGATGAATATAACATGACATTTTAACGAAGACAATGAATAGCGCTTACGTTATCTATGATGAAGATTTGAGAAAAATCAGGGATTAAAGAGCGCACAAACGCGTTTGTGAATTTGAATATGAGAAAACGATTGTTCTTGTTCCGTGGAGAATAGCATTATCATATGCGACGGTTATTAAATCCCTACGTATGGTTTATGTGCGGGTGCCGTTATAACCGCTGATCGATGATGATACGACGTCGTTACTTTTGCGCGCGCGACTGCCTGCCATTAGTCATCACCAGAATTTATGAGATGTCGAATACATTATTGCCGGCGCATCCTATCCGAATGCATTATTGTAGTTGCTCGCGCTGTGGTTATATCTGCATATTTTTTTATATCTTCTACCGTACGATGACTGCGGACTTTACCGTAGAGCAATTTGAAACTTACATACAACGTAAACGCTTATCGCACACGATAAGCCGTGCGATTTTAACGAGAGTCCATGATCTCAAAAGTTTAGTACTCTTGAACGAAGGATGTATACTACACGTATAAAAGCGATACATTGTACGCCATCTTTAAGCTCTCGATAAAAAGAACAACGAAGATCATAATCCATATATAAAATACGCTATTTAGATACACTTGAAAAAAAAAAAAATAGAACAGTTTCTAAAAGGAAGTTTAAAAAAAAACCGATATATTTTCAAAATAAAAATTTTAAAAATAGAATCTAGAAATAGTTTTGACATATGTTAAAAAATATTATTTTTATACGTAAAAAAAAATTTCATATATATTTTTTACAAAATGTAATATTTTGAAAAAAAAAATAATAAATATTAAAATTTTTTAAAAATGTTTACAAAATAAAGTGTATTCCTCTCAAAGAAAGCGATATAATATTTATATAATAAAGAAATAAACATCTTTACTATAAAATACACATTTCTATTATAAAATGTGCGATTTATATAAAAAATTTGGAATTGATTAGCATTTTAAAATCTTTGAAAAATTAATATTAAACATAAAATATATAATTTGACAAATAATGGTAATTGTGAGATAATACAATTTTCAATATGAGAAACTATTTTAAAATAGGGAAACTTAATAAAAGTGAAATGAATTATTATTTAACTAGAATTCATTTTCGATATTTTGAGAATGAAGAATCGCTAAATTGACCGCTTAAATTTAAGCGAATGCACTCGAGATTTTTGATAAGTTCACCCTGCCGGTTAATTTTCTAAAAAAAAAAGCAATTCGACGTTACGAGTTCCGAAGATAGTTAATTGAACGATCATGACGGTTGGTTGGCGGATCGTTCGTATCTGGGATCATAATTAGCCCACCGTCAAGGCACGAAAATAGGAGCAAAAACGCGATTGTAGGGTTAACATTTGCTTGATCGGCATAGCGGTAAAGAGAGCAAGCTTTAGTAAATCGACGATTGCATTCTGTTGTTCCGAACTACATACAGGGTGTCCTGACATACATGGGCAGATTCTCTGGCCAATTCGGAAATTATTTTTCTTTAGCAAAAATATTAAGACAATGATTTTCGAGTTATAAGCGATTGAAAAAGACGGGTTTTTCAAGGGATTGTTAAAATCTAAATTTCCTAGAATAAAAAGATTAACACATTCTTTAGTTAATTTCAAGTGGAGTTTACTTTAATAAAATTTTAATTTAAGGCATACAATTAGGTACTCTGGGAAAAAAATACGATTACAACCCACTTTGGGCCTCATGATTAGTAATCAAATTATTTGGATTGCTCATAATCCTAATTTTACGTAAATAATCTACCCTTAACTCCGCGTAACTAAAAATTGCAATTACTTTGAGAGAAATTTTGACCATTTTTTTTTGTAATTAAGCAACTTAACATTTTGATTAGTGCCCTTTAAGTAAAAATTATCTTTGCGTAACTGGATATCGACGGAACTAATTGAGATAATTGACTAATATAACTTAAAAATCTTTGAAATAAATAGAATAGCTAATTGGAAAATTTAATTATGAGCCATCCAAATAATTTGATTACTAATCGTGGCCCTCAAAGTGGGTTGTAACCGTGTTTTTTCCCAGAGTACAAAGATATATAATGACAAAAATTGGAAGTTTGCAAAAAAAGATTACTTTCTTCGACATTTTTACTAAGAAAAACTCTCCAAATTAACCAGAAAATACACTTAAAAGGATATAGATTTCAGAACATCCTGTATATCAATATATGACGCAGTATATGAATTTAGAGTACACAATTCATCGGGCAATTGTTAAACACATCTAATATTTCCAAAAGTCTAGACGTAACATTTCTAAAATATGTTAAATGTTTTTTTCAAATTAAGAAAAATATATAAAAATATATAAAACTCGTATTCAAAAAAACAAACATATTATAATAAATGTAATATTTTTCTCATTTTTCTCTTAAATTTATATTTTATTAACAATTAATTATCTCATTCATGTTTTTTTAAAATAAAACTACTCCATATTTTTTATCTTTGCATTATATTGCTGCTGATAAATAAGATAAAATCAATCTAATATCCTGTATCATTTTGAGATAATATTTAACTCAGAAATTTAAATAAAAAAGGAAAATTCTTAAAATATAAAATTATTTTTTATTTATATAAAATGTATTAACAAAAATATTTAATTTGTATAATTTGTATATTCTAAATATTTTTCATATCTTCAAATCTGAAAGGAACATTTAGATTCTAATCCTCATATCATCTTCCGCAGAATTGTACAAGATTAAATTGATTGTAAAGAGAAACACTGTAAGACGTGTAAACATCTCTTCATATCTTCTAATTTCAAAATCGATCTTTTTACAATCTAAACGTTACTGTAGAATTGCACAGTTTTCTCGCAGAAAATGCGTTGTTTGTTCACCTCAATTTTAGTATTAATATTTGTATCAAATGCTATGATCCTATTGTTCTTTATAACTTTAAGGTGCGAAGTAATGTCGCATTTCAGCTTATAGTCAAACTTTATTGAAGTCTAATTAAAGTTAAACTTCGTTCAGGCAATTATTTAGCCAAATTACGTTATACAGTTTATTGTTAAAATTAAAGTTATGTAACTTTTCATATGACTTCGTAAAACTTTGATTTACCAAACAAACAATCAATCATACATGTACCTAAAACTTTAAATGGATTCATCTATCCTAAATTATTACACAAGGTGCCTATAAGAGAAAATATAATAGAGAAGTACGAAAACTTTGTAAACATCATTAATTTTATTAAAAAAGCGTAGTAAATTTTAAAACGTAATAACACATCTCACAAATATATCAATTAATCTTGAACTATAGTTACGTTGGAATTAGTTTAATAAAATTCTTGATTAAAACTTCAACTTTGATTAAGTAATTAATTATAATAAATAAATTAACCGATAAATTTTTAATCGATAAGTGTTGTAATAACGAAAGTTGTAGTAACGAAAAAAATGTGCATTAAAAAATTGTAAAAACAAAAAACAATTTCATCTTCTAAACTTTTCAAAGTTTAAAATCAAATATAGTGTGTAAAACTGGCATATTTTTTTTGCAGAAATTAATAAATAATTAAAATTTAGTTATATTTTTTCAATAATTTTATAATTCTTAATAGTTTAAACAAAGTTTTAATCGTTAAACAAAAAAAAAGTGCTACAAAGAAAAAAATAAACCGTCAATTAATATACAATACTAATGAGCAAATAATAACTTGTACGAACATCGCTGATCAACCTTCGAAATATTTGTTTATTTTAAAGTAGTTCTTGTGCATAATTCTATAAGCAGAAATGGACATTATTCAAGTACATTTTTATTTAGTTTGTTATTTGAATAAATTTTGATTTATGTTTTATTTGTACTATTCGTTATATTCGAATGAGACATCGATGAATTTGCAAGAGTTTTGTTTGTTTTAAAACCATTTTTATATAGTACTAAGAATTTCTTTGCATTTTCGAAAAAGTTTGTAATTATAACTAATATTAGAATAATTATGTATAGATATAAAAGTGAGACACTATACAAATTTCAAGAGACGCCGAAATGTATAAATATTGAGATGAGACATTGGTCATATTTCGATTATTCTGTTGACTTTAATGAGATTTTATATCAATCTATAATCGCTTTTAATTTCCAGCTTAATTTCTATGCGTAATTTCCAGAGATTTCTCTGCGTAAAAATTATTACAATATATTTATTAGACAAATTAGATTGGCCGAACCACCACACATACAAATACTAATTGTAAGATGATACACGCTAGTCATATTTCAAATGTTCTATCGACTTTAAATGAGATTTTGTGTTATTTTTTTGTGTCACTCACTTATACTTTCTGAACAAAGTTCTAAATGCGTAAAAATTATTAGAACATTTATTAAAAAAATTAGATATCGAAACGCCAGTATAACATGAATCTTATTTACGTCCAATGTCTCGGGCAATCTAATTTATATAATTATCTAATATAATATTCTAATCATTTTTACGCATAAAACTTTTTGTAGAACTATTGCAGCATTATCAAATGCTTAAAATTTGGCAAGAATATTTAAAAAAATGACTTGTCGAAAGACAAAGTGAGTGCAGCATGAACCTGGCATCTCAGTTTGTCCTGATTTTTTCCTATTCTTTTAATAGTCAACACTACTTGTTTAATTTATATATCAAGAATTCTAAAATTATTAAAAATAAAGTCAAAACTCTCAACTCAATTAATGAGTTTGCACGAAGCGAGATGCCAGTTTCACACACACACGGCTGACTGTTTACAAGATGAAAAGTAAAATTATTAAAAAACAGAATTTTCGAAAAAATTTTCTGAATCCCAAAATTCTATGAGACTTGATTTCCAGAGACAAAAAAAAATCTCTGAATATTCCCGATTTTTCATGGTTTTCCAGGAAATAGACATCCTGATAACCCAATAAAAACAAATTTTATTTTGATAAAAAAGTAATATATGAATATAACGTAATCATTATTATAATAATTAATAATATAGTACGATAATTTTGTTCATAGTATTCATACAAATTAAAAATAATAAAAACATATTAAATAATTATTTAGATAAGAATTTATTTAAATAATTATTTAATCAAAAAATTAATCAAAAATTTGTATTTAAATAAAAATGCATTCGTCCCTTACAAATAAATTATGCTTTGCTTTTTAATTATTTATTATTATTCAAATAAAATTTTGCTCATTTTCTCGGATTCTGAATATATTCATGCATATTTTCTAAAAAGTTTTAATAATATTCATAACTACATGAAAACTTTTAATACTCTTTTATAATAAACAAATTTGTTCTTAAATAATAAATTGCTCTTAAAAATCATACAATGTCTCACTTTTATATCTACAGATAACATTTTAATACTACTTACGATTAAAACATTTTAAATACAAGGAAATGTTCAATACTATATAAAAATTGTTTCAGAATAAATAAAACTTTTGAAAATATCTCACTCGAATGTTGATGTTGATACATGTGTACGTTTGCTCGTGACTATTTTAATCGATGTTTTTTATTTTTAAAAAAACTCTCTTTTTGGAGCTTACGAAACTTATTGTATTTGAAAATCTGACGAAAACTGATAAAGCAAACCTTGAAGAATAAAGTGAGACGCAATGTCAAATATAGTTTTTGGGTTCAAGGTCAACACGTTGTCTTCTTGCGATCATCGAACGCAGTTTAAATATACGTCGAAACGTTGACCTTTTTCTCCTTCTTTACGCTTATTGTTAGCTAATTCTGATAAATTTAACAACGCTGCTAGAGAATTCAATAGCTTGCATACGTATAAATGCGAACTGTTATAAGTCACTTCAATGGTTAAAAATTAAGATCAGTAAAGTAATAAAAAATCATATTACAAATTATAAATTAAATAAAATTATGCAAAGCTTAGACGTTTTCCTATTTTGGTAAGAAAATTTATATATTCAAACAAAAATCTTATTAATTAAATAAAATTAAAAATCAATAAAATTAAATACTAAATTAATATCAATATAAAATTTTATTTTTAAATATATTTCAGGATAGGAAATAGTTTTATAAATTATTTAATGGCAAGAAAAGTACATTGAAAGCAACACTCTTCTAGAAAAGTCGTAATTGATACAAATATATTGTTATTTTTATTTTATCATTTTCACTTTATATCTTTGGAAGAATATAAATAAATCACAATGAATAACACGGTTTCCAAAAAGCATATTAAAAACCGCATTATTTTTTTGGAGAGATAAAATAAACCGACCCAAAGCTAAGTATCCTTATAAACACTGTTCGCAGAAGCGTAATATGTAAAAAAAAAATAAAAAATAAATGTGTAAATCATACGTAAATTAGAAATGTACCGCGTAGTGACCTCTATTGCGTCGATATGTATATAGATAATAAATCAAGGTAATTAACGTTCTGCTTTATCGGCAGGACGAGTCCCGGGTCAATGACCGCGGTATTGAGAAGTGTCTGACCTATTTATCACAAATGTATATCCAGCTTACGCACACATGTGAATATGTGTGTGTACACGCTACGTACTCTTCCTCTTGTTATTTCAGTCAGCGGCAATCTTCGAGAATCTCAATGATAATTATGCTCTTTCGCGGAATTACTCTCGAAATCAATTACTCCCTCTCTGTCTAGATCTAGATTATCGATTTCTCTTTCTTTCTTTTCCTCTGCATTGCGACATTACACTCGTCGATCATCGCAAATCTTTGGGCTTATTACAGAAGACAAACATTTTCTCAATCGATACTCGAGTATTACCGCGCATCAACGATATTTATATACATATATATCTGCATACACACACTATATTTATATACATATATATCTACATACACACACTATATATATATATATATATATATATATATATATTTATCGGCGAATCAAATCAATTTGAATTTGTCAAAGACGCAGCGGTAAATGTGACAAAGATAATCAACAGAGATAATTCGATCGGTATGACAATGAATTGGGCAACTCGTTATCTGATCTTGAGCACATTCATAACAATTGTTCACAAGGCCTACCTCAATCTATCATAACCTCTTTATTCGGAACAAACAAACGAGATTATTAATGCATTAGGTCGTTAACACTGTATCCTCAAGAGATAAGGGCCGTCTCTCGAGGGCAATGTGCTTTAAAAGTCAATGCCCTTTGTAGGACCATATGACAGTACAGGGAACACCCTCGAGTGAGCCAGCTCCAACAACTCCATCCTCTCGACACACATCGCGTGACAATAACTTCAAGGTTATATCGCGAGCGCAATTATATGCTCGATATCGCGTGATTTGATAACCGCGAGGAAGGATGATGACAAATAAGAGAAAGAGACAGGAGCTGGCTCATTGCGTAAAATAGCAAAGAAACAATCTTACATACCTGAGACTGGAGAGACTGTCGAATAATAATTGTACGTTGTCGTGCGTATGATATCAAATGTATATAGATAGAAGGTCCCTGGGTCGGCCGCGGCGGGCGAATTCCTTTCGTCACAAAACACTGCACATGCTGTCACACGACGTGGCGCTCACTCATCGCGTTTACTGGTCGTCCCTGTTTATTGAATGACTTACGAACGTCGCTTTTTGTCACGATTCGTACAACAGACGTGTAACGCATGAAACAACGTACGTTTATCCAGCTCCAATCTCCTCGCGTTCGACAAAGCTGCGCAATGCCGCCATATTTCTTGTTGTCCTGATAATTTCTGCCGACTCGGCTGTACTCGGCCGTACTCGGCCGCGCTCGGTTCAAATGTGGCGGAGTTCATGTCATGATGTGAATGACAAAATTATAATTTACAGAGAAACTGTAGAGTCTTTCATGAAATCTCTAAGCAGAAAAAAAAGCGACCTTCATCATTATGATTGACAATAAACATTTAAGGTTTAGGTTGCGTTCCTTTCACGTATATATCTTCATTTAACTACGTTACGTGCTATAAAATGCTCACTTGTTGTTTTATGAAGGTTAATGTTCACACGATGGTAGAACTCATTGTTAGAATCTAGGAATATCACGGACACTGACGAAATACTATAAAGCCTTGTGTCCACGAGAACTCACAATCAGTCGTCTCGCGTTTGAAAAATAGACAGATTATTGAGAATCGCAATCACCAAAAGCTGCTTTCTGATTGGCCAAAAGATGCAAACGCAGACACAATCGCCAATCGTTAATGTGATTCAAGCATAAGATCATCAGTCTCGTCACGTTAGGTTGGTAATATAAACAACTTTAGAATTCATATTGAAAATAAAAATTCAACTTTAGAATTCATATTGAAAATAAAAATTCAATAAAAAGCTCAGAGAAAAAAATGTTTTAAAAATATGTTTTCAGTTTGAGACTAAAATGTATTTTTATACATTTTTTTATCGATGAATTTATTAAAAAGCATAATTTTAATAAAGAAATTTTTTATTACAAAGTTATAAATTAAATGTGTATATATATATATATATATATATATATATATATATATATACCCAATGTTAACTTATACATAAATCATTTAAATGCAATAGAAATAATTCTATAATATTAATATATGCAATATAAATAATTTGACACATAGTGCATGGAATATAATATATAAATTCATTACAAGCATGCAATATATACTTTAACATATACAAGACAATCGTTGAAGCTGAGATAAACCGACATTACACCAGAGTATAATTTTATCCGTTCTAATTTAGAAATGTTTATAAAAAGACTTCGTAAATATAAAGAAAAATTTATAATTGCAATTTGTATTACCGAGAAATTCTATCCTAAAAGTTTTGCATTTTAATTTTCTGCATTTATTTAAGTAAGAATAATATATCCTAATATATGAGAGACAGAAATTAAAATTATTAAATATTTAAAATTTCTATTATATATTTACATATTTCGCCATTAATGTAAGAAATCCTGGAAGAAAAATTTTTAAACTGCTTAGAAAATAAAATGTTTTTGATTATACATATCAATATTTATAATTTATAAAATTAACAACAAAAACTTAAAATTATTATTACACCTCTGTGATTATTATTTATAACCAAATACTTTTGATAAATAATAAATAAAATTTTGTATAATTATTTTAAATAATCTTATATTTATCTTAAGTAATTTTAATTTTTACTAAAAATATTTCAATTTCTCTCAACTTTCCTTATTTAAAATTTTGCATAAATTCCTTATTTGTTAAAACTATGTAAAAATGTTAAAACATTAATTTAAATAATGTATTAAACTAGATGTTACATATTAATCAAAGATAAAAAAAATTATATAATAAAAAATTTACATAAATATACTTTTATAATTCACAAATTACAAAAGTATGAAAAAATGCATATATATATATATATATATATATATATATATATATATTTGTGTTATATGTATATATATATATATATATATATATATATATATATATATATATATATATACATACATACATATAACACAAATATATTAGTCTAAAATATTTGTGTAGTGAAAAAACTAATATAAACTTATATATAATATAAATTACTTAAGAAACTACTAGATTGTACAGATTAATTCATGTCTCGATTGTTATACAATAATCTTATAAATAAAATAATATAAAGGTCAGTTTATCCAACGTCAATTAAACTCGGTTTAAAGTTTAAACTATATTTTCGTTTCTTTCAGATAAATTCTGAAAACAAAGATTAATTCTAACGAAAATTTAAACCAAAGTAAAAGTTAATCAGACGTTGAAGATACTGGTCCTAAGTATTATGTTAACTAATAACACTTATATAAAAAAAATAAATACTCTTATGTTTAATGATATACAAAAAATATTTTATATTGCAATATTATTAATTTAAATTACTATAAATATATTTTAAATATAAAAAAAATATTTTATATTACAATTTTACTCATTTAAGTTACTATAAATTATATTAAATATCACATTATTATGTATAAAATTCAATCTGCAATAATATGCAGTATAACATTCATTGTTATCGTATTGTTTGAGACATGTGCAGTGGTGTTAACATTAACTCAAAAGCAGTATCCTTCAAATTTGCACCACGCAGATTTGCATCTTGTAAGTCAGAACCAGACAAATCACAGCACTAAAAAATAACACAAGCATATTAACATAGCAGTAAAAAAACAATTATGCCATTAGAAATAAAGATTATACAATTTATTATTGTACCTCCAAATCAGCACCAGCTAAAACAGCAGACCTCAAGACACAATTTTTAAGAATAGCATTTTTTAATGTAGCTACTCGAAGGTTGACACCTGCCATGTTGCTGCCTTCAAGATTAGCACCTTTCAAATTTACACCTTCCATGTTTGCTGGTAGACCACCAGGATCTTCAAAATTACATGAATGCAGATTGGCTGCAGCTAAATTTGCACACGACATTTTGACACACACAAGTTGTGCGCCTTGCAAATTAGCATGAGATAAATCAGCACGCTCAAAACAACAGCCTGATAAATTAGCACCTGCCAGACTACAATGATGCATGATAGCATACTGTAATGCATAAATATAGACATGATTGTAAGATTGTTTCCATTGTATTGATTAATTTAACTTTTGCGATGCATAAAATAAATGTACCTTGAAGTTAATATTCCTAAGATCTAGTTTTGAAAGATCAGCTCTTACAAAATCAACTCCCTGAAATCTAAGTTCTGCATTAGTTGGCGTTGACATAATGGCTTTAAGTACATCTTTGCGAGTTAGAGATATAAGACCCTCTTTTTGCATTTCTTCCTTTTCTGCCATTGTAGTAAGTATTCGAATAGCACCTTCAATACCATAAAAAGAAGCTTCTGCCAATATTCCTGAAAAAAAACTTGTTTTATTTTGATCAATAAATATTTATATATTTATTGTATATATTTAAATTAAATTTAAAGATATATACCAGCTATATTAATATTTGAATCTAGTATTATTTCACCATGCCTCAAATAATTTAATAATGGCTCAAAATATGTAGGACTTCTGTCAATTAAATATGCTCCATGATGATCTTGTCTACTTGGTTGTATTGCATGTTCAGCATTTATAGTTTCTGTAAACATTCTACATAAATCATTACATTATTATTACATTATTTTTATACAACTATAAAACATTATTTTTATTCTTCATTTATCCAGTTTGGCAATCCAATATAATTTTAATTAAAGAATAAAATTAATGTTATATAATTAAAAGTTGTAAAAAAATAACTATGAAACTATATGTACATGTACAAATGTATAAAAAAAGAAAAAAAATTGCTATTGCAGTAATACAAAAAAACAGACACACATAAAAAAATATTTAATAATTTTAATAATTTTGTATGTTTGTGAAATAATTATATATAAATATAAGAAGTTTTAATTAGAAACAGATAAAGTACCTTGCTAACATACTAGTAGGCTCCTTCTTTGTCAAAGTATCTCTAGTTGTAGTAAAATATTTTCCTCCGATATTCAACGTAATCCAGTCTGAATTCCTATTGAATTGATTATGACTATATATCTTGTTTATCTGTATAAAATTTTCTCCACTTGAAACATATAGAATATCATCGTCTCTGTGAAAAAAAATTATATTTATTATTTAAAAATTTATGTCTGTATATATAAATATTAAGTATTTTAAAAAACGTCTACAGAACATAATATACATTTAAATTATAAGTATAAATGTATAAATCTTAATAAAAAAAAGAATAAAATAAGTATTTTACCTAATTAGCTTGATATCATCAATTTCTCCACCTTGTGACGTAAAAATTCTTTTTGCAGTTATTTTGAATTTTGCACTAGCTGCTGCTAATAATTCATCTAATGAATGAGTCACCACAAATACCTATTACAAATAAATTATATATAGTAAAAAATATAATACACAACTTCTATATTATTTTTAGTACAAACAACTATACCATTCTTATGTACAAAGTGAATTTGATTTGCCACAAGATAATCTTTTTAATGTAAGACAATCAAAAATATTAATTAAATACTCAGTTTGTAAAAAAATAGGGAGAAAAAAAAATAAAAAATAAAATTAATTTATTATAATAAAAATATATATATGGTATCACCTTGCCGTTAACATCGGTTCCATTAACGAAAATAATTACTCTTTTCATAATTATAGCGTAATAGATTATATTCAATTAATCTGTATAAATATCTCGATGATAATGTCAAGAAATAAAACTGTCAAAAAATAAGTCCAAATCTAAGAGCAAGTATTGAGATCGGTTTGTCCTCTCCTGTCTTCTCCTTTTGTCCTGCACATAACATTTATTTTATGATGCTATACTGGCACCATCTACCTAACACTATCTCGTCGGTATTGATTTTGACGATTGTAGTAACTAAAGGCATTGATATTATCGACCGGTTTCTGAATAATTTATTATTGTGGAAGATCTGCCTGATTGATTAGTTATTACGTTGGTAGCACTGCATAAAGTTTTAGCGATTTGAAATTTTCACGAGCCCACCAGTTTCTCATAGTTTTCTCGCGATTTCCCAAGCAATCTGTTTCACAAAGAAGGTGTTCTTCGACAAGACGCTGAAATAAAAGTAATGTGTGTACAACCAACGTATTGATCGATATTTCGAACGAAAAATACATACAAAACGAGACAGCACAATGAGCGTCAGGTAACGACAACATGTTCGTTTGCTGTCGATGAAGAATTGTCGTTAGCCTAAACCATCGAATCCTGTTGTTGAAGAATATTTATTGAAACAGAACAGAATCAATGGCACGATGAGAAATCGCGTTGAAGAAGATTGTTGAAACAATAGGATCGATGTAATCACGATGTAAGCTAAAAAACAGCCACTGCAATGCATGCATTTTGAACACTCTGCAATGGCGCGCGTTTCATGGAAAAGATATTAATTTGGATTTTGATTGTGACGTAAGTTTCTTTACGATATATATGTTCAATACTTGCTTGTAATTCGCATCTGAATAATCCTGAATAGCAGTGTCTTTTTCGTTCGTACTTCTTTTCTTGTAATAAGATAGTAAAGTCTTACATGTATTATATTGAAAAAAAAAAACCTTATAAATTTCTTTTTTCCATGAAACTTCTTTGCAAACAAATAATTGAGGATTAATCTTTTTACATTTAATATATCTATGCATTTAATAATTATTTCATTATAACATCTAATATACTTAATGTTACAGTTGTACATTATCGAAGGACAACTTATCTTGAAAAAAGGATCATGTAGAATCAATTGCAGAGTGAATCGTCATCTGGAAGCAGTCTAATAGTGATAATACATTCTTCAGAATAAATAGATTATTGGAGTAGAACTACAAAGTGCATTGTATTGGTGAGTTGTTTAACAATTATTGTATTTAATATAATTTCTGTTTTATACAATGAAAATGAAACAAAAAAAGAAACATATTAAAATAGAATTAAAATAAAAAATAGAAAATTTATGAATGTATATATCTGCAAAGGTATAAGATATGGATAAAATGAATTATTGTGTAAACACACAATACATATATCATAAATCTTTTTTGTTTAACAAAATGTTTTTTTATTTTATAGAAATTTGTAATGCATATTTTTGTATTTTTGTATCCAAATCTGATAATTGAATTTTGCAATCATATATATATACAGGGTGTCTACTCCTTGGAAAAACATGGATAACCTGGAATTCTCAGGAATTTCTTTTGTAAAAAGTTCTCTGGAAAAATCAGGGAAATCTCATAGAATTTTATTGGGATTCAGGAAAAATTCTCTTTTTGAGAATTCTGGTTTTATTTTTAATAGTTCTTCACAGATAAAAAATGCTTATGTGAAAATTATTTAGTTTTTTAGTATATCTACAAATTTAGCACTCGAAACTTAAAAGGTTTTTCCTTTGTATGAATATAAAATAATAAAAAACATATGTAATAAAATTTATTTTAGAGCAAGTTATTAAAAATCTTGAAAATATTCTCTTTATTTGGAATTTTGAATAAAATATCTGGAAAATCAAGGAATTTTTTTACAAGATTTGTGAGTAGACACCTTGATATAGGTATTTCTACATATAGTTTGATATAATATATATATATATATATATATATATATATATATATATATATATATATATATATGATTGAGCATCCTTAATAGTATACAATCTTATTGCTTTTTCTCTTTCATAAATATTTTAATATAGTTAAATTTTTCATATATGTATAATTGGACTGATTTTTTTTCATGTGCATTATGTAGATTTTATCTTACCATTAACTTACCAATTACTTTACTAGAAATATAAAATTATTTATTAAGAGTAATCACATTTATTTATTAATATTTATCAACAATCCGACATTAAAGATTATTGACATGAAATGAATTGCATACTTAGCCGTGTTCGATAAAGCCGGGGATATCTTCTCACTTTTTACTCTCTCCTCTTTCTCTTTTCATGATCGGTTGATCGAACCTTTCGAGGGAAGTGTAGGACCCAAGTTGTGCTGCATGTGCCGGGCGGTTGGTCCTTGACCGGAATGATGCGTATAAGAATGCAAAGTAACGAAAGAGAGGCTGAGATGTGCGTACACACTTTCACCTATACCCGACCCACCCTGTTCGTTCGCTATGATTCATATTTAACAATAAAATACGTTTACACTCTTTTAGCCATGATGCGCGATACTTTTTGCACATTGAAAGAAATTTCTTTTTCATCAATGCTTAAAAAATCAAATCAATATTTTTCAAATATTTAAAAAAAATAAAAAGTTAAATTTTTTATTGGAACAATATATGTAATATAAGAAAATATTTAATATTTTCTGAACTAATAATATATAATAAAGAGAACAAAGATAAATTAAGCTAGTGCTACTTCATAGACTTATTTTATATGATAAATCCATCTATCGTTTGTTCTTTGATCATACGTTATTTAAACACAACTTCTGCAGCGAATGCTGCATTCGTGCATTCGCTGCGGGCGTGGTGCGTGCGAACTTCACCTAACCGTGTACGCTCTCTCATTCTCTCGCGTTGCACATTGGAGAGGTCAGGGTATTCGTACTCTTATTATCATGTCTTTTTGATCGGTTTTGGCTTTCGATAGGATTTTTTTTTTTAATATAATGAATTAATTAGCGTGCGAATTTTTTTCGCGACAAGTAATTGATTACAACAAAATAACCTTTATTATTTACAAACTTTTTATTTTCTTTATAATATCCTC
This sequence comes from Anoplolepis gracilipes, assembly GCF_047496725.1. Taxonomy (NCBI): domain Eukaryota; kingdom Metazoa; phylum Arthropoda; class Insecta; order Hymenoptera; family Formicidae; genus Anoplolepis; species Anoplolepis gracilipes. The sequence goes on along the minus strand of NC_132971.1, from coordinate 15,763,565 downwards.
CGTTATACATTATTGCATACATAAATACAAAATAATATATATATATATATATATATATATATATATATATATATATATATATATATTTGTGAGTAGACACCTTACATATATATATATATATATATTTTTTTTTTTTTTTTTTTTTTATTATAACGCAAGATTATACTCTGCAAGAAGAATCTATGATTTTATTTAAAAATCGCGTATGACAAAAAAGCGCAAAGGCAAAGATCAGTAAATTTGAAAATATTTTGCTGCATATAAAAAGATTATCCTATTTCGAATACACTCACAAAATCGCGGTAAAGTTCATTATATAATTAAATATAATTAAAAACTACAGGTGAACAAAATCCATTCGTGAGTTATTAGCTTCTATTTTGCGAATTAGAATGATATGTGGAGAGTAAATTTGTATTATCTTTACGATCGTGAGAAAAGACGGTATGCGAAGTTCAACTTTGCATCGATTGTTGAAAAATCCGCAACAGAATCGGTTGAACCTTTCACGTTGTACAGTCTTCATTGATCATCGTCACTTTTTATATTTACACTTACAACTCGAAAACAATGCAAATTAAAAACTCGAATAGAAAATAATATAGTTTTATATCTAAAAATATTGAATGATAATTTAATGTTTCGTTTTATATATATGTATATATTCTCCTTAATTATGTTTATTAATTATGGATGATTATACTTTACAAGGAGAATATTAAATAACAGATTATGTGATAAATTATGAACGAGGCGGGGTAGAACGAATAATATTTTTTCTCATATAAAATCATGCAACATCATGACGTGTCTGTAAAACTGGCATTTTCTTGCCGTCGATATATGTTACTGTGTCAAGTCAAGCAGACAAAACGTGACTTTGAAATTGTCCCTTTAAACTCTTTCGACCTCATTTTAAGTCTAACAATAAAGCCCGCGACTTTGACGCCGAACAAAAATATTACGTAATATGTATGTCATATAATCTCAACATGGGTGGCGTTTGACATTAGCATTCTTTCTTTCACTAGAATAATAATCCCATTATTCTATTCCCTTCATTTTTCGTGGGAACGTGGTACGATCGAATGGACAGAACATATAATTTGCTGTAAAAATCTTTGCAGAAACATTCACGATACGTTACTCTCCCCATAAGGCATCTTTGAGTAATAATCGAACATGCAATTACTCGTGATATATAATAATTTCTCCGATTATTAAATATCATTTGTTATAACGTTACATTAAAACGAAAAATCTTAAGTATTACCGAACAACAATGAATACGCATTTTTCTCGATGTTGTGATAAACAGGAGGAAAGGCAAGAAACAGATATAAGAACAAATATAAACAATATATACTGATTTATTGCACAACGACAGTTACATTGCTGTAGGGATCGATACTGTTGTTATATTCACCATACTGTATCCTATGTACACGTATCACTTCGAATTAGAGATTGGGAAAAAGATGATTCAAAGCCAACAATATCCAGCCGAATCTCCGAGTCTAGTAGATTCGCTTGGCTATGTCGTGAGTGCGTCATGGGAGATTTTGCGGATCGAACGGTGTGTAGCGAAATTAGAATCTCCGGTAAGGATTGGCATTGTATACTGGTCCGCCAAATTTCTGCTGAAATGGTTGTCGATCGTACTTTTCATCATCGGGGCCGGGCGGATTTGCCGCGAGCGCTCTTCTGATGGCTTCCGGGATGGGAGGCGGTGTAGGAATGTGAGCACCCTGAGCGTGAAAGCCATTCTCGTCAGCTGTATATTCAATGGTGATGGGGGTACCGTCTGGTGCTGGGTATGAAAATCTTCCTTGGACCACCTATCGAGAAAGAGAGAGTGAGAGAAAGATATTAATATATATAAATAGAAAATATATAAATATAAATAATAGATTATAATTAAGGCTTTTTGATTTTTCTTTATGGTAGTTCAATTATAACAAGATTGATTAGTATTAAAAAAATTAAGGCAACAATGTTTTGTCCCAATTTTTTTTAAGAACAGGAGAAAATTAAATTCTCTCAAGTTTTTAAGAAACTGGATTTAATCAATGTATTCTTGAACTTTTTTAATTAAATAAAGTTAAAAATAAAAATAATTTTTACAAATATTTGTAAATATTAGGAGCAAAACTAATTCAGTAATAGAGAAAAAAGAGTGAAACTCGATTAAAATTAGCATAGAAGAGTGAAATTTGTATATTTACTATCCTATTAATAATATCAATTTCTATAAAATGTAATATATATTACATCTGTAATCACAGGAATTTAACGGAAGTTTCTAATGAAAGAATTAAGGTTTTTTTTTGTGACTTCTCGAATTTAAATTAAATTTCTTACACAGATAGATTGTATATATATGTATATACATTACATATAAATTGTATACTATACGAAATACAACAATGTAAAACTATTATTACCTCCGTTTGACCCTGAGGTCCGACCTGAGGATATCCGCTTTCAGAGACTGAAATTCCATTCTCGGTTTCATAGCTGTAAGTGTAAGATCCGTCCGGCGATGTATCCTTCTGTTGGCTGCGAATGCCTATAAACGGCTTTGCAGCAGATCTGAAAAAATAAAAATCGAAACCGTATAATTTCTCGCAAGCCTTGAATAAACGCTTTTCTATTATATAACGCGAAGGCTGTTTTAGTTTTATGTTTTTGCTTGTATTTATTTTAATGATAATTAGCTTAGAAAGGAATAATGATAGAAAATAGCTATATGAAAAAAATAATTTTACATATTTATAGCTGTTAAAAAAACATTTCTATATAAACATTGAACAAATTATTTCAAATTTATTTATTAATTCTTTTTACGACTAATGAAACATATAACTTTATATTTTAATTTGAAAATATTTTTATATTAATGAAATTTTTCTCTGAATATATTAATTTATATTATAATTTTACAATTGACACTTATGTGTAATGATATAATTTTCCAATTAATTCATTACAAAAGAATTAAGACTTTAGCGATTCAAACAGATATTTCGTACGTGTAATGCGGTTGCGGTTGCGGTTGCGGTTGATAGGGCCTCGGCGGTTGCGATTGCGGTTGATAAGGTCTCGGCGTTGCTCTATATGCATTTTGGCTGGGAAAGCCGCGGAAAGATCCGAATTGTCCAAAAACACAGCTGAAGATGGCAAAAGCCAAGATCTGCAAATATATATTTAATTGATGCTGAAGAAAATATTTAAAAATATATTTTTTTATATACATAATATATTAATTAATTTTTTATAAGTATACAAAATATATATATGTAGGGAGAGAGATCAATGTGTTGATAACTAGAAGCTGAAATATTGACGACAAATTTAATTTTAAGTTTTCAAATTATATGAAATGCACACGCATTTGCGATGTATTTATTATTTTACTAAATTTCGGGCAAACGATAAACGAAAACGATCTCTTTGGTAATCCCGTATGTTTAACCGGCAACAAGGCATCACATTCCCTATTTGACATCGGTCAAAATCCAAATTCCGTTATTTATTATGTGCTTATTACATGAAATATCACTGCCCCGTATTCTATAAGCCATCTAAGCGAATCTTTCATCGATTACGAAATACGTCGCTAACGAAGTGCAAACTAAAACTCGCGCGCGAATCGTAAGTTAGCGGAAAAATATTTAACATTTTTTAATTTTTTTATCGATATATATATATATATATATATATACTATTTATCACGTAATTTATACATTGTACATCCACCGATGAATTAAAAAAGAAGTAGAAAGAAACACGTGAAAAACAGACACGATAGGATTGGCAGGATATCCGGAAAATCGACTATGCTCTCGACGAAATAAATCACTCACTAGATACTGCATGATGAAGACGATTCGTGTCGGCGGTTCGTATACGACTGTCGATTTAACGATCGAATCTATGTGATCCCGTACTCGAACATCGTCGGCATTTATATGAAGACGCCCAAGAGGATCTCTTCCCTTCCCATTCTCTCGATTTCTGCGTGGAATCGCTCGCTCACTCATGCTGAGAGAGGAGCATTCTCCTCTATCGGAGATCCCTCATCGTCCTCGTAATATTCCCATCCCACCTGGCAACCCCAACATATGCATGCAGCATCATCTCCGCATCATCCCGACCGATGGTTGCTCCTTTCGTTCGTTTGCTGCATGAATTCAATTTGCCGGGCCGATTACTTGTTGGTACACGTATATATGTGTATACGAATGTGTATGCCCACGTCGGCTACTGTTTCAGCTTAATAGAGTCATTCGTTAACGTACTGAGCCTCGTTGCTGCGAGAAATGATGATGTGGGTGTCATTGTACGTAACGTGATAATATCGGTTGATAAGTATGTGATTTTGTACTTCGCGCTCTAAATAGCTTTGATGAAGAGATAATTTCTCATATATTTTTTATTTTACTCAATAGTGTAGTTGCAACTGATTAATTAAAACACTCGTCTGCCAATTTTTCTTAACAAAAATATCACGATGTGATTAATTTTAGCAAAAAATGTGGGAGAAAGAGAGAGATAAAAATAATTATTAAATAAACTAAACTCAATGTCAGTTATATCACATGCAACGATTATAAATAATACGCGGAACATTCTCATTTGTAAATGTAAAAGGAACATGGGCAGGACTAATGTTTTCTCCCGATACTATCGGCGACTCCCAATAAATTTAAATGTTATGCCGCTCATGACAGTCGGTACCGTGCACATTTGCATTGAAGAAATGCGGGACACGGATAATCTGTGTATGTAAATCCTACGCGGCCGCGAACAACGTTGGCCAACAACGGATGCGACAAGCGATTCGAGATCGAACGGGCACGGCGTATAATCGACAGCGATGATTTCATTTTTCTTACATTTGTCACATTGCTTTCGTTCCTCGCGGAGATTCTGAATATATAATCATAACTCGCATTGTCCTCCGATTACTTTCAAGACAATCACAATAAACGCATCCACCTGCCGATCTACGGGCTCACAGTTCCCCCATCGGTGTCTTCATCTCTTGCGTGTGTAACGCAACTGCAAAACGGACAAATCAGAAACAATGCACTATAAGATACCCATTCTGATACATCTGATTTCGTCACGTATATTGGGAGTGTTACATAATAGCTGTTATATACCGATGTACTTCGCGAGAATATGAAGTGAATATGAAAACCTTGTTCAAATTCTTTCTCTCAGCCTTGAGAATTTATTTCTTTTTTTTTTTTTTTGTATATTATATTATAAATAATTATAAATTTTTCAATAGAAAAAAAGTAATCATTTGTATCAGTGTGCATCGTTATAAATATTGCAAAATAATAGTTTTGTAAATAGTACAATGAAAATTATAAAGTAGTTCTATGTCTGACGAAGATTTCTTACATCTAGAAAACCTATTAATTGAAATTATTAAATAACAGGCATCCGTGATTATTTAAAAGAAATATTTGTCTCAATTATATCGATAAATTATATACACATATAGCAATCTTTTCATTTTCCATTTTGCTTCTTTCTCTCCGATCGAAATTCTCTTCTACTATCGGAGTCTCTCATTTTTCCTACAATACAAGGACACTTAACTTGACTTACGTCAAAGTCTTAACGCGTATAATTGCGTTCGCCTAAGGCGTGACCGCTCCCAGAGAATGAACGCTTTTATAAATATAATGCGACCATTTGTACATAATCGCGTATCGCGTTCGCGAAGTCGTAATATTTCCCAGGTTGAAGAGTATAATCTGCGCGAGAATCCGCAAATCGACTCGATACACACGCGATTCAGTTCGGCTAGCGAATTAAATGCACTCATAAAACGAAGTTTTAGCACGAGAAAGATGTGATGCATGCGCAATACAACGTTCCAAGCCGAGTAATGCCTGCGGAAAATGGCTATTCATCATTTTCCACAGATAATTATCATTCGATCACAATCAGTTGAAAAGCGAATCGTTAGTTACCTACCTACCTGGTTTGTCCTGTCGATGCCGCTTCAACAGGGGTAAATGTCAACTTATAACATAATCTTGCGATCAAATTATTTGGATCGAAGTACATTTATTATATTTGGTGTTGACTAGTATTGACATTTGATTAAATGTGATTCAAAAGTGATGAATAAATTATAAACGAAGCTCTGAATCGGTTATGAACTTTTGTATCAACGAAATTTATAACGATAATAAATCTTTTAATAGCGATTTTTGTTACTTGATAAACATAAAAAATCTTTATAATTTGTTTAACCACCATAGCACACACATTGATGGACATTTTCTTTTATTGTTTGGCAATATTAATCCACTTATGGGTAAATTTTAAATAACTATGCAATTATATGATTATGGTTTATTATTATCAGCATATCTTGCATTAAAATAATTTACTTTGTGCATATACACACAGACACACATATATCTATTTTTATCCATAAATCAGGCAATAATCAATCAAATTAATAATTGTTATGTTGTAATGTGTTATGTTAATAATAATTATTATTATGTTTACTTTGTTATATCATGTACATACGAGGTGTATAATTCTAGCGTTTGTCGACTTTACGCAATACGTAATATCACTAAGCAGGAATGATAGAGAATCCAGGAATCCAAGTCGGATTATATAGCCAGTAATCCTACCCAGTCTTTAAAGCCCGAGAGCGTTGTTGCAAAGCGACGCGCGCATAAAGCAAATTCTACTTCCCCAAGTTAATACGGCACACTTGGCGTTTACTAGCGTTTCCCTTTACCAGTACACACTGAGATATACATTCATACATTATAGTAAATAACGCGTTCTTATAAAATGTTGTCGAGTAAGTGGTATTCGCGATTTTCATTAAACGCCCGTCGCACTAGACAGGAGTCTTTCGAACTTTGCTCTGCTCTTTCGTCATACATGCACGTAACATGTGCATGTATGTGCAGCACCTCAAATCCATAAAATTATAAACTTATGTATCTCTGCTGCTCTCGCACGCGATGATTAATAACAACCGAGATGTTAATGGCATTTATAACGAGTGTTGATTTATCGAGTGTTAAAGTTTCTCATACTCGTCATTTGTCTTCTTGTTTTACGTTAAGATATTATTTTCCTGAGACATTATGTACATAAGTATTCATTTTTAAGATTTACGAATAATATAAATTCGTTTCGATTGTGTATATTAATTTTCAACATGTACTAAGAATAAAGTAGCGATGTCAGAGTCGTAATTAAACAGGTCGTTATTAAACACTTGAGAAATCATTTGATAATTGTTATTTCCTCGGTCTGCGTTACATACGATACTTATACCAAGGTTGTTTTTTTACAAACTCGTTGACGTTTAATTAGATTTTGATTGACAAGTATTATCTGCGTATCCTTTATAATGTTAATGTTTTCAAATATGTTAAAAATGTTTTATTTAAAACGTGAATTTACATAAACATAAACAGAAGAAAAAAACATATTTTGAGAGAAGAATTAGCCCAATTTTCGATTCTACTAATAAATTTCGTTATTTTAGAAAAAATTAATGAAAGAGGATTTATAGATGTAGCAACAACAGAAATAAAAAAAAATATTTTAGGATAATGATTTAAAAGCTTAAATATTAAAATAAATTAGTTAAAATATTAAATACTAAATTTTTGAGTTTTATGCTATTATTGCATTAAATATAATAACAATGAATAATAATTATAAACTTTTATATTGGGTGCTTTCTATTTAGCGTCACAAGTCAGCACAAGCGTCATTCTGCCTTTTCAACATTCAGTAACAACAAAGGTAGAATGACGCTTGTATCGACTTATGCGGTTAAATAAAAAAGTATTTAATAAGGCACATATAATAAGGCATTCAGTGTCAAGATTTGTGGCAAGCCTTGAAGTGAACTATTCAGACCGCGCATCGTAAATAAAATTACGGTGTCATCCGTAGTTTCCACGTCTGTAATGTCAAAAAACAGCTTCCCTGTCAAAGTCCTTTCCTTTTTCCAAATTTTCATAAAAAGATCGATCAAAATAAAATCAAATTTGCTTTGTCTAGTAGCCGACGGGTAATGTAATCGCGCGTATCAATGCGTCTTAAGGCGACGTAACGGCGAGCAATTTCAGCAACGGACGGAGAACCGCAAGGCGCGGATCGGTTTGCATAATTCTCGGATGGAGGATGCTGGGAGGACCCCGAAGGTATGCGCCTCTTCTATTGCGAGCGCGCGCGTGCTTTGTGAAACACTGAGAGCCTCGGCGAGATGACGAGGCATACCTAAGTCGACGTGGCTAATAAAACCAGAAAGGTCAGATCCCGGGTTCAAGTGAGTCTCGTACATCCCGAGGCGAGCAGGCCTCAGATCTGGAGCCGTCCTGGATGAGAGGCTCGTGATCGTGAGGTAGATGGGAAGGGATCTTTCTCTCCTCATCGAAACGATTGTACCGATCTCGATCTCGCGCCCAGAAGCCTGAAACCCGCCAAAAGGTGTGCACCTTTGACGAAATCCAATTCTGTCGTGATCTACTTGCGCCGCATCGTGCGCTTCACATCTTCCAAGCGAGTTTCGAATTTATGAGAACAAGAAAAACGAGTTTGTTCTACTTAAAGGTCAGTTGATTGACGAGTACTTCCTCCCTCTTGATGAACTGTAAAGAACTTTCTCTTTTGGGATTTCATTAATTTCATGGCGTACAATTAACACAGAGGTTTCGAGACTTGAAATGGTAATTAATTAGCATTTAAATTTCATCATTCTCCGTTAGATTTCTTACGTTTCTCCTGTATTCTTATTACCGTAATTTGGATTTGTGAATTTTTCTTAATATTCTCTATACGATATACGAGATTATCGTCTCGTGATTTTAAACAATATTGGCATCAAAAATTTTCTCAACTTTCTCAACTTTCTTATTAGTTTTTCTTCATTTTCAATGCCGAGAATTTCTGAAACGTTGATATAATCATGTTCAATGCTACAAATAATCGCAATTTCTCTCACTAGATATATGAATTTCTTTTCCTAGCAACGTTTATTACAACAATCACGATAATTGTATATTATTAGATATCTTTTGCTGTAAGTCTTCTTCTTTGCTTCATCGATTTAATCTCATTGTGTTGATTACACAATTAAACCTCCTCTTGTGCGCCTTATTCCATCTGTCATCGCAAAGAAAGCTTCAAGGTCCTCGATAATCAGCATAAAGGGTGAAGTCGCACTTCTTGTTTCGCACTGATTTGTCGTATAGTGCGCGATACATTATGCCGATGATGTCATGACATGATTGCGAGGATGAGGTTGCGATCGTTGGCACATGACGAGGTGCTTATTAGGGATTGTTTCTTTAGCGACTACCCGGATCAATCGCGCAAACGAATTGCGTTGTTGTCGTTGGCATATTCGCACGAAGCGTCTCCTTTCTTTTCGTTATAGATGACGAGCGCCGAAAGGAATTCATGTCGGGAAACTCATGTTAAACTATCATTACCGAGATCCATCTACCACAAAGATCGCGATTGAGGTGGATACTTTAATCTTCCCTTGAAATTTACTAATTCTCTGCCTATCATTTCCACGTATCTATTTTTAGAGTTTTATTGATGTACAAATCGCATTTAAAACGTTCCATATATATATAATATATTGTTTATTTTTTGTATTCTATATCTTTAATTAGTTTATATTATATTTAACATATTTCTATTTTGAATTTTATTTGTTCTATCTATATGTGCAGTCATTTATTTTTAATTTTTTAATTGTTACGAATATTAAACTTACAATTAGACGAATACCTATATTACCGCTTATATTAATTATGATGAAAGTACAAGAGCAAACAATCGAATTAAGTACTGCATATAGAATATTACAAAGTGTTCACTATATTATCATGGTTTGCTGTATTTTAATGAATATAAGAAATCGGGAAAAAAATTTAAGTATACTATGACTCGAAAGAGATAGATAAAAAAATATTCTATCATTAAATATTATATAATTAGGTTTTTATTAATGTATGATTATATAATTTTAATTTATATCGCATATATTAATAAATCCTAGTATAAGATTTTCTATTTTTCTAACAGCGAGAACGGCAATGCTATTGTCAGAACAATAGCGGCATATATTGCCGAGTTTTCGTTGCGTAAAAGCGATGACTTCAGACGATCGGCGACAAAGCGGTGTAGTGTGATCGCGATCTTTGCGACAGGATACATCCGGTCCAGGAGTGTCCAAGTTCCTTGACCGATATCGCTGATGCGAGACTCGCGCGCCGAAACGCTTCACAATTGTATGCAAAATATCGATTTCGTGCATCTCGTGTTCTTGCTGATCTTACTTTTACGGAGGCCCGGTCCACTTCTCCCTGTAGTCGATCTTTCGGTAGTTCGGTCCGACAGCCTCGTTAGCGAGCGAGTGGTTTACGTCTCGCGACTTGACACACACGTGCGCGAATTTTGCCGTTGCGACAACAATGGAAGTAATAACTCGCATTACGAAATTTTTCCAAGTCATTTACAGCATGACAAAGGAGCAAAATTGAGCGTAATTGTAAAACATTTTGTAGTTTTAGAATGATTAAAATATCAAAACCATGAAATGTATAAATTTGCGGAAAAAGATAAAAACGCATTTGAAAAGCGATAATTATTATTATTATTAACTTAATTGTATATAAAGTATATACTTGCTGGGGAATTTCTTTCATTAATTAATTGATGCATATGTTTATTTATTATATTTATTAAATATATATTTTATATTAAATCGAACCCTTCTTCAGAGATTTTCATATTTAATCGTTGACAACGTTTATCTTTGGAATGTTCAACAAGTTACATGCTGATGTCCTAATGTAACTTGTATAATTATATAATATGTGTTAAAATTAAAATTTATCTATCCATCTAAATATTATATCTTTCTGAAACTTATGCAGGACGTCTAAGAATTGCAATATGGAAAGCAATGATCTTTTGACCTCGATATTTAGAGAGGAGCACGTGTGATAATTTGTACGTACATGCGTAACCTTTAACTCATTATTTGTATTTGTTACAAATTCCGTTTAATGGCTATATTTTAAAAATAATATTAAAGGCATTTAAAAATACTCTTAAGTGTTATGCAATAATAATTATTTTATTTTTGTTATGTTCTGCTTGAAAAGTAATTGACAGATAGAAAATTTCATGTTTATTAGCGATGCAAAATAGTCATGAGTACATACGCGAACCCGAGGCGCGAACCCGACTATTTAGCCGCGATAACTAACTATCGTCATTAATAATTGTCAGCTGGTAATGCCTGACTATCAACTGTCGATTATAATTTTCAACAATACTTCACTTTGGCGTCGCGCGAATCCAGACATTAAATAGCTCAAATGACCTTTCAGTTTGCATCTTGAAGTTCACTTGTGCGACGCGCAAATTTACATGCGCGATATCACGTAATTCGATATCAGCTTCGTAAATCATAACAGGATTGCCAAATTTATGGCTCATTCATATCTTGTGATCGCCAGAAATGCCACAATATAGTTTCAATCGGTGTTGCAATTAGTGTTAATTAATATTAGAAAACGGAACGATTGACCTTTCGATTAACTGCTCTGTTTGATTTGCAGACGCAATTTACGTCACGATGGTCGTTTGTATTGTAAATGCAGGACGTGCCCGACGTACCGGTCGTGCAACCGCGAGAACTAATTATCAACGATTATCGCGCGATCGTTCCGTGCGAGAAATAAAATTTAACGAGCGTCTCAAGATCGCTAAAGGATCCACGCTTCTGAATCTCATAACTTTATGACCTATCTGTCTCATATCTCGAGACCCTATCAAATCATAGAAAGAGTCACTAAATTCGATACCCCGTTATTTCCATCTCGCGGATAAATCGAGGAGACTTGAGAGATGCGCTTGCTCGCTCGCTCGCTCGCTCGCGCGTTATGCAATAGATAGGAGACCGATGATTAGCTTTCACTGACTCACCTTTAACATGATATTACGATTACCATTAACATTAATCCGGATGGCATTTCCACGGGCGGTTGTTTCGCCTAAAATTTCGCACATGACGAAATTACAGTTTCGTCGCCGTAATATATGTAATTGTGTTAAACGACTATTTATCGGCGCGACTGGGGCGAGAATCGATTTTAATTAACGATTGTTAGAGTCAGCGTCTTTTATCGTGAAGACGTATTACGATTCGCGATAATCGCTAAAATCCGACAACCGATAAATAAATATACGATTATTCGATGTGTATAATAAGCGCAATATAAGATTAGTATCGTGTCTAATAATAAAAGTATGTAATATTATACTCTCAATAGTGTATAATTCTATAGATTTTCTTGGAAACTTTTGCACGAACGCTTTATGTTTACTATCGCATAATTCAGCAACGAATAAATAATAGTACGTATGAAGAATAAATTTAATCGTTTAATCGTGAAATTTATAATAATAATTGCAAGATATTTTAATATGAAATATGTGTTTTCGGGCAAAAAGCTTGATATTTGATGGATCAATTTTTGATAGATATTTATACGCGATTATGTCATAATAACACACATTATTTTCGTGAAAGCGGTTCAGACTTATGCGTCTAATTGCCACTAATTTCACGTATACATTTCACACTGGGTCCATAATGAGCTGTTAAGGTTCTCACATAATTGACCGACGGCATTGCGTGTCAGTTAAAACCACTAGTTCAACCAAAAACATTTATAGTCGAGACGGAAAGGTTGATGTGTTGCATGGATCTCCAAGAAAATCTTTCTCAGTTCTCGCTGACACAGGAAAGGATTGAGAAAGACACGCTCTCATCGAAATCAAATTCAAAACAAGGTTTGGGAGACACCTTTGCCACCTTCTAAATTCTGACGTAATATGTTACGCAATTGATTTAAGATGTAACGCGGTCGGGCTCTAGAGCATCCTGTAAATAAATTAATTCAAGTCGCTAGTAGGCGACTTTTTGCAAATTTCATCTAATTCCGAAAAATTATCAAACGCGTGGCAATCTTAATTAGTGATTTTTTTCTAATATCGCAAAATTGTCTTGAGAATTAATATTCTCCGCTAGAAATAACAATATGTGACAAGTTTAACATTTACACACGAATAACGAATATTTTAGCCGTTATTATATAACTTGATATTATTGGTAAATAGAAGAATTCGTATTCTATTTTGCATACTAAAATAATGTATTATTGGTGTACTATGATCATATCCGATTTATTAGAAATCTTGTTAAAGGCACAGAACGAAGACGGATCCTTAATGCATTTTGATAACGCATTATAATAATAGGCACGTGATTACGATCAGAATACGTGGATACAACACATAAGCTATTAAACGATTTAATAAGATAGCATATATGATACAATATACAGCACAATTGTGATACGACATATTGTCATCTAGGCATCTGACCGCGAAAACTTTTCTCTTCTTCGTCTATATAACTTCTTGCCGAGCAGAAAAACTGGAAATATCAAATGCTGGAGAAATCGGTCATCGCAGAATACGCAGGACCTTGATCGTAACGGTAGATGTAATATTTTCGTATTAGAATCAATGAAGTGAAGTACTACCACTTCATATTCAGCAGATCTTTAAAAGATACGCGCAAAATATCATTAATTTATCAGTTAACTTTAAACAGTATAATATAGAGTTCCGACATCTTCTTATTTTAAATTTATTTTAAAAAATTTGTCTCTCTTTCCTTAAAAATTTTGCACAAATTCATTGATAAAAATTTTTAACTCGCTCCTTGAATCCATACTGCTTAGAGTTAAGGCACGTTGTAAATGACGAGCGCAGTCATTAACGATGAGTACGAGCTATGTTGCTTTCATTTTATTACGTATGCAAAATTATGTATTGTTTAATTTAAGCATGAGGATAAAATTATCTTTGCGAGTTGATTATATAAACACGTTTTTCATGTGAAGTAATCGTTTAACAGATCAAGAAACAACTCAATCCACAAATATTACACCACTTGACATAAACTCTCTAATTTATTGAGAGTTTATCTCTCTCCAGTAAAATAAAATGATTTTGTAATTTCTATTTAAAATACTACTCTTTAAGATACTCATATCTTGATTATGGAATAATGCTGACTTAAGCTTGAATAACTTCACGAAACATGAGTGCTGCATAGCATATATATATTGTACGATATATATTGTACGATAATTTTATCCAACGTACATTTTAATTTGGACTTTAATAACAATAATCACTTACTGATTGTATTTATAAATGATAGCATCTTTGATATGATTTTCCTTCTTTACTACACTTTAATCGCGGCTATTTAAAATATATGAAATATTATTTTTAAATTACATTTTAATTGAATATCTTCATTTCATTCATATATTTTACTCAAAAAAGATAAGTTTTTAATAAAATTATTTATTAAAATATTCTACGATTATGCAACATTTTTTGTCTCACATTTATCAATCTAAATTTTGAGAATTATTAATCATTAAGAATAATATTTCATATATTTTTCTTATATTCTTATCACTTGTACTCATCAATTTTACATTATGTCGTTTAATCATGCTTTGTCTTGCTCGCGTAATGTTGACTTCTATTCTAAATATGTACTTCTCGAAAGCTCGTAATCCATATGATTTCTCGTCATCTATAACAATCACGGAACAATCGCATATGATTGACGAACGCGATCCTCGATCTTTTGAAATGTTTTCGGCGGCACACGAGAAAAATATATAAAACTTCACCGCTTTTCTGCTGTGACGTTTATTTCATTAATAGCTGTCACTCACTTCGAAAGAATCTTGTAAATGATCAAATAATATCATAGATAACGATTAAATATGTCATTGATATTGGAAAAGCGGAGAACAGCAACTTATAGCTCCACGTATTTGATATATCGAAGCAAGTTGGGCGGTCCTAGCGTAGACATAGCGAGCTCTAGTATCTCCTGTAGGGCTCCTCTTCTTCGGGATGAGCCGCATTATACGCCAGGGCACGTTGTATCGCTACTGGTATCGGCGGAGGTGTTGGCAGATGGGCGCCGCTTGCCAAGAAGCCGTTCTCGTCAGCCGTGTAAGTGACCACAATGGGCGTGCCGTCCGGTGCCGTGTAACTATATTGACCTCTGACCGCTTCGATCTGGTTAGGTCCAATGTTCTTCGGCTGCCCCGTCTCTGCCACGGAGATACCGTTTTCCGTATCGTAGCTGCAACGATGCACATCATTCAGATATCGCGCAAATATTTTTTTGTGAAAAAATAAACTGAGAAAATTCAATTAACCGAGAGAGAGAGAGAGAGAGAGATGGGAATTTAATCAAATAAAAAGTTAATTAATTATATATAAATAAAAAAATTCTCTTGGATAGGAGTTTAATCGAGTGAGAAAATAAATAAACTAAATAAAAATAAAAATAAAATATGAATTATAAGCCAAATATAGTTAAATTAATCATCAGATTAAAGCGCGATAATTATCTTGTGACATCGGCTTTGCGATTAATATATTTTCTTCATATCTGCTTTTGCCCACCGAGTTACTACTAAAAGTCAGTAAGAAAAGTATTATACGCCACCTTCGAGGTGTTAGGTGGAGCTTGGCCGAGTCTCACTGTACCAGAGACAGGTGTCACGGGAGGGGCTCGAGTTAGGTGCGAACTCCAGGGTACTGAGGATGGGTAAGGAAGGTGAACGCGTAGGTAGACAGACGGGCAAAGGTAGGTAGGTAGGTCGATTGTAATTGTTCAATTGCGCAATGCATTATTGCGAGCTGCGCAGCCGAGTGGCGCGTGTACGATTAACATCAAAGCTAATTATGCATTCTTCCTTCGGTCGTCCTGTGCGAAAAGAGTTCACGGTTTTTGCGATTTCGATTAAAGTAATCGGCGCCTCAAATAGCATCCGAAGAATATATCAGATGACTTGATCCACGCGCAATCTCGACACGCCCGATCGATTATTCTGCATGGATATATCTTGAGAAATATATAGAGTTTCGAAATTAAAAAGAAAGAGACAAGTAGATTATTATGGACATATGAATATATCATCTGCTCATCGGAAAGCTATTTGTGCAAAGTTTGCTAAATTGAACGAGATATTAGATCATCGAGAAACGATAATATGCAGAATATGTGTCGTAACGATAATCGCAGATTTCTAATTCCGTAGTCGATTGTTGCAGTTGTTAATTGCATGCAAAATTCGTCATGTAGAGACCTAGCGTGATTTAAATATTATACTATAAGAAGATATGAGATGCTCACATCAGTTATAGCAGATAATTCGATAATCACCTATTTATAATCCCGCCGTTTTACTAACTAATTACAACGAATCATGCGATCTGTCTTAGAAAGTTAGAACAGAATGAAAATATTTTGACGCCTCTTTGCGATGGTCGACTTTTGTGTATAATTTTGCATAATTGGTATCCTACATGCCAATAGTTATCTAATAATGCAATATAATATTTAAACTAGTCGCTCAGAGCTAACGTAATTATTATTGATACTTATACATTTCGTGCAGATTATCGTAAATCTGAATATGCTGTAAGCGTGTAATAATCATCATTAAACTAATCGCTTTACACGTAACTTTACTATAACTTTCCATTATATTCCATTATACTTTTAAATAAATAAACATTCAACATTTCTATATTGAACCAATTTAAAATATAAATCTAATATAAACCAGCTTTTTCTGCATTATTATATTATTTTATATTATTATATTGTATTTCATATCAACATTTTAAAAATTAATTGTTTGTGATAAAATATTCGCGATAATTCCATTATAATGTTAATCTCTGAATTCATAAAAAAGAGTTAAATAATAAGTGAAATTAGAGCTGGAACACTTTTTATGAGATTATATTAACATTATACATTACATGAAGGAATATTCATAAATTCGTAATATACATGTTTATTACAACTGACATATGACTCCGTTGATCTTTACGTGTGTCTAATTACGAGCTAATGAAGCATACCATATTCAGAAACACTTCCTAGTAACTATATAAGACTTATTCGCGTTGATTTAAATTTTCTTTCTCTTTAATTGAGCACTCTCTTCACTGTGCACTGTACTTCGAAAGATTCGAAAATTGCTTAGGTAGGCGGATAATAAAAATAATAGCGAGTCTGACTAACGAAAGTTACACAAGCACGATTAACATAATTGTAATGTTCAATCCTTTTTTAGGCAGTAAAGAAAATATCGGCATCATCCTGAGATCGAAAAATAGTAGCTGGAACAATGCTTATACGTTTATTCATACTCCTAAACAATCTAATGAATCCCACTTATTTTCAGACAGTCGTGTTTCTCTCTATATACATATAAATTCTTTTATCATATTGATTATATCGATCAACTACATAATCCTTAACGTAATGTTTAACATATTTTTGAAAATGAGATTCTATTTGCACATATTTGAATATACTTCAAAATATTATATTTTTAAGAATTGTACTAGTTTATAAATTAGTAATCTAATATTTTTCGTTAAAAAAATGAAATTTAAAATTATAAATTCTTGCTATTAGCATGAATTACAAGCAAAACTTCTGTCTTGACAAAGATTAATTAATTCTTTTTAAAACTATTAATACTTAATGAATTAAATATTTCCAAATATATATTTTTTTAAATAATTTAACAAAAATTTTGATTAATGTAATTTTTCTTCGTGGAGTTAGTATATTTTTGCTTTTATACTTTTTCTCTAATTGTCGCCTATAAAAGAAAGTGTGAAAAATTTGAAATAACTTATGCACATTTGTATATTAAAAAATAATATACAAATTCTAGTCATCACTTTGTACATTTTCGGCGCATTAACTACATTTCCTGTCTATTAATCATTCCTCGATGAAGACACAAGACGATGGCAAAAAAAACTGACAGTCACACCGAGCGTGTTAGCTTCGCGATTACATCGACCGAATGGCGCGAGCATGTTTTCATACATTCGAGGGCAACCGAGATTCCTCGAGCGTGTCGAGATCGTTCTTTCAACGAAATGTATATGGATGCTTCGACGCTTATCGGTGTTTTGGAATGATAGACGGATAGACGATCTCACCTGTAAGAGTATGATCCGTCCGGCGCGGAGTCTTGCGATTGTCGCAGTATAGCGTAGTAAGGTCGGCCGTAATAGTTGGGATTATAATATTGGGTCGGCTGTGGAGTCGTAAACCTATTGAATTGTGCGTTGACCATCATTGTCAAGCCGAGTAGCAATATCTGCGAAATAATTATTAGTATGAATATTGAGAAAAAATTTTTAGAGGAAGGGAAAAAAAAAGAAGAGAAAGAAACTTGAATATATCACTTATAATAATTATTAAAAGGATAAAAAATATTTTTTATTATTTGAGAAGTTCTATAATTATAACAGCTTTAGTATAAATTACGTATTATTATTGTAATTGCGAAATATTATTTCACATTTGCAAAAAAAAATATTACTGACATTGTAGATTATTAGCACGAATATAAATATATATTGACAGATCCGGCGTAATTCGCGCAAAATTATATAATCTTATGTATTCTCATGCAAAAGGGCCGATTAAATAAATAGGTAGGTTGAAATAGGTAGGCAGTTTGGAACGTAGAAGAATTTCGATTCACTACATTCAAGTCGGCGCGGTTATGAATAATTATACGTATCCCATGCGTCATAATTCTCGTCTCACGCTTGTCGGAGGCTTCCTCCATTGTGTGTTGAAAAGCGAGGAGAGTTAAGTGATTTGCGACACAACGCGTAATATTTTTCGCGCGAGCTAACGAGAAAAAAAATGATTATAATAATAAACGCAAGGAGTAACACAGAAATCAATCTAACAGTGTCCGTGTAAAAATGTCACCCTCTCGACGCATTTCATTATAAATTGGTCGCACGATGCGATTATATCGAATAGAGATTATTTACGCGATACGAAACGGAATACGTATACGAGATTTCGCATCACAATTGTAACGAGTACTATCGTAACCATCGTTATTTTTCCGAGAATATTACAATTACTATTTGTGTACACTGAACGGAAATGACGAAATTAACGCCGATAAAATCTTCGTCTTCGTCCCAACCGATACGTTTGGTAAAAATATTCTCTCTCATTCCATAACAAAATGTGAATTTTGATAATTTCACAAGTACGATTATATAACTGATTGAATAACTTTCAGTGACAATCGGGTCGCCATCGTAAAATCGGGCGGTCGTAAAATTTCTCTACATCTTGCCACGATTTCATCTTAATTAGACTTTCGATCGAAGAATCTATTATATATTCATCCAGTTTAACAAAACAAGAGCATATTCTCACGTAAAAAAGATCAAGATAAATTGCCGATCATATACATCCATCATATTACACTTTCTGTTATAACATCGAGCAAAAGCATCGTAAAATATATTCGTTATTACTATCTTTCGTATAATGCATAATTTCCAAGTGTACGGAAAAACACGTATTCTAATTTTTTATAAATTAATTGACTGATAAATTCTTTCTTCTAAAAAAATTTTTTTTAAATAAAATACTAGAAAATAAAATAAAATCTTTATCGAACTCTGTTGACATTTCAAAAGAATTTGATGGACGACAAAAGACCGAATTTACTATAAACATGCACTAAAGATTTGATCAAATTTTGATACAATTTTGTTACAATAAAATATTTTAATTCTTACATTGTTTACGACCAAATTTTACTGCACTTGTGATTATTATCTTAATTACAAATATCCAGTATTAAATTTAATGAAAACATAGTAATTACGAATTAATGATTAATTAAAGTTATTACTCCTCCATTTTAATAATTATTCCGCGAGTTAAAAAAACGCGCGGAGAAGATTGAAAGATTACACTCACGAGGGTCTTCATGTTGACTTTTGGCGATATTCCGGAAGCTAGGCCAAGCGACTTTTTAACCGTTATCAGCGAACTAACGCACACTTGCGTGCCAGCGAATATTACACTACGTGTGCGAACCGTGCACTCAGATCTACCGAAAAGCCACGTACGAGACTCTCGTGTTAACTGCAGTTAAAGATGCGAGCTTAGCTGGGTCACGGAGAGGCTTTATATTCACCGAGACGCTCTGGTTGTGCCCCCTTTTTGCCCCGCCATCGGCCGTTTTCCGGAGGTTGAAGGGGAGAATAAATCTTGGACTTTACTCGCGTAATCCGCTAAGTAACCATAGGGTGGTGGATGGTGGTCGGGGCTTTCTGCGGTTAGACGATAGGTAGGTGGTAACCGATGGTTCCCCTCGCTTACACTCGCGTTTGATGTGTCTCTCGTGCATCCGCGTGCGCATTTCTGTGCCCACGTATCGCGATTCTCCTTAAACATGTTGCGCATACAAACTCGTTGGCTACATACAAGCGCATTACGCTTACAATGTAGGTATGAACACAAAGTAAATATAAACTATGAAATATAAGAACATGTATGTACTTAAAATACAAAACTTAAAATTACGAAATATCCTGAAAACTCTGATTTAAATAGAAAGAATTAAAAAATGACAGAAAACACTCCAACAGTATTTTTTTTTTTTTTTTTTTTTTTTTTTTTAATATAAAAAATAATATTTTTATATTTAAAAATATAGTTTAATAGTTCAAAATAATAATCCTATAAGTCGTGTTTAGAGTAGAGAATAAAATACATAGAGAGTACTGTATCTGTCGAATATATATCATTATTTATTATATATTGATTATATAATGTATCTGCAATATTACTCAACTCTGGCATGGGCCTTCTCACATATATTAAGCATGTCTGTGTAATATGTCATTTATTAACTGCTATTTATGTCTCACGCTTACAATTAGTCTACGCTTTTTCTCGCGCAGTTCTTAGACACCTCATATATATATATATCGTCCGCATCGTTTGGAGGTCGGAATGTTTGTATGCATGTTATTCTGTTATGAATTGAATCTGCATGCGCGTTTTTTTTCTCGTGCAGAAACTATTTGTACTAGTCTCGCGTGATGTACGCACCGTGCATATAAACTTATCACGCAAGAAATATATGCGCCAATATCTACAATTATTACGTTTGATCACACTTCCTCATGTAAATAATAATAAACATTAATAAGAAATTTTTTATCCTCCCTCTCGCTCTGGTTTAATTATAAAACGAAAGATGTAAAATAATCGATGATAAAAATCGCGAATAAAAAACATATATATTTTTCCACATTACGCACTTTATTCAAGTAAAATTTTAATTAAAGAGAGTATTTTAAGTGTAGGATGTTATCCTACTCAAAATTGAAATCCTACGTCTAATTAAAACGTACTTTATATATTGCATTTTGTATAAATCGAGCTAATTTTTCATTCGCGGAAATGCCCTTGTTACTTTGATGCATCCACGTGTATGCATGTACTTATATCCACGTACGTGTTACAAATCCGCGCGAGGAAATCGAACGGATGATACGTGCTTGTCGTTGGGAGAACTGTCATTATCTCGCTCGTCTCGTAACATCTTGGCCTTATCACGGGGTTTAGTTCGCCGATGCTGAATTCGCCACGGATCATCACAGGGCGTATTCCTTTCACCGCATCGAATCGATGCAACGGTGATTTGCCGTGGCGCGCATCGCCGATCCTTGCTACAAACCTCGGACAGAATACCGTGGTCGCATCTTTTGGCCCTTCAAGATCGATTAGGATGTCGTGAAACAATCTGCGAATTTGCCTGCCTGAATTCAAATTGTTTTAAAGCTTGCGGTCCTTCATACGTAATCACATAGGATTACAATGTTGAAAGAGAATATAATATATAAATTTCTCTTTCTCCTCAAAATAAATTAGCTTTAGTGTTGCTAAACTTCAAACATAATTAAAGATTCATAAATAAGATTCAACAATAAAAATAAACCAAATAAAATATAAGCGATCTTATAGATTAGTATCGTGGAGATTTAAATAAATTAAATATTAATTATAATATAATACATATAATGATCTCCTTCAAATACAAGTTACACAATTATAATATAAATTTTTTTCTTATAAATTATCCCTCTTTTTTCTTAATTGTAAAATTTAATATTATATCTAATAATTTTTCCTTTGAAAAAGATTGTGAATTTAATATAAAAAGTGGAGTTTTACACAGTCAATGTTTTTACTAAAACTAGGTCATTTCAAATCTTAGTTTGTACAAAAGATAAAAGTTTTTAAAATTAAATGATAAATGTTTCAATATAATTACATATTTGTTCTGCATTGTCGGAAGATCTCACGGATAAGTTACGCGTGGGTATCTTGAAACTCTGAATATGGACGCATAACTAATAAATAATTATAAGAAAATGATTGCTTATAAATATTTCATGCGCGATTTCTGCAATATGCCGTCGATAATCAAAGATATTGCTATTATGCAAAAAGATTTATATATATTTTTTTTGTATTTAATTAATTAATTAAAAAGCTATGTGGTATATAATACCTAATTCTTTTAAGAAAAAAATTTTATCGATTTTCTTTTATTTATTTATATTTATATAATGTTAGATTTAAGGAGGAACTATACAGAGCAAAAAGTTAGTAATATGTCTAATATATTTCAAGACTCATGAATTTGAAAATTGCACTTTTAGCCTTTTAAAACATGAAATTAATAATGAATTTGTGAATTAAAGATCTGCATTGTGAATTAAAAAATTTTCATTTTTATTAATTTTTATGTTATTATAAAATTTTCGTAAAACAGTCGCTATAAAAAAGTTAAATTGATACAAGATAATATTTACGATCTTATACAGTTTAACAAAAGTTTAATTAGTTAATTTGTTTGCATCTCGAATAAAGTGGGAATGCACATCAGGTTTTGCATAATATAAGTCTACGTAACATTTCTCTCACCCTTCGCTGAGTCAATATATCTCTCCTGCTTCGAGAATAATTCCAATAATCTCCTATATACGCGAATCGGATGGGGAATAGAGTGAGAACGCTAAGAGTACGTAAGAATACGCTTGGCGAACAAATTGAACTGAACAAAGAACGCAAGATCACTTGTAACGAGCGCAAGACGGTAACTAGGATGTACCAGTACATGTTTGACAGGTGGTATTTAAACCATTGGATCGACCGAAGGAATTCCGCCCACATGTATATATACATGCATATTTCCGAAACACATCGAGTAATGATGATATTTACAATTTCGCCACTAATCTCAGTGTTGGACTTGTAATGTACGCGCGTGGGTGTAATAGAAACAACAGTATGTACAAGGCAGTCCTGAAGGATTGTTGAACCTTTTATCAGGAATATCTCTAATTGCATACGGGACATCGCTAGAGACATGAATGCTCATGGAACGTAGGCGATACCACAAAATTATGGACGTCCTTTATCGACGTTTTCCGCGAAATTCGAGAAAATGTAATATAATCATCCATGCGTTGTGCAAATCTTGCAGAAGTAAAATTAATAATAATGCGATAGTAACAATATATCTCTTGCTACGTATGAATATATGTATTTGTATATAAGAATAGTGTGTATAGAAGTATGTGAAACAAATATTAAAATTAATAGAATCAAAGGGCGCTAAAAATAAACTTACTCCAATTTTTTTATATCTAATTTGATTAATTTTATTTTTAAAGTTAAGATATTACATTATTAATTAATTTTTGTTACTTAATTACACATAAACTCTTTTATGCGAGATATAGTCTAAACATGTATTTGCAGTTAAACAATATCTCTTGTCATCAGTCATATTTTATTAATTCTCGCAGTACAATCATGTTTTATTAATCTTCGAAGTGCAATGCTGTCATGTACATACTGTATTGTAGGGCAATTTTAACGAAACAATGACGGTCTTTTTTACCAACAAGCTCAAGCATATCTAGGATAAATCCTATCGTATATTGACTCGAACCTACCCTTTCTTTTGTCTCTTAGCTGTGCTTAGCATTCTACAAGTGAGAATCGTTGCATTGTTTGATATGACACGAAGAGATTACGCTTGCCGTAAACTCCGTGAATTACAGCACCAACCTCACATCAATAAAACAATTTGTATATCTATGGAATAAAGTATGCATTATCAATCTCAATCAGTTAATGAATTGCCACGCTTGACAAATTATATTACATTATTTTCTCTTTTGATTAAAATTTGCAATTTGCTTTAAGCAACGGGATTACTATGTTGAAAAATTTGTATATATTTTACAATTCTGAAGATATACGAATTATTATGCAAGCCATTCATTTTTGCAATTTAATGTTTATTCATTTTCATTCATTGCTTCATATTTATGATTTTTATTAGAATGATATTTTTAATGTCACGCTTATTGACTTTTCGCAAAATCTAACTATGCGTCTGACATTTGATTCGTTGAATAGGACATCGGGCGGGGTCTAATCGGAATATTTCGAGACGACATGCTTGACTATTCGCACCTCTTTCTCATTTAACTCTAGCCCAAGAGTACAGAAAGGTGTTACCAGAGAAAGAGAGAGCCTCAACAAAAGGCGGCGCCTTGACATTAAAATCTGTTCTTCCCGCGAGAAGCGCTGCCTTTATCGCGCGGTCGCGAATGAACGAGCGACGATGAACGTCGGGGACGGGGCGCGCACGAAAGGAGCAAAACACTTAAGAAGAATAACCTGTCAGTTATGCCGCTTCGGGGTTATCTAAGAAGAGGCAATCCGCCCTCGAATCTACATCTCTTCGATTCTTGAAAGAGATGTGTTTCTCTAGTGAAAATGAAACACCTTCCTGCGCTGTTTATAGCGCGCAGTGTTTTATCGGGCATAGAATATCTTAAATTCGCGTTACATCAATATCGGTTCTCTTTCATTGGGCAGTTTACTCAATCTTTAACCTAGATATGTGTAATCAAGTTTTTCTCTGTCTATATATTAAAAAATGTTATTTGTGTTTAAATATTCCAAATATAAATCTCTTTGAGTACAGAATGCTCCACAGAAATTTCGATCTTTTAGGATAATTTTAGGACAAATAAACAATCGATCTTTGTTTAGTCTCGTGTAAAGTTTTCGCAATGAAATTTGACGATAAGCTGTGAGAGCACATACATACATGTAATTGGACGAGACTGGAGAAAAGCAAGACATAATCTGCTAGTTGTTATGCTACGCGGCGTTAGAGCAAGAAGAGCGTAATCTGCCCTCAGATTATCTTGCATTCGTTCATTCGACGTACTAATTTTAAAACACTACTATGAATCATTTTTCTCTAGGCAATTGTAGGAACTTACGCTTCATGATAATTCTAGTCATCGTATGTACTGTTTCAATCATCATCTTAAGCACATTCGAGATAATCAAAATAGGATCTAACATGACTGCAAAATACGTGAAAAATTAATAGCTATAAGAAATGCTTTTTTAAATTTTTCTCGGCAATATTTTGATTTATTTCTGAAACCATAAATGTCACAGAAAACAAATTTATTATCACAAAAAAAAACATCGATCTATCTTAAAGACAAGTTAAAAAAAATTATTTTTGAAACATTTATAAATGATTACAAAAAAGTATCAAGTATTATTAATTTATTTTAAATTCACTAACTTATTTCCTTAGAAAATGATTATATAAAATTTAAAGGTACATAGTAGCTAATGATATTTATAGCCATATGGATATGTATATATTACGCAAAGTCGATCTCTCTTCCGACTCCGACATGAAGCCGTCAGCACGCATCGCTGTCGTGACGTTAAGTAATTATAATATAATACATTATATATATAATAAAGTATAATTATGTAATTGCGCGCACGATTTGGTAATAGCGTAAATTCACGTCTACCGCTAAAGAAAGGCGCATCCATATAATCCGCCCTCGATACGATCTGCAATTACCGCTATGGAGATCCCGTAACCCTTCTCCTTTCCGTCTGAGGAATTTCGCCTAGATCTCTCGCGATCTTCCTTCGAGAATACTTCTACTCTATCCAGCTCGCCATTATGAAACGAGTCGTATATTAATGGGCTGAACCTTCGGGATTTTTTTGATAGAAAACATGGTTATTATACTCCATACCGCTTATGTAAATGCGCTTTGTAATTTTGCAATGCAATGCGGACTGACTGATTTAAAGCTGTAATTATTCCATTTAGAAGAAACCTGATGTATTTATTTTATGTACAAGTGATCTTAAAGGCATACGGAATTAATTTAAAATATAATATTTTTTGTTATACTTTTAAACACATAACATCAGACTAAAGCATTTAGTTGTAAATTATGCAAAAGTTCATTAAAAAATTGTCTTATTAAATTGATTAATTTTATCAAATTATTATCCATGTTTTCACGAAGATTTCGCAAGAAAGAATATTATTATTCACGAGAATAGCTATTTTTATCATAAACATATTTCGTTTTAATAATGTTTTGTTTGCATCAATGTCAATTTAAATGCTTTAGTGATATTAAGAATTGATGCGACGCCATTATTGTCGACAGAATGGAGTGTTAATAAGAATGTGATGCGAACGATCACGTTCGTCGATCTTGATAGGAGCTATAAGTCTCCGCAGATGATAGCAAATAATCGTCCTCTCTCCTCCCCGATTATACACAGAGGGGAGGAGGTTTATTCAATAGATTCAACTCGCTCAGCATAATCACTTGTTGCTCTTCTCCAGCTGCATCAGCCATCGTGAATTCCCTCTTTCTCCGCATTGCACGACGCAATGCATCGCGGTGCACATTTGCCGCCCACCGACATATATCTTTACCTATTCTCATGGTATCTATCAAAACCGCCCACTGAAAATTCAATGATCAGAAACGCACACTCTCCTCTTGATATCCGCGCCTGTAAGAATGAGGGAACAAGATATTCTCTCTCTCTTTTTATCAAACCTTAATGCAAATAATTTTACAACTTTTTCACCCAAAAACTAAATTTTTTTATTATATAAGTACTTTTTAGTTATTTATACGTAATTTTTATGTCAAATTATGCCATATTTGAGCCATTTTTACTAATTAATAATCTACATCTACATCTCATCTATATCTACATCTTAAAAAATGTTCGTAAAAGATTGTAGAAATTGTAAAAATTTGTACATATTTTTTTACAATTTATTGCAAACTTAATATGAATTTCTATAATTTTTACTTTGTAGAAAGTTGTAATTTGCAGTTGAAAATTTTATTTTTTTTGTGGAAATATATAAATTTTTGTAAAATTATGTCCACCAGAAAAATTATAAATTATTACAAACATTTTTGTTCTCGCTAAGAATCTCGAAAATCGATTGACTCGATTGCTTGGTTCCGGAAAAAGAAATGACTCATTTGTTAATTAAGACATCGCGTTAAGGCCGGTATCACAATTTGTTCTTATACAGGGTGTCCGGTACTCTATCTGCTCACGAGTGTTGATTCAATCTTTACCGGACACCCTGTATCTAAGATCTTCTTAAGGGCCTTAGCAGAATGGCTGATTTGTAATTTTAAGACAAATGCACTAAGTCTTTGTCTTAAATAACGTACAATAACTGTCTTGTGCCTCAAGTCTTAAAGGTGTATATAAAGACAATGTTTGCAAGAAATATGTAGAAAAAATATAAAAGTCACAATTTTACTGCACGATTACTAATAACAGATGAACATTTTTTAAAACATTGTCTTAAAATTATAAGTCAGCTATTCTACTAGCAATAAGGGCCTTTGTCTAATCTTAGGTCGTCTTAAAATTTCATTCAGTCAATGAAATGGTCAAATGGAATCTTAGGACAATCTTTTTTACTTAAAATCTTAATAAAGAATGAGCTATAAATACCTAAGAGAACATCGATAATTGCGATAGTAATGCAGTCTTTTACAAAACGTGATCAGTCGCGATTAAGTATAATTAATCTTTACATGTGAAATATCGCATACATCTTTAGAAGCTGCTTTTAAATGTATAAAGTCAAACGAGATAATGAAAACATAAATGCAGTAAAATAATTAATATTAGTAATAATTAAAAAATTTATTATTACGAAATTATACGAAAGTAAGGACTACATATTAAAATTTAACAAAAGAATTGTTAAACATATAGTATTTTTTTACTTATTGCGTAATTAAAAATAACTTTTTGCATTACGTAACTTTTTGAATTGTTTTTAATTGCAAAATTGTTCCATTGTATTAAATTATTGGCTCTTAAATATCGATTAAATATCGATTGTAGTTTGTATTTATATAGCATGTTATCGATAATAAGATCGAGATAGTCAGCAGGATAAGAATCTCAATGGATGATTTCCCACCTGCGTGTTTTATTGTAAGACGTCACACGGGAAGCAGGGGATTATCAATCCTCGCCATCTTACCGTCTTCCTACCTACCTACGCAATGTTGCACCGATGCACATCGGTAGGCGCGAAAAATCGTTGCTACTTTATTGGCGAACAGTGCATATCGTAATATAGTGGAGAGATTTCCTAGGAAATATCCTCCACATTGATTGAAATTATGCCGCGATACGGTCGAGAATCTACTGAGAATGTTATTACATCGTTTGAAAGTCACATCTTAATCATTTGATCGGTGTTAATCAACGTTGATTGCGCTCTTCACGCGAAAATAGTAGACAGTATGTGTGACTATATATACAATATAATTATATTGCATGTTGGTACTATTACTATTATACAATTATGCTACTTCAAATTATGCTCACTTTTGAGAACATCTCTATAACAAGATGAAGCATTTGAAATTTTAATCTTGACGTTATTTGATTAAAAAATATAAATAAGATCATTTTTTTATCTTAATAATATTTTTTATTACACACATTATTCCGTCTATTATATATCAAGTTTTAATTCGATTTCTTCTTCGAGAATATACATTTTTAATACATAGAACTCTTTTCAAAAGTATTACCACGATATAATTTTCTTGGTTTTTAATCATCAGACATAACAATGTGTCGCGTAATAATGGATACATACAATAATAATTCATACAACGCAAAACGATACTCTAGCCTTGATACTAATTTTGGACGATAATGAATCTTATGTTGTCTCTTTAGATAATATTAATATTTATTGTCACACCTACATGTTTTTTTTCCTTCATATCAAGGATCTTTTATATTCTCGAAATTGCGTCGCCATACGTAAAATATAAGAATAATTCTTAGAAAAATGTTAACTTTAGAAGAATCACTAAAACCTCTTTTTTTAACATAAATACGCCTGGAAGCTCATATCTTTCATCAGTTCCCAGCATCTGCAACTATTTCTACCTGCTCTCTGTCCACAAATAAAAACTCTGATTATGTATATATAGACGAAATTGCTAAACTAGCTGTGTAACATAGTTATATTCATTGCGTAAGAATAAATGCCAGGGTCTTTCGATTGGAAATATCTGGCATATGTTTATAAAAATATAGTAAACGTACTATCCTATCTCGCGTCGTTTCTGCAGAATCCGCAAAGTTTACCGTGTTAAACAATTTAGAATTAGGATTTCATGAATTAAAAATAATCCAGAATAATGCGGCATGTCAATTAGTATATGAAAGTAAATTAGAATCAAATAAATATTTTTAGTATCTCTCTTCTGTGATATATTTTTTTACTAAATATATATTATTAAATATATTTTTATTAAATATATTTCTTCTAAATATATTATTATATTTAAACATATAAAGATAGATGATTTAAATACATATCTCTTTATATTTAAATTAAATCGTTTTTTTTTTATATATATAACACAGTGTTAGTTTACAAAAAGAATTATGTATAATTAAAT
The DNA here is from genome assembly GCF_047496725.1 of Anoplolepis gracilipes. NCBI lineage: Eukaryota > Metazoa > Arthropoda > Insecta > Hymenoptera > Formicidae > Anoplolepis > Anoplolepis gracilipes. The sequence continues at coordinate 15,733,640 of NC_132971.1, read as the reverse complement.
TTTTAATTATATTTATTAATTTTTTCTGTCATCTTTGTGCAATTTGCTATGCTTGACAAGATGCGATTTGTCGGGATATCAAATACATAGACTAAGAATTTTTTTAGGAAATGTTTTATTTATATAAAGAAAACCTATATATATTTGTATTTCATGGCTCGAGAGGTGTGCGGTTTGTCCGGAAATGTTGCTAAATATCATAGATCATGTAAAATTATACATTTAAGCGATGGTTGTTATTATCAAAAGAGTCGGGTTGTGGGTGAGCCAGAATGTAGTCGATGGCTCTTTGGATCTGCTCAGGCACAGGTGGAGCAACTGGCAAATGGGCACCCTGTGGGTGGTATCCATTTTCGTCGGCGGAGTACGAAACGGCGATCGGGCTGCCGTCAGGGGCGGTGTACTGATACTGACCCTGGGCGACGACCGCGTGTTCTCCCTTGGGTCCAACGGGCTGCGGCGAGCCCTGCTCGGAAGCAGAGATTCCGTTCTCGGTCTCATAGGCATAGTTGTAGGATCCCTCGGGGGAGATGTCCTGCGCTTGTCTCAGAATAGCTATCGGCTCTTGGTGCTGTTGAGCCACAGCGATGGCAACTAGAGCGAAAGATACAATCTGAAACAGAAAAATACGTAGGTATATAGTGACAATCTGTGAAAAAAAAATTTAATATAATAAATTGTTTAAAAATATATAATTATATAAAGGTGTATGTATATATTTGCACATATATTAAGTGATATATTTGCATATATAGCAAGCGATAATATAGAAATAATATAAAATTTTTATCGATGATTTAGAGTCTTGCTATTGCTGGATGTAGCAATAATTGTAAAATAGTGACAGAATAATTATAATAATAATTAGTAGACCAATACGGATTCTGAAAATTACTATGCACTATAATTGGAAGTTTTCTAAACGGACGGTTATTTATAATCGAACCATTATCATAATCAAATTATATATTATCAATTAAAAAAACTTCAAAAAGAAAGATCAATTAAATAATGTATTTTATGTTGTTTATGAATTGTACGTCGATTATATAAATTATAATTGGCCGGAAAGTACAGAAAACAAAAAAATGTTATTTTGCGCGCAATGTTACTGCAAAAAATTACAGGTTTTGTAGTGAATCCATGAAAAAGATCAGATATCATAGAAGTGTTAAATAATCCTGAGATAAGCAACTTAATAGTTCATCTATAAGCGAATAATTAAGGATCCGCCGTTTCTTAACACGAATCTCACCGTTGATTAGTTACATTTAATCTATTGTTGTGATTAATTATCTGTTCTTTCCTCAATTCATTAGCTAAGTGTTAATTAGATTATAACGAGATTATAACAAGCTGTTTCTCCGCAATAGTCAGAGAAGATTAAAGCTCAAATGGGAAAAACCAAGAAAATATTACATTCCGAATAAACAGTTAGCATTGATACATTAAAAAAAGATTCAATTTTTTAATTAAGAACATTCCAATATCTATAAATTATACTCATAAATATTAATTAAATTTGCACATACAAAAAATATTTAATTAAGTTTACTACATACAAAGAAATTTTTTATAAATATTTTAGACATTTAAACTTTTTTTTAGAAAAAATACAGTCAATTAAACTTTGATTATTTTTAACATTATATATTGACTGTAAGTAATAAAGGCTATGTAGCAAGCTTTACGATTGATTTACTTGTAAATAGAAGTACTGAAAGTAGTAAAGATAAATAAATAAAGAACTCACGAGAAATTTCATTTTGTCGAGTGTCTCGAATCTGTTGATCCTGGGTGATGAGATTTCGAGTGTGATTGCCATGAGATCTGAATGCGCTTTTATACGAAACCGTAGCCCCACTTTCCCTGATCATATAGTACCCGAAAACGAGAAAAAGCCTGGGTTTCGTTTAGTCATGCCGGGAAGAAGGACAAGGAGAAAAAAGGAGGGAGAGAAATAGAGTCGCCCGGCTCCATATAGAATCTTCTGCCAAAACTTCTGTCGACTTGACCTTTCAACGACTAAATCGATCGATTGCATAATAGCTCACAAATTTGTTAGCATTACTTGTTCAGCCGATGTCCTAAAGAGTTCATAGTTCATGTAATATAGAGTATAATTCAGGCAAAATTCAAATAGATGCCAATGATAACGTGTGTTCATCACTATTTAGAAAGTTTCGTCGATAATAAAATATCGTTACACTTTCCAGAAATCCAGATTTTTTTTGAATTTTTAAATCAATAAATTCTAATTTAATTCGAATACTATAAAGAACAACTACGATTTCATTCAAATTCACGAATAAAATTGTCAATTAATCGGATATTCGTAATTTGTGTTAGATTTCGAAGATAAAATTGTCTCTGTTAAAATTAGCTACTATTATCAAGTATTCCAGATAAGATTGCATAATTCTAAAAGATTTTACGATAAATCATTCTTTAACAAAACTTGCGAAACGCACATTGCATGCTCGCATATACTTCATTATCATTTTGATAAACTCAAGTATATTATTTTAAGAACTAAGAAAAATACATTTTCCCCTGTTGCTGATTTACAAATTGCTTACAGATCGACTGCTTGGGCATTAAATCTATACTAAATTTATATTTCATGCTTAACAAATTTTCTATATTTAATTTACAAATAGATAATAGCTTCATTAACAAATACAACATGTTAAATGACAAATACACAACTTAGACTCTTGAAATAAATTATATTTGTCAAGCAGCGTTTACTATAGACAATCGTTATCTAGACAATTTGGTAATCATATAAATTTAATATAAATAAATTAACATGAAAAATTTATATTACATTTTTTTAAAACAAAATTATTAAAAAAAAATCACTCAAAATTAGTCGAAGAATCTATAAACGAAAAATAATTTCAAAATTATATTCTTGTGTGTTGTAATATAGATAGTGGCAAATGGCAAAAGCATTAAGACAGTAAAATTAATGAAGACGCCTAAATATAAAATTATAAATAAAGAATGATTTATCAAAGAAAGAGACACATTAACAAAAGTTATATAAAAAATTTCGATTATGCTTTCTCTGTCTTTCTCTGTTTCTTTATTTGTCGGCACATAACTGCGACCTTTGTCATTATTTACATGGTTTTTCATTCTCATTATTTACATCGTATGAAAATATTGCGACGAAAATTAAATAGTACATATTGAGCCATAAATATAAAAAAAGCAATAAGTAAAGAAAATGTAAATTTTTATTATTCAGTAAAATATATTTTGAAAATTTTTTCATACTTTATTTTGAAATTATTGTGAAACATGAGTGACAGATATATATATTTATACATAATACATTAAAGAAAAAAATGCTTATGAATTTTGAAAGCGGAACTTCATATATTTGGAAATTCCTCGCCAGTTGATAATTTGTGAAGAGAAAGATCGAAGATGTCGGCATTGCAACATCGACCTTGCCTAAGAATAAATGCCTTATGTCTAAACATAGAAGGCCAGTCGTCTTTCTTTTTCTAACACGAAAAGAGGAGACGAAATTCTCACAGCACAGTCAGGAACAATCAAAGCGATTGCAACGGCTTGTCGGCGAACGAGCGCCAGAGGAACGAACCACAGGACACCGAAGTAAAAACGAAGATAAAACACAGAAGTCTTTGTTCTTTCTTCGGCAATATTACGCGCTCGTTACGTCTTTATCGGTGGCCATTACTCAAGCAAATTATTTCTGAATGAAACCTATGCTCGGCTATTCTTACGTCAGAATTTTCTGAATGAAATCTGGATCTAGTTCCGATCTTTGTGAATGAATGCAGTTAAATTTATTACCTGACATCAATCATTATCACGCATCATGCTTATTGATATTACGTTTTGGATCAATTTAATTCAATCTTTCAAGATTATTGTAATAGTTTATATTATTTATTACATATCTTTATTACAGATATTTTGGTGAATGAATTAATATTACTTTAAGTTGATTTCATGATATTTCGTATAGACAATTATAATTTATATCCGATACTGTGAGAAAGTACGTATAATCAATTCTCTCTTTGAATTAGACAACGCAGTGTGAATACATCTACCATAAATGTCGCTATGACAGCTTAATTATGTGCGATAATGGATTGCTATAATGTCAGAATTCCTTGAATTAATTTTTCCACTTGCAAACTACCATATGATATGCTCATTACTTATTTTGATGAAAAAAAGGATGCCAATCAATGTGTCCACAGTTACAATGACAGTACGTCAATGCAGCAGTAAATTATTCTGAAACATTAGCAACATCAAAAATTTAATACTGATGATAATGAAAATTTAATACTATAAATAATTGCTTTATCTATATAGTTTAAATAGCGTTATGTAACTATAGAGATGTACTTTTCCGTACATTTTTTCTTTTTTCTTCTTTAATTAAAATATACATATAATTTAATTATATAAAATTTCTATGTTATTTGTGACAGTATTACTCTAAAATTTATATTAGATTAATTTTGGCTAAGAGTTCACGAAATTAATTTTTATGAATTGATAGCAGTCTCTCTTTTCTATAAAAACCTTAAATATTAAATTACTATTACATTGATATAATTATCAAATCATGTTGAGTATCTATAAAAAAAAAAAAAAAAATGGCTACCTTTACGTGATTCTCAATGCCAAAATTAATCATACAAAATTATTCATACAGAAATAAATATTACTTTTTCTTCTATATTATAAAAATATAGCATTGGTGTTAATTATACGAAACTAAATGCAAACTATTTTAAAAATCAGCAATTAACATGTTTATAACTTAAAAAACTAAATTATTTGCAAATAACGAGATCGGTAAGGTGTTTTAAGCATCTATGAAAAAATGAAATAATCGTTCCTCCGAAGTTTTCTGTGGCAGCCATCAAACAAGGATGAATAACTAATTCTATCGTTTTTATAACACAGCAGATATTTTAATTTATCACTTTGTGCGCATATTTTGTCAAGAAATCAAACGTCTGCTATCAAATCTTCCGGAACTTCTTATTAGCACATGCTAATCTTATTAATCTTGTTATCCTTGTAACTAGTTTCTTCGAGGTCGTAATAAAACGGAATTCGCAAACGTCATCAAGCGAAACGAAATAGTCTTCACGTGATCACATAGATTCGAAACTATGATCAAACTATGTGATTTCTAAATTTTGATGTAAATTCTAAACATATTAGTTATTTAATTATTGTAACATTTCTAACTATTATTTAATATATTTCTTTAAAATGATTATATTTAATAAGAGTTTGTATATATGTACTAAAAGATATGATAACAATTATAAATAAATATATATACAGGGTGTCCGGTAATGCGTAAAAAATTTCTCGTGTACAAATAGAGCAGATCAAACTGAACAAAAATCCTTTATCATTTTGCGATTTTCGCAATAATTATTGAAAAATTAATTAAAAATTATTGACCAATTCGCGCAAATATATTAATGCTCTGCGAAAAGACAACCCGCTGTCATGCGGTTATTATGCGTGCCACTAGCAACCGCGTGACAGCAGGTTGGCTTTCTCCGCCACGTGTTAATACTCACACGAATTGATCGATATTTTTTAATTAATTTCTCAGTAATTATTCCGAAAATCGCAAAACGATACAGAATTTTTTTACTGCAACGAACCATTGATTATCAAACTTTAAAAAATTCAATAGCACAAACCGTGTTGTTTACAAGAAAGATGCCAGATTGCTGTGAACTTTGTTTACATGTCAATAGTAGTCAGTTTGAGCAATTCCTGTGTAATTACAAAAAAAAAGGTAAATAAACACTATAGCAATGAGATGTGTTGTGTGCGGCGCGTACTTGCGCGTCGCGTACCGGCATAACAAAGCGACGTTGACTCTGTGTTGCCTAATAAAAAATACTCATTATGCCTTCTTTTTATCACCTCTTAAAGTGCCGCGGGCTTTTGACACACCCTGTATATAAACAAAAAGGTTCAAATATAATAAACCAAGGTAAATAATACATATAGTTTTCAAGAATGTTGAAATGGTTATCATAAATCAAGCTAAACAAGGGCTTGAAGGAGCAAATAAGCTTGAAGAAACTAAAGTACAAATAAATAAATATTCAAAATTTAAAAATGAATACGAAATTTAATACATCGAAATATTATAAAATTATAAATCTCAAAATTATATAAAATCGAGATATAAATGTACAAAGAAAATTAAAATCATAAATAGAAATAAATAAAATAATGGTAAATACAAATAAGCAGACAACGAAGATTACAAAAAAAAAATTAAAAATAAATACAAACATAAAACATAAAAAGAAACTTGACTATATTTATTTATTTGTACTTTAATTATTTGTTCCTTCAAACCCTTGTTTACCTTGGTTTATCAATAACAACTTCAACATTCTTGAAAACTATATACAAATATAAAAATTATATAAGTATAAATATACAAGAATTTAAATTGTTATCATATTTTTTACTACATTGTACAGGCTTTTATTTTATAATTGTCACGTTTATAAAAGTTTATAGTAACTAATTATTATTTTATATGTTGACTTAGTTACAAAATAATTTATATTATTGTATATAATAATTTATATTGTTTCAAAGTAACTTATTCACTATTTGTAATTAAAAAGTTAAATTAATGTGTTTCTAATGTGTTTTTTTATATATACAACGTTTTCTCGTACAAATACATTTTTAATAAATTTAATTATTTTATTAAGACTATCAAGAATAAACATTTCATTACACATTATTAAGTCATTTTACTTGGATAAGTACTTTGGATAAGTAGCACACGCCAAGAGATAATCGTTATTATTTACGTAATATAATCTTAAATAGGTCCTAAATAACGGCGAATGAAATAATTATTGACTAGATGAAAAAAAACTCGTTGAAAGAACCACTGAGTTAAACATCAGAGCATCATCAAACGTCAACAAACATTTTAGCATAGAATCGCGTGATATGGCATAAGGCACGTTTGAACCAACAATTACATAAGACATAAAATCTACAGACCTCACGATTCTATGCACGAGACGTGACAGCTGTTAAACGATCAAGCCATGCGTTTAATAAGCGCAAAACCCGTTATTTTGCACTCTTTGACGTGATTAACAAATATGCATTCGTAATTTATGGTTGTTCTCTTATGTTCCCACTTGTATTTACTACTTAGCCTTTGCACCAAATAAATAATTACAGGAAATCATAAAAATCGAAATCTGGTAAAAGTCATTAGTCACAATCATTTTTATTTCATATTTTCAAGATTTTGATCTAATGTTGAATTTACTATTTATCGAGATTTGAGGTACTAATATTTAATTCAGAATCTTAATAGTTATCTAATATTTAAGCTGATTCTTTGAATGTATAATATTATTCTTGTTTGGGAATTTCTAGCATTATTTTGACTTGAAACGACACTATATTAGACAATGCTGTTATTTAACATGTGACTTATTATAAATGACCATTGCAATATTATAAATTATAATTAATAAATTAAAATATTATAAATTGCATTGTTTATTATACATGTTTCCGGGTTAAATAAACTTCTGGCCAAACTTAAAATATGTGTTTAGGACCTCAAAATAAAAAAATTTTTTTCTGGAAGTATGCTCGCAAACGCTTTATTTAAAAGGTATTGACTTTTTGAGTTACAAAGTTATAAAAATAAATAATGTTGAAATAATCTAGGTTTATCCCCTTTATTACTTTACAGTAATCAAACATAAGCCTAATGACTAAGTCGATGACGTTTTTTTCGTGTATTTATATCTTGATTTTATGTAATTTTAAGATTTATAATTTTATGATATTTCGACACATTAAATTTCACGTTTGTTTTTAAATTTTGACTATATTTATTTATTTGTTCTTTAGCTCCTTCAAGCCCATGTTTATCTTAATTTATGATCTTCGATCTTCAAAACAAAAAGAAATATTTCAACATTATTCCTTTCTATTATTCTATAAATTAAGAAGTCAGTGGTTCGTATTCTGAGCTCACATTTATCGCTAAATGTACCTCTAAAAGTGTTTTTCTATATGTGTTTGTATAGATTTAGAAGCGCATTTAGTCATAAGAGCTCAGAATACGGGCCAGTATCTTTTGAACATTGAAATACTAAGTTTATAAATACTCTTTACTTTACATTACAGTAATTAAACACAAGCCCATCAGTGTCCTTCGACCTTTAAAACAAAAGAGAAAATTTCGACATTACATATTTTTTGAATGAACCATTTGTGAGTATATTTCCAGAGGATTTTTTTTTTTTGTTAGGTCTTATATTTCAAGTTGGCCATTTAAGGAAGTACCCTGTATAACAAGCATATATAACATTTATATAAGATATAATTTAACTATTTAAATACAAAATATTAATATATATTTAAGTATTAAATATATATGTTTCTGCTTATATGTCACAATATGTTCTTGTACATATATGTATACAGGAACGAGTTTCTAGTATATACTCTTTGGTATATATAGATTTTATTAACGTAGTGTGTACAGAAGACTTTAGTAACGATTGTTTATTTCTTGTTGCCAACAATTAATATTTTTAATTAATTCTAAAAAATAATAAAACAATATAAGCATTGTTGTGAATGTTAAAATGCCTCCTCTTGGTTGCTAATCAAGTGACGTGATTAGCATTTGAGTCACATTTACATGACTAGATAGTCACATTTATTCAAATGTCATTATATGATTTTAATCCTGTTTCCAAATCTTTAGAAAGATTCTTCTTTTTTCTTAATAACAAACACGAGCACAAATTAAAGTTAAATTAAATTTTGATATTTATTGCAATCACATGTAATTAGTATATTTTCATTAAAATGTATTTGTTTTATAATGATTCTTGATTTATAAAATTTAAAATGAGCACACATTTTCAGGGTATATTTTTTATCATATATACATATAAGAATAAAATAATACAAATTGATAAATGTACAATATAGTATTATTATTATTATCAGAGTAATTAAAGTCATTTTATGGCTATATGACATCACATTTTTAATTAAATATAATATGTTGTACATAAATATATTATACATATATTATATTTATAAATATATTGCATTATATAGTACATTACAGTACAATTTGTAAAAGTTTATAAAATTTTTATGAATTATCTGTGTGAATTTTATAGATTACATTCCGCAGCGCCTTTACATGGTGATCAAAGTAGCTACATAATCGTTTCTCAATTTTAATGATAAAATAGATACCTAAATTATCTATAAACAGTATTGTTTTGCTAACTAATATTAAAATAAAAAATGCACAATATTTCTATTTATATATATTTATATGTTTAGAAAATTTTAAAAGTCATTAAAACAATTGCCCCATTTAAAAATATTTATTATAAGCATAATAAAAAACAATGGAATTTCTCTCTATACGATTAGATATAATAGAGAAAATATTAGCAAAAGGAATTAAATGTTAAATATTAAATATTAGGAATACGAAAAAAGAGAAATTTCTTTTTTTTTCTTATTCCTAATATTTTCTCTATTGTGCGTTGAACTTTACACATCTGTCAAACGATTCGTTTATACATGAAGCAGGATTGGGTTGCATAGATACAGGAGATATTATCTACTTACTATTAGACTTTAAAGAATTTTTAATTAATGTAAAAAAATAAAACTAGTACTAATAAAAATTTTTTTCTAATTTTTTTTCTAAAAAGTCTTAGAGTGCGTTTGTAGTTTATCGAATTTTACCTTGTCAAACCTCAATATCCGGGATTACAGTAATCACTATTATTACATTAATCTTGGGAAGGCATGAAGTGCAATTATGCACAATGATTTTCTTAATAATTACAGTACAAATAATGCATTAACTTAAAACCTTTTTTGCGTGACTAAAAGTCCCCATTATAATTCATGAATCGTAGCCAATTAAGCACGACTGTGTCTGTACAACATTTGACAAGTTTAATTGAAAATAATATTTATTGTTAGTTAAAAAAATAATTAAATTACGAAATATTTGTAATATATGTTTCTCTTTTTTTAAAAAGCAAACATAAATCGAACGCGATTTTATTATGAAGCAAACTCAAATATTTATGTTTAAATTAAAATTTTAATTCGGAGCACATACAAAAATGAAATAATGTAATACAAATAATGCATATTCATCTATGTTATATTTATCATCTTTCAGTTTTTAACAACTTTAGAAAAAATACATAAGTTTTAAATTATTTAATTTTTTTTTTTTACAAAATTATTACTCTTCAAGACAATCAAGTCCCGTTCATAAAGATTACGCAAAATGTTAAATTACTAAGATTCCTATTCTTCCGGGATAATTAAATTTGCCCCAAAAAAGAAAAGAAATCGTATTGATTCGCACTGCTTATTATCTCAATTACTGACTACCATGGATTTATCTTTTAAGGAAACGCACGTGGGATTTCGTTTTTAAAAACATACCGCGCAACTCGCCGATTGACTAGCCGGCATGGGTTGACAAATTACAAATTACTGAGCATGCGCGTGTAGATAATGGTGGGAGGTGGGAGGTGGGAGTAGCACAAAAGCGAGCTTGTGGCCTGGCGTCTGGCTGTAGTCTAGCAGCGCTCAGTTTACGCCGTACGTTCGGCATGAAAGGTATGGTTGGTATATATAATACAAGATATACGAACAAAAAAGACTAAGCTCGCATTCGTGTACATAACGTACGCGTTGCGTGACTTTCATCTCACACTTATGATCCAGAAAACGTGACGACACACGAACAGTCCAGACGGATTCCGCGATGTCGCGTTAATTTGACGGATTAACCGGTACGCGTCTTGGTGGATGCGGCCCGTTTTCGCGGTCTTGTCGCTCTAACTGTTCCAACGCGCCTCACTTCAAAATTCGTAAGTATCTTATCTCTGTGATATAAAAGAATCGCGCAATTTTTAATCCTGCATTGTTTTGATGCCATTTTGACGTATAATCTTTATCGATCTTCTCATAAATATATCTATTGTTTTGGTTAAGAATTATTTTATTTTTCTTACATTCTACACATTTTGACTCTTTAAAAGTTTGTAACAAATCTATATTAAAGTAAAAGCGAGAGAGAATTTAGTATTTATTAATATTTCTCTCTCTTCCTCTTCTTCTTCTCTCTCTCTCTCTCTCTCTCTCTCTCTCTCTCTCTCTTTCTCTCTCTCTCTCTCTCTCTCTCTCTCTCTCTCTCTCTTGCTTTCTCTTTCTCTCTCATAAAAGATTGCACTTATCAAACTTTATTAAACAAACAAGAGAAATAAAATTTTCGTCAAACCAATGCAAAGTTAATCATGTCTCGAATCATCTCATGATGAACAAAGAACAGGTGTTTTGTCACATGTTGAAACTACTATAAATTCTTAATTCTGGACTATAATAAACTATCTATTTTATAATAAAAATTATTTACAATGTAACGATATTTATAATTCATTATAAATATTTAAACAATAACTATCTAATTATAACAAGAATAAAATTTAATAATTTAGATAAAAAATGTGGGTTCAAAACAAAAACGAACAAAACAAACACATTGTGCTCCGCCTTCTTCTCTTTCGGTTGCTGTTTGTATGCTCTTTGTAAGGTTAATTAGCGAAAAGATAGCAAACGCCGGATGCGCACGCATCCAATTGTATTCTTAGTCTGTATCAGACAAACCATGACTTTGATAAACAATACTTGTTATTATAGTAATATTTAGCCACAATGTCAATATTTAATATTATATTTAATATTATTTTAATACTGTATTATTTTCATTCTACATTAATTATAAGTTGTAAATGATAAAAAAGTAATAAAATCTTCAAAAAGAACTAATTTCCATAAATAATATAAATAAAATTTCTGATTAAAACTTTTATTAAAACTATGATAAATTTTGTGGCACTCTATCTTGCTTTCTGAGAGATATGCGATTTTGAAATATCGTAATTTTCTTACTTATTTGTATGATCCGTAATTATATAGTATAGAAAAGATTGCTTCAGTAATCTTGACTTTGATATATGTGTCAAATCATGATTTTGAATAACCTTCAAAAGGTTTTATTTGTCGGTTGTTCATTAAAAAGATGTCGTTTTAAACATAAAGACAATTAATGATGCAGATGTTTTTCATTAGATTATTAGTATTTTTTATAATGTAATAAAAATAACAGGATTGCAAATTTTTATTGTGCAACGATTCATTACGCAAGTTATTAAACAAGATAGTGACTTATTGATAAGAATCAGTGTGTAATGAAACACAAAGCACATCATAGTTATTTAGCTTTATTTTCTTCATGTCATATCGCATCATATATCACATATAATGATATTATATATCATTTATATATCCAATCTAATTATCTTTCCATTGTTAACTGTTTCCTTTAGACGATTTTATTTAAATAATAGCTAATTATCAGAGTAAAGTTTGAAGTACATATATAAATCAGTTTTATCCAACAAGTAAAAAATTAAAATAAAAATAAATTAGTTTTATTTAATTGATAAAATTTTAAATCATAATATATTGTTAAAGATTTTGCAGAAGAAAGAAAACATAGGAAAATTACAATACAATTTTAGTAATTATGGCACATGCTAATTAGAAGAGAAATTACACACGATATTTTTATTCAATAATATGTATATTTTACAAAAAATTGTAATTATTATTTTAATGCATAAACAAATAATCTATTAACAATAGAACAAATATCATTTATAATTTTTATATAGAGTAAATAAATGTAATATAATAACTATATATAATAAATGTAATATAATAATTAATTTTGATAAATATTTAGATTAATCTCTATCCCACGGATCATTTTCATCTTTATTTCATATGGTAGGGGGTACATTCCTGAGTAATACGCACTTTCAATTTTGTAGCGGTCTCTCTTGCTTTCTGAAATATGAAATTTTGAAATATTGTAATTTTCTTATTTATTTGTATTATCTGTTATTATACGACTAATTATAGGACTGCATTCCAATATTCACTGCCAGTACTGAAATTATCTATACTGTACGTGACATAAATTATAGATTTTCAGTACTAGCAGTGAATATCGGAACATATAGGGGAAACAGCTTCACTTTAACATATGTTGTCAAAGTCATGATTCTTCCTTCAATGCTGTCGTTTGTTGTTTATTAAAAAGTTATGAACAAAAGAATCTAAATAAATTATATATATCTAATAACATTTAATTTTTACGAAATGTCTAAATCTGTGTGTATTCTTTAACAGTAAGATTTTATGTTGGAACTTCGTACGATAGTACTAGGCTGATAATAAGCCTTCATAGTTCCTACATTCTCGAGATTTATTATTTTTATCCAAGTGAGAAGATACTAAGGAAGATACAGGGCTCTATCTTCCATTCTTTTTTAAGACTGGAAAATACATGCTGGAAAAGAATATTCATAAATAAAAATAACAAAACTTGAGAATGTAGCAACTGCCAAGGCTGACAGTACTGCGTGGAAGGTCCAATGTAAAATCGATTTTACAGATTAAATAAAAAACTACCAATTTTTATATCATATTAAATTATATTTATTTTATAATCAATACAAAAATGTACTGATAATGACACAATAGTGAACAAATGTAAGCAAAAAAATATAAATATGTATCAGTACAAATATGAACAAGTAGGATAGAAAAAATTATACGCAAATAAGTATGAAATCAATAATATTTCAAATTCGTTGATACACAAATAAGTATGAAAATAACGATATTTCAAAGTCATATATCCCAGGAAGAGAGAACATTATAAAAGTGCGTATTACTCAGGAATGTACCTCCATTATATGAAATAAAGACGAAAATAATCCGTGAGATGTAAATTAATCTAAACATTTACCAATATTTTAATGTCATTCGATTTTCAGTTTTACAATAAATGTAAAAAAAGTATTTCTCATGTAATTTGTGCCTACTGTAATTTTCTTTATGCGAGAAAAATAATTTACAGAGATAAATAAAGATCTTACAAACAATGCGTATAATATACATGTTTTACATAATACTACATAATAGCAAGTAATAACTGTTACGTTTGCACATACTATCTACCGCACAAAATAACATTGAGTATCTGCAATACGTGGTTTTGTTTCAGAAAGGACGCGTGTGAATATGCAGATAGCATTGACATGTGTTTTACACATGATGGGGAGGGGGGAATCATTTCTTTCATACACGCTTATGAAGAACTTCTTTGTGTTTAGTAGCACATATAAAATAAAAACATCTGTATAAAAGAAAATTTAATCTCCAACCATCTTTTGTGATTCTAAAAAATAATTTATTTTTGCAAATAATCTTGCGTACATTTTGTCAAAAAAAAGTTTTGTGATAATACATAAAAATCAAATAAAAAATTTTTAATTTGAAAGTATAAAATGCAAACTCTGTATTTTTACGGTACATACGCGATAGATATTTTATTCTGTATTTGAATTTTTTAATTTTAACTTACATGATTAAAACATTACGGATATCGCTTCGTAAATTTTAAGTATAATGTTATACTAAAGAGTTTTGATCACAGCAGCTTTGAATAATAAAATGAGATATCTAATTCAAATATATTTAAATATGTAATAGATCGTGCGTATATGCTACGTGGTCTGGAACTTGAAGTAGAGAAATTCGAAAATCAGGAAGCTCTTCTATCTGATCATTAGATCACGTACGCGATGCCCGCAGAATAAGCACTTTTATAGTTTTCTTTCTCTGATAGAAATGCATTCTTGTATTATAATACAACGCTTGTATTATAATACAAGATTGCATTTCTATCAAATTATTTTTATTTATGAATTTTATCAGATATTATTTTCTTGCACATATATCACACATTTCTTAGATATATCTTGCAGAATATATCTTTAAATTTTTTTATATTTTAGAAATTTTATAATATGATTTTTGAAAGATCAATTTTGAACATTTACAATATCAATTTTTATATGAATATTCTTTATTTTAGCATAAAATTGTATCATGTATATGCAGAATCATTAATAACTCCATGTATGTATTATGTATTTAATATTATAAATTTTTATTTAATATTGAAATTTAATTTAATCTTGCTTTAATTTAAATAATTGAAACAGTGAATACGTCCTATTTTAATATAAAAAAAATTTTATCGAAGAAAATTATATTTAAATTCTCAAGACGATACTAAAAACGCACAAAAGTATCAGCTTTGATTAATTCAAGAAGTAAAGATTTAAGTATAGTTCTCGATATAAACTAACTGGTCACAAGACTGAATATTTTTTGTCTTAAGTACGTTTAAAAAGCAATCAGGTGGTAATTTCACTTTGATAACGGAACATCAAGCAATGTACACCTGCATTGATATGACACGGTCTCATCGCACGTATTACTTCATTATTATCTAGATACTACTTAAATGCGCAGTAAATTAATGCGATATCCATGTTTTTTCGATCAATTTGTAACCGATTATAATGGACAACAGTTATAGCGTGCCATATTTTACATACGTGTTCAATTGCGAAATTAAATGATTCGGCTGTTTGTCGCGAATGTTGTTAGAATATTGACGCAAGAGCGGTTATTTGCAAAATAACTTTTCCTACAATCACTATAAAAACAGCATGTAACATTATATGTAAAAAATGTTTGATAACGAATATTTATATAACTGATAAAATTGCTTGTATTAAATATTTTCGATGTAATGCTATCTACAAGCATTAAAGCATACAATAAATATCATCACATTCATCATAAATTAATCATTAATTGTTAAAAATTTTATTTCAAGTTTTTATATTAAAGTATTAACGTGATATAATGATTGAAGTAGCCGCAGTAAGTAAAATCCGTGATAAAAATAAAGTCCACATATTCAGATAGAAATAAAATGAATTCTACCTGTCAGAAGATTAACTTTTTTTTTTTTTTTTTACTTTATATGTCATAGAATTATATGCATATGTAATATGGCAGATTAAATAATTTAACAACAAGTTAATTGAAATAATTCAATAAATAAATACTCGTTAATAAATCAATCTATATCTAAATAATTGATTTCAATTTAATATATAAGACAGCTGTTAGAGTAAATGTGGATGCCTAAAAAACAATTCTGAGGGTTTCATTTAAGTTACCAATGGCGATGGCACTCAGTGACGTCACGTTAAGAGAGAGCGAGGAGCTTAAGTAGGTTATAGGCGACGCTGTACTGACACGAGAAACGATTGGCTATTGGTCACAGAACGTAGTCATGAACGAACCGTCGATGAATCGAGTTTACTCAATGTCACATAACGAAAAAAATAAGAGATCCCAAATTTATATCTGTTTACATAAATTTTTAGGTCACTTGTCACTCTTCGCGTGCATATTAAGATGCAAAGCATCTTTATACATTCGTGAAGGATAAGAGGAACCTTGATTACCTTTGCAACTGCTTGTTGTAACACTCGAGGGAAATTACAATTTTTTATTTTATTGTCTGTCAAAAAAAGATGTCTAGTATAATTTAAAAGAGACAACATACAATTTCATTTTTACTTTATTTTTAAATTCAATAATGAATTAAACGAAATATTAACGTAATGACCAGAAATTATGTTACTCAATATCGCATCGTGTTACAAAGTTGCAAGATGAAGCACTTAAATTTCGTAAGCTGAATTTTGAGCCAAATAAAAATGATTATCAATAATATAATCAGAAATGTGGTTATGCTGTCCAGATAAAAAACATGGATTATGTATAAAAATGTTTAATGCTAATATAAAGTAGGCAATTGTTAAGAGTTTTATTTCTCCACAGAAATAAAAACAATCTAATTCACTCATAATAAAACTATTATCTAAATAAACTCCGATACACTAAATAAATACTATACACATAAAGCGAAATAAATCATATTGTAACTGATATAATAGTATTTAAACAAGCAAAAAATTTACTGAAAAAGGAATGGAATGATTAAAGTTGACGAGATATATTGTTCATTGCTTGCAACAGTTGCATCTTTTTGTATTCATCGAGGAAATATCTCAGTATCGTTTCATTCGAATTTAATACCTTTAATAGGAAATCGTACGAATATAAATCTGATTGATGACTGTTTGTCAATAAATAAATTAACAAAGGATTTCATGCGAAAATAAAAACAAATCTTTTGTGAACTTTTTACTACTTATATGTTCTGTTTTACAATACTCTCTCTGTGATTAAATTAATAAATTTATGAAGATAAAGTATTTATGGTAGTTAAATTTATCAATGATATAAATTTATAAATTTTACTTATATTTTATTCATAATAATTATATTACATTGAGTATAAATTGTGTAAATTGAAAATACAAAACTTTATACATTGAAAAAAATATCTGGAAGTTAAAACACATATGAGCTTTTATGTAATTAAATATTTTTTTTAATATTGTTAAAGAGCAAGAATATAATTTCGATGTTTTTAGCAACAATCAAATAATATTATTTAATATTATTTTTTTAAATAATCTTTTTTAAATTCAACTTTTTCAAAGCAAACTTTATAATTAATTGAAAGATTTTGATAAGTATTTACATATTTGAAATATATTTATTGGAAAATTAAA
Source organism: Anoplolepis gracilipes (assembly GCF_047496725.1). NCBI lineage: Eukaryota > Metazoa > Arthropoda > Insecta > Hymenoptera > Formicidae > Anoplolepis > Anoplolepis gracilipes. The sequence goes on along the minus strand of NC_132971.1, from coordinate 15,715,902 downwards.
TAAATGAATACTTTTTTTTTATTTGCATGAAAAAATTAAAGTTTTCCTCTTTATTTAAGCTGCAGAAACATGATTTTTTATTATGCGAGAAATCGTGAGTCCACGATGATTCAACAATTATCTATTCAAACACTATGAACAACGTTACGTGGATGTTTTCAAATTAATGGAAAGTTCGATGACAAGGAGAAAGAGAAATGTATAATGTCAGCGCGCATCTTTATTTGTTCGACCAGTATGCGTTGCATCCACTTCACAGCTTTTCTCAAAAGTCGTATATAATTTTGTTTCTCACCGATCGACAGTACAACGTCGATCTGTGGCCTTGTTAAACGAGAATTTTGAGTTCGAGTCACGCAAGTTGCATATTGCAGGAATAAATATGTATATTGCATAACTATATGTGTGTAACAATTGCCAGCCCACAAAATTTTAATTTTTCAATAAATAAAGTATTTAATACTTTTAATTTTTTAAATAAATATGTTTAAAAGATATGTAAATACCTATCAAAATCTTATCTTTTAATTAATTGCAAAGTTTGATTTAAAAAATTGGATTTCAAATAAATTGAAAATTAAAAAATATGTATACATATATCAACATACAAGATCGTTAAATAAAAATTATATTTCTGACATGATATTTATAATATTTATAACACTTTATATATAATTACCTTGCTATTGTCACATCGCAATCAATTATAATCTACAATCTACATTAAAGAAAATATTGAATGGCCAATCGTCGGAGTGAAGGCACTCGTTTAAGAAACGCGACATTATCTGTCGTCAATTAAAATTCAGCAAGACGTGCACACAAATTACTGTGACAACAGCTGACAGCGATAATCAATCCGTGCGCGATGCGTGTGCAATATATTATTAAACATCTCTACGTGCACATTTTCTAGCCGGGAGCATAATTTCTCGCGCACAAACTCTCAATATCTCTCCATTCACGCTCTTCTCTGTACCATTCTTTCTATGAAACACCGTCGTTTCTCTTCTTTTCTTCGAGTTCTGTATAGAAATTTCTTCAACATTCAAATGCTTTTTAATACTCCGCGATCCTGATGAATTTGGCCGAAAAAATTTCACCTAAGAGAAAACTTCGTCCGATCGATTTGCAATAGTTTACATTGGGGAATAATCTTGTCCGATGGAAATATTAGTCAAGTTTGAACTCTCACATATGTATGTTCGATCGATTCTGTAAAATGTAGACCGCTTTCTTAAACAAATCAGTGAAATCTATAGATATATCCGTTTTGCATTCGCTCCATTGCGTGATACATCTCATTGAATTGTGTGCATTTTCCTAAATAGAAAAGATACATTTCAGCATTGCGTGCGAAGAGATTTCTACATCTGTTACATCGAACGCATAAGTAAAAATACTGACGAAAGTAAACACATTAGCAAAATTATTTCTTTAAGAGGACATCAAAATGTCAAATAAAATATTGCAATAATTTATTTATTATGGCTAGTTATTTTACTTATTTAGTTTTTTATTTATTGAAAATAATAGAATATAATTTTTTGCCTGTGGAAAAATATTATTCCTGAAAAAATTATCTATAAATCGTATATATTATGCAAGATAATAATTAAATAAGAGTAATTAAAGTTCACCCGATTTTGAAATTATTGCTTTTAGTCTCAACTTTGAATTTGTACATAATTAAAGTCTCTTTCTCACGTTTTACGTATGTATATTTTCTCGTTAAATAGAAATTCTCTGAATGTTTTTTTGTAATGACTCGAATAAATATTACACTCTTGACAAATATCATAACTCTTAATCGTTTCGGTTACAGGACAAGGTTAATTAATGCTTATGAGTATTTTAATATTTAACGATAATGCGTTCAAAGTACAATTGTAACAAAAAGTCATTGTCGTCTGCAGTGACGATACAATTTATGAAACGTATCGTAAAAATAAAAAAAATGATACAGAAAAATAAGCAGGAAAATAAAGTCATTTTTTTGAAATTATGGTGACTGCCACTTATTTAATTAATTGTAAGTATAAATTATCAGTATATTAAAGAATGAAGAAATATATTAAAAATATATATAAATATGTATATATTTTAGATAAAAAAGAAACTTATAATTTCATATAATTTACATACAAATTCTTCGATAATTTTCATTGTTATTAATAATGAAAATAGATCAATCATCGCTAGTACATTTGAATTTTAAAACTAAATAAAACTAAAAAGCAATTATTAGATAGTGAAAGTTAGCCGCAACGCTTCCTGAATTTCCTTTGGAAGATCGTAATTTAAAAAGACGAAAATACACCAGTAACGACCTTGATCATCAATAATGAAAGTGAATACTTAATCATGTTGTCGCACAATTATTCGGAAAGAAGAAGCGGACGATCACTGAAAGGAAGGAGGAAACACAACACGAAGAAGTAGATCACCCATATATGTAACTACCGAGATATTTCGATTTTGGCACAAATGTTGTTTCCTATGAGAAATCACACATTTTTTTCGGAGCAACCGTATGACGCGCAATCTTACGCATTATTTGCCGATTACGACTATTTAACGAAAGTGAACTAGCAGTATGTATTATTGTACTAATATTTGGAAACTCATGTAAAAGTAAAAAAAAATGAATAATACAAGTAAGCTGTTGTAGATTTTATTGAAACGATATTTATATACATAGAAGCTTACTCGAATTTTTTTCATAAGATTTTTCTTCTGTTGAAACAATACTCACATTGTAGTTCTCTCTTTTTCTCTTTATATTCTTTAAATTGAAAGTTATTGTTATCTTTATTTTTATTTATATACAAAAAAATTTATCTTTGTTACGCTGAAAGCTGATCCAAGTTATCCCTCTCTCTTATAACTCTCATATCGATTTGTGCTAAATGGCTTTTACCTGCAAAAACATATCTTTACATGTATCACAGCTGTGATGCATGTAAAGATACGATCGGTTCTGCGGATACACATTGCTCGGACGAATTCTTTCGATACTCTTCGCCGACTTTCATCCTCCGATCGAGGAAGAGAGCCGGCGCCGGCATACATATGTGGCACAGCGACGTGGTTTCACGCGTTGTAAATTATCCGTATGCGGCCATTCATGCCACCGGCAATGCGCCTTCCTTCCCTAAACTCCAATCGTCCGATCGAGTACGCCGTTTATGCCACCCGAGAGAAAATTACGAGGCTATTACGCTTGCTGTGTGTATCCAGTGCTCTGCACATTCACGTGCGTGTTCGTTGGCGATAGTGACTTTCGTTCGGCGCCAACATTGAACAGCGGGGAAGGTCGCTTTATCGGTGATCATTAGCAGTGTAGAGAAAAGATGCTGGAAGCGTGTATGTACGTATCAACGATATTAACTGCCAGTTCCTGTCTCACAAATGTACTTTCAGGAAGTAACGTGAGTCATCGGAAGTAGACAGCTGAAGAGACTAGTTAAAATATTCGAATATTTATTTAAATGGACAAAGTTCAAAATAATAAAAAATAAGTGTAGCTTTTTCATATATTTGCATCATTAATATGGATTATATACTAATCAATATTTTGTTTTAATATAGAATATCGTATCATTTCTCCAATTATTTAGAGAACTTTTTTTATTTTGTTGGAGTTAATTTTCAACATATATATATATATATATATATATATATATATATTCATGACATATATATTAATACTTTTATACGAGTGTAAGATATAAAGATTTACATATGTACATTACATATGTAGACTGCTTGGCCCAAACCGGTTTTTAATAAGGTCCATTCGGTGCCTATTCACGGCTAATTTTAAAAACTCAAAATTCGATTGACCGCTTATCATATTTTTTTCTATATTTGGCTGCCTTAAATATCTGTTAAATGATATTTTGAATATTTTTAGAAAAAGGCAGCCAAAAGTTCTATAACTTTCTGCGTGAATTATATTCGGAAATTAGAATATCTTTATATGTATCTTAACAAGAACGATGCAGTAAAGTTACATTTCAAGAGAGTAGTCTGTTCATTGTAACGAATCATGCGAAAAGTGGCGGATAGCAGTCAACTCGATGGACCGGTTTTGCTATCGTGCAATTATCGTAGAAGAATTTTGCTTAACTTGCAATGAAACGGGGATAAAAATTAATGATAAATCGTGTGATGCGACCATTTCGCTGTCGCGCGATCTACGAAGCTCAGATGCTACTAAAACGTACGTACGTAGGTCAATTAATAAAAAAACATTCAATTCAATTAAATATTCATTGTAAAATCTCATCACTACTGCAAAAAATGAAGACCATTACACAGACATACACATATACATATGCAAATTGCTATGCAAGTATATGCATAGAATGTAAACGTGCGAATAAGACACACGTTCAATATAATTATATTACTCTATGAAATTTTGCTAGATTTTTTCTCAGTCTTAACACTTATATGCTATACCAATGCACTTACATAAGTTTGTATAAGACGAGCTTAAGTGAGTCTTCTTTCGTTGGACCCCATGGTGGGTCAAATAACGGTCAGCCGCGTATTCCACTTGGCCAACCAGCTCGTACCTCGATTTGCTGTGCTAACTCGTGATTTTATCACTGATGGAAATTTGAGAATCTTTAGTTAGAAGTTTTCAATTTAAAGAGAACAATTTTTGAAAAAAACGAATTCTCATCTTATTGTTAATATATATTGCCTTTTTTCGATGATAATTGAATTTAACAATTTAGGATGAAAGCACTAAAATTCGTAATGTCACAAGCATGTTAATTTAAAATAAAATTAATTGACAATATAAATCCAATCTCATAATACCCGCTTTAAAATTAAGGATTAATTTATTTTAAAATACTTTATTAAGCGAATCATATTTTTAGTGTATAAATATTAAGCGACTGTTCGAGTTAATCTTCACTTCGATAGTCGGTTATCAGGCGAGAAAGATATAAAATAAAAAAAGAAATAAAACAGAAAGCGGGGATATCCGGAAGCGCTCGCTCTCCACTGCGAATTGGATGGATATGCAACTTTCGCCAAAACTAATTTCATTAAACTAACACAACCGCTACTTTAATAGATTGGAGTAAAAACTTACTAGGCTTCGTGAAATTTAATTGAAGTTACAAAGTACAACATAACAAACTATAGAATAATATTGAAATTGTAAAATGGCAAGTCAAACTTCGATCTTATTTTTCTGGCTTTCTCATTAAGGAAGTGACACAAGGAAGTAAATTATATCTATAATTTGTTATTGTTATTATTTAAACAAAGACTTAATTATTTAATTAAAATCGATAAGATACTAATATATATAATAAAATAATATATATAATAAGTTAATATAAGGAGTATACAAAAAAGGCATGAAAGAACTAATACAATTTAAAAATAATTAATATATTAATGTAAGGAATATAAAAAAAGATAAATATTACGTTGCAAATCTGTGAATTATGAACATAATTAAAAATCTGTTGATAAAAAGTGGACTAAAGAAGGCTTGAAAAACCAAATCAAAACGTCCGCTTTTTATTAACAGATTTTTAATTATGTTCATAATTCACCGATTTGCAACGTAATATTTATCTTTTTTGTGTTTTATTGGATTAATATATTAATTAATTGTTTTTAAATTGTATTAGTTTAGCTCTTTCATGCCTTTTGTACACTCCTTATTGATCTTATTTAGAGAGTTTATTGTAACTTTATTATAACTTAATTAAATTAATATATATAATAACATAATATAGTTATCATACGTATAAACGATGAAATATTTATATCGTTTCGGATATTCTTTTTATAATAAGACATTTAAAAGTTTTTTTATTATTGTATTGCGACTTTTTGTGTTAATAAATTAATATGTTACAGGTATTTTATATGTAGATCATTTTTTACAAGATATAACTCTGTGAAAGAAAGAGAGAGAGAGAGAGAGAGAGAGAGAGAAAGACAGAAAATTACAAGTCATAGAGAGAAGTATAGATGCTGTAGGCATTGAGCCAAGATACAGCTTGCGCTCGAATGACACGTGTAACCTTGACACGCACGTGCGTTGTCTGTGTGCACACACAAGTACAGTGTATACACATATATACATATATAACTCGTGTTGCGCGTAATTTATTCTAAACGTCCTAGTCGGCTGCAACTCATTTCCGTTTCAACTGCTTCAAATATCATCCCAGTTTTTAATAATAAAATCTCAGTGATTCATAAAATCGCGTGACCTGTTTATGATAAATTGCTCGATAAACCTCTGGGTGAATTATGTATGATCTGTCAAATTGTCCGAACGCTATTTACCAATCGAGACTTCGTGAGAAAAGTTTAAATGAATCCAATTTTATTTCTTCTTTCCGTACCCGTTTGATTATATAATAATAAATAATACAAAATATAAGAGAAATAAATAAAAGATAAATGCAATTAAATTAAATGTTATTAAATTAAAATTAATTAGATTAAAATAATTATTTATATTTTGTTAATAATATGACAAAATTAAAAATCTTGAAGAGTAAATGCAAATGATTTGTTTTAGATTTTTACTTATAAAAATATCTTAATTGTTTTGAGAAGAAACTTCCGTTACCGGCATAGAATCCGCTAATACTGTAAATGAATTCTTGCTTAGAGAATCAAGTACAAGTTCCGTTAACTTAGATACGATGCGACACATTCTGTCAATCCAGGCGAAGATCATCATTATTTCTTACGCATTCAAAAGGCATCGAACAGCTTAGATGCCATTACTAACCCACTTAAGAGTAACAGTAACAGGCGGGACGGTATGCCCAAAAATTTCGAGTGTTGTAACAGTGACACCGATCTCACATATGTTGCGGAAGAAAAATTAATCGTTATTTATTCTTTTCTTCGCGTGCCTTTCTCTTGATTGAAAAAAAATTTGCGAACAAAAAAATAAAACATATTCGCGACTGTAAAAGCGTGAATTTCCCCAAACAACTTCCTCGGTTCGCGTCGCGACGACGCGATTCTTGACGCCTCGTTTACCGTCAAGGAAAGTGCAAGTTCCGCTCCGTCGAATGCAAATTCTTTCTCTAGTAATTGTGTGCACCTTTCACGGATATGTCCGACGGACGATTAATCGCAGTTTTCAGCTACGATAGATACTTACGCGTAACGAACATGCTCATGTTATAAAATTACTTGAAGATTTATGATTAAATTCGCTTTTCATGTCTGTTTCTCTTTTTCTTGCTTTCTTGCTTGATCGATTAATTCATTTCGGTATATATACATACATAAATACATACATAAATACATACATACATACATACATACATACATACATACAGGGTGTTCAGTAACAGAGGTGAGACAAAATTTGAGAAGTGATTCTACGTGATAAAATAAGACAAAAATCAAGAATAATAAAATTGCGATAGAAGCTTCGTTTTTGAGTTATAAATATTTGAAAATTTGCGTGAAAGGTGCCCGAAGCATGGTAATCCGCAAAATTTTTGGCGTGCATAAGCTATATCGACTGAATCGCTCTCAAAATACTCTGTGACGCAAAAATATGCAGCGAATTGCCGAGCTTTAGATACCTTTTACACGAACTTTTAAATATTTATAACTAAAAAACGAAGGCTCTATCGCAATTTTGTTATTCTTGATTTTTGTTTTATTTTATCATGTAGAACCACTCCTTAAATTTTGTTTCACCTGTTGCCGAACACCCTGTATATTTTCGTCATAAATATATATATATATATAATAAGAAATAATACTGATTCTTGTTATACTTTCTCTCTTATTTTATTGCTATTAATCCTTTTTTTGCAATTTATATATTTTTCGTATAAAATTGATTTTCTTAAATAATTAAAACAAAATATTTACATATTACATATTTATACGTTTTTTATTTTTTTTATTTTTTGTAATTACAGGTAACGATACCAAAGAGTGCAATAGAATGCGAAGCCAAAGCAGAATATCGTCAAATTTCATCTTCCTGTTATGCATTTTTCTCTTCAGTTCTATATGGATTGTTATCGGTATGTATATTTTAAAATATATATAGTTTTATACTATATATATATCAATTCTAATTAACTTTTTAAAACCATTTTAATAATATTATTTGTGATAAAAACATCAATAAAATTATTGTGTACATAATCCGAATAACAACAAGGAATGCAAATCAAAATTGCGTAACAAAAGGAAATAATAATATTAGAAAATGTGTATATTAGAGTTTATATAATATAAGAAAGAATCACGATAAAAGATGGACTAAACTTTACGACATCAATTTTACAACTTTGCTGATTCAAGTCGAAAAACAGAACGCGAACTGTTTGTGTGCAATCTCGTAACCTCTTTTTGCCGAGAAAGTACTTAAGATTTGCATGCGATTCGATCGATTATATTCATGGGAAATTATGTGACTTCCCTTGAACAGCGAGTCACCAGCTATTTCGAGCGTGACGGAAAAATTGTACGTTTTCAAGGTAAGATACATTATGCAGCATAATACTTTCCGGGCTTCATGGGAAAAATCGACATACTTTATCGAAACAATCTTTCAAGATTTGTAACTAATCGCTTATGATTAATCATTAAAAATTAATCGTGAAAAATGAACATTTCCTTTCGCATGAAACGATCCATACCACGTGCAATTGTTCATTTATTTTTATATCGCCCGTTAGAAAGTCTCTAATATCGTGTCCGGAGAAAAGATTCTTGTTTTTTTACTGCCAAATCTCTCTCTCTCTCTCTCTCTCTCTCTCTCTCTCTCTCTCTCAATTTCATCTCAATTTACAACGAGTAATTTAATCTGCAGAAATCTTTTCCGTAAAAGAGCTCACTATGTATGTCCACGTTTTTTTTTACAGATTTCTTTACATTTTATATATTTTACATTTCGATTTTAGATTTATAAACGAAGAAATAATTTATATTATGGCACATTATTTATGAAATAATTCACACATTTCCCAAGTTTTCTGATTATGCCGAAATTTGGACAAATTGTAATCCTATCAAAAATAAAATTGCTGCTCAAATCTTTTGGCTCACGACCAACGGACTCTCTACTAACAAGAGCTTGAATTTTTATCATTTGGGCCATCGCGTTCAATTTCGAACGTCGGTAAATTTCAATTATTCCAATTTCAAAAAATAAGTAGTAATTTCGAAAAATCGTTTTACGCCCTTTAATTTTATGAAATAATTTTTTTAAAAAAGTCAAAATTTATTTAACATTTTTGAAGAACAAAATAAAAATCAACAAAATAAGTTTTTCTCAAATTTAGATATCTTGGAAAATATCTCAAAAAAAATATAAATCTTTAAAACGAGTCTAGAATCCAGATAAACAGACTTTTAGTTGTCAAGATACAGTTCGTTTTTAGAATCGAGTGTGTTACGGTACAGCTCGAGCATTACAAACACAAACAGATGATCTTATAAAATCAGTTTGTTAAAAAAATCAAAATTTATTTAAGATTTTTGAAGAACAAAAATCTAGTCAGTCCTATGTCAGAAACTATTATTATCTTGATTTTTTATTCGATTTTGAAGGAGATTACTTAGCGACATGATATTATTTATGTCAGATAGTTTTTTTATAATTAAAATGACATTATTTCGTGAATACAAATAATAGTTTTTGACATAGGATTGACTAAATTTTTGTTCTTCAAAATCTTAAACAAATTTTGATTTTTTTAACAAACTGATTTTATAAAATTAAAGAGCATAAAAAGATTTTTCGCAATCACTGCTCGTCTTTTAAAATTGGAGTAATCTACCGGAATTTATCGGCGTTTGAAGTTGGACGAAATGGCTCAAATAATAAAAATTCAAATCCCTGTTAATAGAAAACTCGTTGGTTGTGGACCAAAAAAAATTTGGATAATAATTGTATTTTTAATAGGGAGAGAGTAAAATTTGTGTAAATTCTATAATCGGAAAATATTGGAAATTTGGATAAATCACTTCATATAGATATAAATGCCTCATACATAATTAACTTAAAAATAATATATTTATTTATATTAATAATATACATATATATGTATACATATTATTAATATAAATAAATATATTATTTTTAAATATACTACGACTTACATGTATATATATATATATGTAAGTCGTAATACATTAATCGCAAGTTATCTAACAATAAGAGAGAAGATACCTATCTCTCGCGGTTACACTTGAACAAATTTGCAATTATTCGTGTCATAAAGCTCGTTTCGACGTAAATCCCGCACTTCCTGCCAGACGAGAAACGTTTTCGCGCAACAGGTGCTACACGCGAATTGTAAAATTAACTTCGCTAGAATCGAGTTGCGCAACTTTTATGGAACAATTCGTCAAAATCAAGAATTGTCGCCTCTTCCGGCCGCACCAGCGGAAGCAACGGGCATTCGCTTCGCTTTCGATCAGTCGCAGTTTAATTAAATGAATCGCTTTTCCGGTTTTCGTAGGAAACCCCATTCGATACAGGACGAGTCGGGAAGCGGAGATAGAGTCCACCAATTGGACCATGCTGGCCAACGAATGGATCGCAGCGAAGGCCAGGGCCGCCGAAAAGATGGATGTTGCTCTGCTGCCGTTCAGCGATAAATTACGGCAACTACCACCTACGGTGGAGACTTATGTTAACTCCACATCTCTTCCTGAACAGTTGACACGGGTAAGGAGAAATATGCTTCTGTTCGCAATTACATCCTTCGGCACACGAATAAAATGACATCTGTTTTTGTCAAAAATCTGTATTGTTACTGTCAATTGTATAAGATTCTTCATTCGTTATTAATTAGAAATTTTTTCTCATATAAATACTATGAAAAATTGAATCGTTTTTAATTTGTAAATTGATGTAAGAATTTATATCAGTAATATGTCATAAAATTGCAGATATTCTATTACAAATCTTTGGAAGATATAGCAGGTGATATATCTTCCATACTATAGTTGCATAAAAAATAATATTGGAATAATTTCAAGACTTATTTTATATATGAACATTTTTTTTACTAGATCGATTTTTATGTCGATTTGTTATATAAAAAAATTCTTGATTCTGATATCAACAAGTATACGCTGTAATATGCTGTTTCTTTATTATATAATTATTATATAATTATTATATCACAAAAATAGTTTTGAAAAATCCTAGAAATAACAAAAATAACGAAATAGCTGCTAAACACCTTGTAATCTTTACCGCATATATTGCATAAGCTCAATAATTGATATCAATTCATCGGCTTACATTGTTCGATCTGTTTCTACTTTGCATGACAATAATTACATATTGAACGCAATCAGACCGTTGAAAAATGCATTCGACACAGTCGATTAATAAGAAAAGCATTTTGAGCTTCTTCCGTAAACAGAAACCTGTGAAACATATTATTCTATAGAATTATTATCGCACGAATAAACCGGTAAAATCGATGATCGTAAAATGAGAAAAGATCATGAAAAACTTTCTACATTCGCTCGCTTTGCTTTATGATAAGAAACGAGAAATTGGTCCAATTGATGCATTTTCACTCCTGTATTTGCACATGGAATTTTAATTAGTCTGTTTCCTCTCAATGCATGAAATTAATTCAGAAAGGCATTAATCAACTGCAAGTATTGATGACAAATTAATGATGTATCGTACTAATACACGCCAAGAATTAATGTATCAGGAAATTGTTAAATTAGTAGATAAAACGATGTTTGGTCAGAGATTTAAAGTATACAGATATTACTAAAAATATATATAAAAACTTCTTAATTGTGTGAAAAGACGCAACTTAGTATGCAAATTTCGAAATTGTCGTCAACGTTTCGTATTTTGTCAACCTTTCCTTCTTCTCTTTTCTTTTCCTCTCTTTATCTTTACTTGACGAGAAGGACGCCGATGTCGTCGCGGCTCTCACTTTCAGTGCCAAAATACTTTCACCAACACGACCGTCGACAGATACCGTGGTGAATGCAAGTATGTACCTTCTATCCTTCCTATTCGCGCATGCTTATACGCATACACATCGTGTATAATGTGGTGTCAATGACTTTCGCCCGCGAAAGTCGCCCACGATCATCGATATCGTCCGTCATCGCTTGCGTAAAAGAAATCACCGGTAGACATATCCACATCGCGGTGCTCCCTTCAATCTCGGAAAAAGTGCGCGCTCGATTATCTCAGGATCACGATCCAAGAAGGAAAGTTGCACGATCAAAGGCACGCAGAAAGCGACACGAAAAAATTTGTTTCACTTAATTCGAGCTGTGTTTTATGGTATTATAATAGACGAAGCATACATCGATTAAGTTCGTTTTTATGCCTTTCTTGGTCTTAATTTTTGAGCTTTATACTGGAACGCACATACACATTATTCAAATATTTGATTTAAGTCTTTAATTTTTATCATAAGCTGCTTCGAAAAATAGTAAAAATCACAAAGTTGCATAATTAATTCTTTTCATTATCGTTTGTATTAATATATACAGGTGTTTCCAGGTTAGATGAATGTGCTAAACTTAAAATATGTACCTAGGACTTCAAAGTAAAAAAAAATTATTTTGGACGTATGCTCGCAAACGTTTTGTTCAAGAGATATTGACTTCTTGCGTTACAGAACTATAGGAATAAATAATGTTAAAATAATCTGTTTTTATCCTCTTTATTACAGTAATCAAACAGGAGCCTAATGACTAACTGAATGATCCTCGAGCTTCAAAACAAAAAAGAAACATTTCGACATTATTTATTCCTATCATTCTGTAACTGAAGAAGTTAATAGATCTTGAACGAAGCATTTGCGAGTATACTTCCAGAGGAAATTTTTTTTTTTTTTTGAAGTCCTATATTTCAACTTTGGCCATTTAAGTCGAAAGCCTATATATTGTGATAGAAAATAAATTATATTTCTGCATGTATACCATAGTCATAAGAGAAAAATTCATAAATGTGTTTCACATAATAATTGAAAAATTAAATAATTAAATAAAAATTAAATAACAGAAAAGCCTAGATGTAAAACCAAGCAAAATAATCAAAACATAGTACAATACAATAAAGTTTTAATAACACGACTTTTATTGTACATTAAAATGCCAACTATTAATTTCATTGTTATATCAACTTTTAAGATGTATCGTACTGTAACTGTAATCTAATTATAATTGCTCGCATATCTAATTATAGTTCAATTTATCACGGATGCTGTGGGAGATGGAAACCGCCCAATCGAGTGGACATCTATCCGGAATTGTTGACAAAACTCTTAAACTGCTGAATCTAAGACAAGTCATGATGGAAGTTGAAACCTCCGTAATGTCTAAAGTATCATGTAGTGCATGCAAACTAGGTGTCAGCATACTACAACATTATATAAAAGTCGGCAAGAGCGACGAGATTATCATGGCCAGTATTTATGAATTCTGCGTTTCGCTTAACATTCAGAGCCCTCGAGTCTGTCATGGAGTCACTTTACTTTTTGGGGTAAAATTTAATAAATTTATATATATTTTTTTATATTGGTTTTATGTATATGTATTATATAAGTATTGTACGTATGTAAAATTAATAAAAATTGAAATTAATTGAAATAAATCTATACAGGGTGAAGTGATATACGTGTTGAAGCAGGTGAATATGGGTCCAGCGCAAATTTGCAGCTTCGTAATCGGCGATGCGTGCGACGACACATTTAACCCGCTACATGAATGGGAGGTGGCCTTTCCACCAGTCAAGAAACCGCCAATTAAACCGCCGATACCGCCACAAGAAAACGTGCCGACCTTCAAGGTGCTGCATATTTCAGACACGCATTATGATCCATATTATCAGGAGGGTGCGAACGCCGAGTGCAACGAGCCGCTCTGCTGTCGACTGACGAACGGTGCCCCTTTGACGGCCTCGGCCGCTGCTGGACGATGGGGCGATTACAGAAAGTGTGATACGCCTAAGAGAACACTTGACCATATGCTCAAGCACATCGCTGACACACATTCGGTAATACACTTGAGTAATTAATTAAATTGTCGCCGCGAGAATTGTCAAAGATAACGATACGTTAGTTCTTCTGGAATAAATCTTACTTGCTGCACATAAAAAAATTTTAACAAGGCGTTTCACGGTTGACAAAAAAGAATTATTTATATTAAATATAATAAATAAGATGTATAATTTTTACGCATATAAACAGAAAATTAATCGTGATTGATATGAAGTGGGCGAGAGATGAGAGGAAACGGAATAATGTTTCATTTTAAAAATTTTCAGGATATTGATTACATCTTGTGGACGGGTGATTTACCGCCCCATGATGTGTGGAATCAAACGCGAGAAGAGAATCTAAAAGTATTGCGTAACACGGTCACGCAAATGGTAGAGATGTTTCCCGGCATACCGATTTTTCCTGCTTTAGGAAATCACGAAAGCGCACCGGTCAACAGGTACATCCGTTACATATCTGGTTAATTTCTCGCTTTCGTCTTATCTCAGAATATTACTTTCATTTTTCTAAGAAATATTCTTTTTAGAGATAATTAATTTGGAAACATATTTACTTATATTGTATAAATTTAAAAAAAATTTTTTTCTTTAAAATATTTTTTCCTTTAAAAAAATGTTACTCTATCATAGAGAGTACAGATATTTTAGAAGTTGAATAATTAATATAATAAAATAGGACACATTAAAGAAAAAAAAAGGGAAAAGATTGATTAAGCCGTTATCAAATTTTTCCAATTCGATTAACTAAATTAATAGCTTTAGAAAAATTATTTTATTTTAGAGACATTCAGCAGCATTAATACAATTGTAAAAATTTATATTACATTCTATTATTACTTACATATCAAAGTAATTGGAATAAAAATTTTTTCTTATAATTAGAAATGTGTAGATTTCAATATAAAAAAAAGTATTTTTAATCTTTTCTTGGAGTTAAATATTTTTTTAAGATGAATAATGGTTACAACGTTCTTGCTCTTCAGTTTTCCACCACCCTTTGTGCCTGAAGAAAACAGTATCTCATGGCTATACGATGAGCTCGATAAACAATGGCGACGTTGGCTGCCTGCCGGTGTATCGCATACCGTCCGTAGCGGTGCTTTTTACTCCGTTCTGGTTCGACCAGGTTTTAGAATTCTCTCTGTGAACATGAATTATTGTAACAACAAAAATTGGTGGCTATTGATCAACAGCACTGACCCGGTCAGCGAGTTACAATGGCTCGTATATGAGTTGCAAAGTGCCGAGATCAATGGTGAGAAGGTACACATAATCGGCCATATTCCTCCTGGACACTCAGACTGCCTTAAGGTGTGGTCGAGAAATTATTATCATATCATCAACCGGTTGGTATTTAATTGCTATTTTTTTCAAATTGCTATTATAAATTGCTATTGAATGTATTATATAACAAATGTTCTTTTTCTATTTTTATTTAGTTATGAATCAACGATCACGGCTCAGTTCTTCGGACATACGCATTACGACGAGTTCCAGTTATTCTATGATACATCAGACCTTGGCAGAGCGCTCAGCATCGCCTACGTTGGTCCTTCAGTCTCGCCATATTATGATCTAAATCCAGGCTACAGAATATATTACATCGATGGAGATCATCCAAAAACTACAAGAGTAAGTAGAATAATATACTTTAGTATGTATTCCTTTTTCCTTAAAGCATTATCTATTATTTCCGTATTAACGTATGTATTGTAGATGGTCATTGATCACGAGAGCTGGGTTATGAATCTTAAAGAAGCAAATCTTTACGATTATCCGATCTGGCATAAGTTATATAGCGCGCGACAAGCTTACCAAATGGCATCGCTCTTGCCAAAGGATTGGGACTCCCTGATTGACAAAATGACCAACGAGCCAGCCCTCTTTGATCTCTATTATAAGTAATTATATTCGCAAATTATGATAATGTGCACCATAGTTTTTTTTTTGTACAAAGAACAAATATTTTTTTAATTAAAAAAGTGCAGATCTATAGTCATATATTAATCAATTTACATATATTAATCAATTTATTATTATACTAAAATATGCGCTCTTTTAAATTGATTTTAATGAATAAAAATATTAAATAAAAAATTAACGAAGAAAAATAAGAGATTCGAAATTCCCTCGAAAATAGTACATATTTGTTTTCGATTTTTACAGACATTACTATAAGAATTCTCCGGTGCGACCGACGTGCAACGACGAATGTCGCAAGAGATTGCTCTGTGATCTGCGCAGTGGAAGAAGTCACGACCGGAAAGCGTTATGCCAGAGTTTGGAAGCAAGAATCGACGATGAGACCAGAACAGGCTGGCGAGCATGGATTTATAAAGTACTCGGACTATCGTATGTAAACTACTTTTGGAAAGTATTCAATCCCGGCAATATTGAGACTAATGAAGTTAATTAATTAATTATTCCGTAATAATATGTCGCGTAATATGATTGTTTAAAAACTCAAGGAATTAACGATGATTTATGATAAGGCAAAAACACACTCTAATAATAAACTAATTTGCAATTAGTTTAATAAAAATCGCTTGAAATATATTAATCAAATGTTAATAGTAGCACAAATAACTTTGCTTATGTAAGATGATGTGTTAACGAATTACAAAGAAACATGAACAATATGTAGAAATTAATAACTAAAGTCTGATTTTAATGGAATTGAGAAAAGAGAGAAAATATATACCAAATGCTCAATTAGAGTATAACAATACATCAATAATATATTAATAAATATTAATAATAATTAATTATATTTATTAAGTTTGTCGCGCACTATACAACATGCCAAATCGAATATTAAATATCTTTCATACACACCCGCGCGCGCACACACATACAATAACATAGACACGTCACTTGTGATTAACTTGATGTTGTATAAATTTGGAAACACAACTACATGTGATTTAGATGTAATTATTTTTTATATGCATTTAACAAAATAAATTAAATTTCTATCTATAGTAATTAATTTTTTAAATCTTTTAATGATTGTTAATTGCAAGAAGCAAAAAAATATGTAGCTAAACAAATATAAAGCTAAAAAAATATAAAGCTATACAAATGTGAAGAAATTGATCAATTTGAATCTAATTTCTTTCACTATTTATTTGAAATAAAAGCAATATAATCAATAATATTAAATATTACTAAGAAATACAAATATTTATAAAAAAAATTTTTTTAATTATGCCATATTAGTGGGCAGAATAGTTATATCTCTAAAAATAAAATTGTTTTTATTTTACAATTATTTCTTGCAAAAAGTTGATCTTAATCCCAAAAATGATTATAGATGAATATTGTAAAAGTTGAATTGTTTATGTTATTTGCTTGTATTTTATTTAAATTGTCATGGAGGAAAATAAGAATATTATAGAAAATAAATTAATCTCTCTTTCTTTCGCTAATTAGTATATAAGAATTTATAGGCGCTAAATTTTAGAATATGCGCAAAGAGAGAGAGATATAGATTAAAATAATACATGTATATTTAGTAAGCTGTATATTTTCTTTACTCAACAGCTCAGTGAAAAGAAAGAAAATACCGACAGGTTACATTCAAAACACCGAAGTATTTATTAATATTGCTTAATTTGAAATGCATGTATATATACATATACACTCGAATGAGCTTTCTATAATCTTATTATAGATCTATAATCTTATTACATATGTATCATGCATAACACTTGCATGAGATATATGTATCCTTACATAACACTTGCATGAGAAATTGAAAATACTAATATCTTTGATAGTGAGAAAAAGCAGAAATTAAAAAAATATTCGATTTTTCATGTTTGTTTCAGAGGGTTCTTCGCGAAACATTTTGTATCATATTAAAGGCAATCATATTTTTTTTTCAAGTTCCTTCGAGTTTCGTCTACATTAAAATAAAAAAAATGAAAAGAACAAGGAGTTTTATAAACAAATAAGATATTATGTAATCTTATATTATATAAATATTATATAAAATCTAACCTTATGTGCCTTATCAAAAACTATACATTTTAAATATGTTCTTCTTTAACATGACAACTTTTCTAATAAAATAAACAACATAAAACACGGTGTTGGGATTCTATATCAATTGACCAACTTACTGTAAATATTGCTGTAGATACCTCTTAACAATTTGAATTAATTTCAGCAACGAACAAAAACGCATTCGTTAAAATGTGTTTCATGCAATATGTAAAAATGTATAAGCTTTTTTTAGACGCATGTCAACAGATTTTAGATGCATTGCAACAATACTTGAGCCGATTTTACTTCATCGCAAAAAGCAAGTAACTTATATATATCTAGAAGTAGAGTCGGTAATCTTGTTTGTGGTGATGGAACATAACAGCCGATGGTTTACATTTCTTTCTTCGCGCACTATAGTAAGTAGCACAAATATATAAGTTGCAAATAATTTTTTTATGTACATCTAATTAAACCAGCTGCATAATTTTCATAGATGGCAATCATTTAAAGCACATTTTACTGTGCATAGTGTGTATAAGCTATAATATTTTCACTATTTTTTAAAAGCTATTTTGACAGAAATATTTGTTAAAAGGAATATTTGACGAATTATTCTTTTGCGTACGCGTGTAAAAATAAATTTTATTAGTATTTTATTAATAACATTTAATATAATCGAAACATATATAAAGTGTCCCATTATAATCTTTCCATGAAATTATCTCGAACTATTCGTTGTTCGAAAAAAATGTTTTAAACTAGAACTTATTCTTATATTTTATTTATATTTTAATTTAACATAATTTTGCACAAATTATGAAATATACTCACAACTTATTCAATTTTTGGCCATCATAACTTTTTGCAGAATATTACAAGGATTGATTTCAATAAAAAAATTAGATTGACTTTTAAATTTATAAAATGCCTCCACTCAGACAAGACTTACATTCATAATAAAATGTACTCGAAATAGAATAAGTTCTATTTGAAATATTTTATCGAACAACAAATAGTTCAAGAAATAATTGCGTGAGAAAATTATAACATATATGGGACACCTTGTATACATATTATATTAAAAGATTATATTTTTGAAAAGAGACAGCTGTCAATAGTTTTCTTCAAATGAATTAACTAATTATTTAATTAGTTAATATGTATATAAATATATACATATAAATATAATTAATATTGAACAAATTTATATATAATGACAGTATTGACAAAATTAATTATAACTAATTACAATGTTAATTAAATAAGTGCAATTTTTTAGGCGGCTGGTTTTTACTTTATCTCGATGTCTTCTTAGTTACCAAGTTATAAATATTTTAGAATGATTACTTCACGCAGTATACACTTTCATGAACTGCACCGATCTATTTTCTATTTACATTATAATCATATGTATATATCATATGTATATATTAAAAACAAAATTCTAAAAGTTTTATTTGTACAGCATTTTTAGAAAAAAATTAAATGGAAGAATTTGTTATTATTTCTCTCTCATACATGCGATAAGAATTGTTATTCGTTTTCACTTTACAATTAGAAAAGATAAACTTTTATGTTTATTGATGCATGAGAAATAATATTCCTCATCTTTATCAAACTTGGCAGTTAAGATAATAATACATGTGAAAATATTATAATCAAAGTTTTTTGGAATTGCAGAATATCCGCAGTGATGGCCATCCCCAGGTTTGCGTACAATCTACCAAAATACGTTTTAGGACTGGGATAGAACAAACGGATGCTAAATTCAGATATGTGACTCAATTTGTGATGTTAAATTATTAAAATATTCATGACGTTGCATTGTGACATTTAGGACGTAAATTTCGGTGCCGTTAACGATCGACGATTATTATTCGTCGAAATTAAATATTACGTTTCAATAATTGCTCTTACACAATCTAACATATTAATTCGTCAAAAACGGAGAAGACCCTATAAAAATGGACAAAATAAAATGGATTAAAAATATATTCATTTTTTCCTGGAAAGAATCAGTGAACAAAACGAATTGAAAAATTAATTTTTTATGCAAAATCAAAACTAAATTTTCTTAATCTTCAGAATCATATATTGATTTCAAAATTTTTGTATGTAATGCAAAAAGTCAGACTCTAATTTAAAGACTAGAAAGAATTAAAAAATTTATATCATACTTCGTAAAATAAATCATTTTTAATTCGTCTATTTTCTCCCGCAGTGTCAAACACGTACCTATAATGAGTTTTTTAAATAACAGATAAACATAAAAGTTTAAAAATAAGTAGCGAACAAGAATTTATTAATAATAATAAAAATACATTAATACGATTGCGTAATGATACATTAAGCATAACATTATATCATTAGTAAACTTGTTCGCCAAAAACGTGCGATCTTCTCACTTGGAGAAACATGATCGTGAAGACGTGTGCTTTGAATCAAAGATTGAAATAATATTTCAATGAGTTTAGTTTTCGATATGAAATGTACGTGAGAAAAGATCTTATGTTGCACTTAATCTGTTTGACTGATTAAGTATTTTGTTATCGCGTGTCTCTGTAGTATCCAAATCTGTGCTCAGCGAAATATAAGTATAATTCTATAATAAGTTTTCAATACCTCCTTTGAGAGTTCTCTCATATAACGAGCGTTGTGTATATAATATGTAAATATATACAAATATTATGGTCGCGCAAAGGTTAATATCGTCCCTTTCATTAGTTATTAATTATTAGTTAAGTAATTAAAAATTATTAGTTAAGAGTGATTAATTCATTAATTCATCAACGGTATGTGATGAATACCATGTAAAATCATTCCATTTACAATAGGTCAGTAATTAAATCTCCTATGTATGTCTGTATGTTTGTGTGTGTGTGTGTATATGTGTTTAAAATATTTTTAGTTATATATGCATTTAATTTCATACAACACGTCGTATGTGTGTGTACATGATCTTCGAGTGAGACAAATAAATTTATGAATCAAATGAACCCGATTTTTAACGATAGATGTGGGATATAATTATACTGATTCCCTTCTGTAGTCATATCTGCAATGAAACATTTAAAATATACTGCAATGTGAATTTACAAATCGAAAGTCAAGAATGCTCTCAGTGTTCCTAATATTTCGATTAATTTATGACCTAGTCCAAGATGCATATTGATTACCGTTGACTAATTTACTCATATATAGCATATAATAAATATATATCTTGCAGTCCTCTTGTTATTAAAATAAACAATAAACTAATAAAGAAATACTGAATTAAGTTACTCTTAAAAATTCAACAATTACAAATTATTAGTGATAATATTAACAACATATAGAAAAATTTTTTAATAAAGAATAACGTGCCTTTGATATTATATACTTTAAGAAATTGACAAAAATAATGTAAGTAATGTGACATTAAATTGTACAGAGAGGGTGAAAATCATGTATGAGCGAAATTATTGTATATAAAGAAAAACTATTTATTCACAAGTGGTTCTGTTTTCATTGACATTGTTATTTTATATTAAACATGTTTTAGTATATTCAGTCTTATTCCTGTTTTGTCTTTCTCATAAATTTAAGTGATATCCCTAATGGAAAAAATTTGCTGAAAGTACTATGAAATCGCGATAAAAAGTGAAATGAAAGTTGTTGAAAAATTACTGAATATATTTCAAAATGAATCATAACTTTCCATATGAAATTCAATGTAATAGTGTAAAATATAAGAAAAATTAAAATATACTGCTGAAAAGTAATAAATGAGTTTTGGAATATTCGACATTGAAATTTATTGAATTAAAATGGAAACTGTGTTACTTTTAAATAAAAAATTATTAAAATATTGAAATATTGATGAAATAATAATAAAACAGGGTCAATTCGCAGAGAGATATTTTCAACAAAATTTTACTATATTTTCAGTAAAATATTTCTATCAGGAATTTTCTTGCTTTATATATAA
This sequence comes from Anoplolepis gracilipes, assembly GCF_047496725.1. Taxonomy (NCBI): domain Eukaryota; kingdom Metazoa; phylum Arthropoda; class Insecta; order Hymenoptera; family Formicidae; genus Anoplolepis; species Anoplolepis gracilipes. The sequence goes on along the minus strand of NC_132971.1, from coordinate 15,693,913 downwards.
AATAGTTAATATTTTACAGATTTTTAACTATTTTTCAAATATATATGATTGAATATATAATGTGTGAAAAATAAATTTAAAAAAATTTTTTTAATAAGTTAATATAAACTATAAATAATTAAAGAAAGAGAAAGTAAGAGACATTTCTTGACTAAACATATATAAATATTATTTATTGTTTATATTTTTTATGATATCGTGACACCACGTGATACACTTATGTGACTTTTATTTCATTTATACATATAATAATAAATTTATAAAATATATAATAGTACATATATTATTATTATCTATTGTCTATTGTTACCTCTATAATGTTTTTAAAATGAAAAAAGATTACACGTAGCTAAAATAATATATGTAATGTAATAATATATTAATAAACCCATAATATTTTCGTGTACTTCTCAAATTCATCAATTATATGGATCTAGCATGGACAAGAACCAACCGGTTGTTTTACCATGGCATCGAAAAATTGTTCTAGCTATGTAGTTCTGTCCGTTCTAAAATGGATCTAGCTGGCGCTAGCATACTGCAAAAAAAAAGCGTCGTATGAAAAACGGTGGCATATGGGGCATGTGGCATGGGGCATTGCTCCTTTCCGTTTCAATCTGTCAGGTATCTCACTGGATATAATATCAATGTGTTACGTATAGCAAAAAGTGATATGTTAACCGTAATAACTTCTTGCTTTCTTAGAAGAGATGTAAGTCAATTGGCTATCGCTTTCATTACTTATGCTATTATATCTTTATACATACAAAACAAAATATTATTACCTAACCTTTTTATGTATAACATGATGTGTACTATACGTATTTCAATTTTTTAGTTTCTATAATAAATACAAAAAGAGCAGCAAAATATGAATTATTCATTGTTCACGGTTTCATTTCTGTTCATCTCTGCGGTAAGCAACAAGAGATATAACTTTCATATAAAAAGCAAGCTCCAATTATATGTATCTGAACTTACCTTTTTAAAACGATTCAGACTTTCTTCATGTAATTAAAGCAGTTACTTTAAACGTAATATAAGACCAAAGCATAAATTGTGTGTGTGTTTGCTATAACATTTATAAACTAATAACATTAATGATGTATTTCACAGGTGAACATTATTATCGCAGAATTTACAGCAGATGATTGCAAGCTTTTGGGATTCAATAAAGCCAATGTGCTTTGCTCAACCTGTGAACGCTTCAGCGACCCCGAATTAGTAAAAATTCTGTATGCACAAAAATCTACTTTATTATTAAATTTTTTTATTACGATTAAAACATAAATGATTAAGGTTCTAAAGCATAAATTATATCTTTTATTTTATTAGTGTTACATGTAAGGAATGTTGTCTAAAAGATAATGATAATGATTTGTCTGGATCAAAGCGTTATCCTAAAGCTGTCCTTGAAGTGTGTACATGTAAATTTGGACAATATCCGCAAATACAAGGTATTCATACTATCTCTAATTGCTTTTGATAACATAAAAATATTTGGACTAATGATGCAAAATTTAATATAAATTGTTAACTTACATATTTCTTTTCAGCTTTCATTAAAAGTGATCGACCAAAAAAATACAAGAATCTCAGCATAAAATATGTGAGAGGCTTAGATCCAATTATTAAACTATATGATGAAGAAAATAGAATTGAAGATATACTGGACATACATAAATGGGACACAGATTCTGTAGACGAATTTCTATCTACTCATCTTTCTAAGGATTAATAAAATTAGGAAATAAATACATTACAGTAACATACATGTTATTTTTACTGAATTCTTAATACTATTCATTTAATATATGCATTTGAATATTACATGTACATACATATATATGATTATTTTTTATATCATAATTTCACATTCTATACCATTATTAGTTTACACTAGTTTAGTTTTACTTTTTGCATTATATTAAAAATATAACAATAATGCAAAAGTAAAACTAAACTAGTATCATTTATATTAAATCTTGATAAATATTCTATTTAAAATTTTTCAAAAGTTTATTTGTAATACAATTTGTAGTAAATAGATGAAAAAAAAATATATTATTTTTATATGATAAATGCTGATCAATTGATCTTGTTTTGTCTAGAATAACATTATTTTTATTAAAAAATTTTAATTAAAAAATTATTACAAGAGATAAATTATAAAATTAGAAATACGCATGTGGTGGAAAATAACTATTTGCTAAGGGTCCAAGGTCCAAGTTGCATTTTTCTTTGATAAATAGTTATTTTCCACCCTATATATGTATATAGTTATTTTTAGTATAATTTTCAATTATTTAAAATATTTTTAAACGTATGTTAAATTGAAAGAAAGATTAATAACTGGATTAATAATTCTTCTAATATTTCTATAATCTATTTGATCTAATAAAATTATCAATAATTTTGTATATTAATGACATGTTAATAAATCAAATTTTAATATAAATTTTAATACAGACATTAATTAAATTTTCGATTTGTTGAAAAATATATACCAGCACAGGTAGCAAATTCGGTTGTACACAGATATTATTGTATACAAATTACATTTAATATAATAATTAAAAGATTAAAATAATACTAACATAACAGCTATTATATTGTTCAATATGAATAATGATAATAATTGTTACTATTATAATATTAATATATTTTAATTATTTAACTATTATATTATAAATTAATATAATCTTTAATATGCACCAGTGCGCACTAGTGCATCCAACCGAATTCGCTGTTAATTTGAAAAAAATTCGAATTTCTAAGAAATGAAAAGAGATCTATCTTATATCTATTTATATTTCTAAGCAAAGTGTTTGGGGAATTCTTATAATTTTCTATGTCAAAAAAATATAGGACTGGTGGAAATAATTTTGTAATTATATAAAGTCTACATTTAAACATTACATATATCTCAATCACATATATCATATTAAATGTACACTTAAATTTCGATATCAATCAATTTTCTCTCATTTATGTTAATAGAAGAATCTATTTCTTAGTATCGTATACACAAATACAATTTTCTCTAAATACAATTGTGATCGCATGCAATAATCGATAACTTTTTTCGTTGATTCACATAATAGTGCCATATCAGAGTGAGTTCAAGAGCTGGGAGGAAAGGTAATGTGGTTAAAAATTCATCTCTGTACAAAAATTCTGACATCTCTCGCGTTTCGTTTCTGATACACGATACTAATGAAAATCGCTTAGATAAGAATCGCTTGGATAAGAATAAGATCTTATATTATTATATATTTGTGTTTACGCTTGTTAATGTTGCATAATATTACATGAGCATATTAACACATATGTTTCAATAAAAAAACATTTTATATTTTTTTATTGTTAAACTTATCTTAACACACAAAACATATAATTGTGAAATTTTCTTTTCAACGCACCTTTCTCGTGCATTTGCTCACACTTTCGTTAATTCATAGTATTACCTTATCGCCGGGATCTTCTAGCACGTGGACCAGCGCGACCGCGTACGTATCCACGGCCTCTAGGTTTCATTTGAGGACTGTGATTTCGATCTACCTTCTGAATAGACTTTTCATGATCCACGTGTTCTTTTTCGTCTGCATCGTCGACCAAATTACCCATTTCCACATCGTTATCATTGTCTATATCAGCCCACATTTCGTCAACTGGTGTCTTTTTCTCCTGTACGTTAGTGTTTTCCGTGGTAATCTCTTCCACGTTTTCCTCCGCCTCGCGATTTTCTTCCTCCTCCGACTCGGCGGCGTCGGCTTCCAAAGGATCATACTTTTCCTCTCCATCCGATCTCTTTGGTGCCATGTTTGCATTATCAGCATTATTCTCCTGCGACTCTTTCGGTTTTTCGTTATCTTCAGTTTCATCATGACTAATCTTGCGACGTTTCCGATTTCCATCGCATTCCTCCTTAACTTCGACGGTATTTTTCTCACTCTACAAATACGATATAATAATATTCAAAATAAGTTTCTATTATATTCTTTTTATAATAAATTGCTTACTTCAGTTTGTTCAGTTTCCTTCGACTCTGTAATTGTATTTGATGTTAACGATTTTACTTCTGCTAAGAAATTTCGATAGTGAGTGATGCTACGCAGATGAGCATTCATATCTTCTGCCAAGAGCATAAATCTTCGACAACGCTCGCAATAAAATCCTTGGGCCTCCTTGACCATAGATTTACCTGAGTAAAAAAATATATTTTTTTTTTGTAAAAATAATACAAAGAATAACAAAACTGTTATACAGATTTATATTGATAATATTAAATTTTTTCAATTTTCTATAATCCATACCAATAAAGATCTGATTCTGACGGCAATATTTATAAGATGGTACTTTAAATTTCTTTTCATTTATATTTTCAGTAATATCTGTAATATATTCTTGTTCTCCTGAATCTTCTTCCTTTTCATTCTTTATGTCATGACAAATATCTTTCTCTTCATCTTCCGCAGTGCGAACTTCCGCTTCTCCCTTTGCCAATTTCTCTACAAAAACATTTTTTATTTACTAATTAATAAAAAAATGATTTTTTAAATTAATTAAAAATTAACTAATGTTAATTAATTAAATTAACAAAAATAAATTAACTTTTTTTCCTTTCTTTTATTACCTTTTTTCTTATTTTTACGTTGTTCCTCATACTGAACAGCATTTTTCATATGAGTAGGTGTTAAACAATGTTCATCATATTCTATGCGAGATGGGAATTCCTTTAGACAAGGGAAACATCGAGGATGCAAGAATGTTTTCAACTGTTGATGCTTCTCGCTTTTTCTATGTGTAGATAAAGTTCCATAAAAGTTCAGATCGCACATCGTACAATATTCTCTCACATTGAAATCCACAGACACCTGTAATTAAAAAATATATATATATATACACACAAAAATACTATTTACTATCAAAAATCTATGTTTAACTTTTCTAGAAGGTATAAGTCTCTTACTTTCTTGCCGCGCCGTTTTGAATTGTTTAAGCTGAGCTCACGCTGCTCCTCGGCGACTCGCAATTCGTGTCTCATCAGATCGACCTTCAATTTGTACGATTCGTCTAACTTTTCCATCATCAGCTGATGCGCACGTCCGCGTAAGTGATTTTCGAAGGACTGTGCAAAGAAATACAATAATTATTACATAGTAAATGGTTATACAGATTTGGTAACTTTGTTCATAATGCATACAAATCCGTCCCACATATGCTTATTGCAAATATGACAAAACATGTGGCTCATCGGAACTTCAGCGTAACGACTTTCGGCATGTCTGGCCTCCGATTTCTTGCCGGTCGTTTTCGTGTTTTCTTTCTCAGGTTTTTCAGATGCTTCCTTTGCCTCTTTTGTTGTAAAATCTTCCGTAGTGACAGGATTTTCCACCTTTTTCTCGGTATCTTCCATTTTTTCATCTTCTATTTTTTCAACTTTTATTTCTTCTTTCACATCCTTCCAATCGCGCTTTTTCCCCTCGGATTCATCCATGTCGTCACTATTCATCATAAATAATATTTTTTAAAATAAAATTTCTTATATTTCTGAAATATTTTATAATTGCTCTCGACAATTGATTATTTTATGTTAAATTATAACATTTTTAATTTTGATTAAAAATTATTGTATATAGTTAAATAATTTATAACGTTGATGTGTGTATAAGAAATTTCTCCCTAATAAGACTAAAGAAAATTGGATTAATTATATAAAACATTGGTAAATATATATGTAATTCATACATTTTATTTATTTTAAATATAGATAATATATTCTTCCAAAAAATAATGTGCTAAAATTTGCTTTAATGAATGTACGAAAAAATTATGAAAAACAGCAAATTTTTTTAATACTCTGATTTGATTATTTCTGATAAAATATATGAATCATGATTCGTGTTAATGGCATAAGATAAAAAGAAAGATGTAGAAAAAAAGAGAAATTTATGAAACTAGTATTATATATAACATATGGCTACATTAAGAAACGTATATAAAACATATGTATATGTTATATGTATATATATAATATATATAATATATAGTATATAATATATAATAAATATTATATACATATAAGCAAATAGTTCGGAGAGAGACTGAGACTTACTGAAATTTGAAGAAACTATACCAATCACAGGTAATCGGGAGCTTACCTTTTCGGAACAGGCGGTTCTGCTTTTTCGCTATCAGAAGTCTTAACATCCTGCTGTTCCTTTTTGGCAGTCTGATTTTGTTTAGAGGCAGGAATTGGTTTAGAAGATTTATCGTTGCGATGTTGGATTTGGTTTCCATTCATACGTTGACTGCCAGACTGGGGTGCACGAGATTGTTGTGCGGATGGGCCACGCCGCCCAGCAGGGCCATCTCGGGCTCGATTGCCCATCTATTCAAGTAGTAGAGGTCAACCGACCAAAAGTATCATGAGAAGTATCTGACGTAACTGTGATTCTTCTCAAATCGAGACACTGGTTCTAGAAACCGCTTTGGGAATTTGAGGGAGAAAACAGTTCTATGATCGATAAATGGAAGCAGAACGGAGCCGGTAAAATATACCGAAACTCTTTCTTCCATTTTTGTACCGAGTATGAAAGCAAAAGGGGAAAACCGTTGAGTGCATCCCGATTTCGAGTCGAGGATACATTTGTGTACGTTAGGTACGATCGCAACGATCATAATTATATAAAAGTAGATATAATTTTTGCCACTAAAAATACTTGAGCAAAACTCGATGAATACTAATATACGTGAAGACGAAGTTAAATCAAAATCAAGTCAAATATGCAACTTGTGTATATAAACAGTAGTTTTGAATAAAGTGCAACCACATTGATTTTAATATCATATTAGTGGACAGAAGACTGATTACATAGATTATAAAACGAGGCAACATCAGTTTTAAATTCGGTTCTGCAAAAACTTCCCCACTAAACTTCCATGAGTAATAAATTGAGAATTATATTCTGAAAAATCAACACACGTCTTTCAACAGTGCTCTTTTAATGAAATATTTTTGTGGACGATATCTAGGAGTCGTTCAGACAAGGCTGATCCATCAACAAGAATTAATTATATCTTAGTGATTTCGCCGGCCACGTCTAATCGAGTGAACGATATATCCTATTTAATCGAATAGCACAAGAAGAGGAATTTGTAATGTGCAGAATAATTAAGACAATTTGTGTCCACGCAAGGAAACGTGAACTAAAGATTGTCAATTTACAACTCCTGTTTACGATACAGAGGAAGATCGTAAGCAAGTGTTAAAAGAAGTGTCGTAAAATTATGTTCGCTTATAAAAGTATCGTGTATTGCATGAAATCGCTTACCTTGTTGTAAGGCTGAGGACGTTGATTCTTTATAGGATGTCGTGCCGGTCGATCGCTAAACCGTCCTGAAGAATAGTTCTGTTGATTGGGATAATTCGGTCCTGGTCCAGAATAATTATTTCCAAGACTCATGAGAGACGGTACCTGCATAATAATAAATTAAAGCAACTCCAGAACAGTGAAATACAATTTCAAAATAGAAATATTCTGATACCTGCGGTTGCACTTCCTGTTGACTGCGAAGTAAATTTGTAAGAAGATTACTAGCAATTGCTAGCTGTGCTTGTGGCGATGCTAGAGAGAGATTATTATTGGGTGTGGGCAAGATTCCTCTGCCAGGCATCATACCACTTTCCCAGGGATTCATTCCACCCATACCACTGCTTCCACTCATTCCTCCACCCATATTATTTCCCATATTGTTATTACCCATGTTATTGCCAACTCTGTTACCACTGCCTCCACTACCCCGATTAAAATTCCCTCGATTTCCAAAGGAATCTCTTTTTACTCCTCGATTAAACGACATTGTGCTTGCTTTGCTGTGACAAACATTTTAACATAATTAATCTCATCTTTTTCTTTGTAAACTTATCTATGCAGAATTCTATATATACATAGGTCACTAGACAAGTTTTATTTATTTACAATATCTTTATCTTAAAAACAATTCTATTACAATCAATACATATTTCTCCACTTAAATATGTACTTTAAAATAATATTTGTGTATTTACGATTTATATATAGAACTAATATATTATTAAACTTATTTAATAATTTATGTGCATATATATATATATATATATATATATATATATATATATGTGTGTGTGTGTATGTATATATTTTAATTTTTGAGACTTATTCTTTAAATATCTTTTTTTTAATGAAAATAATTATCACAAAAAAACACAATGGTATCAGAACTTAAAACATTCTAAATTTAAATTATAGATAAATATACAGGGTGTCCAATAATCCGTAAAAAATTTCTCGTGTACAGATAAAACGAATAAAACTGAGCAAAGAAGTTCGGTATCGTTTTACGGTTTTCGAAATAATTATTAAGAAATTAATTAAAAAATGTCGACCAATTCGCCCCAATATATTAAATGCAAAGACAGCCCACTGTCCTGTTACTATGCGTGCAACTATCTACCGTGTGACAGCGCGCTAACTTTTCTCGTCACGTGCTAATACTCACACGAATTAGTCAATATTTTTTAATGAATTTCTGAATAATTATTGCGAAAATCGCAAAATGTAACAGAACTTTGCTCAGTTTCATCCGCTTTACCTGTACACGAGAGATTTTATACGAGTTACCGGACATCCTGTACATATACAAATACATCTTGTCTATATAACAAAATTACGTCAGCAAAAGTTATACAAATAAAATAAAATTCATATGAAAGCAATAGAAACGATATATATGCCGGGTGTTATGTATATATTACGTACATGATAAAAAATTATAAACAAGAGTTTAATCTCATAAAAACCAATTATTACACATTAATAGAAAAATGTTGTAAATGTAAGATATATAACAAATAACCCTTACACATACGCATACACATACACATAAATACATAATACAATTATACTATTTTATACCAAATACTCGGCATAAAGGCAACGTGGCGGATAAACGCTCCGAAACTGTCTTCGAAGCGTCTCCAAAATTGGCGACGCCAAATTAGATTTTTACATACTTATGAAATAATTAATGAAAAGTCCAATGTACAAAAATAATAATTATATATTACAGAAAAATTTTTGAGTTTTCTTACCAAGACGATAACACTGAATACAATTCACTGAAAAACCGACGAGAATTAGTAACGAACACAAATGAACGAACGATTGCAAATGGTGGCTGAAGATCTCGTTGATTACCATGAACAATGAAATAAGAAAGATAGATATTTAATATATGCATACACTAAAGTCACTAGATTATAGTGACTTTAGCACACACAACCCATCGAATAAAATAATTTCTTTTCCGTGGACGAAAATATCAATCCCTAGAAAATACATAATCCTATTGGATATTCAAATTCTTAATAAATATAATGACAAAAGATTACAGTTAAAATAATATGTAATAAAATATATTAATAAATCTATAATATTATATTTTTATTATTTTTCAAACCCCTAATTATGAATTTAGGACATGAACCAATCAGTCGTTTTATCATGACGATCATCACATCAAAAAATGGATCTGGCCATAGTTCTATCTGCTCCAAAATGAATCCAGGTGGCGCCAGCGTGCTACAAAGGAAAGCGTCATATAAAAAACGGCGTGGCCTCTCTCAGGCTTCGGGTTTCTCTCTGCTCGATTATTTTCTTGCCAGTAAAAGTTTCCTATAAAATATAGGTTATTGGTTAGTAATTTATCCATGCGGTATTTTAACATCATAGATCGATAAAAGTAATTCTCTTGTGTTGAAGAATTATACTTGTAAAATGTACAATTATATGAGAAGATGTATGATTGTCTCAGTAAAATTTCATAAGAAATTTTTAAGACAATCTATCCACGAAGATACTTTATCACATGGATCGACGATCGATCGTTACACAAATACTTATTGGAGTAAACGATTTTATTGTCAAACTCCGATCCAAAAGAAAGATGATCAAAAACATATTAATATAATAGATAAATTACAGCAGAAGCTTGACCAATTTCTATCTGATCCTCATAATAAGAAAGTCTTTGAAATATTGAGATTAGAAATAGATGTCATGCGACACAATGCTGAAAAAGTTCCTGAGAAAATTATACCAAAAGATTGGTTGGCACTATTAAATTTAAAGACCAAGACAAATAGGAAGTAAGTATTTCTTTCGAAGATATCATTATAATTTTAAAGATGAATATCTAATTATGTTTTTTTTAACGTTGTTTAGAAAATACCTTAAATTTTTATGGTTGAATGAGATAGCAGAAATAAATAGGAAGAAAAAAAAAGAGTTAAAAAAAGTTGAAGCGCTTGCTAAAAAGGCAGAAGTAGAACAGATTGAAGATACTGGTGAAATGAAATATGGACTTGCACATAATACTTTGTTTCTACGTATATATGACTCAACCATAAGTCACTATTATAATAGTCAATTACTTCAGGCTATGATGTTTGAACCAAAAATTGTGTTTGATTGTAGTTATGAGGATTACATGACTCAGCGTGAAATACATGCTTGTGCTAAACAGCTGATTATGTCATTTGCCAATAATCGTACTCATGTGAATCCTTTGTCTCTTTACTTTTGTAATCTGAAAAATGATGGGTTGCTTTTGCAGAACTGTAATATTATCATGCCTAATTTCCTGGATGATGATTTTCCAGCGATTATAACATCACAATCTTACTTAGATTTTTTTCCAAAGGATCAGCTAGTATATCTTACTCCACATTGTAGAACAGATATGACTGAATACAATCCAGATATGGTGTATATCATTGGTGCAATAGTAGATAAAGTAAGTTGATAAAAAAAAAAAAATATTTTATATATATTATATGCACACGTGCACACTCACATATATTATGTACATATATATATTCTTCATTAAGTCGATTTTTTATTTATTTATAGCACAATCAACAACCATTATCTTTGGCAAAAGCTAAACAAAATGGATTACAAATAGCTAAATTGCCCTTGGAAAAATATCTTTCTTGGGGTTCTGGTTCAGCAAAGAATTTAACACTCAATCAGGTGATGAATATATTGCTAGATTTAAGGCATACAAAAGATTGGAAGAAAGCATTACAACATGTACCTACTAGAAAGTTAAAAGAAGCCAGAGAACATATCTTACACTTAAAACTTCAGAAAACTTTAAGGTTCAGAAAAGCAGAAACTGAAAAATGTAATACTTTGAATTCAAATTCTAATCAAACAGATTTTACATTTGCTACTAGAAAAACTAGTTAATTGATATAATTTATATTTTAATTATATTTTATTAAATTACAATAAATTACAGAAAAGAGCTTGTTAATTATTTTCATATTGTATTTATTCCTTTCTCAAATTAACATTAATTTTATAGAATTGCTATAGTACAATTATTTAATATAAATTTTTGAATTTATGACATTTCATTTTTTTAACAGCTTATTTAATTAGATTTTAAGATGTATAAACTCAACTGATTCATATAAAATCCTTTTTTTCCTGAGCTTGTTTATTCTCCTTAAATATTAACCCAGACACCACATGTTCCTCAAAGATGACTAAAAACAACTTAAAGACGTCTCATTATCTTTTAGATATCTTTAAGATGTCTTTTGACCTTTCTGTGTATGAGAAACCTTATAAATTACAATATCTTTACACTCAAAAAAAAATAATAGTGATCCATTACATCTCTATTAAATGTTTATTTTCGAAAAAGTAAAACTTAAAAATCAGTTGACAAATTTGGATATATACAGAAAAATTAATTAATCATACGGTTAATGGGCAAAAAAACACAACAAAATTCATTTTCTTATATTTGATATGCAATTAATTTTCTCATACATTATATAAGAATATGTAAATTCATCTGAATACGCTTTCAGACCATTTAAAAACAGAGGCTCTTTCTCTAAAGTGTAAGTTGCGTTTGAGGAGACGCTATTAGCGTGATCTGTCTTCATCTATCTTTTAGTAAGGGACAAAGATAGAACGACACTTTTAACGCTAATAGTGCGGTCGAAACTGCGCTACAAATGCTTCGAACATCATTCTATCTTTGTTCTATATTCTATGAGAATAAAGATAGAATGATGTTTCGTGTTTCGAAACATTCGTAGCGCAGTCTTGACCGCAGCCAGTGCCTCGAACGCATCATATGTATTGCTTCATTATTTGACAGAAAATTTCAGATGGCGTTATCAACTCTCATTGACACAGGGTTTTCGAACTTAACCTCGTTAACAATTTGAGCAATTATTTTGATAATTCAAAAAATATTTAAATATGGCCGGAGGAAAAAATAAAAAAGGTGGTTTTCAACCGGTAAGATAACAATACAAAATATCATAGAGAAAAATCGAATATGTAAAAATAATATATCGTATTTTTAATATATTTATGGTCCAATCGTTGTAGGATTCCGATGTTCATATTACTTATGAAGAGCAACAAAAAATTAATAAATTTGCAAGACAAAATGCTAAATTGAAAGATTATAAAGAAGAACTTAAACTCAAGCAGGTAATTTGATTAAAAGAATTAAAAGCTAATTAAATTATGATTGCACTGTTGATCATGTCTTATTTGGTTGTATAAAATTTCATAAATTCTATATATAGAAGCATATCTATATATAGAGCAATAAGTAATTATTTACAATTTTTAGAATGAATTGAAGAACTTGGAAGACGCTTGCGATGAATTGACTCTTATGGACGATGACGTAAAAATACCATATTATATTGGAGAAGTATTTGTCCATCAATGTCTTGAGAAGACACAGGTATAATTATATATACATTATAGCACAATTCATGACTTTTTTAAATAATTTTTTATATATCAGAAAAATTTTAAATATTTTAATTAAAATTTTAAAACTCTTAAAAATTACATACAGATTTTGTTTGATAGTATTATTATTAATTTTTGTTTCTTTCATTATAATTACCATCATTAATCAGCATTAATAGTAATCTTTTTATTCTTAGAGTTGTTTGGAAGATGCTAAAAATAAGAAAAAAACAGAAATTGCGAATTTGGAAAGCAAATGTGCAGATTTGAAGACTATCATGAGCGAATTAAAAACACAATTATATGCGAAGTTTGGTAGCCGTATAAATTTGGAATCGGAAGAAGTTGATTAATATTTTCAGTGATAGGTTTATTATTATTATTATGTGTTTAATATAGCATTGAAGAAAATATCTACATTATATTATTATTATCATTTATAATGCAATTTTTGAAATTAAAATTATTGATAAATAAAGTTTATGTTAAATTATTGCCCTTTTTAATGCATGCAGTTTCTCCTAACAAGCAATTTCTATTAAGAAATTCAGTATCTTAACAAAATTTATTGGTGAATAAATATACTTATATTTGCTATATATATATATATATATATATATATATACAGCCAATACTACCAAGCTATACATATATAAAGTGTATTATTATGATAAAAAAAAGTTTATAGCAAAAATACTTTTACATGAATATGTCTATAAGTAGACAATGCAACATGATAAAGCTTTTTAATTTAGTGTCCAAAATTTTAAAAATTCTTATAATCTTATATTCATAATATATTCTAACACTAATTACCTTCATTATTTACTAAAGATAAATTTTATAAGATTCCAAATCTAATTAGTAATAAAACTAATCAATATAACTAAAGCTAATTAACTAAAATTATCAAAGTGAAAATGAGATTGAAGATTGAGTAATATAGGCTAAATATTGCATAGGATGAAGTTTGGATATTTGCCAAATTGGTTTCATTAACAGTACAAAACTGATCGAAAATGCATTAGATGCGATTTTTTACTTTATTTTACATTAGACAAATAGAACTAGAAAGTTTTTTATAATAAATTAAGCATTATCTGAAAGATTATTAATCATTGTACAATATAGCAGAGTAATCACACTTTAATTGTATGATAATACTATGCTGATTATATGAATATATGACATAAATATTCTATATTTAATACAAAAATATGACTAAAAAATATTTTTTTTATATTTATTTTAATAGTTTTTGTTTTGTTAATAATATTTGCATATTATATATTCTTATACATATATTAATACTTGCCCATGATTAGTATATGTTATACAAATTTATAAAAAAACGGGTACTTAAAAATTTTAAGACCAAATATTTTTAATTTAATTATTCAATCATATTCATACATTTTTCTATTAAACTTTATTAATGTTATATCAAATGCAAAATAATAGAGAAAGAGTAGTAATACAGCAAAATACTACATTTACAATATTAAATAAAAAGTTTTATTTTAATTCGTTTTTATACTTTTAGTTGTTCATGTACAATGAATACTCGAGTAATTTCTGCACAGTCTTTTTCTGTCGTCTGGCTTGAGGTAAATTTAGTTTCACCTACCAGCTTCAATGCTCTCAGTACATATTCTATCTAATAGTTCATTTGGTTGCTGCCTAAGAGTAACTCTGAACGCATTGTGGTTTCTAAAATAATTTATTATAATATTTATATATATATATATATATATATAATTTTATATTATATATATATGTAATATATATATAATATAAAATTATAAATTTTTTTTAAACTATACATATTTTATCCTTTTTATTATTTATTTTTTGAAGTATGTAAGTGGTAAATCTAAAACATAAGGAAAGAAGAAGGAAGTATTATAAAAAGAAAATATTATATCTATTATTTTCCAAATATAATATCTTTTAAAGATTACTTATATACAGAAAAAATGGAGATAGCAAAGGAACTTGTTTTAATCCTCAAGCAAAATAATAAATCGCACGTAGGATATGGATTACAAAAGGAATGTGAAGCTCTTGTTGGATACATCCTTCAAAATATGATCAGATCACAAATGCCTACTCTGAATGCTGTAATGAAAAATGAAGAAGATTCTATTAGATATAGAGAACAAGGTACTTATATATTTTCTAAATATATAATAATGTGTGTATGTAATTATTTCTTTTACTTCAAAAAAAAAATCAGGTAATCAACACTTTGTAATGGGTGATGATCTGGAAGCTATAGAATGTTACACTTTAAGCTTAGCATATGCTAATAGCGATGAACTTATGGCTTATGCACATGCAAATCGATCTGCTGCTTTATATAGGAAACAATTATATAAAGAATGTCTGATAGATATTGATGCAGCTTTACATCATGGATATCCAAAGAAAAAGCAGAAGAATTTGAAGGAAAGAGGAGATAAAGCAATAATTGAAATAAAAAAGTTATTGGGAATAGATTATTCAGAAGATGTCAATAATCAGAAAGATATAGGAAAAGCATATGTATCTGGTGAATGTAAGGAAAAGTCTGATACTTCAAAACCAACAGAAAATGCTGAATACATTAAGAATGAAACAACGATAAAAGAAGATCAGTGGCTTAATGTCTCAAGAAAACAAAATACGATGGACAATGAAAATTATCTCTATTATACAACAAAGATCCTTCCGCAGAAACCGAGATATTTGCAGAATGATGATTTTTCTAAATTAACGTATGGTCCAAGCCAGGAAGTGCCTGCCATTAGTGATGGTATAGTAATATCTTTCTCTGAAAGATATGGTAGACATTATGTAGCAACACGGGAATTTCAGCCTGGTGATATAATCAGCATCGAAGATCCTTATGCACATGTTATCTATGAAGAACGGTGAGGAATAAATTTGCGTCTATTCTTTTACTTAAATCCAGATTATATATATATATATATATATATATATATATATATATATATATATATATACATGTATATTAATGTATCAAGTAAATACATATATTTTCATATCTTTATTACTTGTTACAGATATTATACGCATTGCCACTATTGTTTATCCAAAAGCTATAATTTAATACCATGTGCAGAGTGTCCGATAGCTCAATATTGTTCTGAAAAGTGTAGGAAACTGGCATGGGAAGTATGCCATAAAACAGAATGTCCAATTCTAAAACTATTAACTAACTTACTTAATGTGGATAAAGATAAAATAAGAATGATTTCTAAGATTATTCGATTGTTAATTGTAATAACAGAAAATGGAATTAAAATTAAAGAATTGCAGGAGGATATGAAAATCGCAGAATCTAATTCAGGTACAGGTCTATAAAAATTAGTATATAATTAAATCACTATGATGAATCTTTAATTTCTTTTTTTAATTTTAGATAATAGAACAGCAGGATTTACAGATACGGCGATACTAGACAGTTTTAGCACAAGATCTGCACTGAGTTTGGCAACTAATATGACTACAAGACCGTTAATTGGAATTAGTGCATTTGCTTGTATTTCAGCCCTTGCAGTAATTCTTTTAGCTACACAAACGAAATTTTTCTCTAAGAAATATGAAATCGATGACATGAAAGACATCAGCGAATTTTCCGAACTTAGATTCTGCGCCAGTATAATGCTTCGTGCCTGTGTAATAATGTCTTCTAATTGCTTTTCAGTGAGTATATATTATAGTAATTATAATATTACTTTATAATAATATTTTAATATATATATTTATACACATCATATTTTATACATATCAAGTTATCAAAGCTCCATTATTTGACTTATTTATTTATTCTTTTTCTATATGAGAACGTATCTAGATTACTTGTTAAATTAACATTAAATTAAGGATACTAAATTAAGGATTTACAGTTACAAAATGTACAGTTAGATTTTTTTTATACATACACAGATACAACAAGAACCAGGAATTATATCGGGTTCAGGTTTGTACATAGCTCATAGTTTATACAATCATTCTTGTGCACCAAATACTTTTCGACATTTCGAGGATCTTACAATGATTACACGTGCTTTGACACCAATACGTATCGGAGATCAAATATTCACAAGCTACGGTGGTGTGTACGCGCACATGTCTCGATCCGAAAGAAAGCAGAAAATATTACAAGATTACTTCTTCGATTGTGATTGTCCAGCATGTGAGAACGAGTGGCCGACATATAACGAGATTGTACGCAGTCACATTGGATCTATTTCCAAAAATAAGCAACTCGTGGAAAAGTTGAAGCCTTTCAGAGAGAAATTACTCGCGAATATGTATGACATCGAAGCAGTAAAAGCAATTCTAGATATGTTGCACAAAGAAGTTAAGACACATCCATGTGAGGAGATACTCAATGCAGAGCAGTATTTAAAGAGCTATTATTTGGGTAAATTTAAATAAAAGTTATACTTGTAACGCTTTATTGCTTAAACGTAGTCATCACATGTATAATTCTGCTTACTGCTTTAATATTGTTTGCTTATTTCTCTTAATTAATATCTGTGGCTTAATGTAATCACCTACTGCTTTGTTTCCTTATTATAGCTAATAAAATTTTTAACAATTACTGATATAATTTCTTATAACTGGTTATTTAATTTCTGCTTTACACTTGCTGCTATGTAGAATGCTATAATTATAAATAAATCTATATATAATAAGAAAAAACCTTTTTCTGTATGTTTTCAGATCCATGAATATTATCAAAAAATATGACATATAATATTGCACATAACTACTAAAAGCTACTTCAATATATTTAAAAAGAAGTATTTTTTCCTTTAAAATATATATATGAAGAACATTGTATAGTTTAAAAAATTATATATTATAAAGTTCCTCTTTATATGATTTATAACTAGTAAAATTTATATGCTCGATTTTATTTATGCAATATATTAATATTAACAATCAAAATTTAAAATCAGATTTCTGCTAATAAAATATTTGTTTCTATTATGGAACAAAGATACTACAGCACAGATACTCTAGAGGTATGTATAGGTAATTAATACAATCTACAATTAGTTAAATTGATTAATCTAATATTTGAGAGATAATAAATTTATGTAAAAACTTTTAAATTTATTAATTTTATATATATAATTTCATAAATTGCGTTACATCATATGTAAACACATGCCAAGTAAACATCAAGTTTAAATAGAAAAAAATTTGTGTATCTTTTTATTGAGATTAATTTATACATGTATTTATATATGAAAATGTATAAATTTAAGAAAATAAAGAATAATGTATTTTAAATTAAATTTTTTTACTAACACTTCAATAAATTATTTAATTAAAACATGTTAACTCAAACACTTAACTCTAAGAATGGTTATGTACAATATTTTGTTTTGACATCTTAGTTATGAGAATATTGAATACTTGAATATTTTAATGTAAATTTTTTTATATTCATGAAATTATTAAAAAATTATTATATGAGAAAAAAATATCTTATACCTTCAAACATTTCCAACACTTTGATTCTCTTGCGTGGCTAAAAATAATACACAATAATTTTATTGATGTATGCTTTGTATCAATTACAGTATATAGAGTTTCATAAAATTTTATCAAACTTGATACCTTTATATGAATATTCCAAGGCAGTGGCTATTGTTCTCATATCACCCTCTATACTACGTGCCCAATTTTCTGCATCTCCAATCTCTTTTAAAGAGCTCGAAAAGGATTCTACTAAATTCAACCACAATTGCGTTTGTTTAGCAAAATTAGTTGCACTGTGTTGCAGTTGCTTTGCTTCTGCATCTAATTTCTTTTGATTTAAGTATGCTTGAGCCACTCTGTAACAATATCTTCTTCTCATATATTACCACATATCCATAAATTAAATCAAAATTCTAAACAAAAATTCTATTTACCCAACATTCAAGTGATCAACAAGAGCTTGTGTCAAGTTGCTTGCAGCCTGAACAGCTTCTTTTCGTTTTTGTTCTGTTGAATTGTTCATATATTTTAATAGATATATATAATAATTTTCTTTATCATTAAATTATACAATCTTTATTTTACCTTGTCTTTCTTTTCTCACCACTTGCTTGGTCTGATGTTCTTTCACAATTGCCGATAACATTTTTACCAATATCTTTTGCTGCTGAAAACTAATATATATATTAAATACTGTATTAAATATATAACATTATAATAGTTTGATATTTTTTAAATTATAGTAATTATATCGCTTGGTTTAACAATATATTTTTGTTTATAGCATCAAGTTATATGAATTAAGTTTTCACACACAAAGGCTGATTTTCACAGTTCGTTCTTATATTTAGGCCGATTTTACAATAGTAATAAACCTAAAGTCGTAAGGAATTAACCAATCATAGTTGAATGTGAGAAGAATAATGACAGCCGTAAAGTCATACAAGAATAAACCTTAAGCTGTGATTACACTATAGATTGCGGGTTCGGTTGGGGTTACTGTTGGACATTGGGAACCAAAGCATCCTTTGCTGTGATTGGTTGATTCCTATAGTGTAATCACGGCTGTAAAGAGGAGGCATTAACCCTAGAACATAAACTTTTCCATTGGATATTTCATTGACATGAGTCAATCATATGTCAATAGGTGGCAGTTTAGTCGCGGGGTACACGAAGTCTGACATGCATGACATACATAGTTTATTCTCCATGAAATCATACGGAAGGCGAATAAACCATTCGACGGGATATTCGACGACAATGCCGACGAGTCTCGTTGGTGTACACACAGTTTACCTGTTGATAATCGAGCCTGAACTAGAGTGAGAAAGTAGAAACTCGTAGCGTGATTTTGCAGACGATGCATTCGCGGTGAATCCTGAGCAAGATTAGGACGCCCATTTTCTGTTGTGACGGTCAACATTTTCATACAGAACAAGCGGGAGCAAATGATATGCGTTCCAGTTTTCCGTATCGCGAAAATTAGAAAACAACCGCTATCATTGTTCTTACACGTAGCCCGAATTGGACTACGATGTTTCTCGATTGTACGCGCGAATACTGAGAACCATCACGCTCGATTCGGAATTTTTGCAGCACCACAAATTCGACATTCTTTGAAGACCATTGAAAATGTAATATAATTCTTCGCATATCCTAGTGAAATTAGTTGTTTCTCAGTATTTTTCTTTGCGAAGCGACAATTTAGATTTTTTTGTGGGAGGATGGCAATTGAAATTACATTGGAATGTGGACACACATCAATGTTACGTATGCGCACCACTCCTGAGGGATATACACATGATTGGGAAGTTTTCGTGCGAGGAGTAGATAATGCAGATATACATCATTATGTTGAGAAAGGTATCATTTCTTTGTTTACTGTTAGGTACATCCAGATATTATATACATCAAAAGTCACTTTTTTTTTCTTTTTTTTATCATCAATTGATGATTTGTTTTAATTTTCCTCTGTAATAATAATTTCTTTTATATTTTTAGTGGTATTTATTTTACATAGTACATTTCGGAATCCTAAAAGGGTATTAAAAGAACCACCATTTGTGGTAAAAGAATCAGGCTATGCAAGTTTTATGATGCGCATTGAAGTTTATCTGAAAAATAAGGATGAGCCCAAGAAGATGACTATAGAGTATGATCTTACTCTGCAGCCAAGTGGTCCACCTATTAATATTGTCACACGTCACACAAAAGAAATACCTAATCCTTCTGATGAATTTAAGAAAAAACTATTGAAAGGTGGAGCTGTAAGTATAATATAAGGCATATTCAGTACTCTGCTTAGTAACAATCATTATCCCTTACTTTTAGAACCAACAAATCATATATATGTTAAAGTATATGTTAAATTTATTATTTGTATATGTAATGTTCATAAAAAAATTTGTTATGGAAAATTATTATAGCAAGTATATGTATAACAATTTATAAATGTTGATTAATTAGTGATTTATCAATGTGAGTTTTTTTCTCAATTATATTTTATAATTGCAGGTTATAGTAGCTGGTAAAGACAGTTCATTAGAAAAGAGTGATACAAAAGCACCTACAATGGTTGGCAAACCAAAATTAAATGGCAGTGAAAGCAAGAAACATCGCATTACAGAGTCTAAAACTTCAAACTCGTTTCAAGAATTATTTGGCACTCCTATAAAGACAGCACCTATGAAAGTATCACCAGACAGCAAAAAAACAAGTCAGTCCGATAAAAATTCAGTTCCTAAACCTTTAGCTATTATTGATAAATCTGATAAATCGGATAAGACAATTAAAACAAAAGAAAGTCCTCATAAAGATAAAAAAGATAAAATAGATGAGAAAAAGGATAAAAAAATTAGAGACAGTTCTAAAGATCGCCTCAAAAATAAAGAAAAATCTAAGAGACCTCCTAGTCCAGGAAATAAAAGTCATTCAAGTCCTGGAAACAAGAAATCAACATCACCTGTTGTTATAAAGAAACCATCAAGTCCTACTCCATCATCTACAAAGAGATCTCTATCCCCTAAATCAAAAGAAAAAGAGGCAAAAAAAGTTTGTCTGGAAAAAGACAAAAATAATAAAGAAAAAGATAAAGCAAAAACTAATTCTAGGAATGATATAGATTCGCCTAAATCAGAGAAAAAGAAAGATAAGAAAAAACACAAAGATGATAGAGACAAGGAAAGAAAAGATAAATATAAAGAAGCAGAAAAAGTTAAAGATGTTACGAAAATAACTGAGAAAAAGCCTGAAAAAACGGATAAGGCAGAAAAATCAGACAAGGAAAAATCTCAAGACTACAAATCGTCGAGAGATGGCAGAAAATCTCCTAAACCTGTGAAAGAAAATGATAAAGTAAAAGATGATAAAGCGATAAAAGAAAAATCAGAGAAAAGTGAGAAATCTGAGAAAACAAAGGATGGCAAAAGTGATAAGGATAGACAAAAGCATAAACACAAAAAGAGAGATAAAAAAGATAAAAGAGATAGTAAAGATAGGGAAAAGAAGGAGAAACGTGAAAGAAGCAAAGATGGGAATGAAAAGCAAAACAATACGTCTTCTACATCGGTTGGAAACTCATTGTCCCTTTTAACTGAAGTTCCAGAAAGAGATAGCAGCGATTCGCCACCTTCCGTAGATGACGATTCATTACTCGAAAGTAAAGCCATGCTTAGTGTCAAAAAGGAGACAGAACATGCAATAGCATCTACACCTGCAGAAACAGCGAAGCCATTGTCTCCAGGTATATCAGTAGATATAAAAAAGGAAAAGAGTGACCGTAGCAGAAAGGACAAATCTAAAGGAAGCAGAGGCGAAGAAAGAGAAAATCGAAAAAGAAAGAGAAGTAAAGAAGATGATGAGATTCCAGTTAAACGTGAAAAAGGCAGAGATCATTCGACCTCTCCACCTTTGGAACCAGTTTCATCGAGTCAATCCCCAGTCGCGATGGACGTTGATTCCGTTCATCATTCAGAAAAGGAGTCAAAGAAAAATTTTAGAAAAGAGAAGGATGATCGTGTTGTTACTTCAGTTGATCAAGTGACAAATGACAAAGACATGGAAATTGATGCTGAACAAGTGGCTCCAGATTCCACAAACAGTACCGATGCAGAAATCAGTGAACCACCAGTGTTTTCGGAAGATTATATATCACAACTGAAGGATTTACAACAAAAGATAATGACATTGCAGGATAACGAAGAGTTGCACAGAGTTGTGCAAGTAATTGCAGAGACTGGTCAATATGAAATCACTAAGAAAACATTTGATTTCGATTTATGTGCATTGGATCGTAGAACTGTACAGCGTCTTCAAGAATTTTTCTCTGCATCGTGACCACCTGTAATATAAGGTATGACTCATTAATTTATGTGTGTACACACACACACACACGCACACACACACACACACACTTGTAAAATCACACATTAAATCATATGAATTTTTAACAAAATTTTTAGTAAGAAAAATAATAATATGTAAAACCCCAGAAGAATTTTAAATTATATTTTCGATTTATCATTGCATTAACTAATATGAATTAGAAATGTACCATTACATATACATTTCTAATGGGCTAACTGAAAGCTAACTATTGCATGTAAAGAACTTTCATTGCAATAAATATAAGTAAAATATTTAATTCTTTTTTACATTCCTCAAAAAATATTACTATTGAAAGAGTAATTGATTGAAAGAAGTTTTGCCATCAAAACAACTAATCTGCAATATATTTTGAACATAACTCATTGATATATATATATATATATATGATGTATATCTAAGAGTATGTACAGATTTTTTTATTTAACATTAAGGCATTAAAACAATTAATTTATTCTTTCAATTTCATTTAAACATTCTTTTAATGTTAATAATTATTGATGTCCAAATTTTTATATAAAAAATATATATATATATATATATATATGATGTGTATTTAAAAGTATGTACAGATTTTTTTATTTAACATTAAGACAATAAAACAATTAATTTATTCTTTCAATTTCATTTAAACATTCTTTTAATGTTAATAATTATTGATGTCCAAATTTTTATATAAAATAACATTCTATCCCTTATTTACATAGCAACATGTATAATATAAAAGATACAGATGAAGATTTAGTTATTTCATGGAGTATTTGTATGTTTTTCTGGGGTATTTGTAAAAGTGTCTTTAAAATGCATTTATTATATACATATTATGTGGATAACAAAGTTGATTTTATATAGCACTTATCATCGTTACACTGATTTAGTGACATAAGAGAAATTATTTATAAGCATACATATAAACGCGTGATCGTATTCGCTTTATAACATAGACATACCCGTTTTTTCCTTCTTTCTATAAGAAAATGTTTTACTATAGGTTTACTTATTTATATCGAGACTACATATTTAGTCATACTTTTGTAGAGATATATATTACAGACTAATTTTTATGTTAAACACAGAGACACAGTGAGGATTCATGATAATATATTTCCTCGTAATATAGGGCGTATTATATATGTATTATATAATGTATAGGAAATATATGAAAAAGAGTTACATGATAACTCGTGTGATGCTACGATATCTTATAAGATATCTTAAGAAATTCTTTTTATCTCAACGTAATATTTTCTCTACTCATTGCCTGAGAGAGTCGTACTATTATGTATGTGTAAAAGGAATACATCATATTGAAAAAGCGTATTGCTGCTAAATCAATCTAGCTCTTTATATTATTAATAATTAATCTGTAATTTGTTTGATTATAAATTCTGTACTCAAAATTAATTACATATTGAAATATGTATATCAATTTATATATATCATTAATATACACTAATCACTCTATTTTCTCTTTCATTATAAGTTTTTTTTTAGACTTGAAGTGAAGACTTTTGTGTTCTAGATAAGATTGGCGCATGTAATAAGACTGGTTTTCTTCTATGACTTTCGCTTCTCTCTAATGCGCAATCTATCTGATTTTTGCAGCATTGGAAATACGTGTAGTACAACGATGTAATCCTGTATTATTAGTCACTTGTACAGACCAGTCATGTTATGTGCAATTGATACATCAAATAGTCTAATGTTTTGATAATGTTAAAAAAAATAATTGAATTACAAAAAGTGTATATTATACATAAATTAATGCGATATATGTGTGTAATTTTTGCGGTGTGTTATTTGTAAGAGTGATTAAATGGAGCGCATGAAAAAAATATCATGCGGTTCATATTTCAAGAATCATGTCGTTATCGATCGAAGAATCAAATATGTGTACGCATGCCTATCGGTTGATGAATACTCAATGTTATATCGTTCTCGGCATACATTGTTAGTATAGATAAATGAATGAATGATCCTTTCAAGTGATGCGGATCTTTGTTTTTTTTTTTTTTTTTTTTTTTTTTTTCTCATTTTTTCCATTTTCCATTTATACGAACGTTTGTATAAAAAACGATTGGAATATTTCTCTCTATTACTATTGTATTTCTTGTATGATAATAAATATTAATATGTATAAAAAACTTTTGATAAGTTTATGATAAAGACTATCAGAAAATATTAGCAGCCACTGAGTTTTTCCTAGTATTTTTATGCAAAAGGACGCATTTTCATCAGTACTCTACAAATTGTACAAAATATTTGAAAACTATATTACCATCACTTGAGAGATATTATTGCGAGATGTCAGGATGAAAGTATATATATATATATATATATATATATATATATATATGCGAGTCATAAATTGCAATGGATGCGGCTTTGCCATATTGCCTGCTAATATATAAATTAGTTTAGAAAAAAGCGCACATATTTACTAATATAACAGATTATATTGCAAAACATCACAATCAATGACTGTTGTATTTGATCTAAATTTGCTCTTCCTTTTTTAACGTTATTTTTAATCTTAATTGGCGTTAAAAAGGTATGTGAACAGTTTTTTAATTATTTTGATGAGTGTATTAACCTCGTATATTATCGGCAATGCATCAAAGCGCTTTCTTGATGTAATCAAATGATAAAACGATATTTTTTATGGTTAAGATAGATGAAACAATAAGACTAGACGTAGTTTTTTAGATGCCTTTTTCTGATACGATAGACGAATTTTTTGTCATAATTTTGCGAACGAAATTTTTTATGAATGTCAGTATATCGAATTGAGTTCGCTCGTGCAACTGGTTGAAAAAACCTATAGAAGTTACACGGTATAAATACATATGATAAATATACATGTATAATATATGGATATTATATATTTATTTATGAAATTCGTAAATATATCTGCGCATATTATACGATACGCGTTCTTATCGTGGTGATATGATATTCAGTTCGCGTTTACATGATTACATAATCTCTTCCATTTTTCAAAGGTTCATCTGTATTCTTGTGACATTGTTAGCGCGTTAAAAATGCAATTGCCTATAATCTAAAATTTTTTATTTTTTTTTTATCTAGATAATACCTATATTAATATTATATGAAGATCTTGCGCTCTATATGTATCGTAAAATGGACTGAGTATCATTTAACCGCATCATAATTAATAATTGAATAAATATATGTATCATTGTTTTTACAATTATGTTTGAACAGTGATGCACGATGTACATTAATAATAATAATAATCATGATAATAAAATAATAATACTGTGTCTTGAGTTCACTCAATCTAATCGTTGTGGCATAATATTTAATTGCATATGCATAGTCATTAAAATCATTGTTATGCATTTTTGTAAGAATTTTTAGATCAATGTTATATAAAGTTCATAGATGCACAAAAATTGTATGTTTTCATGATTCTCATTTACATGTACATAATAAACAAGATAAATTATATAGCGTGCAGAATAAAATGTGGTTGATGACTTTGAAAAATATAGTACAAGACGCGCGAAACTACTGGATTTATATGCCATTGAAATACGATATACATTCTATATGTACATTTATTAAATAATTTAAAAAATAATAAATATGAGAGAAAACAATTGTATCAGAAAGTTGCTTTTTTACATCTTTAATTATGTGAAATATTGGAAACTTCATTAATTTTAAGATAATTTCTTGCTATTTTGATTATATTTAATTTGTATATCCTTGTGTGAAATGGTAGGAAAATATTGATTGCTTAGCGCAGAAATGCGCTCTTGTATCGGTTTATCGATTTTATATTATTGTTTATTGAATTTCTCTTAATCTTTCGTACACAATAATGTAACAGAATAAAATTGATTACGATCTGCTCACACCGATAGAGCTCCATCATAATAATAACATTAATTACAAGGATAGCAAACGTGAATAGTAAATGATATTCACGGCATACTTATCCTTTAGTTATGTCTCCTCTCTTTCGTCGAACGACGATGTCGAGCTGTAACATTGTTCGCGAAAACATAGAATGTCGGTTTCTCGACAAAAAGATTGAAACAATTATTAGGCACGCGAAGCATAGAGATAGTAAAGTAATCTAATATCCTGCCAATTCGGCGAACGTCGAATCCATTTCATCGGCCAGCGACTTGTATCTGTCCTTGTTGATGCCCAATTCATCTGAAAAAGAGAGAGAAACATAAAATGATTTTATTTTTATCGCCTTTCTCTTACTGTCCAGGAGGGAGGAAAACAAAAGATATATATTTAGCAATGCAAACTCACCTTCGAGCCTATCGACCTCCTTCTGAAGCTTCTTGACGGTCTTCTCGGCAAACTCAGCGCGGGCTTCGGCTTCCTTTAGTTTGACCGTCAAGGTCTTCAATTGACGCTTGAATTCCTCAACTCGTTGATTAGCCTGAGAATATTCACAAAAATTAGCATAGATTACTATTTAAAATAAATTTCAAATATAGAATATATTTTCATTGTAAAAAGAGTTGAGAACATTTATTTTCCAGCGAGATAGACATATAATATGTTGTTATTTATGTTAATCATACCTTTTCTTCAGATACTTCCAGAGATTTTAAACTGTTACCAACGACCTTCAATTCTTCTTCCAATTCCATGATCTTGCTGCGAGAATAAAAGATAGAAATTGATTGCCTGAGTTTTATTTTCACATTAAACATATATTAGCACAACAGCGACTTACGCTTCACCAGATTTCACGCGATCTTCCGCGACTTCAAGCTCGTCTTCAACGAAGGCCAGCTTGCGCGATACTTCGTCAGATTTTCCGTCAGCGTCTTCCGCGAGCAGACGAGCCTCCTTCAATTGGTTCGTCAATTGGTCCATCCTTTCCTCATCCTGTTGCGCACGGTTTTCCAATACTTTGCACATACTGCAATTGTATCATATTTCTCGTAATATACATATCAAGGAATACGTGAAATTTTATTAAGCATATAATTACCGGCTGGATTCGTCGGCGGCCTGTGACGCTTCAGTCAGCTTAGCGGTCGCGGTGTTTAATCGTTCCTCCGAGCGTTCGAGATCCTCTTCAATGAGCTGGACTTTGCGATTAAGGGCGGCTACTTCGGATTCAGCCTATAAGAATTATGAAAAATGTACCGCAACGAAGACTATAATTTTCGTCGAGTATAGACTTATTATTATTGCTCTCTCTCTAACGATTTTGATTATTCATAATGTGGAATATGAAATGTCAAAGAAACGCGACCGATAGAAAGAAAAAAAGCAAACTCGAAAGTATAATATCATATCATAATAGCAGATCCGAAAAGAAGCTTACGTTGGTAAGAGATTTTTCGCGATCCTCGAGATCCTTATTGGCTTGCTCGAGAGCTTGCTTGTTGGCTTCCAGATCACCCTCGACTTGAGCCAATTTTTTCGTGAGATCCGCAACCTCCTCGAGAACTTTGTCCGCGCGTAGATTTGCTTCTTTTGCCTGCCCTTCACAGGTGTCGGCTTTATCCATGGCATTGTCTTTCTCAAGCTTCATCGCTTGCATCTTCTTCTTGATGACATCCATGATGGCGGCTTTGCTTTGAGGACTGTTCCAACGACGAAATTACCGAGTTTCCTGAAAATGAAACATTTCTGTCAAATTCTGTGTCGATCATCGTGAACGATGATCTCATGCTTTCGCGAGCGCGTTTTTTGAGTTTAAATTTCAAGTTTGAATTGGAGGCTGCATTTCTGAACGTATGCGTGCTCGCAGGCCATCATGAGTCCTGCGTGATCGAATTTTGCAAAGCCATAATTCCGGCGGCTGATCGCAACGCGTAAGCACGAAGAGGAGCACGCATCAGGGCGTCTACGGAAATAGCATCTAAAGCCCGATTCTATAAATATATGTTCGGAACGACGACGGCGGAGCTCTGACGCCGTCACGGCGCAAGAAGAGGCCAAAACGTAACGAGTGTAACCCAGAAGAACGGGCTTTACTTGGCCGCCACCGCCGACCGACATTCGATCTAACCGACGAGTATTAATAGAATTTTACAAGACTTTGGTAAGCTCTCCGTGATCGTGGCCTCCTCGCGCTATTTTGCGGGTCGCGAATCAAATTCATTTTGTGGCAGCACTTAATATCTTCCGAAAAAAATTCTTACCACTTCTTATAAGAAAAACGTAACGTATGAAATTATAAGAATGTCACGTGAAAAACATTATTACACAATTTGCAAAACAAATATTATGCAAATTCGTCTTTAACATTACTTGTAATTTTATATGATAAAGTAATCGGAGTTATAAAAATAGGGAAGATTTGAAACAATGTTTCGCCTGCATGAAAGACGTTAAAGCAGAAATACCGTTAAAAAAGATAGCTGCGTATAACAATATAATATTTTATATTGATTTTCAATGAATAAAGCTCTCTCTTGCTATATATCTACATGTGGCGGAAAATGAAAAAAATGTAGCAAGCAAAAAAGAAAAATAAATCGCAAGGTCACAAATTTTTAACGATTTATTCCAAAAATTTATTAATTATTGTAAAATTGATCAAAATATATGACCAAAAATATAATATTTTTAAGCTCGAGATATTAATAGCCTGCACAGAGCCGATAATTACATTTATCATTTAATGTAGTGATATCACCGTACTTTAATTTCCTTTACTATGGAAAAAAAATTTAAAAAAAAAACGTATTTGCATGCAAATTTCCTTTGTTTTTAATGCGCAAATCATAGATTATATTTTTAAAAAATGCGACATGTATTGTATTCAACAAAATGTATAATGAATCGACGCATGTATCATTGACAGTTACAGATGCTACTTACGACATTGTTTTATATTAAGCCCGAAAGGAAATTATCTTGAAGCGTTAGCAGAGCTGTTACTATTTAGCAGCAATTAAAAAAGCTCTTGCAAAGCTGTCCAAGTCTTCGAGACATTGTGGCTCTTCGTGAATCGACTACGCAAGCTTCCTGTAAGAAGTTAAGCGTCGTCCATCGTCTGATGTGAATTTGAATATAAATCAAATCAGATAAAGATAAACCAGATTACAGATGGATTTGTTATTTATTGAAATATTATACAAACATCAAATATTGAAAGTAGTAAGCGTGGATGAATCGTCGATCGCAGAAACGGATTGATTTCGAGCTATCAAAATAATTGATGTTGAATTATCTGCAATTTTGAAGGAAGGAACTTTCTCTGTGTAAATTACACATTTTTGCACATTTTAATAACTCTCGTATTTTAAATACGAATGTTCTTTTGCCGTCACGATCTCTACTGCGATGATCGACATAGTCTGATCCGCGCGCAAAGGGTTGCATTCTGAAAATACTACTTACAGGCACCGCCAAGTGCATCGACGAGCCGCTTAAAGCACAAATTCCTGTATTAAAACTCCTTTAAAGGTCAAGAGCTGATTAGTTCGGCACTCTCGGACATATCCCGTCGATTTATCCCGTTGACGAACGGCGATCCCCGTCTTCATCGACACTTCTTTCGTCGTTCTCCAGTAGCGAGAGCTTATTCTGCATAGCGCTGTCACACGTTTTAGCGTAAAGCGTATAAAAGGCAGAGAGGCAGACAAAGAAAAAGAGAGATAGAGAGAAAGAGATGAGAAAAAGCGAAGCGTTTTCACCGCAGAAAAAGTGCGTTATCGGGAATGATGCACTTACCCTAACTCGAACGATCGGAGCAGCGCGAGACGAGTATCTGAGCGCGGAGAGAACGGAAAAGTTGCCCGAACGAAAAGCGCGCGCGGCGGAAGGACGCGTATATCGCGGGTGGGGATCCCAAAAATGGCCCGCCGCGAGCCCCCCGTAACACGTTTATTTTCTGCTCTCGCGGAGACGATCTGTCGCACCTTCGTCCGTCGCTGGAATGCGCAGCAACGGTGGATCAGCGTCTCGCAATGGGATAATTGACAGACTGTCAAGCCAGTAGGTGCTTTCGAAAGTATTTATCTACGCTTCCGAAACAAATTTTACCCTTGTTTGTTTTGTATATATTTCTCCTTAAATTAATTTACATATCTTTTTCGTATTAATGCAATTACAATGCGCCGTTTAATAAAAAACAGTCAATAAATTTCCAGCTTTCATAATGTAATAATAGAATAATTTTCGTTTTAAGAATAAATATATATATACTTTTTTATAAGTTAATTAAAATACAAGAGATACGTATTAAGAAAAAATAATTATTTCAAGAAAGAATTTCAAAGAATGTATAGAGAATATATTTAGACAGTGTAACTTATAATTATTTTTTTATTTATTATTTTTTGTAACCCATATCTGTTGAACAAAGAATGCCACTTATATAGACACTTACAAGTTATATAGACACGTACAAGTGTTTAAAAATATTTACAAAGATTCAGATATATATTTTCATTAAGAATCAACGCGAGCGTTTATAGAGAAATATCTGATCTCTTTCTCTCTTTCTATCTCGCATTTCCTGTTTTATTTCCGTTTCACGTCCTTCGCTCTTGGCAAATCATTTTTAGAGATCGCTTCGCTTCGCTACGCGTTCACCTGCTGTCAGATATTTATCATTGTGAAAAAAATAAACTTTTATTTTAAGGCCGTCATTTCAAGTATCCTAACTAGTTGAGTTGACAAATGTACAATAAGAAATACGATTGTGTAGAGTTCGATTTTGGACAATTTCTCAATTCCTGATTTCTCTCACATGAATTTGTGGCTTATTTTTTTTATTATATGCGCACCATATGTATGTATGTACACACGTATTGAATATTTTTGGATTAAGCCCTTACAGCATAGCTTGCCAAACATATGGCAAGCCAATGTTTTATAAAAATTTATATTTCTTTTTAAGATTTCTCTCTCATTGCATCGTTCTGTGATACAGTTATATCAATCTCGATATATTATTTCAATAAAATCTTTCATATATTATTATTGTGTGTGCCGATAAAAACGTTAAATTCTATATATGTATATTTATTTTTTAAAGAGGTAGAATAGCGAGAATATACTACAATTTCTATTTTTACATTTTAACATACTTGTTTTGTAAGTGCAACCTTCTTACGATAGAAAGATACTACGCGGTAAGGGATTAAAACGTAAACAGCATTGTTGTAATATTTGTCTCCTTATATACGCCCAGAGTTGGTCGAAGATATTCTTAAGGATATTATAAAGAGGTCCTTAATTTCGAGCAGATAATTAGGAAGAGAATTGTTTTATTATATTTGTGCTTATTGACCTTACGATAAAATCTGGGAGAGATATGATATTAATCATACTTCGCAGTGTTTTGTGTAGGAGAGTGTAAAAAGTGATAGAATTCGTGAAAAGTGTATATGTAGGATAATGTTATAATACACTTAGTTCTTTTGAATTATAATGCGAAGAGCATAAAAACACAGTATAACAAAATATATGAAATATTTTATAAAACAGCTTCTTCCAACGATATTTGTGAAAATGTCTTATAGCTCGTAATGACAATACTCGATAAAAATTTTAAAATAATGTGCTTCTTTCTGATAAAATTATTGGTGTCTCGTGATAGTATAAATCAAAAATAAATATATTTTCGATGTTAAATCTTCAGTGCGGTTATTGAAATAAAATTGAATACACATTGAAGTAAAGTAAAGAGAACCGAATTTTATTATAATATTTTCGGCGCATCTCTTTCTGCGACGTTAAAAATCTGTCACAAATAACGATGGAAGTGCTTGAACAAACGTAGTAGTCGTGCATGGCCAAAGCCGTGCCTTATCACATATTTTCAACGTTGTTTTTCCCTATATATACATGTCCGACTTTTTTAAATCTAAAAAGTATTTATATATAGTTTTATAGATGTAGATTCTCGTGACACACACGCACACACAGCTTGTGAACATACATTACCGATCAAGATAGACTCGAAGCTATTTTATGCCGTGTAACTGCACTACGTCGCCCACTAATCACCGTTTTTCTTTCACCCCGACGCGACGGCGGCATCGTTATTATATATATAACTATTTAAAGAATATACTTTACGAATATTTTCTAAATTGGACGTCGATGGTGTACATTGAAATTTGTTGTGCACATTATTGCTACCCTATGTAACTCTCTGGATAAACGGCTCGTGACTCTCGTGATATTTTATGGAACTGCCTCGCGTGATGGAGCCGCGTCTGGCCTCATTTATCGGAGACATGCAGCTAACTGCGATAGAGCGAAGACCGATTATTTTTTAACCTGCGCGCTCACAAGAGCATGAATTAAAAATTTATGCGCACAACTCTAGCTCTATAAAATTAGATGCGTTATTTAACGTGTGTTCAGTAGAAAAACACTAGAATATTGTTACACCGATTGTGTAAACAGTCGATTGTGCATACGGAATAATTGTAAATGTCAGATTTTTTCGAAGCAAGTTGTTCATGTGCATGTTCGTAGCTACATATGTATATTGAACGATATTATAGAGTTGCGTATATTAAAATGATGTCAGCGAGAATTTATTTTACTCAAGGTGATATTTGCAGAATATATTTTATTAGAAACGAAAAAGCCGCAGAGATATATAAAGTCATATATTATCATGTATTATCCTGTTTGGCAGTGATAGAAATGCCTAGGACAATATATGAAGAATTACTTAACCCTTGAATGCATGACGCTACAATAAATTTTTTTGTTTCAAAGCAAAATAATGCTTTAATACTTGTTATTAATCTGTTTTAATGACATACTCTGGTTGAAAATAGTCATACAAAATGTTATACATGCAGAGAGCTACATGACAGCATTATACATATTTCACTTGTCTGATTTTGTCTAATCACTTCCATAGGATTCGAAAATGTTTCGATAAATACGTTCTTTATGAAAAATTCTTTTCCGATTTGCACGATTGGTGGTAAGTATTGAGAGCGAATCAATATGCACGTTTAACGCAATTAATTTTTCTCACGATTAATAATCGTCACTTTATTAAATTATATAATCGATAATTCTTGAATCTGTTAGATTTTATGTTACATTATAATTTTAAATTTAAATTAAAAATTTTTGAAATAGTTCGCAATTCGATGCACACGATTATTTTGCGAGCAAAAATTTATTTTTGATATATTCATATTTCTTTTTGAAGGTTTCTTTTGAAAGGGCAATTTAAGGGATTGCGATATGTATAAACGATTATCTAATAGGGAAATAATGACGGAAGCACGATCAGAACTAGTTCAGTTAATTGTAGTAAAATCCAACTGTAATGTCAAAATGCAACATATTGTGATTTGAAATGCATACACATGCAGGATTTAATCAAGATCTTTCGTCTGTACTCCGAATATTAGCATGAGAGAGAGAGAGTTTGGGCATAAGATACAACATAATCTTACATATAATTTGCTCGAAGAGGCAGAAGTAGTTAACTCTATGTAAGAGCTCTTTCCATGAAAGAGATAGAAAATTGCTGAAGGTATCAGGTTCCTTTAATAAATACGTATGTATTATTGTAAGAACATAATTAATATGTTAAAAATTTTGATGTATATATATATATATATATATATATAAAGATATTTTCATTCAAATATTTTATCTATTATTTATCGACTGCAATAAATAAAATAATCGAATATTGATATACATGTTCATATATTATAATAATTAGAAAACATGTTTTCATAATGTACTCCATTTTTTTTGCTTAAAACCAGAATATTACAGAGTGTTATTTTAAAGTATTTGCTGATATGTATGTATTATATTTTTGTACATCGCGTCAGTCTTCATTTATTTCAGTTTTTATTTCAGTGAAAGACTGGATGCATTCAAGAGTTAAATATTATGTAGCGAGATCACGGATTAACGTTAACGAGCGAAGGAAATATAAACGTCAATTGACGAGTAATCTAGTATTACATAAACGAGCGATTGTTTATGTTACAATGTATGAGCCTGAATTTGCATATACAATACATTGTCGCTCCGTGGTTTGAAATACGAGATTTTCCAATCGATATTATGTCATCGGTTATCCAATTCCGATGCGGAACACGAATTAATGTGTTTCGCACGAGTCAATGTCGAGTTTTTCTTTATCAAAAATTATTACATTTTGTGTTTTCAAACCTATTAGAAAATGTATTGTGATGAATGTTTCACAATATTGTAATTGACCTGCTCTAATTAATTGCCTCAAGTCTTTAATATGAATTAATATTCGCGGACCGATTAATATATATAGTTTTATTACGTCTTCCAATCGAAACTTTTTAAACGTTTTATCACAATGCGCAGGAGATATATAATCTTTTTACTGATAAAAATTAAATGTCATATTTTTTTCATTCACGTTAATAGATAAATAAATTTTTGCGCGAGCTTGGAATAATTAATCAGCTCAGCTATCGAATGGATTGAACTTCAACGAACGTGACTCCGGAAGACGTCGTAACGCCTGATATAATGACGCATTGTCGGCGTCACCGGCGCTAAAACGGTGCCACAGCTTATTATCAGGATCCCAGGTTGAATTAGGTGGCCTGTACAATCGAGGAATGTGTGGAGCGTTGCGAGTAATTCCAAAAACGTAGCTGTCATTTCCTGAAATCCGTTTAAATCGTGTCAGCGTCTAACGTCGATGTAAACTCTCAGTGCCAAGTCTCGATCGTGGATGTAGTAAATGCGAAACAGAGTGTGGGTGCGATTATTGCGTCACGATCAGCAAAAATTGAGAAATCGTGAGAAATTATTTATATCATATAAATAACTTATATGCACAAGGTGGCTCCAAACGTTATAGTCAGACTTGATGATCTAACAACAATTTTAATTCTGAATAAAAAGTTTCCTACAAACACGACCCAGAAATGCTTTTTTAAAAAGTTAGCGCCCAAAATCTCCAAAACCTTCATGTTTATATATATATATATATATACATTTTTGCAAATATTTGGAAAAGTGTGCGTTTTCTAACAAAAGTTATAGAAAATTAAATTATTTTTCAAATGAGACTAAACTGTTTTTATCACGTTCCGTAGGTTTTGAGATAACTATTAGGTTTTTACGGGCGCTAATTTTTAAGGAAACGTTTTTGAATTCATGTTTATAAAAAAAATTTTATTCAAAATTAAATTTTCTATCAGATTAGAAAAAGTCTGACTGTACCGTCTTGTATTTACGAGGCGATTGTTTTCCACGTAGAAATTTCCTTTGCGACAGAGAAAACATGTAAGTATCCGCTAAAAAAACTCGTACCGATATGAGTAACTTATCTAAATGCAAGGGGATATTTCATGTAGGAAGCTAAGGTGAAAGGTATCATCTTTACGAGGTTTCCCTTCGGAAGTTCAAGTTCATCATCCGCAATCCTTTTCGAAGGGCTTCTCGCACAAATACACGAGTGCCTCCTCCGCAATGAGATACATGTTTCTGTTCTCATAGAAAAATATATCTCTCTGTAATATAAGGAAAACTCAGGGGAGTATTTTCTCCTCCAAAGAAAATTTCTTTCGCGGAAAAGTTGAAACATATATTCGCAGAATTGTATGAACAACTATCCTCTCTCGACGATGAGAGATCATTTTTTTTTCTTCCTGTTGTACATATATATACACGTTGAGTATTTCGTTCAAGAAGCCCTTTTTTCTTATTTCACGCATATTTTCTTATTCCATGCGTATAACATGAAAATTGTTTCTTTCAAAGCAAAGAAAAATATTTTATATAAGTAAGTGGTTGTTTTAATAAACCCCTAGTGCGTCCCTTCGAATTCATCCTACGAACGCCCATAGCATTAATATGTGAGTCTCCCTCTCGTATAACGCTCGTGTAATTACCTGTCGTTAGAGACTGTGAGGGCGATTGTTGAGGCGAACTCGCCAAGGGTGATAAGGGCTCGTAGGGTGGCGGCGGAGGTGAGGTCGGCGACGGCGTGGGCGACGGCGGAGGTAGCCTCAGGACGACGTTCGGATCGAGACCAAGAACTTTCAGGACCCTGCGGGGGTTCGCGCGCACCCATGCCTCAAACAAGTCAACTGGCCAATCGGTCTGCGTCGACACGTCGATCAATCTCGCCGGCGGATTCCAACAAATGGCGTCTGGAGGATGAGACGAACTCCTCGCGAGGACTCCGCTGCCACGGCTCGCTGCCGGTGTCGGCAAATTCGGATTACTTTGGGGTGAGCAGGCGAGCATCTGCAATGCTTGAATGGCGTTGCGCACCTGTCGACCCACAACGTGCATTTAATCTCGCAACTAAATCTCTCCTTCTCTCTCTCTCTGTCTCTCTCTCTCTTGGATAATATAGTTCCATATAAAAAGTTTCTTTTTTCCATATAAAAAATTACTTTTATTAATTAAAATTGCGCTCTTTTCTTTTTTAAACAAAAAGAGTAATTTTGATTTTTACAATAAACTTATAACTATATTTAACAAATCTTTACAAACTTTTGAAGATTGAAAGTATTAATCATATATTTGTAATTTTAGATAAAAGAAAAATTTTCTAGTATCCTATATATATAGGATGAATTTTGATTTATAGGATGAGTCAATTTTAATTTAAAAAAATGAATAAAATCAGCTAATATACTCAATATATAATAATATACTCAAATTACATTCTATATTTTATTGCTATCTGACACGAAATAATTATTTAAATTATATTTTATTTTTTTACTTTATTTTGAAAATTATCAAGTTCCTTTAAACTCACCCTATGATATAATAAATTACGTTGAAAAATATATATAACTTTTTTAAACACAATTATGATTTAAAATTTTTCAAAATAATTTAAAAATTTAAAATCATGTTGAATATTAAAAATATCAAAAGAAAAATTATTCTTTTTCTTAGAGTTGTTCGTTAAATTATATAATCCAAAAGTTGAATCGAAGTAAAGTTCCTCAAGTAGAGTTGAATTAGAAATTTAATTCTACCGAATGAATTTTTCCTAATCAATTACCTTCAATTTATTTATAGACTTATTCGAAGCCAGGAAGTCTCGAAAGAGATTGAAAAGTGTAGCAGTTGAGTAAATATAAAGCAATTTCGCATTCACCGTAATGTGTTTACGCACGATTTAATGTATTATACATAACGTTGTAACGTATCTGTGTATTAAGTACCTCGCAACTGAGCGTCGCAACGTCTTGATGCAACGTGGAAAACTGATTATCTAGTCTCTCGACCGATCCTCGAATGTGCTCCTCCACAGACTCCTGTGCGATCACTTGCGCTGGCCTTCCTCCTCGTACTAGGACACCTCTTCCCGCTCGTCTCCCATCTCTATAATCCTCTCTGATGTACCAAACACATAATTAACTTTGTCCTTTATTGCGCGAGTATTCGAAATATCGAGAGCGTTGAGATGGTATTGAAATCGCGAGAAGTCCAAAAGTAAGGAATTTCGAAAGTGGATTACATTCCGCTACAATTTATCGATACCACCGGTATCCGAAAAGCTAGATTGAGAGAACGCGACTTTCGGATATTTCACAGTTCTCCGAGCGGAAAATCATGTTATCCTGTAACTGAGGATCTTTTCATCGAAAAGGATATACGTATAGATAAATTGCGAACGCGTCGTACAATTCGTGATATTTTTCCTCATATCTCGTTTTTATCTTGCATTTAAATTTTAAATCCTAGTCTCAAAGTCAGAATATTTTAGACTAGAGTAAAAAAAAAGATATTTTTTACGATATTAGATAATTAGATAAATATTCTACAGTATATAAAGAAAAAATAACGTAATATTTAATATATACTTTTTTATGTTTTAGCACAATACTACTCCTTTTTTAAAAAAGTACACTGATGCAAGAAAAGATATTTAACTGGGGAAAAAGTGGAGAAATAAAAAAAGTTCGGAAACCGCTAGATTAACCTTTTTTCTGCACTCTCACGACTACACTATCCATTATTTCAAGCTTTTTACTTTTTTACGCTGTTGAAATTTTTAGTCTCTGCTGTCGTTTACTTAATGTACTTTTTCTTTTTTCGCTTTTTCATATTTTGTAAGAGTATGTTGTTTTTCCTATACATATACATATTATGTATCTACGATCTTATATGTGTGACAATTCTTTTCTCAATTTAGATGTAGGAGGCAACAGGTTTACCTGAACTTGGCATGTCGCGGACTCGAAGATGTGTGAAGTGGTGATTTGTTTGGTGGCGATAAAGGGGAAGTTTCGCCCTCTTCGACTGCATTCTCATCATCCTCGCTGATGGAAGGCAATGTTAGTGACGGACCGTTTATATCGAAATCCTGCTAAAATTCCACCAACAACAAGACTAGAGTAAATTCAATGGTCAGATAGAATTTAGCTCGATAATTTTCATCAAACAACCACATATACATATATGTTATTCTTTTAAAAATATATTAATTATCAAAACACATTTGTTCACTTATTCAATATAGGGGCACAATTTTTTTCCTATATAAAATTGAAAAAAATAAAGAATATTTTCTCAAATGTTTAATAGTACAAGTTCGGAAGTCGCTAGATAAAAATATATCGTAAAACCATTCTTCTCTAAATATACTAATTTTCTTCGCTTTTAGTAACTGACGTAATATCTGATGCAAGCAATTTTCTATCCTTTTTTTTTTTTTTTTTTTTTATATAAGTACATAGAGTTAATTACCTCTGCTTCGTAACCTTCGCGCAAATTATATGTAAGATCGTGTTGTATATCATGCGCAAACTCATGTTGATACTCGGGGTACAGTCGGAGGACCTCGACTAAACCTTGCATGTGTATACATTTCAAATCACAATATGTTAATGCTTTGACGTCGCAACTAGATTTTACTACGACGTCAACTGAACCAGTTCCGGTTGTGCCTCCACCATTATTTCCATATTGCAGATGAACGTTTATATCGCAACCCACCAAATCGCCCTTTCCTTAAAAAAATAAAAAAATTATACCAAAAGCTTGTTCACAAAATAAACATATGCATGAATCAATTAAAAAAAATCCTAATTTGAATTTGAAATTATATTGTAACAAAATCTGTGAAATTCCAAGCATTATCAATGACTGACGATAAAGGCGACTATTATTAGTTGTGAAAAAATGAATTGCGTTAAACACTGATATTGATTTGTGTTCGTTATAATTTACCTAAAATTGCGACCACCATGTCATTTTGCACAACCTCCATAGATCCGTTACACAGGTAATAGATGTAAGAAAGCGCATCGCCTTTGTGGATGAGAAATTCGCCGGGAGCGCAAAAGTTATTTCTAATATGAAGCGAGAGTAGCTTTAGACATCCTTGAGAGGCGGTTTCGAATATGGGTAAATTTAAAATCTCACGATGAAGATGCATCGAAACATCTCCTCGCAACTCCTCGGGAAATTGTTTGAGGGTCTGCGCAAGAGTTATTTCGTTTTGTGATAATAACAATTGTTGTATTAACAAGTTTTAAATTATTTCTTTTAATGTATATAATGTATGTAACATTTAAACTTTATTCCCATATATACTAGAACATTTTAATTGAAAAGATCTGACCAAAAGAAGAGCAGCGCGATTTTACCTCGTGTATGTCGATACCGTGATTTAACGACCAAATGGTCTGAAAGTAATCCTGCATTCGCTGTTTGAGCTCTTCTGGGATCTGATGTAAAACTAGAAAGTCTTTAAGATCTCGTAACTTTGTTTGATACAAGGATCTTCTAGAGTACATTCTTTGAATAATTGCAGTAACATTACCGAATACCACGGCATGCATAAGAGCTGAAACGCAAATCGCACAATATAACGCAATATAATCAAATATGTAACATTTATGCGAGCGATTGCTCGTATTACATTACACATATTACATGCCATTGAAATACCAAAACTAGAGATAATCTTCAATTAATTAGCGTATGGCAAAATTTATAATACTTTGTTATCAATATATCAATACATTATATAAATAACTTGTGTTAATTTCATTATATTAAATAAAACAGGACTTACCACCAATTAACATTGTGCAAATAGAAAAAAACTTTTCTGAAAATGTATTTGCCGAAACATTGCCGAACCCTACGGAAGTTAAACTACTACAAGTAAAATATAATGCCGTTATATAGCTCTCTGTATGCGTAACATTTTGCACAGATATTTTCAATCTCTCAGCCAGAGTATGTATCCAGCCTAGAACAGATTAATAATAATTTCGACGTTTTAGTTTGATCTCTAATACGATCGTTGAAAATTCTTCTCTATATCATTTTAAAGTTCTAACATATTTTTATATAATTTGATAAAATTATCTGTCTGTATAAATATTAATTTTTATATTTTTATTATTCCTTTATTATTTTCTTATCATTCTTATATTAGCACTCTTTTATATTTATTTTTATAAGAGATAAAATTAGAACATAACATTTTTTTGTAGAATTTATTTTACCTATTTCTATTTCTGTTAGAAAACGTAATTCTTTCGTAGGAACATTTTCTCAACAATTGTTGAGAAACAATTCCCCTGCAAATTTTATGCATGAGTTTTCGTATCGATAGGATTTCTATGTTACAAAGCTACTCGCGATGCTGTATCGAATGTGAATGTTTTCTTAAGATAGTAATGGTAGATAGTGGTAGATAGTGTGATACAATTCTTATCACGAGCTATCTTCCGATTAGTTCCAATATATTTTAGGCACGTGCTTACCTTTGAAGGCAATCTAATTCCATGTAC
Organism: Anoplolepis gracilipes; assembly: GCF_047496725.1. Taxonomy (NCBI): domain Eukaryota; kingdom Metazoa; phylum Arthropoda; class Insecta; order Hymenoptera; family Formicidae; genus Anoplolepis; species Anoplolepis gracilipes. Next base: position 15,652,467 of record NC_132971.1, on the reverse strand, counting down.
GTGTTGTACATTTCGCGTAAAAATTTTATGACTCTCCGTATAAATGCCGTGTATCTCTCTAAATTTTTTAGAGTGAAATTTAACCCTAACAAGTGAATATTCACTTTAAGCAATAGTGAAAATACTGTCGCTTATAAGTAGTTCAAGAAAATTCAATTTCTACAAAAGTAATAACTGTTAACTTTCAACATATAGTAAACGTAGTGTTAGGTTTCAAAATAATTTTTAGCCTAAACATCATTCTTTATATTTATAAAAATTACAAAGACTATATATAGACTACATATAGACTAAATACATATACTACAATTGACATATATATATATGTAAATGTCAATTCTGACATAGACATGTATAGTTCTGACTTTTTATATGTCAATTTTAGTTTATATATATTTGTGTAGTTTTAATAATCTTTGTAAATAATCTTGGTAATTATTTACCTTAAGGAACCACCTCCCGATTTCAAGGACCTTGACATATATTATGAAGATCACTCTGAGTAGGGTGTTGAATGTTTTAGTCAGCACTCGTTTTTTATTAAAAAGTTATTAACAAAAAAGTTTCATAAATAGAACACAACTTTTTCACATCATGTATACTTTAATAAAACGTACTTTTAATGGATCTATTTATTTAAATATGATACATTGAATGCGTGGGCGAGGGAGGGGCTCCGCCTCTCCCCCTGCACTCCCATCCCACTAAAAAACTAACCCAACCTAAGCTGTGTTATGAAGCAAAATCTATTTCATGACTCAAACACAGATTGGGTTGGATTAGTTTTTAGTGGGATGAAGATGCAGATAAAGGGACGGAATCCCATGCATTCAATGTATATTTAAATAAATAGATCCACGAATAACTTTCTTTTCACACAAAAAATTCCATAAAAAAATCAAAATTGTGCGTCATATTAAGAAATTCGTGTAAACGCATATCAATATATAGCTTATATATACTACATATCACATTTATACTGTTCCATGCAAAGTGAAATCAAAATTATTAACGTAGTAAGAGAGTAATGTGAAGGATGAGTATATATAATAATAAAAAAAAACAAGAAACGTCACGAATATAGAAGTAAGATTTCAGTAAAAAAGATAAACAAACACGACTTATTATTCTTAGCGATACAATATAATAATATAATACGAAAGCGCGGACACACGGTGTCCGAAAATTATATATTGTTAATTATACATTTTTGTTAATAACTTTTTATTAAAAAACGAGCGCCAGTTAAATTTTTCAGAACCTTACTCAAGGTGATGACCTTGATAATATATGTCAAGGTCATTAAAATCGGAAGGTGGTTCCTCAAGGTAAATAATTACCATAATCTTATCAAGGGACTCAAATATGTCGTATCAAGTACATGCGCGACGAAATAATAACAATGTCGAGAGACAACGAGACAATGTACTTGCTAATGGCAGATTCATGTACATACGCTTCATTGTAAATGAAAATATTCATTTCACATTATTAGAATAAAAATATTCAATGTATAGAGTAAAAATTAATCTAAAAATAAAGAATACATTTTTTACTTTCTTTTGCAGAGTGAAAATTTACTCTCCAACAAAAAATGAAAAATTTTCATATGAATGAAGAGTTACTGACTCGAGTGATTCAACGAGTTGCTCAATTTTTCGAGTGTATTATCACTCTAAGAAATTTAGAGAATATATATATGTATACAGTACCGGCCAAAAATATATCACCTTTAATATTTTTGAGTATAATTTTATTCAAAGTGCATGGACAATTATATAATATCATAATATATGTTTTGATAGTAAATACAACTTACCGAATAAAATATTTTTCATAAAATAATATAAAAACTTAATTTTATAAGTAAGTAAATTAAATTAAATTTATGTTCAAAAATCCTAAAGATGATATATTTTTGGCCGGTACTGTATGTACAATTTTGCAATTATTTTAAATAATATATTAAAGTTGTTATAGAAAACTCACCTAAGTCCCAATCTTTATCGTTTCGTAATCTCTCCTTTTCGGCGATGACATACCAGATACAAGCTAACCAATGCGCGACCAAAATGAAAAAAAGCATAAGCATCGTTAATATTACCGCGCTATATTGCGAATATCTATCCATTTTTTGTAATAGACGCGCGAGTCTCAGTAATCTTGTGAGCTTCACTAAATGGATGTTACTGTGTGCTGTATCCTGTAAAAAAAAATCGATCAAGAAAAAATGTGTAAGCGATAGTCGATACCTTATGTTAGAATTAATTATTTTATTAGGATCTATAATAATTAATAATTAATTTTGTGATATGCAAACAAGATCAATTAAAAATCTAATAATTGATCTTGATATATAAGGTATTGAATTTCTATTACACATGTGCAAAATTAATTAAGCTCCGCCTCTCTTCGTTGGGTCCATGCCTAGCGGAAATTCAAAATTGGTAATTACCACAAAACTGATATTAGGATGCATATAATACTAAGCGGTCCCCGCTCTATGTATTAAATTTCACCAAACTCCCAATTGAAAAAAATTCAATTTACACTGTTTTAGGCAAACATTGTTTTATCGATTTGATTTCTAAGCGTTATTATTAAAATGGATTAATTAAATATAATGATTAGTGTGCGCTATAAAGTTTTAAAACCAATCTCTCGGAGAAGATTGCGAATTAAATTTTACAGAAGAACCTACTATGCTTAAAGTCTACTTTCTGCAAGAAGTTAATGGGCTAGTTCATAAATCTATCTGTAAGCGGATGAAGATATACCAACCTCGCTGCTGTAAACGTCTGAAGCATAGAGAAAATCAAACGGCAATGCTGCTACGAGATCAACAAAGAACCAGCCTTTTACGTAATTTACGGCGATGCTTTTGCTATTGCTGACCACTTCGCCCTTTCTACTCACGTACGTTGTTCTGAAGTTTAAAAGAATATCTGTGGAAGAATAATGGAGTATACATTTGGGATGAATACAATCTTTCGATCAAAATCTTTCAGAAGCGCGAGACAATGTCTTATTACGATGATTCGAGTGTAGCATAAATCCATATCGAAAATTATTAACACAGAAAAAAACAAACAAGGCAGATTTTTATAAACTAAAAGACTTTAATTAAAGTATTTTTAAATTAAATAGCACTCTTTTACGTTTCAATAATTTTAATTAGTTTGAAGTCCCTCTTTAAACAAATTGCAATGACGACCTTTCGATGAAGCTTTTCGTTTGAATATCGCTAAACATCTGTTTATAAAAAGTCAATTAAACATATTTTATGGAACAGTAAATATTGATTCCGACGAGTCGTGATAATAATCGTAATTGCGAGCGAATGTAAATGTGGAATCTGTGTCTATACACTATCTAACTAAATCTCAACCGAAGAAGAGGCTTTCCTGCTTGTTGTCCTGTCGAGTTTCTGCTCGCGCGAACGTATCAAGCAGTCGAACGAAACTTTGGCTTTGTGCGATGAATACCTTTTAATCCCGTTTGCAAATTAAATTTTAGCCGCGAAAATAGCGTCCCACGTCCACTTAGCAAAAGTAACTTCGTTTAAAAGTTGCAGACCGTTGATATTTTACATATTGTACGCCGATACGAGAAATATCGCTATGTATTGATTTCATATTAATACTTAAAAATATTCTGAAACTTGTTATGGAAAATCCATCATACAAAATATTTTGTGTAGCGCAGGTTGAAAATAAATGCAAAAAGTTTATTTCAATGCATAATGCGGACAATTTTTAATGTGAATTTGATCCACCTCGTTTAATTTTATGACAACGCAATTTTGTCTGACAGTTAAAAATTGATATTGGACTAGCGAGAATACATTGAAAACGCTTGTGTTGTTTATTTATTGAAGTTCATAACAACCATCGATATAGTATTCGTGATTAATATTGCGGAAACGCTTACACCAACATTCCAGAATTAGCCTGCAGATTCAATATCGCAAACAATTGAAAAAATGTAATCAAAGGATCGGCATTATAATCCCACTGTCAAACGATTTTCCAAAGGCAAAGGCGCTTCTTTCCTTTTCATCGCAATTAAATTTCCTTATAATTGACGTATTTCATTAACTCTTTTTTTAAATATGGTTGAGATGTAAGACCTTGCTCACTGAATTGATTTGAATATATGTTTAAACACGTGAATTGCTTTTTCAGTATTTATCTTTTTTTAGCACACTTCGTCATCTATATAATTAAAAGAATTTTACGGAAAGTACATTTGAAGGGTTTCATTTGTCAGCAAAACGAAGGAAACGACGTCATGATTGTATCTCGCGGATATCATGATGTAAATCAATTGTTACAGATAAATATATTTCTAGTGCGTTTCCATCCAAGAGAGGCTGCCGTGACAATTGAATCGAAAGCCACTATCGTTATAACGCAAGATAGAGTAAAAAAGAGGGTGGTTTCTCCTGATCGCTTCTCCTGGCTTAACGAGCTCCACGTGTTGCCAATTGAATGAAAGGAAGACTTTCTATTCGTTTCCTTTCCGGAAATATTATGCCAGAATAACGAGAGCAATCGATATGTCTATTATGTGATAACTATATTAGAGATCTTGATTTGTTTATTTAGCATGTATGTTTTCTTCTCTTATGTAATTGTTTATAACATAAAATGCTTAATTATATTTAATTTAATATATTATTAATATATTATTTAATTTTATATAATGTATCCGCGTAATATGCTGATGTTAAATCGAAAAGGGTATTGAAAGTAGAAAACTAATTAATTTCTTAATAACTTTTAACTGACTTACAATTTCGTTCATCAGCGTTTCGAAATAAAAGCTTCAAGATCGCATATCTTTTTTAGATAACAAATCCGTTTATCTGGTAAAACGCGATTTTAAAGGATTTAAGCGAGAGTCTCGGGAAGACGAAGGGATAAAGAGAGGTCTAAAGGGCATGAGAGGATCGAGAATTGGAGGTAGGAGATACTCACCGATAATGAAGAGCGCTTCGACGACAACGTCACTGACCATGGTAGGCCTATCGGTGTTGATGAAGCTCGCGTTATAGGGAACGATTATTGCCACGTAAAAGGTTGCGATGAGGATCAGCCAGTCCCAGCAAGATTTGAAACCACCGTAATGACTAAGAATAAATTGCGACTTTTTGATCGCCGTCGTTTTGTATTCTGGTAAAGGCGGTTCAGTTGAATGTAGAAGCGTCTAGAATATAATGCAATGGAAAAAAAGATTTTTAACATTCTAAATAATATTACATTTTTCGGCGTTATATGTCGAATAATAACGTCATGAATAATAATTTCAAAACTTCTTTCTTTATCATTTCACTAAACCATTGAAAAATATTTATTTGCATTATTTAATTTTGAATGCAAACTAATTTGGAAGATTAACAATTAAAATAAGGCAATATTATGTAAACGCTAATTATTTGAAGAAGAAAAAAAGCTTCTCCTGTTGGTATTTATCTTTTTTAAAAAGCTTATATATACAGGAGGTTCAAGAATAAATAATAGGGTTTCGATCGATTATTATAAATAACACAAACTGAATATTGGTATGAATTTTTTTCCGTAATAATCAGCAACTCAAACAGTTTTATTACGTATTCAGTAAATTTCGATATGTGCGCATTAGCATGGCAAATTTCAATACTCACACATGTCAATGGAATTTTTACACTCATTCAATTTCTATACTCTCGATCCAAAATATCTGGCGTAATTCCTGCAATTGTTTTTATGATTCTATCTCTGAAATGGCGTAAATCTCCGATTTTCACAATAATTACACAACATTTTTCACATGTTCTCATAAGAAAACTCACCTAAACCATCTTTGAACGAGGATGACAGATTTATGCTCGGCCGACCATAAGACACAATTAGGCTTGTCAACAATGATTTAGGCGAGCTTTCTTATTGGGACACATGAACATGTTATGTAAAAATTAGAGATTGATGATGTGTGAAAATCAGAGATTTACACCATCTCAGAGATAGAATCACAAAAATATTTAAGAGAATTATGTTCAATGTTCTTGATTGAGTATAGAAATTGAATGAGTGTAAAAATGTCATTATGACATGTGCCGTTAATAAGGTACATATCAAAATTTTGTTCAATAGATAATAAAATTGTTTGAATTGCTGATTATTACTTAAAAAAATTCATACCAATATTCAGTTTGTGTTATTTATAAAAATCGATCGAAATTTCAAATAATTAGCATTACACAATATTACATTATTATAAATATTAGTTTTTCCAAGTTAGTTTGCATTCAAAATTTAAGAAAAGATATATATATATATATATATATATAATATAATTTTAAATGCAAATTAACTTAATATGTATTATAACTTGGAAAACTAATTTCCTATTTTATATATATATATATATATATATATATATATATATGTGTGTGTGTGTGTATATAATAGCAAGTTAATTTTCCAAGTTATATATACATGTATATAATAGCAATCTCATTTGCGTAAATAAAATGTAATAATTATTAACTTGCAAAATACAATATAAAATAGTGTACATTAGCATTAAATTTGCATTACTTTATTAATTAAAATATATATGTATATTGTTATTATAATTTGAACTTTCTTGTTTGTAAAAGCAAGAAAATTAGTAGTAGTAATTTTGAAAATATATATAAACATACATTGTTTAGCTTAATTTTGTGCTTATTGTCCTGTTTGTAATGGCCTGACAGTTGATAAAGGACGGCGCGACTTCTTCTTCTACCGTAATTGGAAGGCGGTGCCTCAGGGTCGATATTGCCATTTGAGTCTGAAATTGTAAATTGTGCCATTATTAGAGTTAAGAATATGCATATAATCACGTCAAAGCGTTTTGTAAGACAAAAATCTCGCAAAAAAATTGTTAGAAGAAATGTATGTAAATATTTCACGGAAGCATTTCTCGATGAAAACAATCTCCTTTCCCGGATCTTTGTTATCTTAAGATGTTTTTAACTATGTAACATTGCGCAAGAAAAATTTGATATTTTATAAAAAGCGACATATATAACATATATGTATATATATATTATATGCATATATAAAATAAAAAGAAGAATAAAACTTGCTGTATAATGACTTATTTTGCAATTAGTGAATTACTCTGTGTTCTGTGGATATTCTGCAAAAAGTTTGTTACCGACTAATACAATCTAATTAATTTTGCAACTGATGTCATAAAAATCCAATTTGAATACAGTCATATTAATGATAATATAATCCAAAGCAACAAAGACTCTTGACAAGCGCGATATTAAAAAATGAATATGAATTTTTCAGTGTATCAGGCCAATCATCGACTAATGTTCGGTCACAAACTTTGATCTTGCAATAGCAATTGGTGCGGCGTGTTGCGTGATCGCGGTGCTCAAAGTGTGAATCGTTGAAACGGCGTTGTGAGAGAAAAACGTAAAGGGCCAAATTCCTACCCATCCTGCGATGCAAATTCGAGTCGTATATTTTGGCACTTGACGCATCGTGAGAACGCATCATTCCTCATTAAAATCGATCCACTTGCGATTTATTTAGCAGCGAAGCATGGTTAGAACTCACCACTATCGTGCAACTCACAGAGCTGAAGGTTCTTCGTGTGTGTGATGTCTTTATGCGAGGCCAGGAACAGAACGACGTCGCCCTTCTCGTTTTTTATCGGAACAATGTCGAGTAGGCAATCGAATGGACTTCCTGCAACCCGAGAGGGACCGTTTACCGAAAGCAAGTGAAATCCAGATGATATGGTCGGTCATCAATTTTAGAGCAGACGTCCAAAGGGTTACGAAACGAATGAATTATTTGATTGTAAGAGCGCCTTTCCAATAATAAGTTCTGACATTTATATCATATATTGTGCAATGTAACACACGCGCATACACAAAAAGGACATATGAGAAATCATGAATTATGTCAATTTTATTTTTTGAAAATTTTGTTTTGAATGTCAAACGCATTACATAAAGTGAACAAATAAATATTAAATTCCCATTTTTTTCTTATATATATAACACAGTAATTATACGATGAAAGAGAACGTTTTATTAAATGTTTACCGGTAGAATGGAGTTATTACGAATATTGTGCGTATATCGGTGAGGTCTATAATAGAAATGTCGTCGTATATAGAAGAGAATTCCCGTTGCTGCCACATTCCTTTTGATTCTTTATTTGCGAGACATTCTTTTCTCGTTGGAAGCTGGTTTTTCATCGATACACATTTGGAGCTATTATTTACGTTTGTGGATGTAACACATACAATTTGTTATAAACGATAATTCAGGACAATAATCTAGCTTTTTGGAAAAAATTTATCGAAAATGTACGCATATTTTTCGTAATAAATAATATCGAAAATTTGCGTGAATCAACAATTAATTTATATTTGCGCAACTGCGACCAATAGAATCATTTAGTTAGTAACTATCATCGGAAAAATAAATAAGGTCAAGGTAATGACACAAAGTATTGCGGAAGGCGCATCCCAGTTAACTTTAACGTAGACTGACTTTCCTCGTTCCGCGAGAAAAAAGTGAAAAGTGCCAGTGGCGCTCAGACACCAGATTGCTTCATTTAGTTTTGCATGATGAGTTTTCTTTAAAAACATCAGATTCTTCAATATAACCAAATCGGTATTCCTTCATCGCGCTCGAAATATCCTTGGTACGCAGAGATTAGTAAAGATTTTGCGACTTTTACCGTAACGCACTAATTATTACATTCTTTATCCATATTATATAAAATTGTATAATACTATAATATAATAGAACGTTTGACTGCTAATAATATTATATGTTTTTATTTGTAAATAATAACTTTTCTCATAAAAGATCGGAATGTAAGCTTACCGCTCTTCTTGTAGAAGACAACTTCCATTTTCAATTCTGTCTTGCTCTCGAGGCTCTTGTCAATCATGGCTTTCTCTTCTTCCTTCGTTTCCGGCCCGTAGAGAAACTTGCAAGCGCAGCCCTTCTGCATGATTTGCGCTCGCGCGAATCCTGTCAGCTCGCAGAATCCATCGGAGCAATAAACGATCGGATAGATCGTCGGAACCTGCGCATTTCCCAGTACAAAGTTGCTGTCTGTGAACAGAAAAAAGTACGATTAATCGTAATTATATGATTAAAAGTGAGCTTTTAAAAAAAAATCGTAAATATTATTGCCAATATTGTGTAGATTGCTGCGTTAACGAAATTATATGATTCATTCATAACATGAAAACGAAAATATTGAAATGGTTTAACATTTGCACCAGCATTTCGTTTTTGTCGAATAGAAATTATAAAATTCTCTTCAACATTGAAATTCCCAAAAACAACGTATATTGGGAAACTATGTTGTATAAAATACTCAAGTGTTTTTATTCTCGATTTTGTATATATTTTTATTTATTTATTTATTTTTTTTTTTTATTGAATGCCCTTTTTTAATCTTGTTGCAAAATATGTTTACCTATAAGCTGTATAAATGCACAGACTATATACGATGTGAAAGCGTAACCTAAAAATCTGACATTTTCATCAAACACACCCCAAAGGAAAAAAGACGTAGCTTTCCCCTAGAGATATATTTTTAGTCGTTAACTCTTTATACGGTTCGACTTCCCCCGTCATTCGTGCTAATTTCCATTTTCCGCGTCGCATGAGGGGTAGCCATAATCACATCACACAATGCGGCACCGTTTCCGGATTTATTTTCTTATACAATCGAATCAGAATCTCGTGCGCGACAAAAATGTATATAATATATAATATAAAATGCACTATATTAGTGAGAAAGTTTCATGCATGTTCGAAAAATTTCACATTAATTTCACTGTAATCTGAAAAGAAAAAAACATGTATATCGGATGTCTTATTTACATCGCGTCATCCTGCACAAGTTAACTCTTGGCTTTCGCTGGTCCTGACATCCGTAGGCGTAGCAATTTCCACATGTTCGTGCGAAATAAACTTGTTTTCCTAACAAAATTTACGTTTGGAAAAATACGCGTGTTTGTAACACTATATCGCGTTTATCAGTTATTGTATTGATTTAAATTAATTAAATTAATTAGTAAATTACAGAGTTATGCGAATTATATATTTATTTTCAGTGAAGATTCGCATTGATACATAACGTATATAATGTACGTAGGAATAATGTTCCAAACGTAGTACGTGTAACAAAAAATCCAGTGTGTAATAAATATTGTGAGAAATAAATTATCTTAAAACACATACTCGCATATATTTTGATGACGCAACTTTCTTATTATAAAAGTAGGAGATGTGATTTGGCATGATACAAGATGGAAACGGGAAAGAATTTCAAGGCCAAATGTGATATTAAAAAATAGCATGCTTTTATCCGAGATGTCGATGACGTCAGAGTCATTGACAAAGCTATCGTTCAATGAGCTGGATAATCAGCTATGCAACGTTTGCATCATACGTTTTTTCTGCTGTAACAACAGCATTTTGATGTTACATATACGTGTATATTTTATACGTTATTTTATATGTATATTAGGTATGTATTCTTTTTATCACTTTATAATATTTTTAGATTAATATTTTTAATTGTCTATTTCTTAAATAAAAATTAGAAATGTTAATCTGTAAGTTGGTTAAATAGTAAATCGATTACAAACTTCTAACCGATTAGTATAATTTCCTTGTAAATGATTAGACGAACAAATGAGTCGCTCGGGGAAAAGTACATGTCTAGTTTCGTCCGATCGCTTCAGAAGTAACACCAAATAATTACAGAGATCCCAGAGGACTTTTGAACTCTGAGTAAATTGCGCAAGTTATAGCTGGAACGGCTCATCAAACTATAAAATAACTAATTACTCCGTATCAGAGCATCGATCAAATCGTTTTTCACGAAAGAAAGCTTTCTATTCGCACATTACCAATTGGTCTCGACCGACGAATGTCTCTTTATTCAATTTTTAAAGGAATTCTATAGACTTCAAACGAAGTCTTCTTATTGTTAGTCTCAGAGCATTCGGATTTTTAAATGTTTCTAAGAGGATCAAACACGCGAAGAAATAAAAAACGTAAGCAGTTTCTGCTTTTCCAAATGGATATTTGATTATTTAAAACTTTAATACTTGGAGCTTAAATAATTTAAAAGTTTGAAGAGCTGTCGATTTTATATTTATAATAATAAAGAGGAATATTTCGCAAACAGAAATTCCAATTTATTTTGAATTGCATGCATACGATTATCTCTTTCATTACTCCATCAATTCAATGTACTCGCAATATTTTGAATTTTGCAGATTGGATTAGTAAAAAGATTTGTATCAGCTATGCATTTTAATCATCAAAAAATCATAATATTTTCATAATAATTATTTATTATAATTTATAAATGTATAAATTATACATAATGAAAGAATCTTTTGTGAAAAATTTTGTAAAAAGGAGTAAGAGAGAGAGAGAGAGAGAGAGAGAGTGAGTGATTATAAATTATAAAAAAGTAAAGCCAAATTAAATTATTCAATAAGATAAGAAAGACAAAGAACATAATATTATTAACATACTTAAATATACAAGGGAGAGAAAGGGATAATTAAATACTTTTATATTTTATATTCTATACAATTAGATATACGATAAAGAGCAAATTTACATGCAAATAAAATTACGACAATGATTTTAAGATAATTAGCGGTGAATCAATGTGAAAATAGAGAATAACACGCGATACATTCGTTTCTGTTATCTGTTGCAGTCAGTCACGTTTTCCATATTGCCTTAGCTTATAGAATATCCATGTAGATTTGAATATACGTGATATTCAGTCAAAAATAATAAATAAATAATTACTTTGTATAGTGTCAGTTTCAGTCGCATTTCAATATTTAATCATAATATTATCATGATTATCGTGATTATCACGGATTACAGAAGTAACAGGAAGTATAGATACTAAATGACCTTGTGTAAGCCTAGTCACGTTTTGCGGATTTAGTTATAAGTAAATTCAAATAAGGATAAAACTTAAAAGGATAATTTTATAACCACAATGACAAAATATCTTTTCCCTTGAATTTGCATAAAAGATGTTTCTGTCAAGAAAAAAAAACTTTAAGCGAGAACTTGGAAGTTTATGCGGTCGTAAAAAGATTGGGGGAGAGATTGGCGACGCTCAAATGGATACATGCTTATTATATTTAAGATTTAAAGTTGACGATGTGTGTATGTTGAGTGCGACCGCTTGGTAACATTGTGGCATTAGTTAAGCCCAAAATATGAAGTTTGTTCGAAATCTCCGCTAGCAATCTAACTTAGACCAATATTCATTTTCGAGTTTACGGAGTATTCTTGTGCGAGATATTCTTGTGGGGTTAAAATACATTATCAGCTTAGACCGCGGGTCGATATTATATGCATAGAGACCCTTCTCGATATTACGTGAACGGTTATTGACCTATCCAAGGAGCACTATCCCCTCATTGTTTTCCATGTTTGCCTTCTATTTCCGGGATGTAACAGTGGATGCACGATTTATGTGTAGATGTAGATGGTGACTTACATCGATCTATATCTGCAGCTCGACAAGTGTAAATTAACTTGAAAACGGAACAATGTCACCGTCGCTGTCTTTGGAATACATTCGACAATTTATTACTAAACTTTTATAATTATAGTTGGAATATAATGTATATACTGCAAATTTAATTAAAACGACGACGATGTTTTTCATTGCAATGTTTTATTTATAATTATATTTTCTGCAATTCGTGATTCATATACAAAGGATTATAAAAAGTATCACGTCAAATACTATGCTGATTTTAATTAAATTTAGATAATTATTATTCGCACAGCTTGTTGAAATGGGGACATTTTTTTATACATATTCTTTGTATCAATATATATATGCGTTTCATTCTTGTCAATCTTTTAAATATATCTTACACAAACGCTATATATTATATTTTCCTCGTAAAAAGATAAAATCTTGATTACACAAGAGAGATGTTGTCGCGTATAAATTTTACTCTTAAAGTAATTTCAAGGGCGGAAGAAAGAATTTATTATTCGCACAAGTTTATTATAAGCGGTGCTTGACAATCTCTGCTAGGGAAACAATGAATCGGTTTCAATCTTCCTTTCACAAAATTTCAAATATGACGAAGAGAATAAGAGATATGTCAAATATTATCTTTGTATCGCGATTTAAATCGATTTTAATTTTCCACTGCATCGTCAAACACATTCCACAAATCTTTTAAATAAACACAAAAATCTGAGATTTTGTTATCAAGTATGACTGTCGTTCGCGTATAATCTTAATGTAAATCTTAACTATATATACACTAAACATATATATATCTTATTCAAAAAAACAAAATAAAAAAAAATAATTGCTTTGAGAAATATTCTACTATGAATATAATGTAGATATATAGATTTTATTATTCCCAACACTAATTTTTAAAATTGTTAACATGTGTTTTAATAGTATATATTATTGCTGCTTAATAATTTATTAAACTTGAAAACATAGTACACTTAATAACTGTATTAATGATATATATAAATATAAATATAATATATAAATATATTATTATATAATATTTAATCTCTCTTTACTCATTATGCATTAAACTATTCATTATGTATTAAATAATTTCAAATATTTGCTACACATATCATTGACAATGTGTTATAAATGTCGTTTGTAAACGCGAAATTAATGATGGACGAAAAAACAGAGAATTAGTGTTTCTCATTAACCAAAAGTCGAAACAGTTTTCATCTTCTTCAAATAGGAGATAGCTTTTATCAAACCTATACAATTTTGTTCGATATCCTTGTTTTTTTTTCCTTTTTTTTACAGGAATAATAATAGCTTTCCTTTTACATCTCAATGTCTTCCAGGGGAGGATATCATGAGATTGACCTTGCGAAACACGAGTCTTGAAGCTTATAAAATCCCGTGTGACCAACCTTGCCCTTTATATATATCTAGTATCCCTTGGTATATATACCTATATATAACATATTTTTCAGGGATTCTTTTTCCAGAAAAAGGGGCTCCCTGATTCTTTTGCTAATATATTGTCCCCATTTTATTGAAATTTTTCTTTATCGACGACTGAATACAAACGTGTTCTGCATCTGTAACTTCAATATCTATATCCGCAGTAATGCTTATTTGTGCTATAAATTACACAAAAAATTTAATTATAATGTTTGAGCATAAATTAATTGAAAAATTATTTAACACTTTGTTTATATACCTTGTTTGTAAATAATAAAACATTAAAAATAATCTTGTTTAATTTATTAAAATCATTATTTTTATCATAAAAGTGAATTATTATTTCTAGAGTCAAATTATATTCTTTATTAATTAAATGGACTGATTTTTTTTGAACTATTATATTTCCAATTATTTTCATGATTGTTTCAATTAACTGTTTATCATTGCAATCAATAGAAAAACTGCAGTATAGATGTGTGCATGTTCTATTGTTATCTATCTCTGCGTCAGTGCTCGTTATTATTTACGATAAGATACGAGTTATCCATATTTAGTAATCATCTCATTATTCTCCTCGCTTGGATCGATACTTAGATTGTTTTATACTCTTCCTATCTATCGAAGAGTGTACTGTCGCCAACACAAAAAGGTATATTATATCAGCAAACTGCTATATGTAATATATGCGTGTGTAATAATAAAGTTTAATGTAAACTTTCTATTGAAGAATCAATTACTTCGTAAGTTTGTAAAAGTAGCATTTGATGAATATATTCTCGCTTTTACATGCAATTCTTAGAATTTTGTTTAATATCCGATATTTCCAACAAGTTTTAACAAATGTGTACATGTATCTATGTGTGTGTGTGCGCCATATCGTTAAAATATATTTTCATTCGCGTATCATGACAAACAATTAAGCGGTTACGCGTAATATTATGACATTTTATCGGTGAAATCTCGTGAAAAATATTATTGGGATATATGAATTATAATGTCACAAATGTCAGACTCCTAATCCGCTTAGGAATTTTCCACTAATTATTTTCATTCTTAAAATCTCTTTATTCTTAAAATCATTGTTTAAAATTCGAAAAAAACATGTGATATTTTAAATGCAAAAAGATTAAACGATGATTAAAGCTATTGTTAAATATTGATCGAACATTGTCGATACAACTCGTCTCATGTCACGAGAAATGTAAGCGATCGTAGCAATTAACGTGTTAGAGCGACACTTTGAATATATGAAGACACAAAGCTTCGAAAATTATCGTTGCGATATTGTACATATACATGTAGCAGGGTGTGAACAAAACTTTTTGATATCACCAAGTGATAGATAGCTTGAAATTCGCTCTGCAAGTGCATCAATGTCGTGCAATGCTCAAACGTTCAAACATTGTGACAGCTACGATAGCGATTTGAAACGGATACATGACCCGAGCACTACCAAATACAACTGGAAGCTGGAAACCGACCGAGATATTGGCTCGCGCTTTGCGTCCATTTGTGCACCTATCTCCTTTATGATGTTCGAATTCCCGTGCGTCTTTAAAGCGATTTTCAAGTCGAGAGCATTATGTGATATGCGCCCTAGTTATTGGAAATTTATATTTTACATTACATCTGTGTAAGATAGTAAATGAGTGCCACGTGTAAATATTATAATTACAATATTTTATACAAAATTTGTATGTTTTTCACAAAGTTATTTGAGAAATTAGAAAAATTATTAATTATTTATAAAGAAATGCATCTTTTGTGATAAACATTCCAATTTCGAGTACAAAATTATTGAAAAAAGAAAAACAGATTTAACAGTAGAAACCTGGAGTGTTCAAATAAAAAACTCTCGTTTTACATATTTATGCTTTTATGACTGAATGTTAAAAATCAATAAAATAGAAATTTCACCGTTATTTGAACTCCTAGAACCTGCCAGAAGCTATAATGAAAGTAGTAACTGTTACGATTGCGCCAGCCGAAGTTTATCGAATGCAATTTTCGTAAAACACGAACAGTTTCTTTCTTTGACAACGTAATAATACATAATTAATTTAATTTGTAATAGTTTAAAATTACATTTGCGATACTCCGGGTCCTGTATGTTTATATCAAAATTATAACAATTTTGCCAAGTCAAGATAATCTGACATAACGGGTAATAATAATAAAATAATTTTATATATAAAATATATTTAGTATGAAATACATATGTATTTGATATATGACAGTTAATACAATAGAAGTATAATATGTGTATAGTTTTTGTATTAATATTATCTCCTTTATTTCTCTTATGCAGAGAATTTTACCTAATATATATTATGACATAATATATATTTTGAATATATATGATAAAATGTATCTTTTATATATCTTTATAATAATTGTCATTCCTCACACATTAAACAATTTTAATTTCATAATTTATACAAATATATTAATAATGACATATTTTGACAGCATGCGAGATATATATCTTTTTTTTATTTTTTGTACTTTATAAGGATTAGAACGCAAATATACAACTTTTGAAACAGAATCGATTCATGGCGCCAATGGAATTAATATTATATGCTTTCCCGGCGGATGCATGGTAAAACACAAGGTCGATGGTCGCAAAGTTTTATCACGTGTTCGTCTAGCGAGGGGTTGTCCGTGGAGCGTACATAGAACGCGTCAATAACAATCGAAAGAGAAAACATGACGAGAAATATTTTCAATTTTGCAAAGAGGAGTAATTACACAAAAAAATAATAAAATTAATTAGAATGCATATCTTAATTTAGCATTAATTAATTACGCATATATTATTTAGATATGTTTGTTATAATTAAGAAAGGATAAAAAAATTACAGAATAAAAGGACACAAGAATATGTAAAAGAGAAGAGAGGAATAAATTGATAAGACGAGAAGAGAATGTTAATCAAGGGATACAATTATGCTATGACAAATGCATTAAAGGTGCAACCTTTTATAATAATGTCAGCAGGATTTCTCAGTATCGCGAGCAAGGGAAAAAATACGACGCTGATACTTATTAAAGATGCAACTCTAACTGTAATTCGCTTAAGATGACGTTGGCGATCCGCCGTCTATTTCTCATAATTGGATTCCTCTCGAAACTAGTAGGACTAAAGTTTATATCGGTACCGGTACACAACTTGACCCATGAAAGTTAAGGTGTTAACTAACTTGTGGTTTTACGGGATGGGACAGAAATTGAGAGAAGATTTACACGGATAAAGGATGGGATGTACGATCAATCACGTGCAGGAATGTCGTGTTATATCAGCACGCAAATCTGTACAAATAATCTCTAGAAAATTAATCTTTTTAATTTTCTCAGATCAGATATATTCAGATATATACAAGTATATCAGACTGTACTATTGTTATTGATAAAAATTTCGGAGTTTGGAAAAATTATTATATCTTATTGCGATCTATTTATATTGTTGAAACTTCAAAAGTATAAAATCATGTGTAGCTTTTAATAAATAAAAAATTTTAACTCTTCGAGAGAATTTATTTTCAATCACGCATCCAATGGATGCATGCAACACGTTGTCATAATGATGCTACACCACCTTTACCCCATCGACACCGACAGCCTATGCGTTTCGCATCGTTAATATCTCCGTAGTTTAATGCCGATACACGCATCGAGGCGTTAAGGGAAATTGTGCGATATATAAGGACATTGGCATTAAATTTAGGCGAGCTCGAGCGAAACTTTAAGGAATAAAGCTGACTACTGATAAATTGAATCGTTTTATTCTAATGTGTGTTGTTTATGAATAAAAAGGAATTACCATACAACGTATTAAAAATGTTATATATTATATTATCTCAATTTCACACATCGATAAAAGTGGAAAGAGACGTCGAGACGTGACACTTTGAATATAACTCTTTGTATCCCTAGCAACATGCAAAAAGAACATAGGGGAGCGCACCCCTCGCATATGGAGATCAAAGCTAAAACAAAATAAGGGTCGACGTTTTCGCGATGCTTTCGCCTACCATTTCTCGACTTTTAAATATTCTATAGATAAAACTTTCTCGCAATTTATAAGGATAAAATACAGTGAGAATTTTTTACACAGCGGAGTGGAGTGTATAAAGCGTGTTAATTTGTTAATTTAATAAATTAAGAAATTAAGGAAAAGAAAGAAAGAGAAGCTAATGAAACTTTGGAGAGCTAAATTTTTCGCAATATTTATTTCGCTTAATTTTACAACTGATGTATAAAAAATCTACATACGACAGAACAGTAAATATAAAAGAACTTACGGGTTCCATCGAAACGAGTCGCGATGGTATCCAAGAAAGTATTCTGTGGAGCGAGGAGACCCTTCCTGACCGGCATTGAAGCCGCTCCACCGCGCTGTTAAGCGCACGAACCTGCAAACACATAAGGTAAATTGTAGAGAAATTATTCATCAAAACAGTATTAGAGGATTAAGATATAAGACATATGATTCAGATACGGTTCGTGAGACGCATACGCGTTTTCAGCAAAATTCCCACGTCCGTATTGAATTTCATCGTAGCGTACATAACAATATATTTTGCAGAAATATACGATTCATTGAAGAATTCCGTAAGTCAACGTCAATCAAAGCTTTCCATTTTAACAGACAAAGTGCCATTGTAACGCAAGTATTTCCGATTCGATACGATAAAATATATTCTGGAACTAATCCAATCGTTTCTATTTTCCGAGTAGCCGAGAAATCATTGACCGTTCGCGAATAACCGGGTTATACTATTGCGTCTTGCGGTCTATCTCTAAATATGTATGCAAATTAGGCGCGCTCGTTATTATGTGCCCCGCAGCACTCGTATATTTAATGAATGAGTGCAATAAAAACGAAAACCCATCCATTCACTTGTATTTGGCGCGTAAATTTTACATAATCAAAGATAAGTTACAAAATTACTCACAATAAATGTTTTTAATAATTTAATAATATATATATATATATATATATAAAATTATTAATTAATAAAAAAAGAAAGAAAGGGAAGTTAACAAAATATAGAGATTTGGACGTCTAAATTTTTTCGTCTAAATTTAAAAAAATAAAATTATTACACAATAAAATATAACTCGCTAAATGACCTATAGTTTTATTGCTACAAATATGATACAGTTATTGTTGCAGTGTTTTAAAGAGTTTACACATCACAAATCGTAACACTGAGAGCGCATAATAAATATTTATAAATGCCGATAAGTCCTAATATTATTTGCCGATAACTGAAATTTTATGTAATCTCAGTGTTTCATGTATACACGTCTAGTATAAATTATTCCACAATCGTGCGTTGCATTTATACGATGCTCTTTAATGCCTCCACAACGGAATAGTCTTCTGTATAGGTTTTACAATTTTTCGCTTTTAACGTGAAAATGTGTGATATAGATTTCTCCTCTTCAGCGTTAAAAATAAAGAATCGCTTACATTTTTTAACAAAATTTCTATAGCCTTTCAGAAAGAGGGACTCTATTAATATTGAAAAAAAAATCTCTTTCTCCTTTTCTCTTGGATATATGAAAAATAAAAATAACAAAATATATTAATATTTTGATATTATGTGTTAAAATATAAATGTATCTCAGAGGAGAAATTATGTGTAATTTGCGTTTATTTGTAAACTTTTGTAAAAATCGAAATTTAATAATTTAATAATGTCAATCTGCAAATATCAATCTGTTATTAAAATATTTTTAATAATTAAGTTTAATAATTATAATAATTTAAGTCTAACATTTAAGGTAAAAAAAATTGCACGTTGTTCGACAGTTTATCAACTCTATATTGAATTATATTACAATAATTACTCACATATGCTGAATCAATTAAAATAGATTAATGAACAGTTATGAGAAATCATGTTTAATATTCAAATTTGCATAATATTCTACACAATATATATAGTATTAAATAGATAATAATATATATAGTATTAAATAGATAATAATTTAATAATTATTTATATTAATTTTCCTCATTTATGTTAATTATTTAATCTAAACAAACTATTCATAAAATACTTTCTAAACATTTTCTGTACATAGAAAGAATATACGTAAAAAATTTCATCTCATTAAAAACACTTAATTTAATGAATATAATAATATTCTCGAACAATAATATTCAAGAGAATTACATATTGTAAAAATAATTGAAAGGAATTTAATCTGTTTAAATAGCTCATATAATAAAATAATGCTGTTCCATTTTATGCTACATGACGTTATACGATGTTTGATACAAGTACTCGTTTTTTTCAATTCAAGAGTTTCTTTTCACCAACAGGTTGTTTATTGATTCGCGAAAGATTAAAATTTTCTTTTAGAATTATATGTATAATATTTGATGTATTATTAACGGAAATTTACATAATATTTAATAAATTATATGTACCAGTTAGTCATAATATGAGCTGAAACACTTTTACAATTATTACTCATTAAACAATGAATTATCTTGTACATCTTTGTACTGCTTGAATGCTTCCTGACCATGTTCTAATCTCGATGACTCATATTTTTGTGTGTATGTACATGTATAATCCTGCTATTCTTTAGCGACACGTATTATACGAAGATTTGCAGGAGCAAGGTTTCTTTCCTCGATAATACCGACCTTGTCGAGAAAGCGGGGCTTCCGTTCACTGTTCGAGCATCTTCGAGCCACCACCACCGTTTATATCACACTGGATTTCTCTTCTCCTTCGCTTCGAGATTAAGGGACGATCGCGCACGTCCGTCAGTTCGATGCACTCAATGCAACACCCGATTGACACCGCGATGATCAGTACAGCTCGAGATACACACCGGCCGCGCGAATCGTACGCTAGCGATCGCGTAACTGACCGAGTCGAGAGGGAGAGATTCCGTCTCTATCCTGATGGCCCGGGCTCCTGGCTGACTTGCGCCCCTCGCACCTCGAAGCGCAACATGTGGTAAACCGTAGGTAGGTAACCGACACATGCATCCTATATGTAAGTGAAAGCATGAGCGTGTGTGTATCTTCAATAAGTGTGCACCCCTCTCTCGAGACGCTCCACTCCGACTACCATGGGGTTGCACGCGTGCGCGCGCGCGCACATCATCCCTTTTTATACGCGCGCGCGTGTGAAATATCTGATACAGTCATTACTCGAGCTGGAAATTCGAGATTTTCAGCTCAAATATAATTTTTCGGTTCAAGTAACTTTTTTTTTTTAATTTATCGAACGTTTCCTTTTGTCCACGAATCGATTATTCACGGATACGTAGATAGAGTAAGGTAATTTTATATCGCATGATACAATAGTATATGTCTAATAACATAACATTTATGAACAAAACTTAACTTTATTTAATTTATACAAGGAATATACGAGGAATTTATACGAGCAATAATATTTATGCACAAAACTTAACTTTAATCATTTAACTTGTTTAATATTAAATAGATATTATTTGTTTCGCAACTTCCTCAAGAAAATCTGAATATTAAATTTTTCAAACAAAGACAACTTATCTAGTTGAGACAAAAGAGCTTATCGTGCGACATTGACAGATCATCGGAGCATGTTTTCTTTTCAACACAACGTAAGATGACATCCATCATCGTTCATCTCTAAAAGAATAATCGTGCTACGTTAAATATATTGTTTCACTTCATTCAACATTTTAATGAAGCACGTTACGACGATGCTTTAACGTTAACGCATGGCTTATTTTACAAAATTGAACCGTGTTCCGGAGAACATTCCTTCCTGTAACCAAAAAAAGCAAACTTTTTATATGCATTTTTAACGCATTATAAAAAGAAGTAAAATAATTGGCTCTTCAATTCTATTGTGCACAATACAATGTAGAACAATCTGGAATATAAAAATTATATTCAGCAGAAGTAGATCGAATTTTTCGTGAATAGGAAGGCGTCTGTTGGCTGCATCGAGCTCTATATTGAATAAAACGTTGCTGCAGGTCAGTTTGATGGTATTGTATAACGTGCTCATACCAAAGAGGGTCGATGACTGTATTCGCGTGCTAGTCCATCATGAACAGGCCGCGCAATCTGCAAACGTTCTCGATATAGATCTTGGTCGCAAAAAAGTTCACAGGGCGGACTCGATTTTACCCCGCAACTCGGTTATTTTAAATCCCAACATATATACAATATATCCCTCTCTTAAATAAGATCGAAATTGGGTACTGCACCAGACGGCTGATTAAAGTGAAACACTATCTTATTACATCAAGTTGTAGCAAAGTTTTATCTCAAACAGAGCGTTAAAAATTCTAGATGGCTATATTCAATTATTCAAAATAAATATAAATATGTATCTTCGTTAATGGAAAAAAACTCAATCTCTCAAAATATGTACAAGTTACATATGGATTAAAAGAGGGTTAAGTTTTATTACATCAAGTTGTAGCAAAGTTCTACCTCAAATAGAGCGTTAAAAATTCTAGATGGCTACATTCAGTTATTAAAAATAAATATAAATATATATATATATCTTCGTTAATGGAAAAAACCTAATCTCTCAAAATGTATACAAGTTACATATGGATTAAAAGAGGGTTAAAGTATTGCGCGCGATATCCGTCGTCGAAGACATTTGGGTTAATGAAGAACGATGGCAATCAGTAGTGTCGTTACTCCAAGAAATGGATGTTTATCTGTCAGGTGTGTCGATTCTCCTACATCGGTTCAAGGGTGATGCATCACCGGGCGTCGTCGGATGATACGTCAAATTGAATTTTTACGAAGCAATCGACTACGCTCGACTGCACAACCCTGCTGGTCTAAGAATACCACCTTCGGCTACATCGCGATTACAAAGCTACGACCTAATTTTAAAAGCTACGTTTCCGTCGTGCCGCCAAAGCGAGATATATCGGCATACGGTTAAAGTTCCCCCCTCCCCTCCTCTTTCGCAAAGTATTTTGCAGAAGAATTTGCAGAGGGATTTACAGATACTTTATCGCTGAAAGCGATAAAGTAAACACCTGTAATCATTTTACTTCATTTACCTACAATAACTTAATGTTTTGCAATAATGCGATAAAGCATTGATTCAATTGTAAATTAAATTGTGTTCTCAAGTTATATAATTTTTTTAATCATACTTTTTTTTCTCGAAATATTTGCAAAATTAAAAAATTCGTTTATCGCGAGATTGCACGTGACATGTTTCCAATTAGTTCTTTCTGTGATGTGGCTTTAATTAAAAAAAAATATTTGCCAAACGAATATTTGGCGCATAAAGCTACAGAAAAAAATTATATAAAATTCTCAGAAAGTATGAGAGAATCATTGGCAGTGAATTATTTGAATATAACATGTTCGCAGCGCCGAGTTACCAAGCACCAAGGGTCTATATAATCGATATTCTCTATTACTTCGAGAGGACGTCTATGCAGACAGATACGAAGGTGAAAACGAGAAAGCCGATGATAAAAAATGGGACAGGAAACATAGCATGCTCGTTTTAGCACTGAATGGATAAAAAGTCATTGGCACGAACGATATTAACGAGTTTCACCTTTTACGACTTACTGTAGTTTTAATTGTTCCCTCTGTCTTCTCTTTTATACGATCGCTCGTTTTTCATCTCTCGTAATATATTTAATAAATCTTTTATATACTTTTGCGCGCCATAGTTTCCACAGTTTAATCGCTAAATTTACAGGTCAATAATTTTATCTATAATTTGTCTCGATTATGTATGTATTGTTAATATTAATAATTACTATTAAAATATGCTTATATACAAAAGAGATTTATTTTAGAGAAGATTAAGGGAAGACAAACTTTATCGGCAACTGTTCACAATTTTCTGAAATAATATTAAGATATTTTTTTAGAAGTTAAGATAATTATAATGCTTTCTTGAAACGGAATTCTTTTAAACGTAATATTATTCCATGCGGTAGTAAATTTTAAATCGCCAAAGCTGTAATACGAACAAATACGCTGGAGTATACAATATTCATAAGTGAAAGCAGAGAAGGAAACGAAGAAGCGATATAAAAGGTTGCGTGAAATCTTGGAAAATAGAGTTGTGGCTACACAAAATCATTAACAATCGTATCATTTGTCCACAGAGTGATGGCAAATAAATCAAAGCGCGCGTTTCCGTGAATAACGTAAAGCAAAGATCTTCTGTTCACGCACAATTACGTATTATTGCAATACGATCGTAGAACGAGTCGCGCTTACATTCCGAGAAATGAATATATACATATATTTAGATTCCATTAAAATTAGTGGTTTCAACAAATATAGATTAGTTTAACGAAATAAACTAGATATGTGCGCAGTATTTTGTGCCGCCCGGATGATAGATAATAAAATTAGCCGCTAGCTAGCTGGATTAACGCAAACGGATCGTACGAAAATATTACCCAAATGGTGTAGTATGAGAATATTAGAAATAAAAAAAAAGTAAGAAAAATACAAAAGACATTTAAACGATATACAGGGTATTTCCTAAGTAAGTAAAAAAATTTAAAGGTATATCTCTTGGCTTTTATATATTTTATAAAGAAAATGTATTATATATCCTAAAGATAAAAAATGAAAATTTCGAAAATTTAAGAAAACGCGTTTAGAGATATTTTATTTAAATTTACACATTGTACATATAATATTAAAACCCATTTTCTAATATTGTTAAAACATTGAAATTTTCATTTTTTCCCCTTTGCCATCTTACATTTTGAAAACAAATCACTTTAGGCCATACGTTCATAGAATATTTTCTTCAGTAAAGTAAGCCAAAGAATATTCCTTTAAATTTTTCATACTTACTTAGGAAACACTCTGCATGAGGGTAGTCCCTGTTACTTGTGCCTGTATCTATTAGTGCCTTTATATTTAAATAAGTCATAAAAAACTAGCACAAATAAATAAAAAAAAATATATTTTTTTAATTAAATTAAACTATTAATATATATAATACAAAATAAAATATTTTATCCTATTTGTGCTAATTTTTTATAACTTAATTAATATAATTGTATTATTTGTTATAGTTATAGCTTATTTAAATTTAAAGGCACACTGATAAATACAGGAAGTAATCTGGACAATTACTCTATTAATTAATTGCAAGACTCAAAATGCTTTTCTATGCTTTCGGTTTCATTCTTATCGCTTTTCGTTATCTTGTAGTTCTCTCGGTGAAGTAGCGTGTTACAGATAACGCGTATAACAATCGTTCACCGTCGGTCTTTATCTTCGTTAGCGCGAGAGCCATCGATATTGCCATCGTGTGTGCCCGATCTCGAAACCGTGTTACGCGGAGAGCGACCGCGGCGTCCTTAATATCGCCACCCCGTTCCACCTGATGTATAGATGTATGTTCGCCAACGAATGGTGCCAGGTGCAACGACTGGCCGACGGGCAGAGCGACATTAAACGCCCGGTCGGCTGCCGCATTGCCGATGTCGTGCCGGCCGTAACCGCGGCACCAAGCGGGGTACACTTGCCTCTACCCTCTCACCCCGTCTTCCTCTCTCGTGCACCCTCGCACCCCCGGCACCGGCAGGCCACCTTTCTGAACCTTAAGGGGTAGACGACTTATCGACCTGATGCCAGTCAGGCCTACCACCCTTAATCCCCATATATTTTACACAATCACGTGTTTTTTCGCTCAGAAATTCGGGGATTACACCCTTCTCACTGTCTATTCTTTACAGACTCATCTCTTCGTATCATCGGATAAATACCCTTACAGTTGTTGAAGTCGTGTTTGAAATGAGAAGCTACGTAAACATTGTATTGATTTATGATATCGAAAAAAATTCTCCTGGATAAAAAATTTTCGAAGCATTGATTCGATTTGATCGGACTGGGAAGAGGAGAAATCTCTACTGCTAGTAGAGGTGGTCGATTTTTCATGCGACCAGAACCCCAACGACTCCTCTCGATTCAATCATTCAGAATATATTGAAAAAAAATGGCAAAGTTTTATTATTAATTTATAATTTGCATATATAATCTATATATTATATATGCAGTAATTTATAAATAAACATAACAAATTATAAAAGATTCACGTAACACAATGTTCTCTGTCACGTGGTTGAATATATTATCACCTCGTGAAATATAACAAAGGCTGTTTATTAAGTCTTAAAATCGTTCTTCTTTTTGTGCGTCGTTTCCTACTATCACTGCACGGCAATAAACTATTTAATTAAAATAAATGCAATGATTACAACGATAAATCTGATGGGATTACGATCGCGCAAAATTAGAACATTCGCGTGGGTAGCCGCGTCGAGTCTCTCTCTCTCTCTTTCTCTCTTTCTTTCTCTCTTGATGGGACCATCAATAGAAATAATACGGGAGAAGTACACTGTGATGCAGCGAAAGAGATACATAGGTACACTGCGGAGTTTAACGACCTTACAACCCCCCCGCAAGTAGTGGGATCGATGGTCTCAAACTCTCATCCGTGGCTCGGCCCGGTTGTTTCCGCCGCGTGGGCCGTGTCCTACTTTTCGATTACACACATTTCGCCTCGTCCGTCGCATTGTTGCCCTACGATCCCGCTTTTCACGTCGTGTCACAGCTTTGCACGACCCGACAGCCACCTCCCGATGTTTCGCGACTACGCCGTCGCCGTGACGTACGATCGACGTATTTCCCATTTATTCCTAAAACGGCTTAATTCGGAAAACCAATTCACTTTTGTTATCAGAGATTAATATTTTCACGTAGCGATGGTTTTAGAAAATGTAATAATTATAATAATATATAATTTATAAATACAATATTAATTTGTGTATGTAGAAGATATTGGTCAAATTAATTCGGAATCTAGTATAAATAAATATAATCAACTGAAAAAAATATTTATGCCAATATTTCCATATTTGGAAATATATATTTTAATAATTTTTTAAATAATTGATGATCAATTTAATATTTAATATATAATTGATGATCAATTTAATAAAGTGAAAAGATCTTGCATGTAAAAACATTTTGTTTATTTCAGTTTTGTGTTATACTATTACAGGAATATATTGTTTTGACGTAAATACTCTTGTTGATTTATATACTATGTAGTATGTGCTTAAAAGAGCAAAGATCCTTAAGCGCAATATGTAATGTAGGAATGGAACATGCTAAGAGCGCAGATATGTAAATATTTCATTGTACCTCCCTCAATTATCTGATCGAAATAATTTATATATATTTATATAATTACAAAAAATATCAATATATAATATATAAAATCGGTAAACATCTTAATTTTGCGACGTGTTTCATTAATATACAAATTTTTTTAAATGCAGAAATTTCAATATTTTTGCAATACAATGACTTAGATAATTAGATATCAGGCACCAAAAATTCCGCGCCACATAATTAGCAATCATTCGAAACAGAACTGTATTCATTTTTATCACCATATATATATCATAATTTTTTGACAAGAGGTTGTTGCAATGCATACTCTGTATACTCATATATATGCTTAACGTGATGCACTTTGTATCATATGGACTATACTTTTGCGTAAATGCACACGATATGATCTTAATTAAAATTATATATATATATTTCTATTATAAAGTATCTGCAATTTATCACTTTATCTATTCTTGATTTAATCAAGTATCCGCGTAAAAAATCACATATATATTGTGCGGCAGTAATATTCAACAGGCATGAAAAGGGAATATATATATTTTTTCTTGGCCGATTCGTTAAATCGATTCAGTGAAAATTCATTCAGCTGCAACTTTTAAAGAGTCTGATTAAAAGTATCATAATCTCACATATCACTATTTTCAATGTATCTTAATACGGTCATTTCCAAAACTTGCTATACATTTTATATATTAAGCAAAAATTTAATAAATTGATTTAAGTTAATTTTAACGTTATATTTACTACTAACACAAGTCAATTGTTTATAAAGATATATTAACAATTTTGATTCGTCCTAATGATTTCTTGTTTAATCTTCTATACTAATAACATACTAGAAAATTATTCCCATCTAAGTAATTGTTTTGATACTAAATCCTACTAATTTTATATATATAATCACAATTATGCATAATTACCTCGTATTATGTACCTCGTATCTCTAAATCTACATGTCGAGGTCAAAAATCAGATCATTTTTAAATTCCAATTGAACTGCATCCTTTGTGGCGTTATTCGAGTCATCGGCTTGAACATCTTCGGTAAGTTTTTCCTCAAAGCTAGATTTATTACGCTGATGCAAAGAATGTATATCATCTGTTTTTGATTTTGCGATTTCGATATTAGCGGTTTTTTGTTGTTGCGAATATTGTTTGTCTCGAGTAAGTATAGGTTTCACAATCTCCGAAGTTTCCTCGTTCGGAGAACGTTTGTAATGTGTCTTATATTTGTCTCGCTCTTCGGTTTCAGAATTTTCGCTTTCGCTCATTCGGCGATCATGTGCGCGTTTCTTATTTCGCAATTTACGTTGATTTTTCTTTCGCTGTCCAAGGATACTCGAATTGGACCTAAAAAAATTATAATTGAATTACGCAAACATTATTAATATAATTTCTAGTTGAAAAGTAAATGTTGACTTCTCTGCATTACAATACCTGTATAATTGTCGTGAAACTACATCATTAAATCGTACAGTCTTTTTTAAACTGGAACAATCAGATTCGGAATTAACATCGTGTATGAAATCGTAATGATAATCTGTACAGGATGTAGGAAGGCTATTTTCGTCGGCACTCGACTCGGACATGGAACGCGAAAAATCACGGCTACGATGTGACTTTAATATTCCTTTCGAATATTTCACACTGCCATTGCTGCTTGCCAACTCATCTCCACTGCTTTCTGAAACTGATCTACTTTTTTCAATGGTATGCATTTTCTCTTGCTGTTGCTTTATAACTCTTGCGTTTTCTTGCTCCTCGTCATCATCAGAATCCTGCTGATTTGGACGAATGTCTATAATAACGCTATCTCCTTGTGGATGTACATAGAATTGTCTTTCTACCCGTGGCTCATCTTTTGTACAAACCTGTATAAAAACATTTAATTTGTTATTTATAATGTAATTATCTTATACCCTTACAAATATAACATATTTTATATTAATGTGTTTTATACCATTAATTCCTTGAACTTGTTTGTAAATGATGCTGAAGTAGGAAGATCCTTTACTTCCATAAATTCTGTATCCATGCCAACATAATATCGTGTTACATTCTCAATATCCTGCACTGTTATGTTAAACACAACATTATTGTCCCATGGTTCAATTGTAAGACTCTCTGGTTCAATACAACCATCTCCTATCTTAAGACATAATGAATAATATTGTGGAAAAAATCCAGCGCCTATAGATGTCAGCAAGATGTGTATTCCTGCATTATTATTTAATATTTTGTGATATATTTCATTAGGATTCACATTTTTTACATTTACAGTAACGGCTAACTGATTATTGTAAATATTACAAGTGTATGGAGGAAGATTATATTTAATATTAGGATTCATAAATGTGTCAATATTTTCTATGTTACAAGTCCGTAATGCAGTATCTTCACACTCATCTATTACGTCACTTGTTTTATCAAATTCTAAACTTTTACACTTGTTTTCATCCTCTTTCATTAGCTCTATTTTGAGTAAACTCTTTTCATCATCTTTAGATGCTACGAATAGAGGACTACTCTGATCACTCTCAACTCCACTATCTGGTCTATCTATGCTATCCATTGGTATGGAGGGCCGAATGACTGGTAAAGTTATGATTAATTTTTTATACTTTGCATCAAATTTAGCATTTCCATTATCCCCATCTACAGGATATGGCAATGGAAGTTCTAGCAAATACTTTGCAGGCTTCTCACTTTTCAAGGTAAGCGACTGTTCATGTATATCAAGTGTTGCATCACTAGCGCTTTTCAATAAAGGCAGATCTATAGTAATCACAAATTTTTTTGGAATTGCAGCGTACATCTTTGCATCTTTACTTAAAATAAAATCTTCCATTTCTACATCAAACTGATGTTTTATAGAAAATTTAGGATCAACATATTTTTCATCCATTGGTTCATACTGTTTGTCCTTGTAATAAGTAGTAACTGGTGAAGCACGTTGTGGTTTTTCCTCTTTCTTTTTTAACTTTTCGCGACTTTCATCATAACTTGCCATTAACTTCTGATAAATTTCTGGTTCTATATCCAGCGATTCCTTTGGTGGCTCTTTCGATGGTTTTCTAATCACTGTCGGATGAGTTATTCCTTTAAAATTGATCTTGGGAAACTTCAGATTCTTCCTGTCCAATTTCACCTAGAAAAAAGTGCACAGAAAACTTATGTAACAATATGTTATTAAAATAAAAAAAATATAATGCTATCTTAAGTAAATATGAACCTTAAAGTTATTTTCCACACCGTCCATCGCCGTATTGTTGACAATTTCGCGGAATCGAGCATTCTTGGATGCCAAGTAGATGGTGTCCGGGTGAAAGACCACATCGAACACCATGCATCGCGCGTTCCTCTTGTCAAAGTCATCGCGTGGTGGTATCAACGTGTACGGAATGGACCACTGTAGACCGCGGTGGCCTTGCTCGTACGAGGGTTGACTAGTGGGTCGTCCGACGACTGCGTTCTTGCTGATGTTCAGGAAACACTTTCTGTCGCCGTTCACACTGGTCTTTATGACGTAACCGGGCTCGGGATTAACAAATGTCACATCAACGCCCCGTTCCTTCTCGAGCTGCGTGATTTCCTTTTCGTAAATTTTCTTGTTATCCGGATCAGTCACCTCTTCCGCGTATTCGATCAATAGCTTACGAAATTCCTCCTTCTTCAGGCACTCGGTTATATTCTCTAATTCCTCGCGCGACACTTCTAAATCCTCCCAATCTTTCTTGCGCGACTCGTATACATCCATCTTATTCGTTGCACTCGTGTGTTTACAAATATAGACCCATCGTAGGTAAGAGAGATCGCCAAGAACGTATAAACACGTGGACAGCCGCGCCACCGCACCGGCCGGCCTTTGCACCGGCTGTGTCGTTCGATCCGCACATCCGGCGCGGCGTCCGCGATCACTTTTAAACACGCGGTATCCTAATGTCAAACGATTCTCTTTATTCCTTTCGCGTCAAACGGAGTATTTCTCCGTTCCGTTTCGTCGAATCAAAGATCGCTAATACTTACGTATAAATGCGTAAAAAAATTACCGAATAAATAATTTATGACATGCGATTGTCAGAACATCCGCGATCTATTGCCAATTAAATCTTTAAGCTAAATAAACATAAAAATATCAAGCTCCGCGTTTTACACAATTGTTATTTTCTCACTTCTTGTTGAGACATTCGATTATTCGATCGAAATTACAGAACGTAAGATACTTCAGCTTGTAATATATGTTATTCAGTGTTAGAATGAGCAATTTCTAGAAATCACTTATACGCGCGAGCAAGACGCTTATACAGCACGCATTGGAAAGTGAAATGTTGCGTTTCACCCAATCAACCGATCGGTGGGGGTCGTAGGCTATGGCGAAGATGTGGGGATCACGCAGTTTGCGGAGTTTGACCCACTAACATTCTCTTCAGTTACTCGGTAGACGTGTAGTTTCAATCTCGATAATCCAAAGAGTATTTCTTGAAAAAAAAAAAAAAATAAAACGGCTGCAAATGAAATTATATCGTAAATAAAACGACGTATTAAATCAATTAAAAATAAAAAATGCACCGGAATCGCGGTTTTCTATTATTACTTTCAATGTGTTTGACAATGATTTTTATCGCTTTGAACGTGAGATCGTCTATGGATCTGCTTGAGCTCGCGAGTGTTGCCAAAAAACATAACTCGTTTAAAAAACACGAAAAGTCACCTGCCAATGATCGATGGATCGCTCGCAGCCAGGTGAACTTACACAATGTCGATTAAAATCAATTCATCGACTACGAATAATCGTGTTCAATTTTGCATTTATCGAAAAATTTTGCAAAAATTTATCGTCAAGAAAATATTTGTTCAATCTTAAAAGACGAGAGTACACATCATACTTTTATTAAGTGCACGCCAAATTAAGACGTGCATTACGGAATATATCTTGATTTAATTTTGCATCTAATTATTGAGCGCATCAGCGAATGTAGCTTTCGAAGTAACATGCTAGAGATGACTTGTGTTTGCGTAATACTCGGAGAATGCATTCTCTACGAGTCTAAACTAAACACGTATTCCTACTATTTGCGTACAATTAATTATAAATAATTGATGCTTCTTTCTCATCAATCAAAAACGATTAAAGAGATAAGACATTAAAAAATTAATTTATTGTTTATGTTGCAAAATATAACATTTGTGTAAAATAATGATTTACACGATTATCTTAATTTACATATTTCAAACAGACGCATCGATATGTCACACCTTCTCTCGCCGAATTGGATGACATACCGTACAAATACAAGCACGTTCTTATGCTGACACGTATACCTGGTACAGGTGCCGAATTGATGGTATTGATTCTACAACGCTTACAAGGATACAATGCTTTTAAACATATACGTTTACCACCGAGTGATTACGAATTCTTATCAACTTTACAACAAGTTAGTTATTTTTCTTTCTCTCGAAATCATTTCCAAGTTTTAATAATTTATTTCAATGTTGAAATTATTAACAAACGATTTTGCGATTAATTAAAAACAATATTTTTCTTTATAATTAGTTTCACAAAATTTACAAAAATGTAACTACAATTTTTTTGTTTCTATTATCATAAAATATAATCATAAAAGATTCTTAATTTCGCAGGAATTATTAGTGGAAGAAGTTATAAGTATTATTAGGCAAGAAGCTATTCCCTTAACTTTTGATGGAGACATAAAGTTTTTAAATTTCTCGGCATTTGGGCGTCAAGGACCTACTTTTATATCTTTAGTGAGAGATCCTTTGGATGAACGAATTTGGCAATGGTAGAATTATAATTTTTCATTTTTAAAAGTTGCATATTTTAGAAGACAAAGAGAAAGAGAGAGAGAGAGAGAGAGAGAGAGAGAGAGAGAGAGAGAGAGAGAGAGAGAGAGAGAGAGAGAGAGAGAGAGAGAGAGAGAGAGAGAGGAGAAGAGAGAGAGAGAGAGAGAGAGAGAGAGAGAGAGAGAGAGAGAGAGAGAGAGAGAGAGAGAGAGAGAGAGAGAGAGAGAGAGAGAGAGAGAGAGAGAGAGAGAGAGAGAGAGAGAGAGAGAGAGAGAGAGAGAGAGAGAGAGAGAGAGAGAGAGAGAGAGAGAGAGAGAGAGAGAGAGAGAGAGAGAGAGAGAGAGAGAGAGAGAGAGAGAGAGAGAGAGAGAGAGAGAGAGAGAGAGAGAGAGAGAGAGAGAGAGAGAGAGAGAGAGAGAGAGAGAGAGAGAGAGAGAGAGAGAGAGAGAGAGAGAGAGAGAGAGAGAGAGAGAGAGAGAGAGAGAGAGAGAGAGAGAGAGAGAGAGAGAGAGAGAGAGAGAGAGAGAGAGAGAGAGAGAGAGAGAGAGAGAGAGAGAGAGAGAGAGAGAGAGAGAGAGAGAGAGAGAGAGAGAGAGAGAGAGAGAGAGAGAGAGAGAGAGAGAGAGAGAGAGAGAGAGAGAGAGAGAGAGAGAGAGAGAGAGAGAGAGAGAGAGAGAGAGAGAGAGAGAGAGAGAGAGAGAGAGAGAGAGAGAGAG
Organism: Anoplolepis gracilipes; assembly: GCF_047496725.1. NCBI lineage: Eukaryota > Metazoa > Arthropoda > Insecta > Hymenoptera > Formicidae > Anoplolepis > Anoplolepis gracilipes. The sequence goes on along the minus strand of NC_132971.1, from coordinate 15,618,737 downwards.
AGAGAGAGAGAGAGAGAGAGAGAGAGAGAGAGAGAGAGAGAGAGAGAGAGAGAGAGAGAGAGAGAGAGAGAAAAAAAAAAAAAGAGAGAGAGAGAGAGAGAGAGAGAGAGAGAGAGAGAGAGAGAGAGAGAGAGAGAGAGAGAGAGAGAGAGAGAGAGAGAGAGAGAGAGAGAGAGAGAGAGAGAGAGAGAGAGAGAGAGAGAGAGAGAGAGAGAGAGAGAGAGAGAGAGAGAGAGAGAGAGAGAGAGAGAGAGAGAGAGAGAGAGAGAGAGATATTAAAGACACCAAAGTATTAAATTGAAATAACGATATTACTTTTATGATTCTGATATAGGAAAGGAAAAAAAGGCATGCCTTATCATGGAGCTATATCTCATTTTTGTGGACAGGAACCGCGCTGCATGTAAATATATTTTTGTCGATTTTTAAATTAACGTCATTGTATAAATATTATATTATTTATATTATTACATTTCTCTGATAATTTATTTAAACGTTGACTAAGAAAGATAAGAATTTTTGCGAAAAAATAAGAGAAAGATTTAACTATTATTAGTTGTTGATTTTTATGTTATACATGTTGTTTCTCTTCAGGGAACGAAATAGCACGTGGGCGTTGGAGCACGCTAAAGCAAATGTTATTCGATGGTATCCCGTTGTTGGCATATTAGATTATATTGAGGAATCGCTAAATGCGCTTGCAGTAGAGTTTCCCTATTTTTTTAATGGTGCTATTAATGTCTATAATCAATTTCGTAAGTGTTTTATGTAAATATTTTTGCCATATCTGTTGTAATATCTTACATCGATAAAATCTATTTTTTTTTCGTTATTATTATACATTATTTCATTTCTCATACGTAGGATCAAAAGAGAATCTATTTACTTTGGTGACTTTAAAACAAGTTAAAGATGCATCCTTAAGAAAAGTTCTTGCACAAGAAGTGGAATTTTATCAATGGTTAAAATCTCGACTTCTCAACAAAACTTTCAACAACGACTGATAATATGATTACTGCAGTACAACAGTCCAATATTAGTCGATTATTGTAACCGTAACGTGAAATTGTCGGGACCAAACATTGTCTTTTTCCTATTCGTATTCTATAATAATGCGCAGAATAAAAATGTTACGCGTTGTTTTCATTCGTTTCTTCACATAATCAAATATGTATATGAATAGTGAGATAGCAATGCTAAGCAACAGCGAGTATATAAATTCATAAAACGGATGAAAAATCATAATATAAACATCATTATACTATATGGACGAAAATCATAATATAAACATCATTATACTATACCATTCAATTGTTAATTAAGTCAATCAGTTCTAAGATAGATCTTAATTTTCTAATAAAATATATGATGTGTGTTATATAAGTGTGTGTACATGTGTGTGTGTAAAACGTATATCTTCTAAAATGAGTACCTAATTGTATTGTATTGTATAATATAACAAAATCTTGTCTATTTTCTCTACTGTTACCAGTTGTTTTCTAGTAAACTAGAATTTTTTTGTGTTCTTTCACTATACATATTCGTTATGTATGTGATTATATGTAGAATGAGAAAACAGTGACCGAGAAAACGAGAGCCAGTGTAAAAAACCACAATATTTTCATTCTCCATATGTGCCATTTAGACAAATAATTTTAGAATAACGAGAAAACTTAGAGACATTAAAATAGAAAAATTTAATTATAATCGAATAATTGTAAAAAGAAAAATCAAGAACATAGTTAAAAAAAGAGAAAAAATATAAAATTCTTATTCCATTATTGTAAATAGAATAAATAAAATCGAATAGGGTATTATATATTATATAATTTTAAGCTATTTAATTTTTAATAAATTTATATATATACAATCTAAAATAAAAAATAAAAATATGTTCTTCGTTATAAGAGAAGTGTTTAGAACTTGACTTCTTTTTTGGTTTTAGTAAATGGGACAAGGTTTACCTTTTTAGAGGAACTGTTCCATAAATCTGACTACTTGTCGAAAACGAAAAAAATGAGAATAAAAGTATAAGATGGATGAAAACTGATTTCTAGACATGTATATATGTGTGTGTGTGTATTATTAGACCTGTTATAATTATTTGAAATGAGACTGCACGTACATATATCTGTATTAAATTTTTTACATCCTGTAAAGAGAACACATTTGATTATACTATGAATACCATAAGTGGACATAGTAAAAATAAATTGAAAAAAAGTTATAAAGAGACGAACGTGAGAGAGAAAGAAAAGCTTTTTTTTTCTTTACCTTGATTTTACCATCAACGTATTGTCAATTGCCATCGATGTTCTTTCTTGGCGCGTGTTCGAAGCGCCTTCTTAAAACGAAGATCTCAAACTACATAGTCGTTTCTACAAAACTCTGTGAGTAATACAGAGAGAAGTATCCACGGTTTCTGGTTCTGTTCTGTGCTACGTCTGTAAAATCTAAACCTGTAATGCAACAGTTATAGCACATAAATGGATTTCTAGTATAAAAAAATGTCATTAAAGAAAAAAAACTGAAAAAAATATATTTAACTCTATAGAGTGCCAGACATCATCGTCTTTGCTTTAAGTTATAAATTATATATATTTTATGAAAATGCAATAAAATTTAAATGTGTTATCTTCAGTAAAATCACATAATTTGTAAAAAAAATTGTAAAATATTTGTAATGATAAAAATACGTAATAATCGATATATTTGTAGTAACACATTATAATAACGAATAGAATCCACTGTAGCACTTTGTGTAAAATAAAATAGACATTAAATTTCTAAATTTTAATTTTATGCTGACTCTATTGCTTTGTAATATTTTCCTATTTACTTTTTTTATTATATTTTTAAAAAATTATTTCTATATAGAAATTAGCACACAATGCTTATAATAGTTTATAATATATTTTTTTTGTCACACACACATGAGAGGATATAGCTACATAACAAAAGATATTTTTTTAAAATATCACAGAAAACACATGTTAAATTTATCTGGATAAAAAAAAGTATTATTGAAAATATTATAAATATATATATACTGAAAATTATATATATATATATATATTAGATCTCCAAAAAGGATACAAGGAAAAAGAGAAAAGTATAAATTCAATAGAATTCATCTAATGATGTAATTATTTTTATAAGAATGTGTTCAAAATTTGCCTTATTCAAAAGGAACATAAAAATTTGATTCATAGACTTACGCAACAGTAAATTTACGAGACTATTACAATCTTTTTGTGTCATTCTATATATATACATAAATTTAATAGAAAATTATGTTGAACAAATACAAAAGAGATTGCAAAAAAATGTTTTACATACGTTTTGTTCGTTTCCGTTCTTTTTCTTTCCTCTCTCATTCCTGCAGTTTTACACCAAAGTTAAAAAATGTAGAATGCACAAGCAAATCATCTAATTATATATATAGTAATGAAAATGAAACTGTAATTTCCTTCTTCTTCTTTGTAATTTGTTATGAAAGGATAACGTCGTAACATCCGTGAATATTGAATTATGCATTATTTTACGTGCATAATTTTGAACAAGAAGAATACTGAATATTATTCCAGTAAAATGTCATTTGAAAATGTCTATTATGACTATATTCGCGATTAATTTTGTATATAACTTCTGTAGAATATAAAAATAATTGTCACTATCGTTATCGCGTTGACATGTATACATGAATAAAAAAGTCAAAGAGAATCAGGAAAATTGGGCTGGATTAATTGACACGGGGGTGATGTGTGCAACAGGATAATAGGATCATGTTGATGTACAGATGGACAAGCAACAACATGAGAAACGCGTGCCATCACTTCTTTTTCGCGTCTTTTAATCCAGCACCTGCGTTGAACTTAAAGAAAATAATATCGCCGTCTTCGACTATGTAACTACGCCCTTGCTGTCTGTATCTTCCGGCAGCCTGATGACAAAAAATTATATATTTATATTTATATATAATTATATTCCCGTAATATTTATATTTATATATGTTTATAATTATATATAATTATAAATTATATTTATAATTATATATTTATATTTTATAAAATTATATATTATATTTTAATTACAAGTGTATATATATATATATATATATATATATATATATATATATATATATATATTTATTTATTTATTTATTTTATGTAATAAATGCAAAGAAAACGTGTAGTCTTGTCTAGTATGAAAAATTGTTTCAAATACCTTTACTGCAGCTTCCGAGCCTTCATTTTTAAAATCATCAAATTTCATCACTTCCGCCATAATAAATCCTTTTTCGAAATCCGTATGTATCTTGCCAGCAGCTTGAGGTGCTCTTGTACCTTTCTGTAAAACGTAAGCAATATAATTATATTATAGTGTTAAAATAAACTTTACATGAATTATATTTTATTAAATTATATATTATATAACTAATATCACATAATAAGCTTACTGCAATAAAGAAGATAATAATATATAATTTTTTCTCTTATTAATATTAATACATACATACATACATACACACACACACACACACACACACACACACACACACACACACACACACACACACACACACACACACACACACACACACACACACACACACACACACACACACACACACACACACACACACACACACACACACACACACACACACACACACACACACACACACACACACACACACACACACACACACACACACACACACACACACACACACACACACACACACACACACACACACACACACACACACACACACACACACACACACACACACACACACACACACACACACACACACACACACACACACACACACACACACACACACACACACACACACACACACACACACACACACACACACACACACACACACACACACACACACACACACACACACACACACACACACACACACACACACACACACACACACACACACACACACACACACACACACACACACACACACACACACACACACACACACACACACACACACACACACACACACACACACACACACACACACACACACACACACACACACACACACACACACACACACACACACACACACACACACACATATACACATGTATATATATATATATATATATATAAATCCAGATATTTTATATATAAATCTTTATTAATATTGATAAAATTTTATCATGCAATTTAATAATCAAATATATGCAATCTTTATTACACTCTATTTATCACACTTTCTTTTTATTATTTTTATTATCTATGCTTACTTGGATTGTCCATGCTTTAACTTCATCGTGGCCGGCCGTGAAGAAATAATGCAAGTTTAGCGCCTTGTATCCTTGTATAATTATTTTGTCAAGTGCACTAAACAAAAAGAAAAAAGATACATATTCGTCCACTTATTGAAAAAAGGCGACTTATTTATTATCAGACAATATACGATATGTATATTTTCTTTTTTTTTTTAATCATAAAAAAATAAAGCACGTCCGCGTTTAAAATGACCATGTGCCGCATTGTAGAATAAGATTGTCTCAGGCCAAATATCGTCTAATGACAGGTTAGCGCAAGTGGAACGCGCGATGGGCCTGATGAAAGTCCAAGAGTTCAGAGAACACACATAAAGGCGAACGACTTAATACCGCAATTTTATCATTCTAACTCTAGCAGAGACCTATTCCAGCGGTTATCTGCGGTCTCAAAATAAAATCAAGGTATCTTTTGTCCCTTCATTCGTACCATCCGATTATTAAGCAAATTTAGGTATCGTAGATTTTTTTCTTACTCCATTCACACTATGAGAATCTGTGAGCAAACAAAATATAAATCCTAGGAAATATCTTAAATCTATATTCTCTTTATTTTTTTTCTAAATATTTGTTATTTTTAAAGTACCTATTTCTTTCCTATTTATTAAAATATTTAATATATATATATAATTATTAATTTTACATTATTTAGTATCATGATTAATTCAGTTTAGATTTATAACTATATTGTGTACAACGTGACTAAAATTTATATTGACGAATAAAAAAAATATACAATATACAGTTACGAATCTACCACCAATACAAGGGAGCCCTGGGGTACGAATGACCCACTAACTGATCGAATTGCCGAACCTCCGAACCGATTACTTTTCGCTCCACCCGCCTCTTCGATTATGCCAGTATGCCCGCGAGGGCAGGAGGGGTTTTTATGCAATTTTGCAAGAATTTGAATAGCCGTTCGTAAAAATATAATACGCCACATCGAAGCACAGCTATGGTTTTTATTAGCCGACCCACGTAGAGAGAGTGGGACGGAGTCTAGACGCTGGCTGGATCCTACCACATTATTATTACCGTTAGAGGATAACTCGGTGCATAGCTAAATGTGTGGGAACCCCAGCTTGGTCGAGGGAGACGCTTTCGCCGGATTTTATGTCTAATCTTTTTTTCCTACAATTTTGCGGTGTTTCTTCGCCGACTGCTAAACCCGTGCGATGTATGCGAATTTCATCGAGTTTAAGGCGGCAAGGAGCGACGCACGGTTAAACCCTCTCATTTGCGAGCGCGACACAGCAATACAAGCCATAAACATTTACAGGCTAAACATAATAATCGTTATAACGGACCATGGAAGCTGATACCAACCTGGTGACTTTGTGTTCCTCGAAGTATTTTGCGCGTTCCGCCTCGTCCATGTCGAGAATCTTGTTTTCGAAGACGCCGCTGAAAGGGATTAACACCGCACCTGGATCATTATTGTCAACCCATTCCTTTATCTTAATTAACCTGTTAAATAAAATTTTTTTAAATGTAATAGACTTATAAAGTAATAATACTAAGTGGCAATACTTGTTTATAAAATACGTACCATTTGTTCTTTTTGCGTATATAATCTTTTTCTGATAAATTCACCAAATACAGAATTGGTTTAGATGTAAGAAATAAATATTTGTTTAGTACTTCGATCTGAAATTTTACAAAATATAATGTAAAGTAAAATTAAAGAAGAAAACTTTTAATAATAAAACACAGAGATGTAAAATTGTTTGAACTCACATCATTGGCACTCCAATCAGCAAACCTGATATGTTTCTTGTCGTCCGCTAGAACACTCTTCACCTTCAAAAGCGTTTCCTGCAAAAGTTAGATTAAAAATTGTTATTAAATCTTCAGAACGTTATTGCGTAACTGCTTCGTTTCTCGCAACGACTTCGTCATTCATCGATTTCGTTAGGCACTCGGATGCACGAACGCGAGCCATTGAGTAGGATAATTTCGCGATCGAATCGTGATTAGAGGATCGTACTGGCTAGCCAAGCACGCGTAGTCCCATTAATTCTATCAAGAGAAAGACAGAGAAAGAAAGAGAGAAAAGACAAAAAGGTAGCTTAGAATTCTCGAAAACTTTTGCCAAATTGCAAAGTCGAGAACGAGAGGGAGATGGGTAATTGCCGTGGGTCAATCCGCGGAAGGAGGGTAATCCAACGATCGACTCGTTCCAGGAATTCTTTGCTTCGCCCGCGTTCTCTTAATTTTCTCGGCAATTTTGTAGTTGATCTGACGAGGGGGGATACAACTGTACTTGGTAAATGTTCATGCGTCACGTATAAACGAGAAGGAACGTGAAGAAATGTTTTAGATTCTCGTAACAAAAAATAGCTTAATGAGATTAATTAGAAATAATATATAATATCGAAGAAAAAATGTGTGTATCGTTAAGATTTAAAAAAATCGAAAATTAAAATATGTAAAATATGTTATATGAAGATATAAATCGCGTGATTTGAGTTCTGTACGATATTGCATTTGTTTGTGAAAAGCAATGTCTGCATTTAATAAGCTTTTAATTACACATGAAAAATGGTCGATGAAAGTGGGTCAAATGGGTCGTATATAAACGTTGTTAAGAATAGCAATTTTCAAAACATCTGCATGTTGCTGCAAAATTATCATGACAGCTCAAGCAGCTCTGTTAATATATGTATTATGCTCTGATAATCTATATATATTAGTAATACTGATAATCATGTATATCACTATATATATGCATATGTATGAATAATCAGTTACGTCATATTGATTATTAGAGACGTCATTACGTTTTTTTCAAAGTTTAATTAGTTACTCACATATTCAGGTTTCAGCTTCTTATCATTACCACGAATTACAAGCTTCCCAAGCTTTTCGAGGTGCGTATTCAAGAATTCGACGTCTTTTAATCGTAACTCCTCGCTAATGATATCGAGATCTCTCACGGGATTGACATCACCCTCTACATGGGTCACATCGTCATCCTCAAAGGCACCTAAAAAAAACCGCGAATAAATATATATTTCACATACAGAAAAATATTTTAAAATCGGAATTGATACTGGAAATCCTTGTAAACATTCGCTTCAATGCGAAGCTCGCATGTCGACTATTTAAGCCGCTGCCATCGCTACGCGAAAATTGCCGGGTCGGTTTTATTGAAAAAATTACCACCTGTCGGCGGTCTGCCAAAACGAATTAACCGGCAAAAGTACCTCGAAAATATTATTCTCAGTACGAATGTAATATATACCTAACAATCGCACGGTTCTCCCTGACGAATCAGCAAGCTGTTTGGTAAATTACTATGTGTTACATTAAAACGATGTAAAATATGTGTGTTAACGACCCTTGCGAATACGAGCAACACTACGTACCATAGATTTATTTTATTATATCTGATTCTACTTACAATTAATCCTGATGAATAGTAAAATATTACGTCACACAAAAAATATCTTAAATTAAATTCTTTAGTTCCTAATTGAATTCTTATTAAGGAACTGAAAATTTTTAACACAAATTTAAATTTTTAATTCAAGATAATTCACTAGTAATAAATTACAAATTGTAAATAAAATATAATTTTTCTTTATTTGTTAATTGTTATTTGACGATCATTCCGTTTGTTTATGGGATACGTACATAGATATATCAACCAAGAGATAAGCACAAGAAGATGGATTTGCATTATCATGAGGAACAATAATGTAATGTACTTCAGGGAAATAGTTAACGATGGGGTCATAACATGTATTCATAACGTTAGCAGAATACATATATGTGTGTCGTAAAAATAAACTCACATTCGCGACATTATACATATGTTCAACGGGTAAAGTAAATAAATATCGCTCAGAACTAATCTCTCGATCTCATCGACAAAATTTTTTCTCGTTATAATTGCTTTTATCGTGATTCAGTATTTGAAATGATTTCATGCGAAAACGTACGATTTATTTATTTACGCGAGGATACACCGTACACGTCAGCGCAAACATTAAAATGATATTAACGGGAGACAAATAGCACCGACGAACAGCAATATAATAGCGCACTTACGACAAAGATGAAATATGCCGTCGCAAGCTCCAATGTGCGAGAGAAAACTATTTCCTAAGCCTTGTCCCTCGGCGGCGCCCTTCACTAATCCAGCAATGTCCATTACGTGCAAGAAGGCCGGAACTTTACTAGAAAAAGATGGGAATTTATAATTACACATATCTTTGACAGAAATAAATTATCGCACCATACATTTCAATTGAATAATTTATTTAATAAATAATAATAAATTATCGAACCGATCTAATATTTACTAGGGTAAGTGTGTGATTAGTCGTTGCATGGAACGGTATTATTTCGCTTTCCGCATTCGCACGTTGATTCCCTTCGAAACGGAGATCATGGATGATCGCGATTATAAAGGTCGAAGGCCACGTGATGCACGCGCGCAGAATGGCAACAGGGATGAAAGGGGGAAGGAGGGTGGGAGAAGAGTGACGACGACAGTGACAACGAGGTGTATTTAAATGCTAATGCCAGCGGGCTCATTAAACAATTAGCCTTTGAAGGGAGGCGTCGGTGAAAGTGGACGAGCCATGGATGGAGGGCGGCGGAGGGAGATGGTGTATTAGCCGGCTTTCATCACGGATCGTCGAATCATCCGACACGTGCCGGTAGTCGAGGTCGGAGCTCCGACACGATTTGAACGACGAGAACGCGGGACGATAATAGGGCGGGCGATAGAGGCCGCCGATGAATCGGCTGCTCTTTGATCCAACGCTGTTTCGCATTTTCAATGCTCCGATTCACGTCGAATTCGATCGTAAGACAAGCACGATTTACATTTAACTATTTACGCGACAAAGGCGTACGGCCAAGGAGTTTTATTAACTGTGTTCTCGACTTATTCGAAGCAACGAGAGTCAACGTTCTCGCGCGAAATGAGAGATACATCAAACAGAATCTTAATCAAATATTGTAGGAACATTTCCTTCGATCAACACAATATTATTATCGATGCGCGTTGTTTCTTCCGATGATTTTATTTAAAAAATCTACCGTTGATGTTATTCACGTTTAAGAATGCTGCATCACGTAGTAACGCGAATAAAGAATGTGTAGCACCGACGAATACGGAAACTTTCGTAGACGAATTTAGACCGATCTGCATTGCAGATCGTCCCCTGGCTCCCTATTTCCGTCTTGCGAGAATAAAAGCGAAGAAGTATGGAAATGTCCCACGGTTATTCCGACTCGTTTCCCTTCACAACGATGCATCTGTAGGCAGTGTACTATATGCTTTTATTCCGCTATACATGTTTACCCGCTACGTCAATGTATTTTAGGAACCGTCCGTTGCTGGTTCTTACCTAGCCGGCTTATAGTATTCGCAAAGATAGTCGAACCTCGCATCGGGTACCGGAACACGACGTGCTGAAACAAAACGCAAATAGATAGTTCAAACAATGTTAAAGCGATTAATGATGATTATTTTAAAACATACGAACATAATTTAAAGATAAATGCGTCGATGACACTAATGCAATTTAACTGGGATATTTTGGCAAAAACACGTAAGGATTAATCTTTTTTTTCATGGTACTCGTGACGATCTCTATAATTTTGTGCATTCCTGCTATTCGTTTGCTCACAGCCTCGTAAATATCTATCTCGTGCAACTTCTCGGATGTATTGTGTGTCTTCAAATAGACGCCGATGTAAATCGCTGAGCTAACAGCCGCCGATAAACCGAATATTTTCGGCCGACAAACGGAGATTAAATTCACAGCTTCGACTAACACTCTTGCCACTGTTTGCTCCAAAAAGTCAACATCCGGTAGATGCCGTATGTCGATCTGCGGGACTTCGCAAGGAATATCCATTTCAAAATACTTGTTGGGCTGTTCGAGGAATTTTTCTCGACACTTTTCACTGCAGAAGAGGTATACTTTATCCTTGAGGATAACACCCAGATCGACTCTGCCTTGCGTCAGCTTGTGATCCGGCAAACCATCGATATAAGTTACCAAGCACAAACCGCTGACTTGAAGACGTTGCGCCCAGCAAGCGTGCTCCGTATCGACTATCTCTTCAAGTATTCGTGGTCGTTCGTCGAGAAGAGACGTTGCATTGACAAGTGAAGTGTATTGCAGTGGATCTTTAATGAAAGCATCTATATGTTGCGGACAGATCCAATAGAAGTATTCCCTAAACTGTACCATTCCTTGACTGTCCACTGATCGACCGGAGGTTTTAAAAATTTTCTCAAGGATCAAACAAACGGGACAGTACGATTCGTATCGACTCTGCCGCGATCGAAACTCGTAAGGTGACACGCACATGTGCTTCAGACTGTGAACCTTTTCTAAATCCGCCTCATTAAAGTAAAGCATAATGTCGGTGAATCGAGAGTGCACCGCGTAGTCCGCACGAGTCCACACGTACCATTTACTTTTAGTAGCATCCAGTTCAACCACGTTCTGCGAAAACTTTTTTAGCCAGTCTCGGAAACTCGCTTGATCCGTTTGCCAGTCCGTATAACACTGCGATAATAAATTAACGGAGAATTTCAGCAATCTTCTCGTGTCATTATTCGTGTCATGCCAAGAGAGGCATTCGATACAAAACTCTAGATCTGCCTTGAAATCAAGTACGATCATCGGCTGCATCCCTAAAAGGGCCAGTTGCTCGGCTTCTTTACGATTCGAAGGACAATCGTCTAAAATGTAACCTTGAGTTGCTGCGCGTAATCCTATGGAGAGTATTTCTATAGCACGTGTTACGGATTCGATCGAAGCAGTCCGACCAGCTCGAAGCTCATCTTCAGTCCTGCGCGCTGACTCGGTCCAAGGATAATATTTCAACATATGGCGCAATGCTTTGCAACGAGTAATTACTTTCATGCCATATGTTTTCGCGAAACGATTTGCCAACGTTGTTTTTCCACATTTTGACGGGCCGATAATGGAAATTCGAAGCGGAATAAGCGATAGACGGCAGTCGAGCGCCAGATACTTCGAGGGATCATTCAAAAATGTGAAAAGTGCTTCTTCGCCAGCAAGAAAGTAGATGTAGGGATGACGTACAACCGGGAAAATCTGTCCTCGAGATTTCATCGGTAGAAACATCTGAACAGGAATCTTGTTCGTGTACACCTGCACGGGACACCATCGTCCGAAAGCGCTGAAAAAAAAGTAGCCGCAATTGAGAAGTTGTTCGGCTATTTCAAGATCGATAGTGTACGCGAGATATTCGTTTTCTCTTTTTTCAGCATTTTCAGTAGCAAAATGTGTTTCAATTTCCGCAGCCGTTGCTTCTTCTTGTTGAATTTCGTTCTCTTGATTTTTTCCTTCAACGCTTACAAAAGTGTTAAAACGACTTTTTATATAATTTATAACGTGTTCTGTCACATCTTTAATTTCTGCAAGATTACATCTTATCACATTTCCTCCAAATTCAAGGATTTGTTCTTCGAATTTTGTCCATTCCGATTCGAATTGTGTTAAATGTTCAAGATACTTCCATTCTGCCTCTTCGTGTAACATTCTATATTCTTCTTGATCCGCCTCCGTGTCGTAATCTTTATGCACCGAATTATCAAGATAAAAGAATTTGCGAAATTTATTCAGCAAGTAGACGTACGGCTCGTTTTCGAACAGAACAATGATATCTTCAAATACAATATTAGCATCGACAATTTTTTGCCAGACTTCAATGTCCATGCACATTCCATCCACGACATATCCACCGTCTCTTCGTAATTCATCTTCTAATTTTACGTCGGGTATTTCCTTAATATTCTGTATAATAATATCGGCCTTTTCATCAACAGATCTATCGACAGATTCCAATGAAATTTCTACATTCGAAGCGTTCTCATATAACTTCTGATTTAAAGATTCCTTTTGCTTGATTAATTTTTTCATAATCTCGTCAACATTTATCACTATTCCGCCAAAAACTTTCGCCAATTGAGCGCTGAGTTCTGACTTACCAGCGTACTTGGGTCCGAACACCGCTATTTTGCAGGATGGCCGTGGATTAGGTGGCAACAAAAACGTTCGTGGATTTTCGATAAATAAGTCCATAGCTTCGTCAGAAGAAAGAAAAAAAATTTTATTCAGAAATCGCACCGCGTACTTTGGGAGTCCCTTAATAGTTCGTCCTTCGGCTAGCGCGACGGGACAATAAAACTTCCATGCAGAAAGTTTCCAGGGGAATTCAGCTGACACAACTTCTCTTTGCCTCAAAATCTCGAAGATTTCTTCTACAGATTTTTCCACAAGCTCATCGCTCAAGTTCGTCTCTGCAAATGTTTCCTGAAAATGTATATTATCTTGTTCGATCATTTTTTTAGGAAGGATCGACGGCTGCAATGCCAAAGTACACAAACGCGTCTTGAGAATCTGAAGCATTCGTCGCGTCGAACTACAACCATCCACGCGAATTACATGTTGAGGATCGTGCGCGAGGATCCATTTGTCGATTACTGGTAACGCTAATCGTTCGTAAAGATCACATTGTATGTTAACGTCAAATATTAGTCTCACTAATTTTCGATCATTTGTAATTGATTCATTTCGTTCATTTGCAACTTGAGAAAAATCGTACAAAGTATCAGATTCGTCGCGTTCATATTCGTCCTCAAATGGCTGCGTGAATTCATTTTCATCGATCATGTTACCTGTGGAAGGGTCCATGCGCCAGCGTGCACATCTGCTCGCAACATCTTGCTTCGGACATACAAGATAAATAATTATCAAAGGCTTTCTCGGCCACATGGTAAACATTTCATCAATCTGTCGTGGAATTTCTTGCTCATAGTTGTATTGCGTCTTACATGCTACATTATCGGATGTAATTCCATCTTTGTGTGCCTCGTTTTCACCTGCCGTATTTTCGCAAAATTCTGGGCAAGTATGATCCATATTTACAATAGAACTCGAATATGATGAATTAAAGTCGTTCATGTCATTAGGAATAAATGGTAAACAGTCAATAACGTAACCTCTGTGTTTGACGTCCCTGTTCCTGATCCTGCATCGTATCAAATTCATAATGATTTCAGGCTTTATAGATTTGCCGGACCGTAAAATTTTTTCTATATATTGGCCTTTCTCAGTTGCTGCGTCAATCTCTTGTCGAATTAGCAACGTGGGCGAAATCAAAATACAGTTCCAAGAATCGGATATTGCTGATGCCAAGTTGGTATGATGTAATCCTGGTTTTCCGAAAATAACGAAACTGGGTGGTTCAGTTTTAAGATAGTGATTTACAGCGTCTTCTAAATTAAAATCCTGATTAGTAAAACGTTCTTTACATGGCACGGAATAAGGTAAAAGTTTTTGCTCTTCAAAAATCTTTAAAACGGTAACAATCCTTTTTATCGGATGCGTATCTTCGGCAAAAGCGTAATATAAATTAGCTTTTGGATACTTGATTGTAGATAATATGTATGCGGGAATGTTCAGTATATAATCAGGATGATCTTTGGTTGATTGCAAGAAGCACTTTTTCGAAATAAATGATTCATTAACAAATAATTTCTCGACATTGTCTTGTTCCGGTTTTTTAAAAAACTTCTCGCACATTTTTCTTTAAATAATTTTTTAATAACTTTCATCAATAATTAATTTTTAATTTGATATTTTGTCACTTGCGTACATACCTAAGCAAGGTTAAACAAGCGAAATCGAAATTGTTTATATTACATATATAGCGTATCTAAATTATTATTTTGTTATATATACTATAAATACATAAGAAAATTTATGTGCTCTATTTATAGACTCGAAAAAGTTTGATGTATTAGTATAAATACGATAAAAATAATTTAATTATCGATAGAGAGAGAAAGAGAGCATGAGAATTAATTATATTAATATTAAATATAATAATAGACAAAAAAAAAGAAAAGATTGATCATATAAAGGATATATCAAGATACTTATTTTCATTAGGATCGATGGTGCAGAAAGGAAAATTCTCAGCCGCTGCCTGACTTTTGGTGAGAACGTTAAAGAAAGTTGACTTCCCTACGTTCGGTATACCGACTATGCCCATTTTCAAATTGGTGCCAACGCGACCGATAAGCGTCTTGCGCTCAGCTTCCTCGGGTTTCCTCGGAGCCATGCTGAAAAATACAGGATCTTTTTATATGCCGAATTAATATTTAAATTTCATCTCATCCGCAAAGCGGAGAGTTGTGGAACGAGTGCCACGCACGAGGCACGGAGTAGAGCGTAATCAGCTAACGGACAAGGAGACGGTAACTCCGCCTGTCGCGTCTGTAGACGTGCGGTGTGCCCCAGGGCACACGCCGCCGATACCCTGCATCCCCCGAAATATACTTAAGCGCGGCTGCGAGATATTTCGGCGTGTGTGAGTGCGCGTAGCCCGGAGCGCAAGCGAGATACCAGCAGAGTCCTCGCATCCCCGGCGTATCGTTCTGCCGAGCGCTCGCGGTGACTAATTATATTAATGCGGACGGCACATCGCGAGCGATTGCTGTATTTACCGCGAGATTGAGAGCCCCCTGTCCCGTCGGCATCCCGCCGCGCCGCATCAAAGACGACGAGGGAGGAGGCTGCGCGGGAGGAGGAATATGGCCGGGCCACGAGGGGGGACTACAGGATTACTGGGCACCAAAGCCGCGAATCACCGGCATCACGCCGAGAATCCGCAACCGCGCCCGAGGCCGCCAATCCGCCACCGTCTTCGCGGTTCCTGTGTTCCTTCTCTCTTTTTTCCGCCTCTCTTCACCGAGCTTCGTCGTCCTCTCCTCTCTTTCCACCCCCGTAGCGCTCTTCTGCCTCCACCCTCTCCTTTATTCTTTCTCTTCATCGTGCTCGCGCGTTTCAACGCGAAACCACGGCGCCTCTCGTCGTTTTTCATCGCGGTCCCGGGGAAATTTGCAAATTACGATAATGGAGGAGCCTCTCTCTCCTCTCTCTCTCTTTCTCTTTCTCTTGAAGAAGCGTTTCGCTCGCGATGCTACTCGAGAGCCCAAAGAAGAAGAGCCGCCTTGGCGCCGTGGCGTGACCGTCCCTCCCCTTTTACAGCGTCGTCTCGCTTTTGCGGATCGCTAGACGTGCGGTTAATGGGTGATCTCGGAGACGCGTCGCACCACGCTACTCTGATTGAGATTGGATCCTCGAGGTTGCTGTCGACTTACGAAAAGCAGAGGAAAAGCTCTCGACAAACCTATGTTGATCATGAAAAAACGTGAAAAATTAAATTAAAATATTTTAATCAAAAATATTTTAATACAACAAAGTACTCATTTTGAATTGGTACATTAAAAAATTAATATTGGGTTTTTATGTGATGTCCCTTCATGTAAAAATATCTATATAAAATTCCACCGGCTAAACTATCCTAATAATTAATGTATAAAAATTTCTATTTTATAAATCAAAAATTAAAATAACAGTAAAACGTCAAAATCGAATTAAAAAAAACCTATGAAAATACAACCTACTATTGTATTAAAATTTCCATTTTATAAATCAAGAATTAAAATAAAGAAAAAAATGTAGAAACGACATTTTATATACTAGCTGTTGTATTAAAATTTCCATTTTATAAATTAAAAATTAAAATAAAAAAAATATGGAAACACAACACTTTATATACTAGCTATTGTATTAAAATTTCTATTTTATGGGTAAATCTATTTTATAAAATTATTTTATAAATCTATTTTTCAAAATTTCTATTTTATAAAAATTAAAGTACAGTAAAAGATGAAAAATTAAAATCAAATAATTAAAATAAAAATAAATAAAAAGTGCGCTATCAGTGCCAGCGACGATGCTGCCGCGTGACGGCCGGTGAACGAAGCAGTTATCCGCACTGCATCGCGAAACTTAACTAACCTTGCCTCACTACCGGAACGATCGCTCGTCGAGGAGATACTTTTACAATGTCGCGAATGAATTTGTCCTACGACTTACATACGCTATGTCCTTAGCCGTCGAATAGGTAGTTTGTGCTGCGACCAACTCATCGACACACGACATAGGCTCGTTACACTTGAATGTTAGTAATCTCGCAGATGTATTCTCTTTCGAGTTAAACGCCCGCGAATCAAAATATGCAAGTGCGCTCCGCGGCCCTCGTTCCACAGATGAACCCCGTGCATTGTCCCTTGACAAATACCTCGTATTTTATTGCGAGTTGCTCTTGCACCCAAAATATGTACAAATATCGCGCTGCACACCGTATCGAACAACACGAGAGAGAGCACACGGCACGTATATACGACGTCACGGATTCGACATTCGACCGGCGGTCCAGCTGGTTTTGCAGAATTTCCACTTATCGACGAGAAGGTGAAAGCGCCTCCGCCAATAATACAGTTTAACGATTAATGGGACCTTTCTAGCAAGACAGTGTAACACGGTGTCCACTAGTGTGAGTGAGACACCCTGATGTATTCTCTCTCACACTAGTGGGTACTGTATTACACTGTTTTGTTGGAAAGCTCCCAGGATGACCAAGGCCAGGATTTGTTTTTCATCTATTTTTCTTTCTAAAAAATACAGACACATATCTGACTTTCATTAAAATTCAGAATAATGTTAGTGCAATGCGTATCCATGTAATCGAAATAGTATAAGGTTGCAGAGTTTTGATTATGCCTTATTATTAGCGTTAAAAACATATTTTTGAAACTCACCCCATATCGCGCACGCAAGCAAGTAAATGATTAACCTTGAAACGTCAATTGAAACTTTGCAGTTGCAGTAATTAGAAAAATTAATAATGATCGCTCGTGTGAAGGTGCACTCTATCTAGACACAGATCTCGCTAATCTTTTCCAATGGGCATAGATTTTACGATGTGCAGAACGTTTTATAATTTATTCCATCATGATGGAAGGAGAAAGACAATCTGCTCAGTATCGCTATCTCTTTTTCTCGCATTACGAACTTTCTATGTACTTTCCACGTATCTATGGTCATACGTCATAAGATTACGTATGAAGTTTACTGCCTAAGTAATTTATTTAGTTCTAACCGAAAATTTCAATTGGGTGGTTGGTACCGGGTCGGCCGCGTCGCTTTCTTTTCGCGGATTGAGTTGTTATATCGATCGGTGGATTAATTAGTATTTACGAAATGCATCATATCGTGTGCATCGGTGTAATTAAGAGTACGCGATGGAATTTAAGAGGGTGACGATAATGGTGCGCGATCGAATTGTTGCGATGTGTACGTTAGTTATCATCGCCATTGTTTTGACCGGTTCGCGTCTTTCGCAAGATCCTTGCTATCCAGGATCGATCTGATGCAACAGGATTGAAAAATAGAATCAATACGACACATTGGTGAGGTCATTTGATTAATATATTATACATTAATATAACATTATTAATTAGTATACTCGTATTTTCGACAAGAAGGTGGTAAGCGTCGTTCTAGAAAGATCGATAATATATATGTATTGTATATATTCGAGCAATAATGCAATTAATTTGTCACTTAAATCATTCATTTACAAGCGAAAATTTATACTGGTCGGTTCATTACGTCCCCTTTCTTTTTGTGAGTATATAGATGGATTAGTATATGTATAAAAAATATATACCGTGTGACTCGATTAAAATTTTACACAATAATGCCGTGCAATTGAATCGTAGCACTCTGTAATAAATTATCATCGTTATTGTCTCAATTGATTCGCATCTTTTTTTCCACAGGATTTCTGCTCACAGGATCGACCTGCCATGGTACGAATCGAACATATAGTAGCATCGGTGAGATCGTATTGAAAGTAAATTTATTATTACGATGTTCATACGCACAGTGTATCGTCACAGTTTCGGCAACATGTAAGTTTAAAAATTTAAATTGACCAATTTATTATGTTGATTGTGTCTCATTTCTGTAAAAATTTAAATTATTAAATTTTGTTTGATTAACTAATACATGACAACTTTTATGTTATAATATTAATAAAAATATTCTATTTTTTAGCTGAATCTAACATAAATGTCAAATATGTATTGAAATGTGCAACAATAATTTTTGAGCGAAACAAACTAAAATTATTTGTACCAAGTAAAATTATTTTTTAATTATTTATTATATTATTAATTGTTTTGTGTCTTTCACAGACTTTCTCCTTGAATTGATCCAATTAATGGTAGAATATATGGGGTGAGTAAATCAATTTATAATACTTCTGATTATATGGTAAATGAATCCATATATTATCTTTATGATTATATTATAGTAAAATATTATTGGACATTTTGCTCCTTTTTATTCTTATTACCATTTTTAAACTCTAAATAATATATAAAAAATAAGATTTATGTATGCCATTATTTATATATTCTGTTATGTTTCATTGCTTTATATTCATATTTTTATGATGAGTGAAAATCCATTTATGATACATCACCACATAAGAAAAAAAGCTGCACTTAATTTTGTATTGAAATATCTATATTAATGAATAATCAAAAATAAAGAAAACATTATGTATTTTGCTAATGTATTGTCTAATCTTTATATGCAAATAATGAAAAATAATGAAATGTACAATATAATACTTACAAAAATTGGGGGTACTCAGTGAAAATATGTAAAAAAAATTTAATTAATAAACAAATTTTAAATTTTGTGTTTTTAAGATACAGTAAAAAAACTTATATTAATTATTGAACAATAATTGTGCTTTTTTTTCTTTACATATTTTCACTGAGTATATCTAATTTTTGTAAGTATTCTATTGTAAGTATTCTTTTTTTCATTATTTGGCATATAATAAATACTTTAAATTAGATACAAAATAGCAAAATACACATTGTATTTTTATTTTTGTGTGTAATTCATTATTATAGATATAGATTATAGATACTTTAACAAAAAATTTAATGCGGTTTTTTTATTGCATGAAGTGTACTTTTTATTATATGATAAATGAATCCCATTATAATTTTTATAGATATAATATAGTGTAATATTATATTGTGCACTTTGCCCCTGTTCTTGTTATCATTTTTAAACTCTAAATAATATATAAAAAATAAGTTTTACATATATATATGCTCCTATTTATTCTATTATATTACATATTGTTTTTCTATGTTTTATATAATCAATATTTTATATTGATTGATACAATGTTTTATATAATTAATATTTTTTAATAATTATAAACAATTTATTGCTAATTTATATTAACAATTTTACGAAATATGTGCGAATAGAACAGTCGAAAATGGATGAAAGTCAAAAGTTTAGCGAGTTAATTTTTTTGATACTCGGCGCATTTTTTTTTTACGTAGGACAGGTCGTAAACATAACGGCTGTTCAATGGCGATGTCCATCGGCGCGGACGGATAACGATCGACGATGTAAAAGGGTTTCGCATTGGTACCACAGCGACATGACGCCAGCCCATGTTTATGAAGTGTCGCTATCACGACACGGCTACAAGTTATGCCGTGTATAGCTGGTCGCTTCCTGCCAGGACAGGCTACACGATACGTGCCACGATATATATGAATGTATTCCGGCCAACGAGCGAATATCATTCGCGTCACTTTGTCACGTCGATATAGCGCCGAAGATTTACGATGGCGAAATCTCGTGACAGTGTCTCATGTTCGCGACGGAACTTTACCCGTCCGTGACGCTGCGAAATATCCGCATGTAGCACGTTCGATATGAGTAAACTTGTACGAATAATTACGTGTTACTAACCAGATACGAGAAGTAGAAAATATTTTATACGCTAGCGAGAATATTTTCGCGTGAGTATTCTTTTACACCAAAAAAAAAAAAAGGTAACGATGCACTTTATTTATTTCGAACATGCGTAAACATATAATAGCATAGCAAGAAGGTCGCTTATTATTGTATAAGTTTAATAAGAAAGAAAAATCATTCTATTTACTAAAAGTTATGAAATAATCCGGATGGTAATCCTAATACATACCGGTTTGACGTCCGGCGAGAGGAAACCGCTCCGAATTTCGTGCTCGATCATTAGAGTCGATAGCTCGTACGTGTGTAGGACGTAGGGAACGCGTATCATGGATAACATTAGGGCCATAATTCGAAGGATAATATTAAGATTGGCATGGAAGGCATGTGTAGCCGCGACGGCTGAATCACCGGCGCCGTGGGATCGGACAAGAAACGAGCAGGACGCGACTATTCGTAACGACAATTTAAACGCGGATGATTTCTTACGTCCTCTCTCAAAAACACATAAATAATACTTCTCTGTAGACAAAGAATTTCACGAACGGAGCTTCTTGCGTCCAGAGCGTCACTTTTTTAGATTTCAATTTTTATTAAGAACATTGCGTATCATATGTCATATGTATCGCGGCTGTAAAGATACACAATCGTCCTTTTTTCTTGAGAGAGATCTCCGCGTGACAGCGAGTCTCGGTTGAATAAATCTTGGCGTAACGATCGGCGCACCGGTATTTTTCGGCGGAATTAGTAACGCAATCCTTCAATTCGCCCGATATCTAATTTGTCGAAATTCCTATAATTCATTGACCGTTAATATTCCTTTGATCGAGATTATCGGCTCACAAGGGGTGGGTGGGTAGGTGCAGAGATAGGTTGCGCGCCGACAAGATGCTTCGATGCACCCGGTGACGTCAGGGGGTTTGCGGTCTCCAAATTACAATATCGTTAAAATACGACGGCCAAGAGAGAGGAGAGAAGCGGAATGAACGCTCTCTTCCCACTCGCCCGCCCGCACTCGCGGAAATAATAGGCTCATGATTATATGCATTATGTTGTGGGCTAAGATTAATACGTAATAAAATAATTGAAATAATCGTACATTATGTGAACGAGTATTGGTAGCCTGTCTGGCGAATGCGATATGCGCGAGGCAAATTGATGTGCAATCGAAGACAAGTGCATTCAATGATTTATATACTTTTCGATGAGCACTTATCGAAAACGCTGAAAGAATTTAGGAATTGGACATAAACACGCGAACTAAATAAAGTACTTCAAATATATATATATATATATATATATACATAAAAGATAGTTTTCACGGAAGATAAATGCATGTATTACGTTGACATGAATTTTAAAAATCTTACTTGATATTCTTTTTGACATTGCTTAATTATTTTAAGATATCTAATTATTTTATTTTATATACATATTTATATACAACTAATCTCTTAAAAGGCTTCTATCTCTATATATAATATTTGCACGTGGAATATTTATTATGCAAAGAATACAGTTTTTCTTATAGAACAAACACAAACATTAGTGTTAGATTTATATTCTTTTAGCAAATATCTCAATTACGGCAAAAAGTAAGCTTGTTCGTTGGAATGTAACGAGCAAATTCGTAGGTCAAAAGAAAGAATATCAAGTACTCGTGCAAACATACCGTACACTTTTCACGGCTTCTATTTGCTCGCGAGCAAACTGTAGTAGACCGTAACATTTCGCGAGATATATTTCCTCGAAATGCATTTGCGAGTTTATTGAATGCTTTTATTGCTAGAAGAGATATGAAAGATGGATCGTAAATATATATCCGTTCGCGAATAACAGGATGCGAGAAATAGAGAAACGATACTCCAGTGCACTCTCTATTCTGTTATAGATATAAATAATTATTTAATGGAAATATCTTTCGTAAAATTTATATTCACGAAAAACATACCTCAAAAATAGTAAACTACAATTTTATTATTTGTTCATGAGAACTGCAATATCATATAATATAACTCTTTCAAATCTGATGTTATCATGCACATATATAAAAAATACATGATTACGTATATAATTAAAAAATCGTAACTTTTTATTTAGAAGCAAGAAATTTTATTTCCATGCGAAATTCTTTGAAAGTGAACTTGTTTCGTGTTTACAGTAAGATAATATATAATAAAGAATCATTTAAGTCGTTGGTAGGTATAATCGTGTGTTTTATTTTCTCGTGTGCGACTTTATCATAGTAATAATTTATTTTTTCAAAAGATTTTCTTATCGTCAACATTTTCAAGGAAAGTGACGTGTTAGTATATTTATACATCTATTGGATCGAAAAAATATATTCGTATAATATAAAAGTGAAAAAACTATTTTTTAATGCAAAAATGATTTTAAAATGCATTACTCCGCGTTTTATAGACACCCTCAAAGTTATTAAAAATTTTCTGTGTGAGTAAATGAAACATAATAATTAAGAAAAATGTAAGTTAATTAAATCACGTTAGATTAAAAGCATCTTATATTTTACGATCTATCTTTCTATATTCACATGTGAGCTATGATTACGGAAATACGTTGTAGATTGTAAATTGACTTTCAGGGTGATACCGACTAAATATTTATAATGATGGCGCCGGTAGTCATAAAATTCTTATCTAGATCGTTAAGCCACTATCAAGGGGGCATTCAATAACGCCGGCGATTGGCCTGTAAAGCGAATAATTTACGCTAAAGCATATACGCTGTTTGTTTCACACTATTTTCCGCTACCTTCCCTTTTTTATGTTCACATTTTCCCAAGCTCAAGTGAGGAAAATATGAAGTATAGAAAGATAAATAGATAAACAATTTCCGGGAGATAAATAATGACTGTTATTATTATATACATTCCATATTGTGCGATCGGGACTGTTTTGTGTAGATCAAGTAGCATATACATAACAAATTCAAAGAATCTTTTAAATAAACATTTAAACTTTTCATCTTTTATCACGTATTTATAGAAATAAATTTTATCAAAAAAATATATAAAAAGTGATAAAAAAAGTACTTGATATTTTTATGGAACAATTAAAAGTATTAAGAAAGAGAAAAATTATTTGAATAATATAATTGTTATAAAATAATATGTTAACGCATTAAAAAGTAAAACTGTTTTATTTATACATACTTTTGAAGATGGTTTTTTTATAGATATATTTCAAATCTTTTATAATTTGTAATTGAATTTTTTTGTATAGCGCATATATACATATATCATGCTGATAAAAAATCCTATTTTCAATAATATTACTATAATTTTAATTAACAGTATTCAGTGTAAAACAAATAATATGCATAACAATTTTTTTCTTTGTCATAATATTTGCGTAAATCTTATATTTTTCACAAGAGTTTAATCTTTTTTTCTCGACCGATGTTACGCCGTATTCCAAATTTAAATATGCAAAAGATATTTATAGAGAAAACTTGAAAATTAAGAAGAAGAAAGAGACCGACCGTCTTCTACACGATCTCTCATTTATTCAGTAAAAAAACAAAAGAGGAAGGTTATTACAACATCGTAATCTCCACTTTCTCTTCTCTAGACTCGTCTCGAATCTATGAACATCGTGATTTTACATTGATTTTATGCAATTTTTGTGAAATAAAATTGACGCTATTAGGCTATTCATTTGCGAGTTACTTTGTGTTTTTTATGACGCGCATTTTTATTATTTCTTTATTATACTTGTTCTAATATTAATAAATATAATATACTATTTCAATCATTCTTTGGCAATTATTACTCGTTATTTATAAATATTTATAAATATTGCAAATAGTTTATCTATCAACATTTATACTTTTTATCTTATGATTGACATGCAATATAAAATTTTAAAATCTATTTACAGATTATTCTTTGACAAATTTTACATGATTATATAAATATCGATAATCATTAGATTTACTTGACACAATTCCACGATAATAAGGAAAATAATGTTGACAGAAGCGGATATCGCGAACATTGACGCGATTCATTTTCATGAGAAAGTTGTTTGATCAAGCGGAGTTTTTCAAAATGGAATACACAACTGGCTGTATTATAAGCTTCGTTCTAGAGTCGACTGTATACGCTTAATAAGTAATGACGTAGGGACGTAAGGAAGCCTTGATAATTCTTCGAGCATGTAGCCACGCAATTAAGGTGTAACGTTTCGAAGTTCTGGTCGTAAACAACGCGGGCAAAGTAGCGGAACCTTCGAGGCTCGGTTCCGCCCGTCAATTGTTACCAATTGTTGCCAATCAGAGTAATACGTGTCATTATGCCGAGAGAAGGCGCAGCGTCCCTTACCCGCGTATTCCTCAGCCTGATTACACCGCGGGTAATATTAATTTGGCGCTAATTGGATACTATCTGACGGACGCGCGCGCAGGTCGAAATCAGTGTTTTACAGGACGACGTGCCTCCTGCAAAAAAAAAAAAAATAAAATAAAATCTTCCATTATATTTTTAAACGATCCGACAAGTACAATCTTTCTCTAAATCGTAGGTTTTTTTTTAATTTCAATTTATTTCAACATTATGTTCTAGTAATATTTTTTATATTAGCTCGTAAATATCGGGATATATTTTAATTATTAAATCAAAAACAAAGGTCTTTGCAACTTGTGTGTCGATTAATAAAAATCAATTTCGATGATCAACGTTATCGGACGTATAATTAAAATTTTCTCAATTTTCAATCGACTTTATTTTATTTATTAAAACTGATGTCATTTTTTACGGTTTCAATTATTGACAGTTGTCGTTTTTTCGCGCACGTAACCGCATTTGGGTATTACTGCAATTCATAACTAAATGCAAAAGTCGATAACTGCAGCTCGTAATAATTATTTCGTGTGAGCAGAAATGATGCAAGAATTTAAACGCCACGTAGAAGTAATGTTTAAAACTTTCACGTTCGCGTCACATCTCCCCGCGAAGTTACAACCGTTCCACCGTAGTAGATACATTGACGACTGTTGATTAAGCGGCGTATAGCGTAGCGCAGTTTGCGATTCAGGAATCCGATGGGCTTAGATCATGGGCGTAATTCTCCGCCTTTCGCCGCGCCGCCAGTGTCGGCGGCTACTTTGTCCGTATACCAGTTAGTTGGCATTTACATCGCGACGTAGGAGTAGATTTATTATATGCGGCGGTACTAATTAGTGCCTAGAGATTGTCGTAGGATAATCGATAATTGCCGCTTCGCGTCATAATTAAGATTAATTGCGGCGATGTACCAATTTTATCATCGTTTGTCATGAGTTACAATTGGACATCTTTATTACTTTATCATTCAATATGATTTAATATTGAACGATAAAGTCACTATAATATTATCTCCTGCCAATGATCTTCTCGCTTATCTCTTTGATATTTTCCGAGAATGATAATACAATGTACTATATTTAATATTTTATGTCTACCAGACAGGATCTCTAGATTAATAAATTTCTAAGAAGGATTTGAAAAATCTTTTTTTATAAATATATATAAAATTATTTTCCGACATGATGATTATAGAAGAATGTATGAAATTGAACTTTTACGTAAGCCATGTATAAAGAACACGCGTGTGAGCCTTTGTGCAAAGATCTCGTGTACTTTAAACGTGGCGGAGAGAGTGCAAGAGCCGCACTCTTCAGTATCCAATTACCTACGGTTCTGGTAACTCGATGCGATTAGCATACGCGTTGAACGGACATCGGACGGGGCGACCGGGAGACGTTACGATGCGTCGCAACTCTTTCGCAGCAAGAATACGCGATGGGTAAAAAGGGGGGAGGGGGGAGGGGGAGAGAAAGAGAGAGAGGAGCAAAAAGAAACGGGAGAGGTAGAGGAGAAATAAGAGGAAGAAAACCAATGCGTTCGTGCATCGCGTGGCTGAAAGTGAACCAACCGGTGGCCACGCCTCCTTAGACAGCCGCCAGCCGACAATTAAGATTTGATCGGCAAAAATGGTCGAGGCAAAATGGCGCTGGCCACTGAATACATAATGCCCACGAATGAAACGATCTCGACTGGTTGCGTCGGTCGGGGAAGCGGGTGCATCTCTCGCGATCTTCATTCTGTTCGAGTTACAAAACCCGAACCGGTAGCTTTGATTAGGGAGGGAGTGAGTGAATGATCGATATGCTCGGTATAATCTCACGCGGGATCAACATAACGAACGAAGACATTGTTATTCAAGATAATTACGCAGAGAGAAGAGACGTCTCGTCGCGCGCGAGATCGAATTTGTAATTTATTTACACGCACACAACACGAGAGATAGTTTTTTCGTAGATTTTATTTTAATTAGCTTAATATTGATCCGACGGAAATCGATATTTCCTGCATACGTGATTCAAATTATGATGAAACATGCTAATTATATTCTCAGCTGCAACATAGAATAGTTTAAACTGCAATCATCTAATTATATCTTTTTTTAAACTTGAATTTGCACATACGAGTATATGCTAGTACGCAGTATAGTAAAGTTCTCGAATCGATGTTGACTATTTGATTTAGATAACATTTGTTCCATTATTAACATACTCAACAATGAACGCCTGCAGATGGGCAACCGAGCGTGCATCGCTGCAGCGAGTCCCTTCTATCGAAATCCGACCATCTGGTCGTAAAAATAATTGACATCCACAAAGCAATCATGCGTCGCTGAGGGCTTTCCAACGACTCGATGCGCGATACGAGCCCGGTTTGTGAAATAAAAACGCGAGACGTCGTTATGCGGATACATAAATCATATCGATAGCGAACTCCGCCGTCAATCTCCATGCATGATCCATGCATCGGTTTAACACATCAAATGTTCGTCGGATCATCGCGGACAAAGTCCTGCTTCCCCCCCTTACGTTCCATCTTTGTCCATCGTTTCTTCTCGCCGCGAATCTCTTCTTCCCCAGCAGTATTTTTCTCTTTTTCCTCTTTCCACCTCTCTCACCGACTCGAAGGAAGAGCCTCTCCGGGACTCTGCGGATTAAAATTGCAGGAGCGATTTCACGAACTCACGATATCGGCGAAAACGCCACCGAGGCTCTAATCATGGCGGATACACGGCGCGCGGTAGCCGCTACCACGTTTTACCCCTTAACTCAAGACTCTCATTACACTAATGTCCCACCAATCATCGGCCCTCAGTCGACGGTACTCCCTCTGCCTCCCCGAGAAACCCTCCCCGCGCGTCTCTCAATCACTTCAATCAGAATCATGCAAACCGACGAGAAAATCAAATTCCTCGACCCCGCCGGGGCGCGTGACTATACCGCGAAGATGCAATATCGATTTCTGTGAAACGCGATTGGCGTATTTTGTACCTGTAAGTTGGCCATAAATCGACACGTGATTCTCGGATCTTTTTTCTTTTTCGAGAATTTTAATCTTTCATTTAATTTAATCGCTCTTTAGACACGCGAGTCGAATTATAATAAAAGTTTATTATTCGCAATTTTTCTTTATATGTACACGCGAAGATTATAGTCCAATGAAACGCAGATGTACCTTCGTCTATAACACGTCTGATACGACGCGGGGTCTGCGAGGCGCACGAAAGACCGCAATGGCCCATCGAGACCCTTAACAGGGTACTTCGCGAAATAGCCGAAGAAACGCTCTTTAGCATACCGGGAGGGCTAACCGTTAAGGCAGTCGTTAAGTTTATGGGGGAGCGCGAGATGCGAGAGGTTGGCAATTAGATGCCGTCCTGTGAACACTGTGATCTTCGCCACGCGAAAGAAAACGACCGCGTGCGCGCGCGCGAGGCTTTTATATATAGTTGCCTTGTATATGCGAAATGAAGAGCGCTGTTATACTTGTATGTATACACGCGGATGCGATCGGGACAGGAAATTGAAATTGGCCAATGGCTTTAGTCCATGATTCACGCTCACCGGATTTGAACCATTTTATTGCCCATTGCCATCGTTCTTCAACGGTTCTGAGACCTGAGACGCGATTAAAATCGGCATGCTCGGTGCAAAAAAAAAGGAAAGAAAGAAAAAGAAAGAAATACGAAGCACGCGAGACTTAAAGTCGATCGCGCGATGCAATTCGTTACTTGGAGAACGTTGCTATGCGCGCGGCATCGCACACCAGGATTGTAATTTTACATGGCTGCGCCCGATAATTTACATAAATTGGCTTGTAACGTTACGAAAGCGCCGTCGGCGCCATTAAAGGAATGTTTGTTCGCGAACCACGTACGTGTCACCGCGCGATACAGGGTCGGTTTCGCCGACGTCGATTAAATTTAATCGTAGTTTCATCGATATACGTGCCGGGGCTCTCTTTAGATCGTGTTACTGTGACCGCGATATTATAGATATACGTCGAAGAAAAATATATAATTCGCGCAGCTATGGTTAAGATTCTTTAGTATCGGTCCTTAAAAGAAGAGCATCGAAAGATCGTTAAAAGCGTATTATTGTGAAAGGCGAAAATAAAAATTGATGACACTTTGCGACAATCGATCATGTTATTCCGCGATTCTACGCAAACAACGACAAAGGTATCGGAGGCCGATTCTATCGACAATTATGAGAAAAAGTTTCAAGGTAACTTCGATCGGGTTAAAATGACGTGGATGGAAACGTTCGACATTCCAAATTATACATAGCAACGTAATCGATCCATATGGTTCGCATTAACGGACATAACCCATCATTTTATCGTATTGTAGCACGTTTGATATAAATCGCGGAAAGGAGGGGAGGGGAAATTCTGTGCTTCTTCTATCTCGTGCTTCTATCCGCGCGGTGAAAATGGCGCTGAAAGGGAGACAAGACCAAAGGCAAGACCGCGGCAAAGGCTATGCTTCGCAGGCCCGAGAGAGCAGCCAACCACTTATCATTAGCCGCATCTTCCGCCGGGCAGTCAGGGTAATTGTTTCCTCCGGTTTATAGTTTTATTCCGACTCACCGGCGCGATGATATCTCTACTCGTTTTATATTCCTCGAGGCTATATCGGTCGCATCATGGCCGCGCGTCCGCCTTTCTTCTTTCTTCGGTGCAAGCTCGAAGAAACACTAACTTATTGTCGTCTCTGTCTTCTTCAGCATCCCCGTCTGCCTTCCGTGTAGTTTCTCTTTTGCGTAGACCACTCCGTTTACATCTACAATGAGAAACGATTGAATTACGAAATACCTTGCATAATTCGACTTGACGAAACTTTTGCACGCGAAGCGAAACTAAATCCTTCGAAATACGGCAATGAAGGATTCTCGACGAGTTTGCCGACCATTGCCGAACGATATATCAACGGTTAAATTGACAACGTATAGAACTTGAATCTTGCGCGATATGACTTTTCTTCAGAAGCGTTTTTTTTTTTTTTTTTTTTTTTTATTTTATTAAAGAAAAAGAAAACTAAGGATTCATTCGAAGCATCCTCGAATCGAGAAAGTCAGAGGGGGGTGGTTAGCACCACCCGATTGCGGTATTAAATCTCGTCTAGTCGCGCGATATGGAAATATCTGGGCCGCTTGTAATAACATGGCATCGTCTCGTAAACGGCGACGAGGACCTCTTTGCAAAGTATTTTCGTGGAAGCCGCGCCGCGTTCCTTCTGCCTTGGAAATTAAGAGTCTCGCGTACGAAGGGCGGCGCTCTCGAAATGGGGCCTATCGTTTAAGCCGGATCTCCATGCGAGATTACTGCCCCCGGGGGTGGCCGCAGCGGCGGCAACGACGACCACGGCGTAGTGATGGAGGCGGCGGTGTCGGCGATGGTGTGCCGGGTGTGTTGCTAGTAGCGTCGGCGGTATGGTAGTTGTTCGCTGAAAAGGCGGACTCTGGGGAATCCCCACCCATGCATAATCTAAGTGGCTTTTATATATGCATGGCCCGCGGTCGCGATAAGCTTCGTGTAGATGTTCGCCGAATGGCGATGAATAGCGCGAAAGCTTCTATAGACGCGGATGTTTTGAAAAAGCGAATATCGACAACAAAGATGCGCGCGATTATAGATTAAGATTATGGATTACTATCGTTCTTTTTTTTTAATTCGATGTAACAAAATTAAAATTATACACGCAGTTATTTCAACACGAGGACATTTTTTCCGTTTCGCTCATTTGTATAATTCTCTAAACTCTGAGAATATCGCTAAAGATCGATAAAGATATTACATTTATAGCGTTAAATTTTACGATCCGTGCAAAATCTTTGTTGGCGCAAAATCGATCCGAGATTGATACATTCTTATTATGCTCGAACATAAGAGAGGGAACAAATCTCACATAGAATACAGTTACAAGGGTATTAAGAAGAATTCGGTAACGCGTGCCAGTCAACGTGAATGTCTGGGAGGGTGTGTCATGTGGGCGTGAGGGTGTCGCAGCTGCCTCTCTGCACTGTACACGCGCCCCATGTATTGCTCGTTGAATACGCACGTTCCAACGTGGATACACGCGTCGTGTATTTATACAATAAAATATACAATACGGTAGATCTGGTATCATATGTAATGTTACTTTGCGCTCACTTTCGTCCAAGCTTGCATCTTCGTCTTACACAAGTTTCCCGATATACGAGAAACTGACGAAAGCAGAGAAACTGTCCCGTTAGATGTAGAATCGCTTATTACCGTACGAAAGGAGGAGCTCTTCGGGATGCGAGCGAAAGAGTCTCAAGTGACAGGAAGACGGACAGAGAAGGGAGAGAAAAGCGCGTTTTACTTTTCTGTCGATTTCCGGATTCTTCTTCGATTTTTTTCTTTCGGCTTAAAGAGTATATTCCCTCTCTTCGTTGAATATGTCATCTTCGATGACATATCAATGTAGTAAATTCGGCTTTGCTACAATAATTCGAAATACACTTTGACACGTGTTACAAAACTGTTGAGAAAATTTTTATCTTTACGTTTTATCGTTGGTCTTTTTTTCAAAAATGATAACTATTAGAAAAAAATGGTGATATCAACGTGATATTTTCCGGCGATCACCGGAGTTTACTAACAGCCTTTTCATCTTCGATCGTTAGGCCTTTTTTTCTTTGCCTTTTTTGATAGGCGAGCGAATGCCTATGCGCGTATATACACTGTGCCCGAAAGCAACCGGATCTGAAGCGGGAATAATTTGCCTCCTACCAGCACAAATTCTAATACGCAGGCGGGCATGGTAATGACTACAATCATCCGGGACCGTACAATGCTATCTGATCGGATCACACAAAATGGGCACGTCGTTGTTTTCAAAACAGATATGATTGTAGAGCTTTTGCGACGCTCGGCAGATGCTGCGCCCGAAAATGCCCTGTGTAATAATAGAAATTCGTTGCCGTGTAAATTCCGATAATTTCGAAACAACTGAGGTTGAGGTGCGACTTCCTTGTCAATAAAGATTGCTTGAAATATTTCTTTCTCGCCTTCGACACGCTTATTTTCACGCAGATGCGTTTTACACACTCGGTCGATTAAAAATGTCTCCGCGTAACATATAATATTAGCGTGAAAATATCCATGTTCAAGCTTATTCATTTTCAGGATATAATATAATCTAGTCAGGTACTGTTGTATCGTTCTTTTACTATTGATCGGATCGATTGACAATCGCGAATCCCGTGTTACGGTCCGGCTTCGATAAAAGACCGAGGAAATGCGTTACAATAACGAAAGGACGAAGGCGTCGAACGCGGAAGTGTCGAGCATTCGAAAAGGGACGACGGTCATATGGATCAATAGAAATCGTTACCCTGAAAAGATCACTCGTGATCGCGGGCAACGATCTAGAAGCGGCGAAGTAGCGTCTTTGAAGCGTACCGCCGTATATATTGCGAATGCGTTCCTTCCTCGTTTCGTTTTAGCCGCCTTTAAAAGCCATAATGGTGACTTGGGAATATCAGTTCCTGTTCGTCATTGTTGCCCCCGATGCATCATGCGCCATGCATGATGCGGTAAAACTTCGGCTCTACTCGTATCCGTCGATCGATCATTCCATGTATCACTTATGGATAATACTTTGGAAAAATTGTTTGAAAAAACTGTTTAATAACATTTTTTATATTCTAAATATTGCAAACATAATCTTTCGTTCATATGAATTTTGTTCATTAAATATAACGAACAAAGTGCAATTTCTGATGGGAAATTTGCATCTCTTAAATATGTACCCATAAAATGTATACGTACTTGTTTTTAAAAAATATACAAAAATTACATATAAAACATCGCCTTCGACTTTAATATTATCGCATTTGCATCTCGAGTAATGAAGAGTTTTATCGCATAGTTTTATTTACTGTTAACCGACGTGAACTAACCTTTACGAAGGTTTTTCGTTTGAATCGTTCGAATTGCAAATCTGCAATTCATAGCTTCCTTGAGCTCAATCATAATTACATAATTAATCGGCGGGAATATGAAGAAAGAGAGAGGGAGAGATGGAGGAAGGATACATAATGTATGCATCGACAGCAGTTCGTTCGTTGTTGCTCGTGTAATCACGAATTACGTATTTATATTCATTATAACATACCAGACATTCTCATATCTATTGTATTATTCCTCTTTTTCTAATATTAACTTTTTAAAATAAGACATTTTCAAATTGGCGAGACCAAGAAAAATCTTACTTCTTTAGAATTTAACTATTTAGAATTGTATTTAGTATAGTATATTTTTAATTAATATTTCACAAGATTTATTTTTTACGAGCACATTTGCATGCATTTTTCGCCATAAATTACTATAATTCGAACATCTGCACTGTTTGTTAAACTCCAAAATTATAAAATAAAAAGCTTGAATTAAAATTTTCGATATTAAGAATAAATATAAATAATAAATTCCTTGCACGTATATATTTGTTTCGACTTGCGTATATATATTATTCAAAAGATACACAATCATCTGTCACTACGCAAGATTCGCGTACAGAGCGGAAAGAAATCCGAGCGCTTTCTTACCGCGTCATGTAATGTGCGTAAATCCCGCGGCTGACGAAAGGTTTATCATGAGGTATCATTAAAATCAGCGGTAAGCCTTCCTACCGTCGGGGTAATTACAGGCAGCAGTGTCGAAATTGCGAACAAATGGGGCACTGTAAATTTTCGACGCTGTGCGTCGCGCGGCGGAAGGAGAGAGTGGAGTGAGAGGTTCAATTATCGCTTCGTTTGCGCGCACAAAATTCCCGTACAAGAACGTGGATAATCGTCTTCGTTAGCGGGATTAAGGATTATCTTCATCGGCCGCGGTGTATCCTCAGGCAACAACTTTGCCTTCGCCGTCGTAGTCATCATCGCGTCGCTTTTTCTCACCGTTATCTTTATTAACGAAAATTATATATTTTTCAGACCACTTGTTGTAAACTTTCGACGTACATATATCGCTTCTTAAACGAATCACACTGACACGTCTTTCTACATGCGAGAAAATCTCTCCTTTCGCAGATTACATGAGCAGATGACACGGTTCCGTTACACAAGTAACTTTGTTTTTTAATCATTTATTTTTACTCGATGCGTTTAATGAATATTGCTATTCAAACGATGCGTGAAATTTACTTTCTTGCTCATATTTATATTTTTCTTTGTGCAATCAAATTATAAGATGCATTTCTATTAGTTTGTGTAATATACTTATAACTCTTGACATTTATTAATTTGCTAAAAATATATTGTAACAATCAATGCAAAAATTAATCAAGAATCTTAATATGCATACGAATAATTATTAGCAACGAAAAAATTTTATTCTTTTCTCAATTTTTCAGATCATTTTTCTATTTCTTCAATATTTGACGTTTTACAAGAGAATAGTAAGAATAATGCATGTTTTTTTATCGAATATATTTAACCGTTTGTTTCGCCAGTAACGAAGGTTCTCGATATTCAGCTCGTAATGGGACCGCGATCGTAAATTACGACGTCGAGTGCAAAAGAGATTCGAAGGGGGAGCGAGCGAAGAAGAAAGAGAGAGACAAAGGGAAGGGGGAGAGAGGTACCGAGTGTCGATGAAAGGGAAGCTGGGACCGTTGCTGCGAACAGCAATCGCGTAGTACACACAACCCCCTCGTCTCCCCGGGAGGGGATGAGGCGGGGAGTATTATGTACGCTGAAAACGCAGTTTGTCTTATCATCCGCCATCTAGCAATGGTCGAGGAGCATTGCTTTACGACTAATGGACTTGCACCGGTAAATCACCCAGATACAATGCGCTCCGGTCTGCTGACGATTTACGAGGGTCCGGTTGCGCGCGCGGCCGAGTTCCGCGCGGTATAAAAGATTCGGGAAGAGACGGCCCAAGTTAAAAATGGAGAGTCCGCGGTACGCTTGAAAGATAGAACGAGGTAGAGGGAAAACTCCCGAAGACGGTATCGATCCGTAGGATCTCACCCTCCCTCTCTCTTTCCCCTCGATCGTAAATACGGCATCATAAATCACGCGAAATTTAAACGGCACATTCGGCACAGTATTCTTTTAACACCTTGTCAAAGGGACGCCTTCGCCGACAATGAGTATCTCGTCCATTGATAAATTTGTGAGGCGATCACATGGCATTGTGCGACCATGTATTAATTTCTGATTTAACGGCAATTCGGTATCCCCACAATATAACGTATTCCAAAACGAAAAGTCAAAAGTATATCTAAAAATATGCCTTCTATAGATACCATATATGTGTATTTCTTAGATATTGTTAGAACTTTTGTGTAAGGTGAAGCGATGTAAGATATAATGTAAAACTAGGATGCAAAACTTAAATGAAAGGTTCAGAGAGGCTCTCGATATCTGTATTATTCGATAGTAGTACGCACGAGTGGCATTAAGGCGATGCAATATCACGACAATGCTCAGGTTTCAATTACTAAAGCGTTAAGCATCCATTAACTTACAATCTAGATTGACCGCGACTATCCCGGATGCAGGGGAGAGAGATCAGATCCTCTTTCCAGGCGTGATCCCATCTTAAAAAGTATTTTCGATATTCCAGAGCGTAAAGCACTTAGGATACCCCTCAGGTGTGGCGTAATAATAATGTTACCGAGCCTTTGTCCGAGCGGGTACGATAAATGTTTAGCGAGGTATGGTTACGACCACGTAAACAGGGATGTCGGGACGTGAGTAAATCTATGAAAGATCAAAAGATTTTTACATTAAGAATTACACGTAGTTGAATTCGCGCGCACGGTAGGTCATAATGTCCGCGATATCTATTTTAATAAATAATCTGTCAGCCAATGTGATAATTCGCTTTCAGAAATAATCATAAAATAGTTGAAATAAATTTTCGGGTTATATAATCCATGTTATTTTGCAAACAGTAAAAAGAGGAAAAATTGAGAAAAAACTATGTCATTTAGATATCATTTAGATGCATTATTAAAAAAATAGATATTCATAAGTTTTCTATTCACTTGACTCCGAAAATCAAAAAGGATCAAAATGTGCAAGAATCATCTTTTCATCTTTACTAAATGATACTTTCGAAAGAACTTTTACGCGTGGCTGTCAAAGAGGTAGCTAATTAAATTATTCCGTGCATCGATTTAATCATCAAGGAATCCGTCGGTTGGTTCTTCGACCAGTCATCACTCGATTCAAAGAGCTATTGTGTTCATTGATAGTTCATCTTGTCAATTACAGAGGGTTCGAGAAGCCGAAAGAAATTACTGATTACCTTTCTTTGAGCCAAATAGTTATATACATATATACTGATATGATATTTTTTATTAACATATTAATAGAAATGTATATAATCGATAAGATTAATGTTGTAATCTTTTTTTGTTTGATTATTACTCAAATTTTTCTTGACTATTGTTTTGAACAGTTTCTAAAAAAGCAATTTTCTAATCATCTAACATACTTCTAATCGAATAAGATTTAAGTATTTCAAGTAGTTAAATGAAATTTTGTAAGAGAGAAAGAGAGTATCAAAAATAAACTTAAATATTTGAAGTTACGTCAAGATAGTAGTATTTGTTGGCTGGTACCGAGTCATTTTTAGGTCGTGGTGGCTTCTGCCCATTAAGCGGATAAGATCTTCGACCGGTTGATCGTACCTTTACTCTCCCGACCTCAATTTGTATCTTTCCACCATCGTCGGTATTGCCTTTACGAAGCCAGCTTTTTTGGAATGCGAAAAGTGACGCTTAGTACTCCGATAAGATCGAAGGAATGTCACACCTTTCGAGAAAAGTTGTTGAAAACAGCAGAATAAAATGAAAGGGATGGAGGGTGACGGAAAATTTATATAAAAGAAACATAAAAGTATTTTTTTAATGATTAAAAAGCAAATTCTTTTCTGTTTTCTGTCGTATTATCTAACTTGAATCACATCACTTAACGAATGTGATTAATATTTTTGGATGAAATACAAATTTGGAAAAAAGCAAATTTTTTTCCTTTCAAAATTCTTTTCTGTTTTCTGTCGCATTATCTGACTTGAATCTCATCACTTAACGAATGTGATTAATATTTCTGGATGAAATACATTTGTCATCCTACCAAGAAATCTTTCATTTGCCGATATTTGAAAATGACCTCGCAGCATGATGCAGGTTTACCGAGAAGAATCGGGTAATGAGTTGGAGCAGACCTGGCGCCAGCGGCTGCGTCATGGTCTTATTTAGTTGATTCTGTTTTTTGTCATTTCTTTCTGGCTTGGTAAAATTACAAGCCGAAGGTACAATGTGTATTGCATCGTATAAAATAATCGCCGGATTAACAAATTCCGATGTTTTTCTTAACTTTTATAATCAATCTCTCTTTTATAACTTTTTTTTTTTTCATATAAGTATTGTATATTAAATATGTGCATCTATCTAAGCAATATTGACACAGATTATACGTGATGTTCTACATCTGGCTAAAAACGTAAATACACAGATCTTGCGATGGTGCGGAAACTTAAAAAAAGAAATTCCAGACGCGCGTGTAACAGTGCCGGACAGTGGCGTTTCGATTTACGCTCGATCAAATTCAATTAAAACGCATAACGACCCTATTCGAAGGTCATCACGGGACGGATATTGACGGGTCCAAAGGGTTCGACGTGTCCCGTCGCACTTTGAATTACTATTGGATTATACAGCCAAATTCAAGGTTTTGGCTTCGGGCTGCGCGGCGCGGAGAACAAGACGAGGGTCTGACTGCCGCTTTATTGTGTCGGCTTCTCTTCTTTCGCTTCGTTCGATAAAGGATAGCATTAGTAATGGGTTTTAATTACTTTATAATGAGGCCGTGATTTTGGCTCCCTCGACTGGCGCCAAGGTTGGGTGTACTTTAGGAAAAAAAAGGACGCGCTGCCGCGGCTCTCGCGGTTTACTGGCGGGTTGATGGCTTTATACTCCGTTTTATAACGAACAAAGAACGCGCGTATTCTGATCTCTTCAGCGTGTGGTAATGAAACTCGACTCTATCATTGTCGGCTACTTAAAAAGAAATAAAATAATAACGTTAATTTGGAAAACTGACGAATTCGCGAAAAAAAAAAAAAAAATAAAACGATAGTTAAAACAACACAAACAATATTAATCAACATAGGATTATCAAACACATGAAATTATTTTTCAAGAAACAGAGTAAATATTTAATTATGTAAAGAGAGATATGCAAGTCAATGATTAATCTCGTGTAGGATTTATAGATCGATGTGTATTGGCAATGTTGACACGTGTTCATCGGAGCTCGTAGCCTATTAACGATTCTGAGCAGCTCATTTAGATACCTGCGTCTTCGGCGTCGAGAGCATCGGGTGAGAGGGATGGGAGAGGAGAAATGAGAGGAGCGACTAATGCGTCTGTGGCTACCTGAAAAAGCACCCGCGCGGCTGACCATCAAAGGATTCGTTGGCGCCGGCTGCATCTTTCCGAGACATCGCGTTGATGTCTCACAAGCGCGCCGGTATTACTACCAAGGGACTTTACATACCCTTACGTTCGTTGAAAAAAGTTTTACACGGCGCACGTGTAATGACATGTTGGACAAAAGATAAGAACTGTCGCGAAGGTGACGCGGAGCTTTCGCTAATACATCTATATTTCCACACGAAACATTTTTCTTCCTCGTCCTCGCGTCCTTCTAGTCGCAGATACTTCATTCAAAACGCAAAAATATCATTCTAGCTTTATTCTGTCATATATTAAATAGATTGTTGCGTCAATCGCGATGAATTAATGTTTTGAATATTAATCATTTTCTTACCGCTTATCGTTAAACGTTCTTGGAATGCGTCAACGCGCGCGATCATCATTCTCTCCCAATAGTAGCAGTTACCGCAGGAACGTCGCGAAAACCGCTCGGCGAATATCCCGGACGTGCCTGACCCTGAAGCGAGCCGCGCGCAATTCTACTTACCGTCTGTTTAATTCGATCAATTTGCGTTGCGGGTCGCGATAAATCCTGCTGGTAAATCGAATGCAAATTGCAAATAAATTGCAGCCCTACTCTCGTCATTTGCACGGCATGCAACTTCTATGAAACAATTTCCCTTCTGGCTCTCTCTCCCCCCCCCTCTCTCTCTCTCTCTTTCTCTCTCTCTCTCTCTCTTTATGCACGTCTCGGCTACCTCCACCCTGTTCGCAGACCGTTTCATCCCTTCCTCCCTTGTATGTCCCTCGTCAGTTTACCTCCCTTCGTTGCCAGTCTTCTGTATCAATCAGCTAATTGCTCTGCCCTTCGGGTCAATTATATCATTATTTAATTAATTGCGAGTGCGCAATTCTCCCGCGGCCCCGACTCGCCCTCGACTTCTTGTCTGCATACACACTAATTATAACCTTTCGAATAGTTGGATCGTCGTTATTCTATGCGCGTACGGCGTATGCAAATCCCATAAATGCGAGCATGACACGATTCCGCGCGATATTTGCATCTCTTTACGTTATTATCGGACGGATGCAACGACGTCGCGTGTACACGAGTCACTTTCCGAGTCTCATCGCCGATACAAGCCGCATCGCCATACTGCGGATTACACGATGGTATAGCTATCTTCGAGACGTATTTACGTCCTGTTTGCGTGGAACAAAATACGAAGGCGGCTTTTTCCATGACATCGCTAACGATACATAATTCTACGAATTGAAACAGCAGTATTTCGCGAGATTCCATCATTCTTTCCTGCAAAGAAAAACCGAAGTTATTATGTTAAAATGTAGCTACTCATGGCTTTGAGATAATCATTGCAATAGGATAGATGATTCGGTTGTCGATGACGTCAAGTAGCTTGCTCATATTATTTCCTCTCTCTCTCTCGCTCTCTCTTACAGATAATTAAATTAGCAGAAAACATAATTTTGTTATATGTGACTTTTGAATAAAAAAATATTCTTGAGTTTGGTTTTTTTTTTTTTTTTTTTTTTTTTTATTACTTCGATGACCCGCGTTAATCGACATACAAGTTGATTCACGAACAAAGATACACATGTGCGTTTTGCATCGGCAACGGACGCACTGTAGAATTACCTGTCATTTTCAAGTAAACGCGGTGCGTGTACGCGCGATACGAGTGAACGGTTTAGCGAGCGTGCACTCGACCGCACCTGAGCGTCGCCATCATTTCGACTTAATATCGATCGTAGATGCACGGTACCTGCAGGTAGTG
Organism: Anoplolepis gracilipes; assembly: GCF_047496725.1. Taxonomy (NCBI): domain Eukaryota; kingdom Metazoa; phylum Arthropoda; class Insecta; order Hymenoptera; family Formicidae; genus Anoplolepis; species Anoplolepis gracilipes. The sequence goes on along the minus strand of NC_132971.1, from coordinate 15,578,118 downwards.
ATGCTACAAATGCATTATGCACGCTCCTATGGAGACGTGGATAACCTGGGACGACTCGTTTACCGGTGCAATGCGTGTCAATTGTATGGCGTATTCTCAAATTGATCGTATAAGGGGGCTTTTTCTTGAGAAAATAAAACGGAATAATTTAGTTACACGGAATAGCTTCTTGTCATCTAACCATATGGAATTTAATGATTAATCGCTTTCGCGTGTCGTCATCGTGTCTGCATCGCGATATTGTCGTATAAAAGGAATTGTCATGGTTTTGTACCAAATCAATTAATAATTTTACTATTTCCGAATAAAAAATTCACCAAGAAAAATGTTCACTTTGTATAAATATTTTTTTTTTTCGAAGATTCAGGATCGTTCAATTAAAAAAAAAATGATTTGTTTTTCGACTTACAGCTGTGTAGTAAGCTAGGAGAAAATTATATTTTGCTTGGAAGCGTATACAAGTCCAATGTAATACGATATACTTTCCTATTACATTAGAAATTTTAATCGAAGGATATATCCGTTATTTATACGCGCATGTTTTATGCATAGCGCAACAATCTACTTAAGTAAGTGGTATTTAGATTCAATTCTACGATAATTAATCTTGGATTATTTTCCGCCAGGAAGAATTGACGTACTAGTTCATGTTGAAATCCTCTCGAAGCACTTTTAAATAGAAAAAAAAGTAATTTGCTTAAATACAATATAAAGAATCACGTTTTAAAAGTTTCTATATCCCTTTAATGTTGAAATTTCTTGCTTACTATGTAGACTATTAAATAATCATTGCGAATGTATTGCATAATACATTAACGCTTATTTTATTAAGAATCATTTTTTCACTCTGTGTTTTTATTTTCGTTTCTGCTACGAGTCGGGAAGAAACTCGAATTCAAAGAAAGCAAGCGCAGTCTGACCCGCCCGCTGCATGCTGTGCCATTATTTAAGGACAAGTGTTTTCAAGTCGCACCAAGCAAACACCACCCCTCCGTATATGTAAGCGTGTCATTACCGCCGTAAAATTACGCGACAGCTCGGGGTCGTATCAGTTTTCCCATCAATCAGTCCCTTCGAATTGTAGACTATCGCACCTGTCAACAACACGAAAAGCTGCTAATACGCATTCGTTGAACACTAAATTATGGATTACGTCAACGACTCATAATCGGTCGCTTATTATTTGTTCACAGGTTAAGAGACGTTTCGGCGTACACTCTTTCTCTCTAGGGAATTTCTATAAGGAATTTACTTTTTCACGTAATAATAATAATAATAATATGACTTTTCAAATAGCACTCTTTCCATGGTATATTAAACGCATTATAATTTTTAATTCACGAATTTTTCACGCGGCCGATTAGTATAAAGGATCACGATCATCAAATGCAAATGGTAGTAGACGCGTCGGACACAAAATAAAATCGGTCTCTGTGAAAATCGTGTTTAGGTTGAAAAAAGTAGATGAAAACAGATGAAAGAAGAGGGAACGTATTCCTCTGGGACGTCAGCGGGTTTTATGCTACGGTCGTAAACCGACCGATGCTTTTGCCGTTTTGAGGGGGCGGTGGCTGCCGTCACCTTTGACTATAAAAGGCGACCGACCCTTTATCCCGCAGCTAATGAGCCGTATGTGTTTATGCGATCTGCGATTCAGCTACCGGATTCCCATGGTCGTTAATTGAAATTTATGTAATGTCACGTGAGATGTGTAGCGGTCTGGTCAAGTCTGTGTGAAGTAGCTGCATTTGTTTTTACATTACGTCAGAGTACAATGAAAATATCTCAACAGGAATCTTATTTTATTCATTCATATTAATATCAAGAGGAAGCAAATGAAAAATGTAATGAAACTAATATGATAAAATAGAGAAAAGCTGTGTAGTATATATCGGAGAGGACACAACGTGTTCCTCTCTTTTATCACCAAGCAAATATTTATACTAATTATTATATAAAGCTTTGTTTATTAGCTACTTTTTAAAGAAATTAATTAATTAGGAGTAATTATTATTTTTATTGTTGCATCGCTGCCCATCGTTAACTTTGGTTCACCCATTTCAATTTTTGGAGTAATAATTTTAATATATTTGTTTAGTCTCGTTTTTCATTATATTATTACATATAAAGAAATACACACAATAAATTATACGTATCCAGATAGTCTTTTTTATACTGTTTAAATATATAATATATAAGCGAAATAATTTGTCGGGATCTGATCATCGTGCGTTATCATGTTTTAAAAAACCATGTTATGATTCTCATATCTAGTTTCGAACATTGTAAAAGGAAGGAACGAGGATTCAAAGCAATGGAATAATTCGAGGTCGAAACGAGGTGAATGGCATATTCGTATAGAGCCGCTGGCAGGAAACTCATCCGGAATTAAAGCTCCAGTACCACCCAGCGACGCCCTGGACCACCTAGGGGTCGACGGGGGCGTTGGCTCGGCACGTCCTTGATACGCCCCTGCGTGTGCTGCCGTTGAAACCTCTTCGGGGACCAGTAGCCGCCGCACACGCGCTATTCCGCCGTTGCTCTCAAGAGCATACGCGTTGTATGTATACCAGCTTGGAATTATCGCGGCAGGGGCGTGAACCGGTCTCTCCCTCTCGCTCGACCCCGAAATTCGATGACGCGACTCGCCGCCCCGACTCCGCGGACAAAAAACCAAGGGTGACGAACATGAAGCGCGAGTGAAAATAAAAACTGATGCACGTCGGTTCGCAGCGACTCTAATGCGATTTCTTCTGAAACTAACGACTGTTCGTTAGCCTTTGATAGATATAGTTTTAAGGAAACATCGTTTCGACAGCTCCCAGCGCGAGTTGCGTTCACGCTTAAGCGGCTACGTAATGAACCTCGAAATTTAATTGCTTGTGAACATAGCGATACTTTGCGAAGTTTAAAACATGCGGTAAAAAGGAATAGAGCGTGCGAAAAGAACGAGAAGCCATTTGGATCTAAAATTATCTTTTGGATAATATTGATCTCCCTATAAATAATTAGTTTGCTTTTTTTCTCTCTTGGTCGGAAATGGAGAAATATATCTTTTTTTTTTTTTTTTGAAGGAAATTTCCCGTGTCGGGAAACAATTCATTTTCAGTGGTTCTGTGGGATTCTTTCGAAAATTCATCTGGCTGATAGAAGCGGCAGGAAAAAAGTTGTGTAATAACGACTGTGTGGGCGGAGTTATGTCCAGCAGGGATATCTAAAACGAGCACAAAGGATTTTCCTTTGTTCCACCGACACATTCGGGACCCAAATCTAGAGATTCATTTGGGAAGCGAAGCGTGGACCCGACGAGATTACTGTTTGCTCAACTCATTAAGGAAGTTGATATGTTATTAAATTTGTAACACAGGTTTCGGAACTCTCTCTCTCTCTCTCTCTTTCTCTCTCTTTCTCTTTCTCTCTGTTCTCGGTTTAGCGCTTTTTCACAAGACGACACCGTACACATTAGCAGCGCTCTTAACGATTTTTCATGGAATCCTTAATCTGTCATAATGCAGTCTAAATAGATTTTTAATTAAAGATATCGAATAATGTCGTATTTTTATTTATGTCAAAATTTTCCGCCGCCAAAAATTAATATCTTCGAAAAATCATTACATCATGTTTTTTCTCACCATATTTTACATTCGCGAATTTTACAATTAGAAAACCGTTAAACGCGTGAAGATTCTACACGGGGAAAATTTTAAATTAAAAATTACTATGGTATGTAATAACTGTGGACCATTAGGAATCAGTCTAAAGTAAAATGCTATGTAAAATTATAAAAATTACATCAATTTATGCAATTTTTATAGTTTTACATAGCACTTTAACTTAGAGTGATCCCTAATGGTCCACAGTTACTACATACCATAGTAATTTTTAATATAAAATTTTCTCCGTGTATAAAAATATTTACGTCCAGTCTGCATTCAAACGATCGGCGCGGTACGCAATCGTGCACAAAGCTCAAGTTGAAACGGTCACCCAACGTGCGTCCTCGTAATCGGATCCGCGCAGCCCCGCGGATCTTCAAAAGGTAAAGCAAAGGCGTCGAATTCAGCTGTTTCCGGTGGGCGTCGACGTGAAAACGGGTTCGCGATTCCTTTCGGTACCCGAAACCGTGCAATGAGAGACTTCCCGTCATACTTGCGATAAAGAGCTCTGTAGCACACGTTGAAAGGGGATGGCGAGGGAAATACGGGGAGGGAGTGCAGGAGAAAACGGACGTGAAAGACGCCCGGATAAAATCGCTCTGATGGGTGCGGAAGCGACTATGACGTCGTTTCGCGGCGGCAAAGGGTGCTGGCGCGTGTGCCCTCCGCTTTTAGATCTTGCGCCTTCAGGGGCGTATCCGGCAAACTCCCACCGTGGAGCACCGCGGGGGTCCCGGGGTGCCCCTCCGACGAATTATCGTCCCGGGAGGTATGTTCCCTTTCCGCCCCTCCGCCGCGATGATTACGGGTGTCTCGGGTTTCATCGTCAGTACGCGGGATGTCGCGAACTCATTGTCTCCCCGTTTGGGTTCAAATAATGTCGCTCACGGAAGAGTTTCTAATCACGAATCTAATATTCTCGACGGAATATAGAATAAATTCATAAATGTTACTAGTGTATACGTGCACGGTGCCTAATGAACGAGATAAAATTTGCGGCAGCTATTTAAACAATTGTTTTATAGGATTGCATAAGTTTGATTATATTTTCGTTTGTAAAAAATAATGTATAATCTAGGAACAATCTCAAAACTATTTGCTTTTCTTAATGTAATATACGTATCATTCTTTTTAACAAAGATACAATCAACATAGATTTTTTGAACCAAGAAATATTTCTTCTTAGCTGCATTATATTTGAGAAATACATATTATATCAAAGCTGAAAGAGATATAAACTTGATACAATCTCAAAATTGTTTTTCTTAATGTAATACGTATCATTCTTCTTAACAAAGACATAGATTTTTTAAACCGAGAAATATTTCTCAGTTGCATTATATTTGAGAAATACATATTATATCAAAGCTGAAAGAGATATAAATTTAATCTGCTTAAATAATTTATTTATTAAAAGTAGTTTGCATATTTGTTACTCGTTTATATGCAAAATCGATTTATAACCGACAATTTTTTTTATTTACTTTTAATTAAAATTATTTTTGGTTAGGCGCTTTGAAACATAATCATTTATTTTTCCATTATTGTTCTATATTAATTTTTTTATTACTATTACACAATTATATTTTTTCATTATCTGCATCTGACTATCGAATCTAAAAATTCTTAAAATTTGCAATATTTTTATCTGTAAATGTGATGAATTACATAATAACGGTATTTTTTACTTGTTTTCTTTTAATAATATCTGTGATAGAAAGCAGATTCTGCTAAATTTCTTCAAGTGTAAATGTTTATTTTAATTTTTAATTAAAAACTAGAATTCAAAGGTAGAATAATAAAACGTGATCTTAATACAATTTTTCTGTCTTATATTTTATTGTTCTTACGTGATAAATAAAGTAAAAAGCATAATTTTAAGTTGCAATCAAGTCGCGAATAATCTCGCGGGCTCACGTCCGACACATTCAATCCCCGATAAGGAAGACATTTTGTGCTCGGCGTTAATTGTGGCGTCAAGAATTTTATAGCCGTGGCGAATATCCACGTGCCGAAACTGCAATTGCCCGCAGTTTGAGGGCCGCGATTAATCTTGAGATTAAAGTGAGAGACTACGGCTGTAATTGATGTCGAGGGAGAGCGAGAGCGAGGGGCAGCGAGGATAGCAGGAAGGACAAATAAGAATGGTAATTATTGTAATCTCCACGCGGTGGGAGGACAGCTGGGAGGTCCTGCTGCTCTCCTCGCTCCAGCCGTATCTAATATCGGAGGCTACCGCGAAATTATCTTCTCAGGAGGTCCATTTCTTTAATTTGTATTATTATTTAAGACATCTGTAATCGAGATTACGTTTTCAACCTCACGCCTCGTATCTGTTAAACAGACATCAGTGAAGAGATTTCGCTTTTCGCGCTGCTTTAGAAAGCACGGTTAATAAGATTGTCAGAATGTAATTAAATATCATATCTATCACATTGATATATTTTACAAATACTTCCAAGCTTGTCTACACACGTTTGCATATATAATTATTTCAATCTTTCGATAATAATCAAGATTGCTGGAAATACATCTTGTAGATAGATCAACCGGATAATGTCATTTTTATACATCGCGATCAAACATTGTTGTGCGAGCTGATAAATAGCGAGAGATATAATCGGCGTAACATTGGAATTCGCGATCCAATCGTTTGTCGCGTTGGCCGTTAACGCGGACGTATCGCGGTATATCAAAGTGGTGCGCGCGTCTGAGGTGAGCTATCAGGTTGTTCAGGTATCGTCCTGCCCCGCGCATACCATTGGTCGAAGGCAGACCAATGTCGAAAGCAGACGCCTGTTCACCTGCAGCTAGCACATTTCATGGTGGGGTTGGAGAACTTACCTGTCGCTGACGTCACTCAAGTCACGCTAACTCCGCTCTCCGGAGGTAAATGCTCTTCCCCGCGTTAGCCGCCCTCGCGACATTTTCGCTCGTTTATCGCGTATTCTCTCAAATCGTTATCAGAATGACGTTATAACTCTCTCCAGGCTATGAATGTAACATAGAATACGCGAAGCCTTTGCAGAGGATATTTTTATCCCTGCAGAAAAAGATTTTCTAATGTACATTGGAATAGAAATACAGTAGTCAGTTGCAGATAATGAAATATGTAATTGTGCAATAGTAATAAAAATATTAATTTAGAAAAATATGTAATTATGTTAAAAAGCGTCAGTCAAACATAAATTTAATTAAAGTAAATATCTATTATTTTATCGAGTTATTAGTTTATCGGTTATTTTATCGAAAATATATTTTAAATCATATCAAAATATTAGTAGAAATAAATGACAAATATTACCATATTTTTCTATAAAAAAAAAAGGTAAATAATAATATTAAAACCATTAAGCGGAAGTATCGATACATATGTATATAAAATATTTACAATCCCAATAGTATGTATTTACATTGCTTTTGTAGGTTGCTTTCTCTGTAGTAATGCTAGCTTCGATCTTTGGTCTTCTGGTCTTTCTTAGTCAAACATTGGCAATTAACTGAATAAAACTTTCGACCTTTCGCATCGATACAATCTTCTCTACACGTCTGCTCGAGGCGTTATAAATAAGATTTATGTTTGAGGTCGTTCATGTGTACGAGATCGACATTTATTTTGCGAAATTAAATTCATATTATTCAACGAGTTTTTCAGCAATCTGAAACGTATAAAATATAATAAGTATTTTTCAACAATGAATTTTTCAAAAATATGAAGCGTACATTAGAAATGTCTTCGAGATTAAGTACTTATAATATACAGTCGGGCCTCTTATCCTACGACATTTTCGGTTCGGAATCTTCCCCTTAAACCTTTGATCCTACGACAAAAATTTGAGAGTGGGGGTATAATTTCCCTTTCGCGGTCGTAGCATGAGAGGATTTTTTGTCGTAGGATGAGAGGTCCGACTGTACTTATAATAATAAAACAAGATTGTTGAAAAGCTCGTTGAATAATGTGAATTTATTCACGAAATAAACATCGACCTTGGATAGACGTGAACGAACTCAAACGTAAACCTTATTTATTTATAACTCCTTGAGCGGACATAGTAGTAGGGATTATATCGGTACTCTGTGCTAAAGGTCGAAAGTGTTATTCAGTGAATTGCCAACGTTTGATTGAAGAGCAGCTCAAAAATTTAACCAGTATCACACTACAGAGAGATCAACCTATTATGCGAGAGCAACGTAAATATATACTATTAAAATTGTAATTATTTTATACACATGTAGAACTATATAATTGATAAATGCTGTGATGTTCCGGCAAATATATTTTCAAACATTTTTGCGATGGAATTATTTATTTCTGTTTGAAAGAAATATTAGATTGAAAAATCGAAAAGATCGATTGCGCGATTTATTATGCGGCCTTTATCATCCGGGCATTTTTCAACTGATAGAGATGTTTCGCTTTCGCGAATCGTAATCGAGAGTCGAGGCGAAAAAATGCGATGGTCGCGGAACCTCGGCGAGTTTCATGGCCCCCGGACGCGTATGAAAATTCATGAGCGCCTGAAGTCAAAGGCAGTTGATATCCATATTCTGAAAATGGCGTCGTTAACATTAAACGGGCACCATTATGCGTTGGCTACCAACACTACCGTGTGTTCGGCGTGAGCGTGTATCCGCACACGGTCCTCGGGAGAAATGGCAAGTTATGTAGAGCTGTATCAGTGCGCGCGTTTTCCAACGACCGACGATGACGACAGCGACAGCGACATTGCTCCTTGGCATGCGACGATAGGCGATCGCCTCGCCCGCTATCATTTCGAGCCGTTCCATTTGTGAAAGGGTGTGACTCGGGGTATAACTCGCGAAGGAGAGACCAGCGGCCGCCGATTACTCCGGAGATCGCCGGACGATACGACGCCATTAGGGCACTTATCCTTTCTCACGGTGCGTGTACCACAGCGGAGAACGATAATTATTTAGCACTGCCGGATAGAACTGCCGCCTCCGTCAGCTCGTAATATCGATTGAATCTCTTCAGGATCGCATATTTAGTTATAATTTCGTTCCCCACACATGTGTGTTAATCTGTAACAACTGTGGTTGCAATCGCGCCGTGATTTCCTTTACGAGCGTTAAGTATACTTTTCGCAGATCGGTATTACGTTACGTCACCGTGACGCAATCACAATACACGCAGACAATTCGACAATTCGATATGGAAATCTTCTCAAATCCCTCTCAGCCGAATCTCGATTTCCGCTCGGTTTCCTCCGGGAAAGCGAACGCGCAAAGTGTTCAACATCAGAGAGCTCTGCGCCGAGCTAATATTGACGCACGTAGGACAGAGATAACGGCAATATTGGATGTCCCCTGGTTGCCGAGGAAGCGGAATGATCGGCGCCCCTCACTCCGGATTTGCCTTCGTAGTCGCAGCTCCATTGTGGCGTGTTCGATGAAGCAAATGCACATCGGCAGCGCGCGCTCTTCGGCGAGATCGGACGAGCGCAACTTTCGGCCTATATATATGTATATCTCTCTATATATGTATGTACTCGATGTCTGCGCGCGTGTATGTGTGTGTGTATGTGCTACCGGTACACGCTCCAAGACACCCTACGGTGCAGGGTATTTACATATCAAAGTGACGATGGTCTCTCGCAGCGTGATGTGAAGCCCCGCGCTATCCGCCGACAGACCGCGTGATGGCTCGCGATGGCAAGAGGGGGGCGCAAATTTTCCTCGCATTCCATCTGTCTGTTCGTCGGTCCTCGAATAGCGAAATAATAATTTTGTTTTTGCATTCTTTCTAATCATCCGCATGACATTTTTCAGAACGCAACACAATTATAAAATTCTACCGCGAAAGAGAAATTAACTGATTTTGTTGGTATATTAATAGGTGTTTACTCCTTGGAAAACTTGAATTTTTCAGAGATTTCTATTGCATCTGAAAAAATCAGGGAATTCTTATGGAATTTTATTGAGGATTATAAAGAGTTAAAGATTTTTTTAAAAACTCTTTCTTTGATCATTTTGCTTTCATATTGTAAACAACTGGCAAGCCAAGTGAATTATGCATTTAAATTATATTATAAATATATATCTATCTCTGTTTATATATTTAATGTCTTAACAAAATATTGAATATACATATTTTTCATTGTAATGTTTAATGATAAAATAGTGAAAAGTTATGGAAACGTTTATCTTATGAGAAAGCTATTCAGTTTTTCAATATATTTGCAAATCTAGGAACTTAAGCGGCTTTTTACTTCGAGTGAAAAGAATTAAAAAATAAAAAAAAACTTTAAAAATTACTAAAAAATCTTTCTTTCTAAGATATTTTTACCTAAAATTTTGAACAAAAATATCTGGAAGATCAGAAAATTTTCAGAAAATTTTTTTATTTGATTAATTACAATTTTAATCAACTTACATACTTGACTTAAGAAGTTGTAAGAGATTAAATGTTTAAAATTTTTTAAAAATATTTATATGTATATTATTTTAGAAACACATTGTACATTATTTTTATTCTTTCGATAAAAAACAAGCTATCAAAACTAATCCGCAGCTCCTTTTTTCTCTTTTCAAGTTATGTTAATATGGGTAAAACTTTATAAAGTTTCTGAAATATTTGCTCAATTTCGCGAGGAACATGTTACTTTCCACTAATTATTAGACACTATTTTATTGCTTTGGCAAAAAAATATTGGTCGATTTTCGTGCAAACCTGAGTATTGGAGTGATGCGATTGAAGTACTTTCGTTCGATCATCTATCGCGAACTGTTCCCCCGACTGAATACCAAAATGACATCCATCAACAGTCTCACGAATTTGTCAACGGGGGTTAGGTAGGGCATCTCGACTCAAGGGATCCCCCATGGTGCGCTTACCTTTAGGATTCCCACGTCGGAGGGTGCATTGTCACAATACGCTCCCCGCGTGCCTTAATTCATAGCTAAACTCGGTGCTAAAAGCAACGAAAACGGCTAAACCTACAAAATAACCCACAACGAAATCGATCGCGTTGTTATTCTATGAAATTTGGAAATTGTATATATTGAAATATTGAAATGCCTTTATACAAAAGTTTTCAATTTTTCAAGACTTATTTCAAAAAATTGAGGAGATAAAATGCGAGATAAAATATACCTACTTATCTCGCCGTTACAATGAAAAAGCAAACCGGACGCTGTAAATGGAATGACAACGAGTTAAACGTGCAGATACATAAATAAGCTTATCGGGAGACTAGAGAGAACGCAAATCACGTTGTCGATCGCAAAAACAAGTATTGTTTCCCCTACGAGTTGAGAGCATTGCCACGCGCGCACGTTTACTATAGAGAGATCCGCTATATGATTAGAACTCGCAAACTCCGCGCGGGAAAGGTAGAATATTACGTGGGTATCGAGTGCCGCAGTGTCTCTTTAAAACTTGTCCTTTCGTAACTTTATCCGTCAATTATGAACGCGAGAATGTGGGAAGCGTAAGTGCGGGTAATAAGCCGGAAACTATTGCGTGCTATAGCATCGAGGAATAAATTATTTTGCGCGCATTTGCGAGGGAGCAACTCAATCCTTTCAAACTGCGTAATTATAATTTTCTTGCTTGTTCTCCCAGAGACTTTCCTGCACAGACATTCTATGATATTGAAAATGTTTTAAAAATTTAATTAAAATATTATGAAGAGAGTTACATTTATCGAGATGAAGGAAAAAGAGATTACACGCGAGTATATACAATCGGAAAAATAAAAATAACACACTTTAAAATAATTCATTTCAAACAATTTTTTAAAAATTGATTACAGTTTCACGAGTCGCTATATGTTATAATTTATTAGAGAAAATATATGTAGATACAAATGGCTGCACACACAAAAAGATGAAGTTATCCATCATCTTGCGTGACTTGCTGCGCGCAAATTAATGTAAACAGATTCGGCATAATATATGATGTTGTTTTATATATTGACTCTCTTTTTATTAATATAACAATTGAATGGGCATTTGCGATATTTTTGTCGCACAAACACGATTGGTTGAATTAGCGGCGACGTTAAGGTAACCCTTAAACCCTTTTGCTTTACATGGCGTGGCGCTTTGCGCCGTCGCCGTAGCTTTTCAACCAAGTGGCTTCGCATCATGATGACCCGCCGCTTCGGGATCAAGGTAGGCTTACTCCACCAATGGATTCCCGTCGATCGAATACAGAAAATCAGCGGAACGACTTAATAAGGCACGATTGCGGGACGATTGCTTCACCCTGCCGCTCTGTGACGATTTGCATACACGATTATAGAGTGCGGAAGGCGGCTGAACGCGGAGAGGAGAGGAAAAAAATATCGAATTCCTCTCTCGGTGAAGAGATGGGTCGAGGCGAGATGCCAAAAATGTTCCGCCATATCCGCCTGCATAGGCATCGCGCCTGTATTTACGTGTTCATACTATTACTCTGCGATAAACTCGGGTAACCTTCTTTCTCTCTCTTTCTCTCGGTGAGCACGCCTTTAAAGAGTACGCTTTCTCGTTATAATGCTTGCAACTCGTGATAATTTCCACGATCGCAAAAGCGTGCGAGTTCTCCATTCGAGGCGCCGTAAAATTTTTATAAAATTTTTTTATTTCTTATTATTGTATTTTTTTTATTTATTAGTTTGCAAATAACATCATGTGAACATTTTTTGCTTTAACCGTTCTATAAGCTGCGTAGAATTTCCGTGGCATTTCATCTGACAGTATCGGAATTGCAATAGCAAATCTATCGAGTATTGAGTCGGGCGATTAATTTCGCCAACTTTCAATATTGCAATAGCGCGACAAAAGCGACGAGACGCGATGTCTAGGATGACAAACGTTCCCGTCGTTCCGGCGGATACGTACATATCACATGAATTAGAGATAGAGTACGGCCGTTTATTAGATTCGCTAGAGCACAGGATAATAATAACTTGGCAATAATTTCGTACCGAGAGACTACAATGGATGGCGACTGTGTAGAAAACCGGCCGCACAGTTGGTTGCGCATCTGCGTCACGCAAATATATAGTCGCCATCGTTCTGTATCTTTCGTGACTTCTCTTTTATTATATTTTTGTCATCACGTTCTTCATTACGGAATCATTACGAAAACACAAGAAATTTTATAAATTATTTATTATTATTTTCTTTTGTTTCATGAAATGATTCATAATATTTCAACGACGATATATTCAAAACCTGAAAGCTTTGAGCTGCATTTTTGTCGACTGAACACCAATGACATTTATTAGTACGCGATTACGTGCGGTAAACTTACGCAATACGCGGACACAGGAAAAAAATACCCGCGGTAGGGAGACCTCTAATCATCTATGCAAAGTCGATTCGATCTTTCACGACCGATCGCTGTAATTGATCCTGTAACGTGTCGCGCAAGTGGAACGGCCGCGCGATGTCACCGATCGTACGTCGTCGATCGAAGGGCGGCGGACATCAAAGGAAATGAGTCCGATCCGAGTGCGGGACCATCATAAGCTTTCGCGAGCGGTCTGTCTCGCCTCATCTCGCACCGCCACTTGCCTCGCCGCGGATTGGGACGTGATGCGAGCGTGGCGATTTATTTGCCATTGCCGCTCCTCATCTCGCGCGCAACGTGCCGTCCAACACGGCGTTCCTCATAGAAAACATATGTATGAGTTGTATCGGCACCGTAAAATTTTTGAATAAAATTTTCATAAAATTTTATTCAAAGATTTTACTGCGCAGAATCGAGAACTCGCATGCTTTTGCGATCGTGGAAATTATTGAAACGTTACGAACTGTTGGTCCCTAAAAAAATAGAAAATCTGACTTTTTCAAGCATTTTTTTGTGTACCTGAAAAAATCTCATGGAAATTTTCATTGGATTTTCTTGGAACTTGGAAAATTTTTTAAATAATTTGTTTTGTAATTTTGTTTTTATATTGTAAGCAGTTGACAATTCATCAAAAAGCTTAACTATTTATAAGTAGCTTTGTTTCTCTTTCATATAAATGAAGATCATTACAAAATGTATACAATGTATACAAAAAAAAAAAAACTTATTTTAGAAAGTTGCACTAAGATGATAAAAAAAAATCTTCTCTACTTAAAATTTTAAGTAAGAATACCTGGGAAATTAGGAAATTTTCAGAGAATATTTTACAAAATTTGAATAGATACCTTGTGTATAGTTTATTTTTATAATCTATTTTATTTACTATTTTTAATGAAGTCGCAAGCAATGAAAACATTTTGAAATGATTGTGTCACAAATATATTTTTTCGATGGCTCGGGAATGTAATATTGTTAGGTTCTATTTAATGCTGACGGTGAATCTTAGGAATGTCTCTGAATAAATGGTTAGAGTAAACGCGGATCAAAAAGTTGCAACAACCGGAGGCTTACCTCAAGGAGGTAAAGAAAATTGTGCGAAGGCGAACGGAGAAGAAAGAGAGGTGCGTTTCGCTCATCTCAGCGGTCGTTGTTGAATGGCGCCGGGAATTTTTGTTGCCGAGTGTCGTCGCGATCGGGCGGCCTCATCGCACGAATTACAGGCTTGGCTCGTGTTCGTGGGTGCCTTCGAGAGTCGCGTGGATAGGCGGAGAAGCTTTGCTGTGGAGCACGCCGCGGCTTTCTTGCCATCTTCCGATGACGGTCGGCATACTCTTTATATAAGAGAGAGAATTAGAGAAATATTTCTCTTCGAAGCGAAATAATTCTCCGCAATATTTGAATATTTACAAGATTTCTAGAAAAAGCAGATTTTCAAAAATTTTCTGGACGAAAGAAGGAAATTCTATGATGAAGCATACAAGTTGATAGATGCAAGATTAAAAATCATATTTCATTTTCTCTCCTATTGTAGTATAATACTACATTCTATTCCCGTCACATTTCTATCGATCAGTGCTGCCACCTCACCGGCTGACTGGCAACTCGGGAAATCACGAGCCGGTGCCGGACGTTCCAGAAAAGAAATTGCCTGCGCGTCGCTGTGGGTGCAATCGCTTGGAGAATGTTAATCGTGGGGACAACGACCCAGCCGGTGTGGTCCATCGGGCCAAAATTACTTTTTCGGTTCTGGAGATACTACGGCGCAATGTACATTAAGGTCATCCGGTTCGCGAGAGCCCAACGATTCTTACATCCACTTCTCATCCCCTCGTACAATTTTACCTGCTCTGATCGCGCCGCAGATACTCTGCTACTCTGTGAGATAAATTGAACTTCAAGATGAGAGGAAAGAAGTAGAAGTAAATTAATAAATTTTACTAATCATCAAGTAGAAATAGTAATGGCAGCGATTATAAAGATTAAAGTATTAATACAACTCGATACAAATTATTATCTGCATTACTCATCTGAATTACATTGTCGTAATATATTAATAGGACACGCCGCAGAGCATGTGTAGTCACTTTGAGACAACAATGCACTTAAGTGAGCGCCAAAGTTTCTCTATAGATCGCTTTGCGAGATTCATTACAAACTGACCGAAAACATTCTTCACCGGCAATAATCGAGCGTAACGACTGTCGAGGACGGGAGAGTATCGTATTCCTCGCGTTTGCGAGAGAGAGAGAGAGAGAGAGAGACCCTTGGGAACCCGTTTTCATCATTAGGGATCGAATGAACGGCCGGTACTGTTCAGGGCCGTAGTCAGAATGCTACGAGACACTTGGAGCGAGATGGTTTCCGAAAATTGTCGACGATAAACTGGACACTCGACATCTCGGTCCGGTCCCTATCGAGTGCTCGGAGCTATTTCCTGTTTACTCGGCCACGGCATAACCTTCTTCATTCCCCTTCCCTTTCCCTCTTTCTTGTGACCATAAAGCTAATACATCCGCAAGAGGGGTTTGCGATTAGGGTGTCGCGCAACCTTCGATTCGGCCATTCGTCCCCTTTCGATCCACCTTCCGCGCATCTCTCGGTTCCATTCATCTCATCGGCATGGCAGGATATATCGTTGAAACTCTCTGACAAATCGGTCGCGTGTCGAAAACATACGATACTTTAATACCGCGCACTTAAACCGGAAGGAAGCTATAACTATTGAGTACGCGGACGAGTCATTTATTCACTACGTATGACTCGGCTTTGGATAGGAAATAGGGGAGAGACATTGAGAATTTATCACGAAGAAATATCTTGCCGAGACAAGTTATAATACATTTAGCGCGGTTTGCTTCACATTTCGCGTACTTGAAAGATTTGAAAAATAATGCCGTTTGGCTCGTGGAAATTTCGAACGCCGTTGATGAGAACCCAATTCGGTAGATATTGTTCTCGTCTTTCGGGTAGGCTATAAAGATAAATAGTCAGCCGGCAAATTTACACAATTTGTGGTGAACGACGGTCGGCGTGGATCTCGGAGCGAAAAGAGGAACAGGATAGTAAGATAGAAGGGCGCGGGGGAGGGAGTAGCAATCTACGGAAATTGGTAAGAGCGACGAACCAATTTCCGAAAGAGGCCCGCAAACACCGGGCCAGGGGTCAGTCGGGGTGAGGGTTAATCGTCGATAAAACGATCCTCGTTAACGCGCTCGAACGATATACAGCCGGGCTGCGAAAACGAACGTCGCGCTTGGCACGTTCGTGAACGTTGTATGTACGCTACCGTGCCTCGATATAAAGTATGTTTTAATCTTCGGTTAACTGGAACCAAGTGCGATTAGTTCTTGTATTCCATTCTTTTAACGTCGATATAGCATTTCACCTAAATGCGCTTTTAGATGCAATTTCGGTACAAGAAAAACGCGAAATTTTATTTTCTTGCCTTGCAGAGAGAATTTATATCTACAATATTTTAAAATAAAATATCAACTGTATATTTACTTGCATATTTATTTGTTCTTCTTTATTTCAGCAAATATTTCCATTTTTTTTAAATGTGTTTTTTTTTTTAATTTTTCTGAAATTAATCGTAAAGATTTATTTATTGAAGAACCATCATTTAAATTTAACGTGGTTCTTCGTAAAAAGAATAACATTATGTATATGATTATTATTGGTCGTCTAGAAGTTCGATACCAAGACAGAGGGCAAAGAGCACATAGAAAATAGGACACACATGGTGGTAAGCAGCTCTTTGGATTAGTTACACGCGGATTTCGGGTAGGGCCTGAGGGGATCTTTGGACTCGAGTATCGGAACGAATGATATTTATTGACCGAACAAATCTGCAGACTATCCAAATCCCAAGGGTGGTCCTTACGTTTATACCCTTCGATAAATAATACCCACGGGGTAGTCATAAAATGAAAATAGTAGCGGTACTTATCCAAAAGAACGACCGTGGCGGAATCACGAACGTCATATGATTTCCTTGCCGGCCTATGATATTTTTATATTCCACTTGTATGGCTCTCTTGACGAGACGCTGTTGAATGTCTTCCGAGGACACGATTGGCATCTGCGATTGAGATGTATAATACTTTTATCTTTTTTTCTCAAAATTCGACTTGCAACGTACCTATAAAATTATATATGTATAGAATTTCTTAAATTCTCAATAAAATTAGCGAAAATTAATGCAACACTAGGCTCTTTCTTTAAACTATCATTTTTTCGAGATTAAATCTCCAGAAATGTTCTTTAATATTTGTATAAAAATTGTTACTACATAAATTATTATAGGATTTTTTTTTTTAATTAGAAATTTCTTCTATTTTTTTAAAAGGAAAAAACAGGATTAAGTAATTGCGACATTCCGAGACACTCTTCGTAAAAATTGGAACCCCGCCAATTCGTCTTGAATGAAGCCTGAGGTTCGAACCATTAGGGTTCTGTCTGAATAGAATGAATGATCCTTTTTTTTTATCCTAACAAGTCATATAGATTGCGCGGCTCCTTGTGAAAGACGCGCGAGACATTACCGGATATAGCGATTTATCGATATTCGATACTAATTGCCTCTCTCGCAATTCGACTAAAAACTTCTTTATTAGCTGTATTTTTGAAATCCAACCGTGTCCTTTTAAAAAAATGGGATCTACACACGAGATCTACACATTTCGTCAGTTGTACACGAACGTTTGTATTATAATATATATTACACGATATAAAAGAAATGTGCGTGATATTTTTTGAAAATTTAAACTTCACGAATAAATATCCCGTATATTAGATGATTAATGAGTTACGTCTGTGAAATGTATAGTAGATACTTTAACTAGATTTTCAAGACATGAAGTTTTCATACATGTCGCGGTGTAATTGCGTAACGACAAGCATGATTCTTCGACGTGAAAGAAATGGTACCGGAAGCAACGGTATCCCGGGACGTACCGCTCAACACGAGGAACATTTGAAGAGAGATATCACTGTTATAATGTATCTTCCTTTTATAAATATCGCAGTAATGACCTTGCATCAAACGAGTACGAAGTAACGAGCGCTTTTTAGATGAAGCGATAGATAAGATTTGCCGGTATATATCTACCAACTCGGGCGAAACCGCGCACGACGTGATGCATGCTTCGGCGCTATTTGTTACGTACACGTAGAGTTGACTGGCGTGAAGAAAAAAATCGTATATTTTTCGATGATTTATCGTTCGCGGAACGAAAAAACGTGACGTGATTCGCGATAAAAAGGAAAAATAAAGATGATGGTAGAATAAGTGTAGAAAAAGAAAGAAAAATATTTATTCATATTTCGAAATAAAGTAATGTGATTAAAAAGACCACGTAATAAAGCATAAAATAAAATTTTATAAGATAGGATTGAATAAAATGACATACTATAGATAGATATGTGTGTTAAATGGATTAATATAATTTTCGCAAATTTCTTTTTGTATCTTGAGATTAAAACAAAAAAATAATACTCATTGATATAAAATGCAACAATTGGAAGTTGTAATATACAACATTGATTTGTAAAAATAGTCAAAGCAGAAGTTAAAATAATTAATATTTCGCAAATATATATAACCATACTACGTAATAAAGTTTTTTTTACCTTCTTTATATAAATAAATATATATTTAAAATATTAATTTAGTTAATGAAAAATATAGTAATAAATAATAATTGTGTTTATTCCAGAAGACGTCACTTTTATTCGGATTTTTCATATATTTTGTTCATTTATCCATTAATGATATGATTTTATATCATTCAAAATAAAAAATACAAGTATTGTTTGGCATTCTTTAAAATTTTTTACAATTAAAAAAAAATTTTTTCTATGAATCAGGTTTGAGAAGACTTTGTTGTTACGAGAAACTCGCATATGCGTATATACGATTAAAAAATTCTAATAAGAATTTATCCTTGTATTTTATGCTAAGATATACAAGTATTGTGTATTTTTAAAATTCTCCACTGAAAAGGAAAAATAATTTATCAAGAAACTCTTTTTAGCTTAAAATAATTGTGCACATTTATATGATTAAAAGTTTGTGACTGTCTTTCTTTAGTACAAAAATATTTCTTGAAAAATGTTATTCTATACGCGTGAAAATATCAAGTTGAATAAAATCTTCTCGAATTCTATATAGTTTTATAGAAATTTATTCACGAGAAATAAAATATGACACCTATATTGCAAAGAAAAAACTTTATATAAATAATGAAATAAAATTTTATAGAAGTCTAATGCACATTTTGTAGGTCGTAAAACCAAATAATAACTATCGTGCATGGATTTAATTCTTACGTTAAATTCCAACTTAGCAACTACAAATCTTATTAAATTATAAAGTCAAACTGAAGGACTATGCACATAATTACAGCGAAGTCGTCAAACATTCATAAGCTCCAACAAGTTTGATTTTAAAATCGTTGAATGTATTTTGTGCGAGAGAGATGTGTGTTTAAAAATTTAAAATTTTTTTTAATTTAAACGAATCTGTGTACTAAAGCTGAAGTTTGAATAAATAATATCCTGATTTCTTTACTTTTAAGTCATGCCTTTCTGAAATTCCAAATCGCAGAATCACTTGACTTTCACAAAATAAATCGCTTTGTTTATTCAGTTGCAAGGAATATGTTTACTTATTTCACTTTATATTGAATAAATCAAGATAAAATCAATTATTATATTATGATTTTGCAAAATCATACAAAAATGCAGGTAAAGCAATATAACTTCATGTTTTCTTTAAATATAATAACATTATTATACAGCTACAATATATTTCATGCATAATAACATATAAACTTCCATGCAACAAATCTTTACATATAAATATAACATATACATTTTTTATTTTGCACTGGCAAATATATATATATTTTGTTTGGCAGTATATATATAATATTTTTATTAACCGCTATAAAAATTCTTTAAATATATGATGTCTACATGTTAAGAATAATTAAGATGAATCAGTAATTTAAAGTGACACATTATAACTGTCTTTAGTCGCGGAATCACACGCTTACAATGTTTACTCTGTTTCTGACATTAATTATATTCTTTCGATCCGAATCCGCAATTATTTTCCATGATGTTGGTAGAAAAATAGATTACACGTGAAAGATAATTTATATATCTAAACGCAAACGGTACAGTTATATATGAAATTTATATAACATATATGTAATTACTTTTATATATAAGAATAAACTTTATAATAAATGAATATTTTCATAATCAACAAATTTTCTTATCGTGAGATAGATGCAAGATAGTGATTCACGAAATTGAGAAAGAGAGAAAAATATGAAATGTTTGAAGAATTTTAAACCGTTATTTCGAAATTGTATAATATTTTACAAATATATTATCTATATTTTATTTATATTGTTACTTTTGCACATATATATAATTATTAAATAATATATAATCTTCTAATATAACAATCTATAAAAATGTCTTTTTATGCATATTTCTCTTCTTTTCTCTCTATACAGTCGGACCTCTTATCCTACGACATTTTCGGTCTTCCCCTTAAACCTCTGATCCTACGACAAAAATTTGAGAGTGGGGGTATAATTCGCGGTCGTAGCATGAGAGGATTTTTTGTCGTAGGATAAGAGGTTTCGTAGCATAAGAGGGTCGTAGGATAAGAGGTCCGACTGTATATTAAAAATCTTAATGAAAAGATTTCAAAATTTTGAGGATTATATTTTTACAAAAGAGATTGTAATTCCGTAACGTAGCCTTGAAGTATGAAAACACGATCGAAATGGAAACAAAAACATTGGCGCGGCATACCACGGACGAACTTTTCTCCCTCCATGTCGCGGTAGGTCATAACTTACGCTTCTTTCGAGCGCGACAGACGCGTTAATAAGCGCTCGCTGTTCGCACTTCCAGAAACAATTATTCGGTCTGCTCGTGCATTCCGCGCTGGACCCGCGATGTAAATATATATCGGACGAAGCGCGGATATGCCATAAATACTCGAGCTAGGCAGTATATCTCTTTCGCGTTACTCCACGCCCAGAGCACATGCTGTCGCAGGCACCTCTCGCGGAACCCTTTAGCCCCGCCGGGAGGGCGTTAAAGCATTTCTTAGCACTTCTTCTCGGGCCTGGACGACAACGACGACGACGACGACGACGACGACGACGACGACGACGACGACGACGAGGCCGTAAACCCCGTTCTCGGATCGCCAAAAATTCATCGTATCCATCGTATCTAATGCAGAGTCGCGCTGCTAAGCCGTTTGACATTTGACCTCTGAGTTGTACATCCTCGAACGACGACGCCCATTGTCGTCGAATTGAATACGCTTTCCAAAAAAGGAAGAGATTTATACAAAGTGTTTCAATGAGTCTTCGCTTAATGTTACAAGGTATTTAATTAAAATTTAATATTTAATTGCGATATTACGCGTGAGATGAAATACATGATTTCTAAAGACATTAAATCAGTAATACCTTTAGCTTTATAAAACAAATAAGAATTTTGAATTTTTCAAGTATTAAGTTGTTATTATACGCTTAATTTCGCTATCATTTCACGAATTTTACCATCGTGAATCTTATATATACTTTCCAATCATTGAGTTTTTCATCTCAAAGTTTATTTTTAAATAATTTCATATACATCTACACACGCATATACATATACATATATAAACATTAATTTTCTTTTTCTAATATTTTCAATCAACAATGTACAATGTACAATCGATCGCGATATCGAATGCTTCTTACGCGTCCGCCGCGTAATAGAGCGATCCGTTCTTCTATAAACGGGATTCCTTAAAGGGCCATAAAACGCAGATGGACCAGAAAGAAGAACGGACTTCCTCCTGACGGTCGTGAGACTATAAAACAAGCTAACCGTCGACAGAATTCTATGCGTCGTTTCTGCGCGAGGCGTTACCGAGAGCCAACTTTATCGTCTCGTGTACTCGTAACTCTTGGCGAGCGGTTCTTCACGCGAGTGACATTTTCTCAAGACGTATCCGAACTCCGAACGTCTGTCCTTCTGGAAGAGCGTTTCCACCGCGATCTCGGGATCGGTTATTTTCAGAGAGGCTTTTTAAGTCGCGTCTTCTTTTCCGAAGAAAACGTATTTCTCGAGTGCTCGCCACAAATGCGTTACAATTTCATTTGTAAGATTTTATGCCCGATATTATGCTCAATTCTTATTCATTTCGATCGTAAATCACTGACCACTCTTTACTGCAAAAATGGACGAGGGGGAAACCACTTGTACAACAGTCTTTAGAAGAGTTAGCTATTGTACGATATATTTTCGGTCAGATGTCGTTTCATCTCTCGATGGCAATAAGTTCCCAAAAGCAAACTTACCACACGCCATCGTTTCTCAGCGTCGAAGATTTCTTTTTCGTCGATTCAAGAATTTTCTGTTTCGTGCTGAAACGCGGAACAGGCGCTTCGCCCTCGATACGAGGTGAAAGCAGTTTCATTTTGTGTTTGGTTATACGGACGATTTCTCGACTCGTCGGCGTGCGTAGACCTCTTCCCATTCGACGTAACAACCAACGGTGACCATCACAAATGACATATAGGTTTTTCTAGATCGGCCGAATGGGCCACCGGGTACCATTTGTCATCGAGCCTATATTGTGGTCTTGCCTCCGCGTCGCGGT
Organism: Anoplolepis gracilipes; assembly: GCF_047496725.1. Classification (NCBI taxonomy): domain Eukaryota; kingdom Metazoa; phylum Arthropoda; class Insecta; order Hymenoptera; family Formicidae; genus Anoplolepis; species Anoplolepis gracilipes. The sequence goes on along the minus strand of NC_132971.1, from coordinate 15,555,473 downwards.
TAAGAATCTTTACTCTCCTTTGAGGGTCGGCGGCGATGCTCCGGGCCGAGTCGAATATTGTTGCCCGGTTTCGCACCGATACAGCTTGATTTATGCATTACGACTCGCTTCGGGACAACCGGTGCCGAGATTCGACAATGCCGCGAAAGAAACCACGAAAATGTCGTTCTCTATTTTGGGGTGCGAGCTACCGTGCTCGGTCTATTCCCCCGAGAGGGGCGATAAAGAAGATGGCCCTAGATGTTTAGGTAAGAGAAGGGGCGCTCTGTCGTAGCGACCCGATCGAGCATCTGCCAATATTTGTCATCTATTATCGCTCTCGCCTGGTAAACAGAGAGGTGTATGATCCGCTTGTTAAGCTGCGCTTCGGTACACGTGGTAATAGTGCATCTTTTCGTGGTGTATTGCTTCTCCATCTCGAGATCGTCAAGCGCCGTCACTTTGTCCGCTCTGAAAACTTGATCGTCGGCGCGTTACTTATTTTATTCCAACTATTAACGTTACGATACGATCGTACAAGTCATTTGCGAACATCGGACAAGTTGTTCACGACGCTATCGCATTACCAATCGCGATTCTTGTGCGCTTATTATTCTATCTTCTGGCGCGAGATAGAGCGATAGAGTGAGCCGGAAGGAGAAATTTGCGAGCGAACGAGAATATCTGCGGTCGCACGCATATCCTCTCCGAGAGAGCCGCTATTATTCCCTCCACGGGCATATGTAGGACACGTATTCAGGAAAGGTACACTTTCGAAGAACATTGACAGGCGCGTTTCTCCATCTGCTGCCGTCGCCGCGGCCACACTTTTGCCGAGGCCGGGAACTACAGTTACTCATTGTACTCGAGGCCGAGGCGTGCACCGAACAAAAACTTTGCCGCGAGATGCAAAACACGAGAAGGCGGGGTAGGGGGATGCAGGGCCGCTCTGTGTCGAGAGTATCACGTAACGTTGCGACGCAACGTCGAGTCCGGTGGGCGCATGTTGCACGCGATATCGGGCATTGTTGCAGCGCGGGAATTACTTTATGTCCTTATATGTCTTACCATCTGACGCGTTTCTGCTGTTTCTGATCGAAAGAACTTACGAAACGTCAAGTCGGAAAGCGACGTCTTTTCATTCTTATAATTGCATATATATTATATAGTTCAGGATAAAAAAAATCTCTTAAGAGAAAAGTCAGAATAAATAGTACATTATTATATTATCGAAAATATGTATAAAATAATTATGTTGTATATGTCACATACTTTATACATTTTACGTGAAGAATGAATATTTTACGCTTAATTATGGCAACGTAAGCGTGCTGCTCGTGGTATTTAAACTTACGTTATGGGAGCGTGTGAGATATGCCGGTACCACCCTGACCCACCTGGGGGCGGAATCGCCACCGCCCCAGCCGCCCTCGGGCGTATTCGGGCAGCTCTTACACGCGTAACCGTTGTACGCGCGTGCTTTAACGTGAAATGTTTGTGAACCCGACCCAGGAAATATCGAAATGTATTAACCGCATCTTTTAACTTATGACTCATTGATCGTTGCGCGATCGTTATTTAAAATTTAATTTCGAAGCATATCGTGCGATTAAATTTGAATAGAAGCTACTAAAGAAAAAATGACAAATTTTGATAGATGAATTCGTGATGGACAATGACTTTTTGTAGAAATGTTTATCTTTATGAGAACTGTAACGTTTACTTCTTACAACGTAAAAAAAAATGTGCAAGTATATAAAAGCGCGAAGATAGTAGATTCTGACATTGTAAATGAGTGTATGATAGAAAAATTTTGAATCAGTTACTATAGTTTCGAATGATTTATTACATATGTAATTCTTGTTTTTTTTTTTTTTTTTTTATTTTTTATTACTATTTATATCATCAAACATTTAATCTCTTCTAATCTTCAACAATTATTTTTGCTTATTTTTTTCGATTAGATTACAACTATATACAATTTATATATATTGAATCAAATGATATAAAATGTAAATTAAAATAAAATTCTTTACAAAAATTTATTTAAAACGAAGTATATATAAAGATTATATATCCTTAAGGCTTTTTATAGAGTATGAAAGAGAGCGAAAAGTTTAATGAAAAAATTAATATCGCTATTAAGTATATTAGTTACATATATTAAGATTAAACATGTTTGTGCGGATATTTATTTTATATGACATTTATTTAAAATGTGCAGGAAGAAGAATAATTTAAAGATTAAGTTTAACTTTTGATATCAATAATAAATAATTTAAATGTCATAGAAATACTCTTGGAAAGAGATGCTACTTTTTAATATTTATCTAAAGAGTATATAAATATACTTATAAATACTTCATGTTTCTTACGTTTGTCAAAATATCTTTGGATGCGAATATGAATGTTTTGTTCTGGCGATGAAGAACTAGTTTTCGCTTACCCTACACATGTCGGTGGGACAATGCTCATAGACGCGTAATGAACGGGGGGCTTGGCATTGTGTCGTCTGGTACCGCTCTCGTCGGTCCGTATGTCACGCGCGAAACGTCGCGCGCGGCCAAATCCAGGACGAGACCGTATCGACGTGAGCGCGCGTGTGCGTGGGGTAGGGTACCTCTATGCTATATGAATGTACATACGACGAGGGTGCATCCGCGGGAACCTCGTGCATCGTGGCCGAGAGGCGTGGTAGGTTCACTCCCAGGTGCGTCCCGTCCTGGGACAATGCCACGTAGGAAACGACACCATCGGCCACGCCTCGATCTACGTGCCCTAATATACGCTCGCCCCACGGCAGATGCGCCCCGCAATATATATAAAGAAAAAAAAATTGAAGACAATAATATAAAGGTGAGTAAAGGGAAGTAATGATGACGCGCGAACGGCGTGCCAGCTCGTTGTAATGCGCTTCATTTTGTTATCGAAACTCTCTTATTGATATCTTTTACGTGATCATCTTGAGATGACACTGAGCGAGTTAAAATATTATCAAATATCGATTCGATAATGTCTAGAATAATCCGTTGGGAATAAACACGTTTCGTTCGCTTTCGAAACATTCGCAGGGGCAATATTCATCGGAGTAATCGTGATGTCCATCGAAAGAGAAATCAATCGAAACCACGCGAGTTCGCGACAGATGCGACGTGCGGTCGAATGCGTGCGTCAGTCGTCGTTGCTTAAGAATGAGCGATAAAACAGCCGGTAGCTAGAATTGACGCGGACCATCAAAAGTTGTCTCACACTCTGTGACGTTTTTCCGTCTGCTTCGTAATGTTCCTGCGGATCGGGAGGAGAGAAACGACAAAGGCGTCTCGGTCTCGCGAAACACGTGCGCCAAACCGCAGACGAGACTCTCCGATGGATCGCGATCATGCTACGGGACGTATTTAAGACCGCAACTGACCCAGTTCTGGCGCCGAATTCGCCTGACGCAAGAGAAGATTCGTGACACGTATAACCACGACTCGCTACGTGAGAACACGTTCGGAATCTTCGAAAGTACATGTCGATCCTTCCATATTTTTCACAAGAGTGTAATGAGATTAAACTTATGTGCACGTTGCATTCTTGCATAAAGATACTAGTTAAAAGATACTGCAGGCTATTACAATAGAAAAGAAAAATATTTATATTTTGAGAAAAATTGTTTCCAACTTCCTGCACGAATCTCTGATGTATATAGGGTGTACTTTCCAAAGTAGGTGGAAAATACGACGCAAAACAAAAAAGCTCTGTCTCTCTTCCGTTGCTCGAGTGTATCACGAGCGGGTGAAGGGATCTCGCGGCGACATTTCCGGTCGTTTCGAGAAAACCGAACCGCGTTTTCCCGCGGTGTCCGTCGTCTTCGCGTCTCGCGCCCTTCGCTCATCGCCGGAAAGCGCGATCAACATGTGTATATGCGTGTATAACCGCCCGGTATAACCGGGCAGGCGAATCGTTCACGACATCCGAAGCATTGTAACGCAACATGTCATTCCGGTAATGCCGCGAGCGTAACAATGCCGCGTACATAGACGTTTAATTATCATAGAGTAATGCGTCTAATGACATACATTAGTTCGCGAGTCGCCATATGGGGAGCCTTTTGTGTGTCCGCCACTATACACGATATATAATAATAGTCGCTCACGGAAAGAGTTGTGCACGCGCATGCGTATACCGGTGGTATACCGGCACGGCCCTCCTCTTCCCTTGACGGTTCCTCGCATCCTCCTCCGCTTCCTCCCCCTCCGACCCCTCTTTAGCTGTTTCACTTTATTACTCGCGATATCCCCGCGTCTCCTCCTTGTCGCGTCCTCTGCGCTACCGTGAATCATTCTGCGTGCGACTGCGTGCGACTGATTACCGTAATCAGGCCATTTCTGGTTCCGGTATATCGACCGCTAATTATAATCATCGATTTTTCCTTCGTACATCACTTCCTTGTTTTCATGCTCGCTACGTTACGGCCCCGCGGATATACGAACGAACGGATCGTGGCGAGACCGCGGGAAAGCCTGTCATTCGTTAGCCTACACCCGTGACCTGTGTCAGTTTGCTATATACACCGGAAGCGCGAGATACGTTGCGAAACCGCGAGCGGAAATAACCGCGCCCTCGTGATAACTTTCGATCGCGAGATGTTATTTGCAATATGTTTGATAAAATTGCCGAGGGGTAAATAGTTTTTGATCAACAGGATTATATTCACTGTAACGCAGAAATAATTGATAATGACGCTCGTCGCAAATATTTATCCATTACAGATTTTTATTTTCGTTTATATGCACGCAAACGATTGCGATTCGTAATTTTCATGTTACGAAACGAAAGAAAGAACGCAGTTTTCCACAAATGCTAAAAGTACAAGCGTCTCTATTGCTGCAAATTACTATCATTAATCGAGCGTTCATGAATATTTGATGTTTTTCTGATATTTTTTTTTGTATAATTAATCCGGATTCTTTATGCGGAATTGATATAAACCGGCAAATAGTGAGAGAGAGAGAGAGAGAAAGAGAGAACATTGTAATGTCAGCTTCGATATCAGGCGCGAACTTAACGGCCAATTGCCCACGTTTCCGTGCTGCGAAATGGAAATCGACCGCTAATCCAGTTAGAGGAACGACTAGTATCGTTACGAGAGTGCCGTCCACGAGGAATATATATCCGCCCCGCACAAGATCGTTTGAGTAATAAGCGCGGCGGGCCGCGCGTAAGTAATACCGCAATTATCTAGAGCTCGACCGTGCGAGTTATATGCTCCGCTTCTCAAGTTGCGCGAAATTAAGCGAGTACAGCTTGTTAATCCTTTCATATTGCCGAGTCATTAAGAGAAGAGATCTGAATTTTTCATGAGAAAGGCCAGGCGCGTTCTAAGACACGAGGAATAAAAACTTTTCAATAAAATCGTAAGAAAACCGTGTAATATAATTTATTTTAATAATTTAAATTAATTGATTAAGAAAAATTAAATTAAATAAAATTATACAAAAAAACAATATCGTTATTGTCGCGCTGAGACCGGTAGCTCACAGTCGTCGCCGTCAGAAATCCGAGAGTTAACCGATCTCTTGAGTCCCTTTTAAATTCTAGTAAAATCGATCCGTCGCGACGTGTCCACTGAATCGCGAAATGCGCGCTCGGACGTGCGCATTTTGCGGCGAAACGAAAACAAAGCGGCAGGTGGTGGCGTACAAAGAGGAGCGCTTTTAATTGCTAAACAATGAGTGCGAATCGTGCCACACCTTGAGCGCTTTGTCTATGCCGACGGATCGGCGTTAATGCCGACCGGTAGTTCATCGTCGCAATTAGTGCCGCGCCCGTTGGCAGAAAACGCTAATAATCGACGTTAATGAGATAACTTGAAATTAAACGATGCATCCTATGGTTTTACTTTATATTTCCAGCGATTTCTGATTTTTATCTTTTCCTTGTTTCTCTTTCACGTCAAACTAAATTGTTTTTATGAGATGCACGAATAGGTATTGAGAATACGAGAAAGGCTGTATGTTTCATTCAGGATTGCTATTTTAATTTCAATCTTTACTCAAAAATCATTTTTGAAAAAGAGAAGTTATATTTTAAAAATTATATTATTACGAAATAAAAAATATGAAAAAAATGCGATAATATAATACTCATGATTTAAAATGTTCTATCATTATAATTACTTTTTTATTTTAGAAAACATTTAGTATTTAATATAAATAATTCTTTTTGTGTGTTCAGACTTTATATAATATAACTATGAAAAATTACACATTAAATATTACCCAATAATTATATTACAAAATAAAAAAAACATGTATGTAATAATAATAGCAAAATAAAAAATATAAAATTATGCTTGCTTTTTTTTAATGTTGTTAATAATTCATGTCACATGGTCCAGAATTTCTGTTTTTTAGCTAAAAAAGATTTTTTAAATCCAGAAATTTCCAGCTTAAAACCGGACTGATAGCAATTTGGTTTAAGTTCGCAATGAATATTATTTTTAAGAATCGATCGTTCGTGTAACAAGATCTTTCTCTTTGACAGCAGGGAATACGAGTACGGACGGCCGTAATATGTTTACGGTTTACGCAATTACGTAAGGAAAAGCACTCTCTCCCCTTTCGGCGATTATCGTGTATATATACAAACGTGTTACCAGTCTCGGAAGCGATCTGAATTCGCGCGAAAGCATTATAAATAAGGCATTGCCGTGACAGAGGCGGAACACAACGGCATTGCACGTTACGTCGGCCACATGCGAAACATCTGGCATTTTTCACGTGAAAGAGAGAAAGACCGCGGTGGCCGAAAGACGAATTTCTGAAACGGTTCACGCCCTCCTGTCACGCTCCTCCGAAGAGATCCGCGTGCGCGCGAAAACTCCCGGGGGAATTTATATTGTCACGGCGCTTCATTGTACCGACACGCGCAATTATATCGCGATTGTTCCACGATCTAGCCGTTAATTAACGATCAATGTGATCACTCGCGCGTGGACCTGGCAAGACGAAATTTAATTCCGGTCTGCTTAAAGAGAGGCGTAACACCTCTCGTGCGCATTTGCACGCGTTTTTTCTCCCGTCGTGTTATTACCTACCTTTGAGACAAATGGTATTCGATACGAACAACGGGCGGTCGGCGCGTGCACAAAGATCGTTTGTTCCGTTTCTCGAATGGAAGGTATACAGTTTATTGTGCGACGAGAAAGAATCTTTATCTTGAATATGTTCATTTTCATTGCGATATTAGCCGAACTTTACGAGAAAAGATAGCGACAGATCGCGCGCACGTACTATTCTTTATTAAAATAAATAACGCATTGATCAAAAAAGAAAAGACGACATTGGATCTTTCGATTAACATAATCCAAAAATTTTAATACAATTTTTGTTACAGCAATATCACCAATAATCACTAGCGCTATTTAAATATCAGAAGTAGTGCTATGATAAAAATTGTCATAAAACTTTTGGACCGCACTGTGCATATTAAAGAACCTGCATGTCACAAAGGATTAGAGAGATTGTCTCTCTCCTAAAGGTTCCTTATTATTCGCGTATGCTTATTCCGTAACGTCGTAACGTCGATACATTGTTATGCGCGTCCCATCTATCAGAATCGATCGCCGTTCTTTGCCGGTGGGCGTTCGTTCGACGAAGGAGGTCCCCGAGATTGACGCGCGTCGGTCGACCTGGCGACGTATAACGCTTCAGATTTATTCAATGACGACGATCGTTAAGGGTCCCGAGAGGTGGGTGGGACGGGGTCAGGGGAGTCGTGGCCCCTTTCGATATCCGACGCCAGACACGTGCTGCTTCATTCCGGCGCGGCTCGACGCCAAGAATTCAAGAGTGCGTCCCGCGGCATGATTAGCGTCCGCTTGTCATTAGCTCTTCTCAAAAACGCGTTCATAGTAGTTTGTCATGCACTATAAATTGCGTCGATGACACGCAGCCGATGATTAAGTGCGTCTAACGTTTACTTTTTTGATAATAATAACCACTATGTATATATAATATACATCATGTTTATAAATACAAGATATATTATATTAAATGACGATCATAAGAGCCGTGAGATGTATCGAGTGAGGAAGTCTTCATCACTTAGAAAGAACTAAGTTTAGTTCGCTACGGCCAAATTGCGTCTCCGGTGTGTAAGTAGCGACATGTTAGAGAGTCGTATGTCATATTTCCGTAACCGTAGCTGTCGCTTAACCGACATTCGTTTTATCGTCCGCTGTCGCCTCCGGAAATTGTCAAACATCGTGCGAGAAGGGTCGCAGTTTTTTGGCTCTTTATCACGAGAAAACATATGTCCCAAGAAACGGAGAAATAAATATTGTATTCTCTCACCTGTATTTTTAATATTTGAACATGGTATATTTAATCACAATAATTATCGGGAAAGAAAATTTTGTCGATATAATTATCTTATAATAATTAAATATAAAATAATTTGTTACTCATCTTTAATTTATTAATGAAATAAATTTAAATATCCTAATCGTGTGTCTCTCATCGCGTGCGAAAATATTGATTCATTCGTTGTTCAAGATAAAATTTTGAGAAGAAAAATATGAGAGAAGAGAGGAAAGAGAAGGCTCAGCTAAGGCTGGAGAAACTTATGTAAACGATCGTAGCAAGAAGAACTTTATTCGTCTCTCCTTCATCCTGGTTCTTCTCTTTGAAATACTGCGTCTTCTTTCTTCCTCGTTTTGATTTCTCTCTTTCTCTCCCCTTCTTTTTCTGTTCCTTTTGTGTTATCCTGTTCCTCCACACGCGGGCGCGCGTGCATATAAGACCATCGTGAATCGTGCGATGACTGGCAAAAATCAATTCAATTCCATCGTATATCTAATTCAATAATCTGAACGTGACGAGTGGGCGAGAGAAACAGGCCGGAGAATGTAAATGCGATAAATGAGTTTGAGGTGGTATTATAAGAAGGAACAAAGAATATACCGCGACTTCCGGCTGCGCCGCATGACCGACCCGTCTGTCATAAATCGTTTCGTGGACGGAACCAACTGGCTTGGCTTCGTCCGCCTTACGAATCTGACAAATGATCGTTTCACGAGAAGCCAATTAACACCTCGTACAACAGTCGGGTTCGGGACACGGGGAATATCTCGGCGTGACGTGTGTTTGTGAGACGACTTTGATCTGGGTTGCGACATATGTATATAAAGCGTAAATTTAGATCTTCACTTGTGACATTTAAAAATTATTTATTTCTTATTGTATCTCGTATACTCGGATATCGCTTCGCGGAAAGTAAAAGGGGATATACAATACAAAAGCAATGACAGACTTGTTTTGTCGTTGTAAGTAAAGAATCGATAATGACGTCAACTAGAAATAGAAAAAGGAACTTTATCAACTTGGAAGTATCGTTTATACCACTGCGTAGTCGTTCATAAATTTTTAAGCGTTCAGCCTCGCAACGATGAAGTAACGAGGCAAGGGTAATACAAACGTAACAATACACGAGGGTTAAAGTTTCCGAGAACGAGACATTTAATCATACGGACAATTAGCACGATCGAATACGACCTCGTTTAACGATGCTTCGATTTGCATCTCGCTGAATATGAAATTATTTTATTACCCGTTGAATAACATTAGATAGGTTTCATACCACGTACGTGTACCGTAATTAACTGTGGACATAACGTAGAAATAATTTCTCGAAGAAAAAGATTGTGCAAGAGGATTAATATAACATTTCTTCTCGATCGACACATCAGCAGTCCGAGACCCTAAAAAAGCTATCCGTTCGCGAACGTGCCGTCGAAGATAGCCACGCGTTCCCTCTAGATGTTGCCATCTATTTGGCACATCCGTTGTCATGGTGGATTTCTTGCTGTCGAGGGGCGACCACTCGCTCGTGGCAAGATAAAAATACGGTCGGAAGGGTATTAGTCACTGCGCGATGGCCCGTGGGGTTTCGACCGGGAGAAAGAGACGAAAGAGAGAAAGAAAGAGTCTTTCGCGTTCGTCTTTCACGCGTATTCCGCCACTCTGGACTAACAAACTGCACCAACACGCGTACGCGTACGCGTACGTGCGTTAACTGGATCGCCAGGAAGCGGAGCCGTTAAATCACGCGGGACTCGAACAAACCCGGAATGCAATGGTGGTGTGAATGCACACATATACATACACGTATACGTGTATATATGGGCGGGATGTGTGCGCGGAATCGACTCTGTGTGTATTTCGCCGCCTCATCGGGCGCGGACGTATCAATTAACTCGTGGAACTCGACGGCCATCTCGACTAATTTCCATCCATTCCATCCGACATACCTATCCGATGTGCCATGAAATTATCGGCCGATAGTTACGAACCGCTAGCTACCGTGCCGGCTCTTTCGTGAACTCACGGGGTCGCGGCTTCGCTTTTGAATTATCATCGAGAAACGATCGAGGGCTTCTTTTTTTCCTCGTTAAGATGTGCAAGTACATATATGAGAGAATGTTGATAAATTAAATTGCGATTTCCTTTGATATAAGCGACGCGCATCTTATCGAGAGATGAAGTCATTATAATTGCAAAACTCGATTGCTTATATAGCGGCAAGTTACTTTCATTCGATCATTTTTTTCAAACATATACAACATATACAGAGTCCTTCAAAATTAAACGATCAAACTTACCCAGTATATTATATATGAGTAGTGCAAAATTTTTAAAATTAATCCGTTGCAAAAGCTATACACAAAAATTATATCCGCGTACTCTTTGACAACATTCGTGACATTTTAATATGAAATTATACTATTGTACTGATACCATAAACTAATTTTGAAACTGATCAACAATAATTTCAAATAATAAATATAAATAAAATGGATTAGATAATCACCAATTTGCAATCAGTCATGTTTGATATTTTCGTTATAACATTTTAATAAAGCGTTTCTCAACATATATTTTTAGAAAATTATTTTTTATTTATATAACAGAACATACTGATGAAATTTAATCGTTCAACTTTGAAATATTTTACGTATTAATGTCAAGCGTCGACAAATGCAATACAAGTGTCTTTCGTTCATTCGAGTAAGTTAATTGCGCGCGATTGCCAACTCTTTAAACTTGGATGATTAAAAACAGCTGCATAATAATCGTGATGCGGAGCGCTCGCTTCCGGTACATCGGTCGGATACGTCAATCGCGACCGAATAATGAATTGATATCGAAATTGACAGCGCTTAATAATTAGTCGACCGTCGTTCGCTTCAATTAGGCGAAAGCTTGCGTAACGAGGTGATTGCGGGAGCGACACGATTCGTTCGTTAGCCGGCACGGAGGAATAAACCGCCGCGTCCCCGAAGCAGTCCCTCGACGAGTGTCGCGTGAAACAACCAGATACTTTAATGACCTTTAACGACGAGCAATTAACTCGAATCGGACGGTAATGTTATATCAGTCTTGCGTTACGAGAGAGTTGCCTCAGCCTGTCCTATTCTGCGATGCGTAGCGGTGGTGATCGGACCAACGCTCGTTATGACAGCGTCAGAATGTTCGGTGTTGTTTGCCCATTAGACGGCTGTTCGACAATGTCGAACACGAGATTGCGCCGATCGCACGTGTAGGATGACATTATTTGTTCGATTTCCGAGATTATTATTTCAATCACGAGAGAGAAAGATACAAGATTGTTATAAATGCTTTATTCCGCAGGAAAACATATAAGAAATATAAAAATATAATGTCGTCACATTAACAATACATAGGTAAAATACTTAAACATCCATATAATATTTTCTAGATACATGGATCGTTAAAAAATATTATAGGAAATAAAAACAAGTGTGTTTGGAATCGCAATTTACTTTTAAATTTGTTTAACTAAAACATTACACATACACATACAATCTAACATACCCTTTTGATTAAAGCTTGATTCAATTTGATTGAAAAATGAGAACAAAACGGATTAAATATATTTCTCTTAGAGAAAAAAAAATAAATAAAACATGCTTTGATTAAAAATAAATCATGATTTGACATTAATATTAAATTATTAATTAAGCAATTTTTTAATAATAAATGATAAAATGAGGGATTAAATATTAGACTTAAATTTTTTAATAAAGTTGTTAAATTTGGATACATAAATAACAGATTGCTGTTTAAAAAGAATAAATTATTATGTTGTTTTATTTATTATTTTATTTATTATTCTTGAATTAATTATGCAAAGCGTGTTTTGCAATGTGGAAACATACTTTTGATATTTGCGTTTTATTAACGTTTTTTAACATCTTATTATATAATACAATAGTTTGAATAACATTTTTGAATATATATTTGTCATTTAAGACGCAAACCATTTCCGAGTTGAATGTTCTTTCATTGATATGTTGCAGATATTGTTTTTTTTATTTTTACACAAAAAATAATTATGTAATTTATCTTTGATTTATTTATTATTTAATTAAAATTATGAAAAAAAGTTTGAAGAAAAAATAAATGTCTTTTTTAAAACTATTGTTTATTTGAAATAAATATGTTCATTAAAATTGATCCAATTTAGAGATAAAAGAGATAAGAGATAAAAATCATTTTTAAACTTTTTTCATCAACAACACAGTTGATCAAATTATTTGATTAAACAAATTTAATATATAGACGGATAATTCAATACTATTACATACATAGAAAAATATAATATATAATATTTAGAATATTGCAATAAATATTGAATATTGGAATAAATTAATTTTCTTCTGTTTTTTTTTTTTATGAAAAAGTGTAAACACTTTAAATTTAAATCATAATTGTATGGTATATATAAGGTTGATGATATTGAAAAATATCATTAATTAATCGAACTGAACGTAATTAAAACATCAAACATACAACCATCTGGCTCATGTTTTAAAAATTTAAGTCAAATAATAATCCATCTATCCCCAAATTACTTTGCATATACACACAGGATTTTTTTAGGCTGTTGCGTGATAATAAATTACACTTTCTCGTCACAGTACATGTATCCGGTAATAGGATCGGCGGTCTCTAAAATTCAAAGGACTCTCATATATCTATCTAGGTTCAAGTTGATTTTACAGACGCCGACTTTCCGATCGCGCGACAGCTTTTTCCAACGCGCGGCACTTTGGTAACAAGACTCGCGTGCTTCTCTCTCGTGAGCACGTGTGCGACGCGCGTGTCTGCGTGCGCCCGAAAACGACGGCCTTTGAAACGCGTACTAGCCTCACGCATGTGTCTCCTTGGCTTTTCCAAGCAAACTACACGTAACTGTGTTAACCATATGTCTATAAACCATGGGTCTAACCATAGCCTCGTTAGTCTTCTCTTTCTATGGTCCTCTCTTCTCGGCTTTACAACTGGTTCGGATTAGCGTACTAATCTGTTGGCACATTCGGCAAATCGGTTACGCTTGCCGTCGTGATTCACGAATAATAATGTAGCAAATTTAGAGATCAGACATATTATCCGACACACTTAATTAAAATTCTTACTCTTTTATACTTTTTATGAAAAATAATACTCTATCGCAGTGATGAAAAACCCGCTCTTTATTATATATTAGCTTGCAATTAGTTTATGTAAGAAGTACCTATGTGTCTCACTTTTTCTCACTAGTAGCTCTAGTTTGCGGTGGGTTTGAAAAAGAGGCGGTTTCGCTTTTGTAAATACGAAACCATAGTATCCCCAAACCAAAGTCAAGTCGTTAGGATCGTAAGATTTGTTAACAGACCACGAAAGGGCGAGAGACGATGAACCTTTCGGTCTCCTTTGTTCGCATTTTTTCACTAAACCTTGCCGACATTATGGACGAATGTGGGATTTCATAGTATCATTCAGTTTTCTTTCTTCTTCACTTGATACTTTATTGTTCGCGATAATTTATCTTATTCAATTAAACTGATTATGATTTTGCGTTTGTCTTCTGACTCGATTTATTTATTTTAAAATGAAAAAAGAACATTATTCCTGCTCCATTGTTTTTCTGATACAATCGATGTAAGCTTCAAAATATTGCAACTTGAATTTATATAATTATATATTTATATTAATTAATTATTATATAGATATATCACTGCAGAGACAATATTAATATATGTGCGATATAGGAATATTGATAAATATTGGAACTTGAATTTATATAATTATATATTTATATTAATTAATTATTATATAGATATAATATCACTGCAGAGACAATATTAATATACGTGCGATATAGGAATATTGATAGCAAGTCACACAAAGTCGATAAACAAACTTGAAAATAAACTACAACTTTTCAATAATATAAGTTATTATTAGTTAAATAATTTTTTTTCCTCCTTCTCATATTACATATATATATACATATTATTACATACATTAATAAATAATCTGTAAAATACCGGACAAACATAAGTATAAGATTTATCGTATCGTTCTCATAACACGTTTTATTTTTCCGGTTGTGTAATCTACATCTTTGTTACTCGTGATCCATTTATAAATCATGATGAACGCGATCCAAGCGGGACGGGGTCGGGTTCGCGAGCAAAGTGTCGTTCCGCCGGCTTCATAAAAGCGCTCCCGCCGCTCCATTCGTTTCAATTGTATCGCGATGGGGCGCACCGCCGTGAAATTAATCGCACAGCGGTGTCTTTGTCTAGTGACGGTGCGCGACCTTTATTATCGCAACCGCCGTTCGAAAGAACAGACGGATCTAATGACCCCGAGTCTTGAGAACGATCTCGCGGACGTGACACTCGCACGCGCCTAATTATTCACTAGCAACCCAGCAGAACAAACGTATGTATCTCACTTGAAAAGAATTTGTCCCTTTAATTTATTATTGCGTGTGCATAAGTATATCATATACATAAATTCGAGCGCAAATGGCGAGGAAATTTAATCATGATGATACATTGACATTGATGTTTTGCCTCAGAATTAATCAAATATGATTGTATTAAATCATATAATTCCCATAAATATAATATATAAGATATATATATGTAAGAGACTATCAATATATCTATAATATACCACAAAAATTATTTTTCTTCATTTCATGATAAAATACATATATTAAAGGTATAATGATTAATATATTATTTTTTATATTTCAAAAAATAATAATTCTTTTACATTAGTATTTATATTATTTTTAGAATATCTCAGGTGTAATATGATGTGTTTTTAAAAAGAACAAAGATCTGCGGAAGATAATTATATAAAATAAAGAGATTAATTGTTTGTAAGTTTATTTTGAAATTTTGAAGAATTTTTGATGAATTTATAATGACATTGCATTATTGTTATATTACAATTAAATTGTGCCTTTTAAGCTCTCTTCGCAATGCTTTTAAGTACAGTAGAAGATGGACGGATGATATCGTTGTCAACTTGTCATGAAACGAAAAGAATGAGACAGGGAATAAAGTAGTCACGTAAGTGCGGAAGAATGAAACGTCGAAATGGAGTAGAATACCCACCAATCGCTATATCCCGGGTAAGGAGGAACGCTTCCTGCATTAGAAACGTACGGCCATGGTCGTAAAGGCGCGATGATCTGTGGATAGAGGGGTGAGAGCAGTGGCTGGTACCGAGGGGGTTGCAAATTGAATAACAAACGTTCACCCTCCTTGGTTAAATCACCGAAAAAGCCATCCCCCGGGCCTGCACGCTTGCCGCTATACGTTAACCGCACTCTCCTCTCCCCCTTCCCCCTTCCTCCCCGCGAATTGCTGCGGCGTAACCCCGGCGCGACTCCCTCCGACTGTTTTGCATAACGATCTTATTTCGTAATCTCTGCCATATTGATCCAGTTTACGACGTCCTGCTCGAAAATTGTCTATTGCGACGTCGCCACGTCAAACCGGTCGAATGTCGCGACTCTTATTTGATGAAATTCCGTCTTAGGTAAAATTTTAAAATCTTTTCTTCATAGGTTCTAGAAAATTTTTTCTTTATAGATATTTTATTTAGATTTGTTGAGAAATTGTTTTTCCTTTAACCGATTCTTTCGTTAATTTATTAATGATGATGTATCTATCTTTAAAAACGTGCAGTTTTTTTCGTGACACGAATAACTCCTGTCATTGTTTGAAGAACATTGCGCATGTTGTAATCAATTATGACCGGCCGGCGGAGAATCGACTTTGTAGGAGTTCGTAATGATCGCGTGACGTAGCTACTCCACTTGTTTAGGCCCGAGAAGAGCGAGCCGAGTCATTCTCGCTAATAAGATCGAGAGCTGAAGTTATAATATATATCGGACGCATTTCCATTGCGCTCGCGAAGCTACGCCCGTCGTCGCGTAATCGGCAAATCTCCAAAAGAAGGAGCGAAGATCGGAATAAAATCCTGGAGCGGGAAAATAAAATTGCACGACCCACATAGCGAGGGAGACCTGATGTTATGACGGGACATTTCACGGTTGGTAGGATCCGGGATTTAACAGCCCGTGCGATAACATCGTCCCACGAGCTCGTGTCCCGCTCGTGCTCTGTCGCTCTCTCGACACTCGAAGCCTTTTAATATGTCGACAGTACTTGCTATCCGTCAGGCTTCTTTACACAAATACTTAGATCTATGAATTATCAATAAAATTAAAAATTAAAAATTATTATTAAAACATCCATGATACACATATACATATTATACTCGCGAGATAAACTTATAAATAAACTTATTTTTTATTGTTATGTGAAAGAGATTACGTTTAGCAAATGAGAAAGGATAACAAAGCATTGATTCAAATAGTCCTTTATGTTCTGATGAATCACTCTTTAATATCAACAATAATAAAGAGCAAAAGTCGAGTCTGGGAGAGTCGATAGGAATGATCATTTCACAGGTTTATAATCGACAATCGGACAGCGAAAGGACGAGTTTCATGGATAAAGTGAAAGTTCGATCAAATAGAATCATTATTCATAAAAGCATTATTTATTTCCTCTTTCTCACTTTAAAATGAATTTATAATTTTTATAATAAAATACAGTAATAAGAAAAAAGTTAATAATAATAATTAATATTTAATATAATAATTAATAATAATAATAATTCATTGATAATAGTGCGCGTTACTACATCCGAAGGGTGGGCTGATATGAGTTGTTCCAAGTTCCAAACGTAACAAATTGCCTGGAAAGAATTGTAAAATCACTAAGGAAAACACTTTCACTCTCTCCTCTCATTAGACAATGCTCAAGGCCCTGCGTGGTATGAAATCGTTTGGAACCTGTCCGTGTCCATACTCCACGGTCGTTTCTTCTTAATTCGTTCCGTCTCTTGCCTTCCGAAAATAAGCGGAAGAGAAGAGTCGGCGGGGCGCGAAATGTTTTGTCGGTGTATGGTACAACGCGACAGTGCATATTATGTATATGTAATATATATATATATATATATATATTTTTATATATATATATATATATATATATATATATTTTTATATTTATATATTTATACTTGTTACTTTTTTTTTTACACACAACATTACACCGCTTAATTAATATATCATTTCTCTCTCTTTCGTTCTCTCTCTCTCTTTCTCTCTCTCTCTCTCTCTCCCTCTCTTTCACACCCTATATATATATTATGTACAAATAAGAAAAAAAAATCCTGAAAATTCGCGTGCGTGCGTTACGGGGACCATTTTCCATATTCGGAACCAGGACGGGGGAGCCAGATTCGTGTGTATCTTCGTGTATGCTCTTGTGTCTACGTGTGTATATTACTCGTGCCTGCGTGTATGAACGCGGCGGACGGACGTGCGGTGGATTGTGACCGGTTGTCGGACGCGAGTGCGCTCGTAACGGCTTAGAGACTATGTACAGGCGCAGGGGACGAGGGTGAGGGAGTCTGCGCGGTCCCCGGCGTGCCAGGATTTTGTTGCACAGAGTAGGAATTGTTTTGTCGCGAGTGCTGTTGTTGGTGCGATTGGTGGTGATGATGGTGGTGGTGATGATGGTTTTGGTGCTGCTGATGGTGGTGATGAGCGATAGCCGGATTAATGGTCGCATGATTCTGCATAAGGTTTAGATTGAGGGGGTAGGATAGGGGGGAGCCCAGGGCCGTTGCGGCAGCGGTACTGCAGGCACCGGCTCCGGGCCCCACCGGGCTCAGTGCATGCTCATCCCCGCGTGCGGATGGTGGGCCGCCGGTACGGAGGTTGCGTGATGATGAGGATGGTGCATTAGAGGCGGGAGATGCGGGTGGTGGGGATGGTGTGGGGTCAGAGGCGGCGGGGTCATCTGTATTGGGGTCATGGGTGTTGTCGGCTGATGGCCGAGAGTGTTGGAGGTGGTCTGGGGGGAGGTGGTGTTGCTGGTGGTGTCCTGGCCCGCCGCCACCGCCGCCGCCGCTACCGCCGCTGCCGCCGCCGCCGCCGCCGCCAGCTGCTGCTGCTGCTGCTGCTGTTGGGCCTGAGCCGCCGGCTGCGGCGGCGGCTGCGGCTGCGGCACCGAGCTGGAAGTGGGACTCTGCTGACTCCCGTTGTCCTCGCTGTCGGAGCAGGACTCGGCCGACGAGCTCCCCGCTCCCCCCTTGCCCTTGCTGCCGCTGCTGCTGCTGCTGCTGCTGTGGGTCTTGACGTGCTTCGCGAGATGGTCGCTGCGCATGAACCGCTTGTTGCAGACCGGGCAGGCGAATCTCTTTTCGCCGGTGTGGGTTCGAAGGTGCCGCTGCAACTCATCCGAACGTGTGAACCGCTTGCCACAGAAAAGCCAGTTGCAAACAAACGGTCGCTCACCAGTGTGCCACCGTAAGTGGGCCTTCAGATGCGACGTTTTCCCGTAGACCTTTCCGCAACCAGGTATGTGGCAGCTATGGATGTTCTTCTTCCTAAGGTGCACGCCGGCAGGACCGAGTCTCTCGGCTTCTTGACAGTTCGGGCAATCGCACGTAGCGCGACCGGTGTAACGTCTCTGTGAGCGCGGCGAGGGCGCTTGGCTGACGCCGGCGCCCCCAACGCCGCCGACTCCGCCGCCACCGCCGCCGCCCTGCGGACTTCCGGCACCGGCGCCGGCTGTCGCGGCCGCGTGATGATGGAGCCCGAATCCGGGTGGTCCGCCCGGTAGCATCGACTTGTACGTGTCTTGTAGCAGATTATGACCGGCTGTCGTGGCCGTGGTCAGCAAGTGATTACCGGCCAGCGCGAGGCTTGTCGAATAGTCGGCCGAGTAATTGGCCATTTGCGCCGCGTGGACGCCGACGCCGACGGTGCCGCTCACGTCCAGCCAACCGCCGGCGGTCGCGGCACCGTGCACGTCCCACCAACCATCGCTCGCTTTGATTCCGCCGTGAGTCGCGCCTGGCATCGCGTTGAACGGCCACGACTCGTATGGATGCCTGCCGTATACCGAGCCCAAGGTCGCACCCTCGACCTTGCCCAAGAGACTGCTTTGATGATGATGCGGATCGCCAGCCGGTTGAGCGCTTGCTGTCCCAGGAAAGTATAACTCGCTACCGTATTGCGGCGCGGTCGAGGCGCATGATGTCACTGGCGCTCTGGCGTAACCGCCGGTCGTGCTGCCGGCGCTGCTCGTTGCCGCCGGTCTCTGGCTCACTCCCGTCGTTGTGCACCCGCCGCTACCTCCTCCACCTCCGCTGCCGCCACCTCCCCCGCCACTGCCGCTGCTATGCTGCGGCGAACTGCCGCTGCTCTGTGGGCTCTTCTTCCAAGGATGGAAACCCTTGCCTACCGCTGCGTCCGCTAGTGGTGGCGGACTTTTGCTGTTCAGTTTATTGCATTGAGCCGCCAGCATGGCGAGAGGCGTGCCTCGTAATGACGGATGATCCTGTAACATTGTAATGAAATCTATGCTCAGTCATAATTTCATTGTAAAAGTGTTTATTTATTTTAACGTATATATTGTTTTGTATCACGCGATAAGTATAATTCCAGTCTCAAGTCTTGTTTATCGAGCATTCAATTTATATGTATATTTATAATTCGAAATATAATCATTAATTCTTTGCCGAAAAAAGTGCCTGACAAATGTCGGGGAATTTATATAACTTCTGTCATCAATTTACAATGTGTTAACAACGTGCGTGTATTACGGATGTAGTATGACGTTGGCACGATATTACGATGCCATATGTTGAGAGTCATTCAACTCTTAAAAGAAAGAGATCTTGATAATTTTTAAAAATAATTTTTTTTAAATATAATAAATGAAAATATACTTTGAAAAGTAAGGATGCCAACTTTACGATTTTTGTAACATCAAGATTAAATAGTTCTGAACAGAGTTCTGATATTTATTTAAATAGACACAGAGATTAGTACAGTCGCAAAAACCGCATGTTATTATAGTTTCTGCAATATTGAATTTTCAAAATGCAAAAATTGAACAGTTTTAAGTGTTGCAATTTTCAAAATAAATTTTCAAATTTTTTAAATTAATATACTTTTACGAAGTATTTTGAAAAATCATAATATCATAATTTCTAATTTAAGATAAGCAAGCTCCCTATAAAAATCAAAATTGGTAATCGTAGGCAATGGAGCGCTGGTATGTTTGTTAACAAAAAACTAAAGGATAAAATTATGATTTGGGGAAAAGCATAATTGAGATATTTAATAATATAAAGAAAACATTCTAAGTTTTTTTTTACATATAATGTGAGAAAGTAAACATTAATTGACAAAAATTACAGTACGTACGTTTCGGCTTGTTTTCAAGCCGTCTTCAGCGTTAAACATTAAAAAGTGATTTGAAACAGATTTCGCTTATGAACTAAAGTGTAAATATTGGATAGTACATATTCGTGTTTTTAATCAAATAATTCGAATATATTATGGGACGCGTAATGTATTTGTTATTGTTTTTGTTGGGTGTGGTACGCTCCACCGATGGCTAAAGATGGCTTGAAAACAAGCCGAAACGTACGTACTGTAATTTTTGTCAATTAATGTTTATTTTCTCACATTATATGTAAAAAAAACTTAGAATGTTTTCTTTATATTATTAAATACCTCAAATATGCTTTTCCCCAAATCATAATTTTATCCTTTAATTTTTTGTTAACAAACATACCAGCGCTCCATTGCCTACGATTACCAATTTTGATCATAATTTCTAACCGCAAATTCTGAATTTCACTCGACAGTCGTAAAAATCACAAAATTTAATTATAGTTTTTGAAATATCAAAATTTTAAAATTAATATCGTTTAATTTTTCTAAATAGACATCTGTATGTAATGTAATTTAAAATTTCAACATATTTAATCAGAACTCGTGATTTTCAAAATATCTTTAATATTTGAAGTAAATTTTTTAGACTAAAAATCACAGAACTTTTTAAAAAGATATTTAAAACTATTTAATTTTGATTCAATGTGTCAAAAATCGTGAAATTGACATACCTATATTTCGAAATCTGTTTTCATTGTTGTAATAAATAGAACTATTTTTAAAAATTATTGAAAACTTTTATTTTCTGAATAACTAAAAATCTTTTAACAAAACTATGGTATCGTAACATAACTAGAAGTGCCAACTTTACACACCCGGCTCGCGGCAGGTGCTTGGAGATCGCGGTCAATGGCTCTCGGGAACCGACACTTTTTACAAGGAAAGCAGAAAAGGGCGCCGACTAATTTTGCGTGGCGTTCCATTACGGGACACGGAGCAACTTTTTTCGCGCGGCTCATTCTTTTAATTATCTCTCTGTCTGCGTAATTCGACGACGACTTGAAATAATTTTTAAATCGTTTTCTGTAAACTTGCGTTTCTTTTAATCGAAACAAAAATGTTTAATCCATAAAAAGAAATATTATTTAATTAAACCGGAGAAATTCTCCTTTTCTTTTGCATGCTGAAAAGGAGAATTAACCGAATTCAGAGAATCAAACTAGAGTCTCGATGTCTTCGTTAACGTGCACGCATAAAATACCGATCGTCGACGCACGGCTCGTTCGTCTGATGTATGAAGAAGGGTTCTTTCTCAAGCAGAAAGGGGAACGAAAGTTTGACACGGCCGTCGGATGCGGTTTGCCGCTAAGCTCGACCGGTAGACACCCCACGGTTTGTTGCTTCGCACCCTCGCTGTCGGGTCTTTAACCTCCCTTGTATTCAGCTGTCACGTGGCTCGTGCTCGAACGATCGCCGACGTTTGCGCTTTATTTTCCGCCGTCGAGTGCTCGATCTCGTTAACGATCAACGCTCAGCGATCGAGCCGCTTCCCTGACCTCATCGCACCGGCCGGCGAGCAATCGCGCGACGACGCCTCGATGCGAACGAGTTCTCGGAAAAAGGATCCCGGAGTCGGCGCACATGACGACAGGACGAGGCGAGACGAGTGAGAGGATTCTTGGTTTTAATTTATGCGCGGCGTAGCTCGAGGCATTATTAGTCCTAGCTGGCTATGAGGGGCGTGACGTCACGCGACTAAAACAAAGGATTCTATCGGTGCCCATTTCACGTCGGTCCCCTTTCAAGCGCGCCGACAGGAGGAGCGCGAAGGATCCGGGTCTCTCGTCGAGTATACTCTTTATGCTTCGTCAGCTTTATATCGTGCATTTATTTTTTACTTATTATTAGAAATAATTGACGTCAAGATCACACTTTTGTTTGTTCAATCGGAGTCAAATCTTTTGCGCGAAATTAACTGTAAGAAATTATTGATATATTCGTTACGAAAGGAAATTCGCTTATTGCTGCAGAGTGACAGAAGAAAAAAGTGCCAATGATCCTGATTGTGAGACGTGACGGGAACGAGATAAAGCGCGATTCGCAATGGAGGACGAGTGATATGAGAGCGCGGTACCGCGATTGGAGACCGGAGGGAGCTGATCGAGGGACGTCGTTGTCTCCGCAGGCCACTGTCATATTGTCCCGGCGGATCGATACGTGGCCTGCCTACAACCTGCACTCATCGAGCTTGAAGAGGGCGTGGCTCGTACACTGGCGGAGAGACACTCAACCCCGTTGCGATCTCCGTTGCCGCGCGTTAGCTACCCTCCTTCTCTTTCTCTCCCCGCTACCGCCACCCTTTCGACGTAAAAGCGGGAGAGACGATTTCGTTCCTTTCAACCCTCCGCGATTCTCTCGTCGTCACCCTCCTCGATCTCCGAGCGTCAACGAGCGCTCTCATTCGTCGAGAATGTCGTAACGGGGAGCAATCGCGCACAGTTCAGAGATTTCCTCGGAATAATGACTTTTGCTCAATACTATACCTTGCCACGTTCGAGTATAAATTACAGTAATACCGCTAGTCCGCTGTAATGTTCTCAAAATATAAATAGTTGCAACATCCACGCGTTTTAACGCTTAATTATTTAGCTCATTATTACTTGTGTTAATGGCACCGAGTCGCGAAAGATCTTTACCCTTCGTACACGAGCGCGTCTCTAAATAACGAGACCGTATTGTAGCAATATCGATCATGTTACTTTGAAGAAATATGAGCGAGATATTTGTTGTACGCGTTGATGAACGATCGGGGCAACCGAGTAGGAAGATTCTCTTTTCGAAAGATAGATCGAGCACGAAGCGGTCGCGACTCTTCCGTTTTTCCTTTTTTCTCTCTCTCGCTGCCTCTCTCTCTCTCTCTCTCTCTCTCTCTCTCTCTCTCTCGTCGTTACTATCCTGGAGGGGTGCGCGCGTTTCGTTGTCTTTCGCCGGTGTTGTTGGCGCAAGGTTGAATCCACGTGGGGGCGTGTCGCCTCGATGGCGCCGACTGCTAATGGCCGCGCGGCCCTCCAGACCTTAATTTCCTGCCGCTTCCGCGGACCCTCTTGCTTTTACCTCTCCGAGTCCAAATCCGTTCCCCAGGACCTCTCTCCTTCAGCCTCCGGCTCTTCGGTAGCAGCCGACACTCTCCTTGTCCTTTCATCCCTCCGCGAGCGATTTGCATGGAGCTGCTCTTTTGATGAAGTTCGTTATCTAAAATCCCTTGGTCTGCTTCTGCCTGTCGTCCGCTCTAATTTTTAGCTCGCGCGCAAATTGCGTTCCCTTTAATTCTTCGTGCCACGTGCGTAAAAGAGAGTACGAGTTTCTGCAAATTTTTAGGAGCAGTCGTTGAAATCTTATAATACATCGTTATTGAATTTGTTCAATTATATTATATCAAGATATATATATATAATTGAAAAACAACAATTGTTATTTTTCTTGCTTATCAACTCAAAACTCATATTCACGTGATATTTAAAGTAAATCGATTTTGATCTTTTTCAGATTTTTATATCCATGTCGTAATATTGTCCCCTATTGTATCGGGTCTTCTAATATTGTACCATGGAAAACATATGTCGACCTTGCGTTTGATTCGAGAACAATTTGCATGAAACCGGCCTAGGTAGAGCGATCGGTCTATCCGGGTCTCATTACTTTTAGCGAATAATCTTGGATCTCTTCTAGGATAGGAGCAGCAATTTAGTGTCATTATACGCCCTTAGGGGAAGACTTTCTTCTTTCTCTCTTCCATGGGCCCAGACCTGGACTTCTTTTTAGATCGATTTAGACGCGGCGGCGATTATGGGCGTCCACCGACCGACAGATTTCGATATTACGTACCGCTCTGGCACGAAAAAGTATCCCGATGGTCCGTTGAATCGAAACGCGCGATACGTAATTCGCCCCAGAGTTGTTATTACCGATTTGCGTAATCGCGTCGATCCCACTGAGATTGTTTTATAACGAGTGTTTCCGATGTCAAAAATTCCGAAAAAGATGTATGGTCGAGTTTTTTATTGAATCCACCTGCATTGAATAGTCTTCAAGAGGAGTGATATTAATTTTACAGGTCGGTTTCTTCATGTATTATAGTTCCTATTTTTTACGCATTTAACTATGGTTCGTATCAATTTTCTTTTTATAGTATATTTCCCCTTTCCTTTTTATCGTTTTATTTTAATTTAGAGAGAAAACATGTTTTTTGAGATATTATGGGGAATTAATCTTAAAATGTAATTCATTTCGTAGACTTATTACATTTCATTCACGTGCTACGAAAAAGAAAAGCGTCAAGTAAAATTATTCATAAAATATATACTATCTCGGATAAATAATGTAATTATTATTACCATGCAAATTGTAACATGTTACAGATACGCGATATACCATTGAAGCTTATTATAATTTTAAATGGCATTATTACTTTTGCCTGAAACAATCTCGATGGCATTCTTTTTACGATCTCGATACGCCTACGCGGACACGTGAGACATTCCGCGGGAAAAAAAAACGCGCCTAGATATCGAACGGTCGAATTGTTGCGAACGTGATTTCCATACCGCGCTAATTACTCTGTCCAGGTACAAGTCGGGTAAAATGTAGCGAGTAGCACGAATGCCGTTGCACGTCAACCTGCTCTTTGAGTTCTTAGCACGAGTATATACATCTAGAGAGAGATACGTCAACGAAGAGTTAAGCGAATATACCTCTTTCCCTCTGTGGCGAGGAGAGCGATGCCAGGCGATAATACGAATGCGGGTTACTTCGAATGCTAATTATTTGTTTATCAGCCTCCGCATGCAACCGTACTGGCACGCAGCCCGATAAGAAGCGATGGTGCCCCTTGAAACTGTTGCGCGCTAAAGTTGTATATGCCCGACTTTGGTCTCGCAGATAATTGGCGGCGATTATAAAAACGTTCGCTTTGCCTCGCTCGTCTTTCTCCTTATCGGATTAATCGACTTCGATATAGTCGTTTCCTACATAGTAGCTCCTTCTCTTTCCCTCTCGTCTTATTGTTTTCTACATTTTTCTTATCTTGAAGTTTGAAATTGATATGCATATCAAGTTAAATATATACGTATATTTTACATATATATATATATATTAATTAATGACGACATGTATAAAAGTATAAGACTTCTAATTTATAAAAATATTGTAAAAGTGAACATTGACAGTATAGGAAAGAAAAATTTTTTTTCGTACTTGCAAGATACTAATGTTATCTGACCAACCTCGTTGCATTTGTAAAATTAAATGTGTGTGATAACGCTATCCACGTAGCACGTTCATATGAGTCACGCAGTGTTGTGCAAATTCTACATATATGAAGCTCAGTAGAAGCGAATTTATGTGAGATTGACGCGGATATTACGTGGCAAGAGATAAAGTTTCACCGCGTTGTACGACACTTACAATAATGTGTTTTTTATGTATAAATACAGGTCATACAGTTGTTTTTTTTTTTTTTTTTTTTTTCTTCCTAATTGTGAAAATCTTTCCATATATACTGGCGACTGGCACCTCGTTTTCCTTCCGCTCCGTTTCTCCGGCTTTGCGAACAGAACGGACCCCTCGATCGACCGAGGTAACGATGGAACGAAATTGTACATTCGCACGCAACGTGACTGCCATTATACGCGGGAGAGAAGCTAGCCGCGAGGTCGTCGTCGGTCCTGCTTTCGACAAAATGGCGCTGCCTTTCTTGCCCGTCGGTATCTCTCTTTTAATCTCGCGCGCGACACTGACCGGCGTCTCCCGGACAAATGGATTTTTAACTCGGCCCATCTAAGCGAGTCCACCCAGTAAGTCAGCTTACCGGCCGTACTGATTGTAGACGAGCGATGCGGCGTATCAGCGACCGCGATCATTAACGAAGAACGATGGTTGGCACGCTCGAATCTCTAAAGTTTGTAGGGAATAAACGAATTTACGCTAATTTTTCACGACGCGCGTGAAGAGAGAATCTGCCGGTAGTGTTGAATTATTTTCGGTAAATCTACGGTATCTATGTATAATAATACAAGGATTCATCAATTCTAGAAATTAAATTAACGAGATTGACTAATGTGCATTATATAACATGTCTTATGTCATCGCTCGCAAATTATTATTAATAAATTAAATCACGCGCAATAAATATTTTTTTTTAGATATTAAGAAACACGAAGAGAAAGAGAGAGAGAGAGAGAGAGAGAGAGAGCGCGCGATCGTGCGAGAAGGGAAACAAAAAAAAAAGAAAACAAAAGGTTTTCTGTAAAGGACGGGATTAATAATCTTATTCATGAGTGACCGCAGGCCGGCGCCGAACAGCGCGCTACGCTGTGTGACGGAACCTCCGTTAGTTCCCACCGGAGCCGAGCTACCTGTTATCCTCTTCTGCCTGCTAAATTATGTTTTTTAATTAAATCCATCGTAAAGGAGCGGCTCGCCTGTATATCGCCTTTCTTCCTCTCAGCCCTCATAGTCCTCTTCCCCTCTTTTCTCGCGCGCCGCGTTACGAAAGAACCGATCGTACGTCCGAGAGTGTCTACGTCGAGTAAACCCGTGGCTCCGGGCCAAAACAGGGAGCTATCCAAATTTATTCGGCTATCCTATTGCCCGAGAGGCATCTCCTACTTCGTCTCCTTTTTGCTCCTCCTCCCGACGGCGGCATCGAGTTTTTTTTTTTTTTTTTTTTTTTCTTTTTTCGCCACGGACCTTCGACAAATTTCTCAAATCGCCCTTGGACCTATAATGATTTCCGGGTAAAGTGGAGGATGTAAATAGAATGTATATAGAGTTCGATATCGTTTCTCTAGTCGACAGAGATCTAAGAGAGAAAAGTATAAACGAGGACTTTGAGTTTTGAATCGATGAGAGCTATTCGCGATGCGAAGGAGATGCGGAGAGAAGAAGGGACAGACTACCAATTCATTAGCTCTCGTAAATTCATCGCCCCCGCCGGCGTTGAATATATTAAGCGGACATTACGCGGGCTGGTTATAATTCGTAGCCAGTTAACGCAGCACCCTCCTGACCTTCCTTACTTGGGGATGCACCGGTTATTTTGGCGCATTTCTCTCAAGAATCTCAAGCGGATGTACGAGAAAACTCGGCGACGAGAGGCTCGGTAATGAGCGGCGATCGGTTTCCGGCAAAAATCGGCGACTCGTTTTTCAAGCGTTACGTCTTCATTAGGATAATGAGGGTAGCGTAAATCCCGAAGGGCACGTCGAAATTGCGCGCGCGAGCGCGAACGTACTTCGAGAATGCCCTCTCGTCGGAAGGGACGACGGAAGCGGCTGCATTTGCATAGAGTAATTTAGTGGTACATAAAATTCCGCAGCCAATTAGCGCCGGAGTGTCCGATCTATCGCCCGGCTAGTCGTTTACCGCGCTCGCTCGCCGCAGAACGCTTCTAATTTGGGAAGATTGTGGCCTGCTTTAAAGAGCGGGGACATTCCCGCTCCATTAAAAACCTGCAGATCTTTGCACAGGTTTTATCTACGCGTATGAGTTTTACTGTCAGGCGGGCATTATCCTCCCTGCTTTTACGTTCCGGTGTAAAACTCACTTATATTAATATTTATATTTGCAGAAAAATTTTCATGCTTCGGATGCTATTTTAATAATCTGAAATTGCGTATAATTAAGAAATTTTAATTGAAAAAGAAGGAGAAAAAATATCTAAATATGAATACAAATTTATTAACAATATGTATTTATCTTTTATCAGCAGAATTGTTTTGTATCTTTTATATCTGATACTGTTGTGTATGTATTAAAATGTAATTCTTTCACATGTTAAATCTTAAACTTTATATAATCACAAAGCAAAATAAGTAGCAATATTAATGGAATATGTATTAAGACACATAAAAATAATAATTCTAGATTAATTGGATAGTATTTTAATGTTTTGCAAATTGAAATTCTAAACATAAATACTTTACTTTTTATTTTAATAATAATAGAAATATTTAAAAATAATTTTGCTTGATGTATATTTTTATAAAAATAAATTTTCATTCGTTTTTCCTATTACATTAAGAAAAATCTGTGACTATCCATTTTGAAAAATTCGGATATTTTTCTTGTACACCGAAATAATAGCATATTTTTATGCTGAATATTTTACTCTCGTCTAAAAAAAAATCATTCAATTATCATAATTAAATATGATTCAATTTTTTCGCACATGACGTTTAGTTTTATATTGCATCCAATTTTATCTATATATTCACTAAACGCTTCGCAATAATTATTAATTTTTTAAGATTCATCTTTTATCAATGTTGTTAAATTATAAAAATTTCGAAATGTACCACGTGTCAGAATATCTCTAAAATACTTTACACCGATCATCGCTCACTGATCTCTATAGTAGCGAAATGAAAGATTACTTAATTTTTAGTCGTAACATAGTTTGTCGGATTTTTGTACGGAAAGCGCAAAACATTGTATTTCGGAAGCCGTGCATTAGCATATAGACGGAGTTGCCTCATGGCGATGTAGGCGGCGGGTAGGTAGGTAGCTACGAAGGGGCTCTTATTTATTAACGATGTATTCTTCACCGCTATGCCATATTTACTCACTTTGTTCTCGTTAACCCTTTCCACCTTTTCTGCGCCGTGAAGTCCACCACTCGCCACTACTCGGCTAAATAAAACCAATTTGACCGAGATGGGGGTAGAGCGTTATGCGGTAGCGGTCAAAGGATGACTAAGTCGGACAGGTTGATTAACTCTCTGATGCACTATTCAATTTTAATCTGATATGTGCGGAAGATCTTATAGAATAAGGTGCGATAAAATAATGACGAAGTTTTTAACAAAATTATTCGAGTAACTCGAACAGAATCCGAAAAAATTTAATTCAATTGTTTGTAAGAAATAGAAATTTATTTATTTATATATATATATATATATATATATATATATGTGATTGTTATTATCTTTTATGATGATATGGAAGACTTAAATACTTATACAAATGGACAGAATATTATTTCGCATTACACCGATTTGTTTCACCTTTGTTCGCAATTTATGTTTTCCAATTTAGTTATTTATATATGTTACAAATTGCGTTAGCTACGTCTGATAAATCGTGTCGTAAAAAACATATTTTAATCTCAGAAATAGTTTTTTCCCTCCCGAATTCCTGTTCAGATGGACTCGGTTTCGAAGCGTTAAATAAATTTGTCCATCTACGCACGCGTTTCCATTTTCGTGGACGTTCGCAGACTATTTATTGTATAAGTCGTGAGGAGGACTCGTAGCGGTGATAATTTTTGAATAGTGCGTCGAAGCTCTTGGTCTCCTTATTATGACGCGTGAAAGGCACGCAGTCATAAGCACACCTTTATCAACCGTTCAGGTAGACTGGGCCATCTCTCGTTTGCCCTCCTAGACAAGTCTACCCAAAAAGCACCCCGTGTTATCGTATATTCCGTGTTTTATAGCCGCAGCTACATGGTGGTCTCGGTCGGCGGCTTTCTTTCAATTACGAAAGTTCCACGTAGAATCGACGTGTAAATAGCATCGGCGCGGGGTTGCTCGGCAGAATCATAGGTCGATAAATTAGCCCTGTATTAGCATTTAAACGATGGAGCGGTCCATCGACGATCTCGATGACTCTCGATTACTGCGAGAGCCGCGAAACGAGAGAGGAACGAGAGAGAAACGACTCTCCCGCCATCGATTGAATGACGGTCCTTCGTCATTGAAAAAAAGAAGAGAAGGAAATATTCGCTATCATTTTCAAAATTGCTTTCTCATTTCAGTATTAAATATTCGCAAGCTATATATAAGAATTATATACAAGGTGAGTTAAAGGAACTTGATGATTTACAAAATAAAATAAAAAAATGAAATATAACTTAAATATTTATCTCTTGTCAGAAAACAATAGGATGTAGAATGTGATTTGAGTATATTACATTCACATTTATCAAATGTTCTCCGTATTTATCCTACATTGCTCTAGTCTATCGCAGATTCGTATCGCTGTTTGCACCATATTGTCTGGTATAAATATAATTTTTTCCTGTACATTAATGGACTCAAGGCTAATATACAAGAAAAAAATTGTAGTTATACCAGATAACATGGTGTAAACAGCGATGCGAATCTGCCTGATAGACTAAGGTAATGTAGGATAAATGTGGAGAACATGTGATAAATGTGAAAAATTTTTTTTAATTTAAAAAAATTAATAAGATCAAGTAATATATTTACATGGCATTTTATCCTATTGTTTTATGACAATAAATAAATATTTAAATTAGATTTAATTTTTTAATTTTATTTTGAAAATCAGATTCCTTTGACTCTATATATACTTATATATATATATATTATATGTATAAATAGTTTGGAAGTGATTTTCTCATGCGCTAACAATAAGAGAGAGTTTCTTCGTCAAACTTTCCAATTGTTGTGTACTTACTATTACGAAATTTTGCGGTGTACCGCGTATTTCATTAAACGATAAAGCGCGAAGGATAATTTTAGCAGTAATGTAAAGGAAGCCTTTTCCTGGAACAGAAATTAAAGCATCGTATAATAACTTCCTAATGCAAGGCGAATGTTCGATAAAGGCGACGAGTACATCTTAATATTTGACAGCCGTCTGTCAGAACACGCCAAAGTAATTACGAGCACACCCATTCTCCCATCGCGCTATTTACGCTTCGTGAACTGAATTTCGAAGACAAACTGCCTCCTCGACGCGACATACACGTACGGCTGTAAATAATTCATGTAAGTGCACGCTCAAAGCTGTCGAGATTGTTTTTTTTTTTTTTGTTTTTTTTTTACTTGATGCATTCAAGGGTGAGAATGCATTTTGAAGTCAGATCGAAAGATTCGCGGTGCTATTCTTTCTTGTCGCGACGCTTATCGCACGATATGCATACGATTACTTTCTACCAGAGAAAGTGTTGACTCTTTTTTTTCCCCCCGAAGAAACGACCACACACGCCGCTCCGGATTGCAACTCACCTGCTTTCGAGCGATATTATTCAGCCGGCATGCATTTCCGAGACGACGAAGGTCGTTTAGAAGACGACGTAATTTAGCCACGAAGACGTTTTACGAGACGCGAAAGAGCCGGCCGAACGTACGGCAACTCGACAAAGTTCGTGAACGAGCGAACGCGCGAGCTGATAAATTTACGTCAGGCGGCTCCGTCTGTGAGATCGCTGTAAACAGCCACTTTACGACGGAAAGTTGCATCGGGGCCGGATACATACGTCCGATACGCGTCTGCGTTTCGTGCAAATTACGAGCGCGAAATCTCTCTCTCTCTCTCTCTCTCTCTCTCTTGTCGTGAAGCTCGGCGCTTTGCACCTGCAAATATTTACGTTCACTTAAAAAGTCATAAGAATTCTGCGGCGCTTCGGTAAATCTACGCGGCGCGCTTTTTCGGGGTGATAACAGACGCCGCGAAACGACACGGTCGCCGGCCTTGAAGGTTGATTCGCTTCGGAATCGAGCCGCGATGACGCGCTCGTAGCAGGAAAGTTACACGCGCACACACACACACACACACACACGCACATGTCAGCGTACACGGCAGCAGGTTTTACTACATTCTACATGTTTGCGTGTTGTTTTTGGTAGAATGACATATAAAGATGTCCTCGCGCGATAACATTAGGAAGCGTATCTTAGCGTGCGACATTCTTTCTTGCGCTGCTCCTTATCTTCCACACAATCAGACTTTTTATTACGCCGAACTCATCTTCTCTCGTAGTTGAAGAGATTAAGAGAGAATCGGAAAAGCACGATACATTACGTCGAGATGTTATATCTCGCGATATCATCGATTGGCCATCAGTGTCGAATGTCAGTAGTCGGTGCACCTGCGTCGTCGGCAATCATCGTTGCTGAACGAGACCGACGTCTAATCGGCGGCCACCGACGTGGCCGTTTAGACCCGCGATAGATGCGTATCGTCGGCGAATCGACGCGTGCGACCAGTCGTCCGCGTACCGATCCTCCTCGCGTTTTAATCGTCGGCTTATCGGGATCGTTTGACAGGATAAACAAAAGCACGCCGACCTGGTCGAGCCGACGAGGTAATTTAGCGGCGGACGACCCGCTTTCTTTCTCTCTCTCTCTCTCTCTTTCTCTCTGCCAACTTGGATCATCGCGTTCTACGCGCCGGTGCCGTGTAATATAGCGGCCGACTTCGCCGAACATGGGGCGATGTGTTACCGACGGCGTTACGGCAACAAACCGGCACTAAATCACCTTTGGCAGACCACGTGAACCCGTTCATCTCGACGGCGGCCGGACGCAGCTGCCGCTAAAGTAAAGCGGTTAAAGATCCAATCTCTCGGGGAGAGCCACGATCCTCCTTCGACGCTATAATATTCCGAGCAAAAAGATGTAGGCGCGTGGTTTGTGAGATCGGTCTCGCAAATAGCTCGAGAACTTGTAAAGCTTCGCGACGATTCCGCAAGCAGCGATTGGAGGTCGCGTCTTCAGTTTTTTTGCACCTGCAACTTTCAGCAATCTGTGATCACGACAAATTCCTTGGATAATTAAAATCCGCGATCTTTTTTCACCGTAATCAATAAAGTCTACGTTGAATAATTATGTAATGTAAATAATTAAATTATGTAGTAGAATACTTGCATTTTTTAAAAATCACTGCTTTATTTTATTCATGATTTTTCTTAGAGCTGTCATGTTTAAGTAGGTGACTATAAGCATATTTTAACACGCCGTCAGCATAACTTGCAAGACTATAAATCTACTTGGTGGCGAAACAGGTGACTTTATTCTCGAAGAATGTGCGCTTGACATACGCGGTAGTGAACGTCAGCGAGTTAACTCTGGTGTATATAAAACGTATAAAATGTATTTATCATAATATATTTTTAATATTTTTTATACTATTATTGATTCATTAGATGTACAAATAATCGTCTTGTTGCGTTATATGATTATTAGCGATAACACACAAAGTTGTCTATGACGTAAAGCTCCACGTCGACCATGCTGGATGTAATAGGATCTACTAGGAGCGACTTGTATAACGTCGAGTCGATAATGTCAAAAGGTTAACGCAAAGATCATCGGAATAGATCGAGACACGACTCCGTGTTGCCTAGTTGCGTATGTCTAGTTTGCTGAGCGTAAGAAGGCACAAACGCGCACGATCAATAAGAGACATCGATCCGTTAAAAGTCGAGTATACGTTCGAGCTATGAGTACTGCATTCAAATTTAAAAAAAAATTAGTTCCATGTATTTTGTAAAAATTCAAACATCGAAAAAAAAAAAAAAATGTTGCATGGTTTTTATAAATCGTAATTTGAGATAAAACGCACACGAGAGGCTCGCAACCTTAAAGGCAGAATTAAGTGGTCCTCCCTCTTTAGCATCCGCAAACGAGACGCTTTACGATCGGTACATGCACGTAATAGCCATAATCGTCGCATGTGTATATATAATCCTGCTGTGCCTGAGAAGAATCTGCGCTTCTAGCTTGTTAACGCGTGATACAAGGACATCCGTTTTCAAGCAGGCACAATATCAATTAGTATTGTTATGTTATTACATTAGTAAAAAAAAAAAAATTTAGAAACGTCCAGATATTTTCTGTATCGCCAAAATATATATATATCTATCGCGATCTTTAGGAATTATTATACACTGATTCATATTATATAAAGAGAAAAAAAAAACAGCGTACACGTTATTTGCATAAATGTAAAAATGGACTCATATGTAAATAGGCACACATGTTTTATATGTTTAGAAAAAGCTCGTGTATAATTGAACGTGAAAAATACTTTTAATAGCGCGTTGATACTGGACGCCAACGGAGCGATAAAGTTTACCGACACGCACGTCAGTGTATTATTAAATGAGCACCATTAAAAATATTTCTCACGTTGTCTATTAGGAGAGATCGCAATTTGAGATATTTTCTTCTTTTCTACATGACTGTTACTCAATGTTACGTATAGCTTTTATAATTAATATTTTACATTTAATAGAGCAGCACGCCGATGACGTTTCTCTTTAAGAGATGATTCAGCTCGCATGAGTAAATCACATTGCAGCTACTCATAGTTCCATCGACATGCGATGCGTGGGCAGCATATGTTATCGAATCGAACAACAATATAATGACGAATAACATTAAACATACAAGTATCTATATAAAGTATCGAATTTAAAATACTGAAACAAAATGATATCGTTGCTTCGATAGTATCGTTAGTATCTGCAGCCACGCAGCCGATATTGCGAAAGTGACCATTATACGTGCACAGGTATAACAAGCACCGGCGAGCCGACCGGTTGTCCGGATCTCGAACAAAATGGTTCGCGTGTCTTCCGCGCCAACCTGGCGAAATTTATTGCTTCATCGTGCTTTCGCACGATAGATTCGCGATACGCGCGCTCGTTCATCTTATCTCGCAGCGGATCGCGCGTTTTGAAATTATGCAAATTATTTTTCTCGACACATCATATATACATATATATTGTATATATACAACTCTATAAGCGCAAATTTTGATTCGAATTTATATATTTTAAAAGTGACCGAGTCATTGAGCGCGAGGATCGGGTATTATTTCGTCATTAGTCGATATTTTTAGCCGAAATCAAGATCTAATATATTAGCGAGGATTCAATCTACACAAAGACGATATTATAAAGCCCACTCGGGAATACGAGATTGAGAAACGCGGATCATGCTTAATTCGATTCGCGAGCCTAGGGACCAGGAACGCGTGGAATCGGTTTATCAGATCGTCACTATTGAATCGCTCCATTAGAAGCGCATCTAATCGTGAGTCGACCCTTGAAGCGACGAGAAGGGGGGAAACACCGCCCTCGTTTTCGAGGACCAACTTTGACGGGGTGCTCTGCGACAGACTGTGACATATTAGGCTACCCGCGCCCTCGCATCGTCAAAGGGGCATCATCCCCGGACTATAAGGAGCTCGTAAAGAGGGTTGACCCCCACGCGTTCGGATTTATTGTTTCACTATTTGGTGGAACGGGCCGTGGGAGCGAAATCTGTTCATGGTCGGTTTCTCTGCGCGCGGTGCGCGCATCAACACAGGCCGCATAAATATATTATCGTCGTGGTCGCGGAAAGATTACGAGCGATCAGCGGAGATGGTTGCCCAGAAGCGGTAATGTTTGCGAGCACGCGAGTGGATGCTTACCGTCGCGCCTGTCAGCGATTTTATCGTCACGACGGAAGTTCGAGTAATCGTTGACTGTCGGTGCGTGAGTTACGCTGTTACGACCACGTGACGTACATAGGTTACGTTTAAAACGTACCA
This sequence comes from Anoplolepis gracilipes, assembly GCF_047496725.1. Classification (NCBI taxonomy): domain Eukaryota; kingdom Metazoa; phylum Arthropoda; class Insecta; order Hymenoptera; family Formicidae; genus Anoplolepis; species Anoplolepis gracilipes. Next base: position 15,519,530 of record NC_132971.1, on the reverse strand, counting down.
ATAAACAAATAGATTGATCATCGGGCATATTGAAATTTCGAGTTATCTTGGAATTATCAAAGATCGAGAATGAAACACGCGGTGTATTAAATTAATATTATTTACAATATTTCATAATATCATGATATCGAGTAAAAGTCTCTTCTTAATGTCATTTTCGAAAGCGATATTAAATATTAAAGGAGACGACGCCGCTCCTTGGCGATAATTATCCTAATAGATGATAAAGAGCTTCGTAAATAAGCATAAATAAATGCGTGGAGAGCCACGCATGTGAATCCTTCCCTCTACATAAAAATTCATAAATGAGCGAACGAGAGAATGTTCCCTCGATTCTCGAGGACGTGCCATAAATCGTCACGGCGTCCTTTCGCGGGAGCGGGAGGCTTGCTTTTCCTAATTCACTGGCGGATGTCGCACTGGAATAGAACACGGCGAGAGAACGCCGTCCGATCCGTAAATCTAACGGTACCGGGGTCGTTACGCAATGCGCGCGGAGAGGATAATTTGTCACCTCGGGGTACGTCGAGCGCGGATAGGGATACCGAAATGCAAATTGGTCCGGGGTTGCGCATAGCGAGCGAGTGAAACCTGTGGAAAACTGAAGCCGTCTCGTTGACCGGCATCGCGTCAGTCCAGTTTTTCTCGGAGTATTTTCTCATTTTATTACGCGACTACGTAAGATGTCTGATATGATTTTCTCGCTGATTCAGTTGACATTACCTCGATCGATTGATTCCACGAAAATAGAGGCGAGGTTCGTGTTGTAACGCTGTAAGATCTCTTTCATTCTTTATAACCGCGTGCCTACTTTCCTTTTTATATGACGCGTGTAATGAATATAGTTATATACAAGCTCATGGTGTATGAAATTTATGTCAGTTCTGATGAAACGCAGCATGCACTTAATTGTCAAGAAATAAAAGCACATTGGTTTACACCTATGCTACACGTCTTTTGATATTTTGTCTTCTATTATAAGAGTATCAAAATAAAGTATCAAAATATTACATTTTATTATCACGTATACGTTTTAATTTACATTTTTGAATGCACGGTGTGAGTATGAGATGAAAACAAGACAGCTATATTGAGCGTTAAATGCGCGGTGAAAACACGAGTCATAATCTTTAAACTCCCGTCGGATGTTCCATTTGACTTGTCGTTCGTAAAGCGTTACGAGTTATCGATACAACATTCACTCATTAATCATGCACGCTTCGTTACTCAAAACAAGCTTCTCTTATTTCCGTAATTTATTATGCGGCGCATTACGTAGAAAAGCCGAACGTCAGAGAAAGAAAAAAGCCATCACAGATTTATTTCTGGCTTGACGAGTATATTCGTCTCTACCCTCTTTCAGAATAGATACGCAACGTTTGCCTTTCTTCCTTCTCTCTTTCTCCGAAGGATTCGTTGACGGGTCGAAACAATTCAGTGCCGGTGTAATGTGATGTGATGTGAAATAATTTCTCGAGGGCTCTCTCTCTCTTTCTCTCTCTCGTCAGTCAGGTCAGGTATCATTACATATAACGATTACGCCGGCTATCCGGCATTTATTATATATTGGCAGTTTCTAAAAGCGCGATATACTCTCTCGAGTTAGCGACTTGTCGCGCAAGGTGAGGGGGATAAGAATCGGTTGCGAGGGGCGATTATTACACGAGAAGAAAACAGTGCCGCGTACTCGATTTAATATTGAATCCGCCGTAATAATACGCCGGCCAATTATACCCTGGCCCCTATTACTCGAAAGTCGTTGGTTCCTCTTTTGCACGCGAGCCGCACGCAACGTAACGTTCCGCGTGTTGTGTACGCGTCTGTACCCGAGGCGGTCCAAGGCATCACAAGGTGCGCGACGAGTATGCATCTGCTAAAAGTGGAAAATCGCGACTGGCGTTCTTCTTCACGTGCGAAATATGCCGGAAGTCATCGTCAGAATCCCGGAAGGGGTCGTCGGCCGGCTCCACGCGCGAAAAGAACTTTAAATTGCTCGAAAGAGAAGGACGCTAAATACGGCACGTCGACCGACGAGCAGAACTGCAGGACGCGTCGAATATTCGTCACGCGAGCCGCCTTTTTTCATTCTTCCTTCCTCGTCGAGGTTTGTCAGACCTTTCTGCGCGGAGTGGAAATCGAGGACGTCGGCCGAAACGTCAGACTAACGTCGAACGAGAATCCAGATTGCGAGCCGGATTTTTATCTTGTCCAACCATGCGTGTGTATACAGTGACGGCTAAAAATTTGTCACTGTCATGAGCGATTATATAACATAGTCTTCATTGTGTAAACATGTAACGACAGATTTTTTAGGAAGATTCGGATTATATGCCTTTTCATACATATAATCATAATCTTACGGTTGAATACGATTTCCATGTGATAATAGATACAATATAGTTGTAGAGTATAAAATAATTAAAAATATTGAATTAAAATATAATAAATTTAAAACTACATATATATTAAAAATTTTTATTTGAAATTTTCAAACTTGCATTAATTACTTTCAAATATATTTCTTCAAAATTCAAAATTATTTCTTTGCAATTGCGGAGGAAACTTGGAATAGAAACATTATTTCATTACGTTAACAGAGTGTCTATCTGGAAAAACATGGAAAACCGGAAATATTCAAGAATTTCTTTTGTATTTGGAAAAATCAAGAAAGTCTCATAGAATTTTATTAGGATTCAGAGAATTTTAAAAAAAATTCTTTTTTTGATAATTTGGCTTTTCATCTCGTAAACAGTCAGTCGTATGTGTGAAACTGCCGTTCCCACTTTGTGGAAACTCATTAATTGTTGAGAATTTTGGCTTTATTTTTAATAAAGTATTTTTCTAGAGTTTTTGATAAAATTAAACAAATAGTTCTGACTATTAAACAAAAAAATGGCTCAAGACAAACTGAACGTTCAAGTTTACTACGTCTTGTTTTGTTTAGTGAGAATGTTTTTAGAATTCTTATCAGATTTTGAGCGGTTGAAAATTCTACGATAATTTTACAAAAAGTTCTATGTATAAAAATTATTAGAATATTAATTAAACAATTAAATCGTTCGAGATGCCGTCGGCAGATAAAGTGAGACAACGTGAACTTGTTGTCTCAGTTTGTCTCGCATAAATAAATATATATATATATTTTTTTTTTGTTTATATATTTAATGTCTTAACATAATATTGAATATGACGTACATACTCTTTGTAACTTTTAATGATAAAGAAATGAAAATTTTATATAAATGAAAAATTATTTTATAAAAGTTATTCAATTTTTTTTAGTACATTTATAAATCTAACATTGAAACTTAAGCGACTCCATGTTTATCTTTCGTATGAATAAAAAACATTAGAAAATGCATATAATTTATTTTAGAGAAAATTATATTAAAAAGTCTTGAAAATATTCTTTTTACTTGGAATTTTGAATAAAAATACCTGGAAAATCAGGAAATTTTCTGAGAATTTTTTACAAGATTTGAGAGTAGATACCCTAATTAATGATAAAATAAACTGATGTGCGAGCGTAAGGTCTTAGCCGCAATAAAATTAATTAATTATTAGGCAGTTCACTTTTTATACATTCTAAAATTATTCAATATTTATCAATTTGTTTACAACTTACTGAAGATGACCGAAATGTCTAATAATAATAATAAACTTATTGATTATATTCTTTAAATTGTTATCTTTCAAATTTATTTAATTAATTTTAGTGGGCCTTACGTTTGGTTTATGTCAGCCCGTTTTATCATTAACGTAATCTATAATACTCCGAGCTTTATCTATGTTACATTTATTATTTATGATATTTAGTTGTAAAATTAAAATCATAAATTGCCTCTGGATTATTTTATTCAAAAATCGAAAGAGCCGAGGGATGAGTGGGCGCAAGACGCGCAATCGAAAGACCAATAAATCATCGCAGGCGACGCTGGACGCGTTCGTCCCGTCAGTGTTTTGGTTTCGACACCGCGGGGAAAAGGACACCCCGCGGGGAAGCCCTTTATCCCACGGACCGAGCGGCGAGAGGGCGGCATTGCCGGATAAAGGCTACAGGCGTTCGCGTCCCGCCGAGCATCGTAGGTGCTCCGTCATTCATCGCGCTCTTTTCAACGAGAGTCCATGATCCGCTCCGCGGTAACGATTACTCGCATGTATCAGCGCTAATGCGTCAAGCGCCACACGAGGAACCATGCTCGCTGCATGATATATACAGGTGTGTTTACAATAGTTTAAATACGATCGTCGACGCGAAAGACGACAGGCATCAAGCGTGCGGTAATTGATAGTTTCATTTCGGAACCAAAGAGATCTAGTTTGCGCTATGTTATATTTCTATTACACATTGAGGTAGTAAAAATGTAAGGTATATATTTAAGTGTTACAAAAAGAGGGAAAAGTATACAAATTTCAATTATAAACATAAACACATGTTTTACTTGTAGAATCGCTATCATGTGAATATCGAAAAAGTTAATGAAATAATTTAATTAACTTGTTGGATATTTGCCTTTCTGTGCTTAATAGCATTTCCGAATATTTTTTTTGATATTTTAGAAAGTCAGTCTTAATCATTCATCAACACTGATTTTTCGTGAAAATGATAGTACAAATAAGTAAGAACTATTTGTTTAACATTCAATAGTTGGAATTGAGAATTGAAAGAGAGAATAGTTTTTAAAATAAATATAAAAATTTTTATTTAAAATACCACATTGTTTAATTACTTAAGATAATTCCTAAGAGGTGAAAAATATCGAGATCATCGATAATCCTTCCGAGAGAGTAACACGTGTGTTAGAATAATTATATGTCAACAAGAATATTATTCATTCTTCGCTCTATGTACGATACTGTGCGTTGTGCGATTGTGTTTATAACCGATCGTTAGGAATAATGGGCGGTCGTGTGATATCGATACCGATATGGTGGAAAGGAAAGAGCGCGTTCCATCGACGACTAAAATTCGCAAGTTACGTCGCACGTTATCGCCGCGAGCATTACGGTCTCGGCAGAGATACACTCCATTGTTTCAGCGATAAAAAAAAGTTTGCAGACTTAAATAGAATCGCAGCGAGAGAGAAAGAGAGAAAGAGAGAGAGAGGGAGAGAGGGAGAGAGAGAGAGAGAGAGAGGGAGAGAGGGAGAGAGAGAGAGAGAGAGAGAGAGAGAGCGAGATAGGAGAGAGTCGTTAATAATCGTCCTCCACTTTACTCGAGTGGTGCACGTTAAAGCCTGGAGGTGTCGACCGCAGATCGAGTATTGTTCGTCCTTTCCCATCATGAGTCCCGCGGTGAATGACGCTGCTCGGCGATGATACGTCACGATAATGGCCGGTAATTCGACGTACCATCGTCGGGGCTCGTGCGCGCCTCTAGGAGGAATATTGTTTCGCAGCGCGATGGGAGTAGAGAAGTCTCTCTTGGCTTTTCAATTATCGGACCTTGGAGCGATACGATGATGGCCGGCGGAAGGCACGTATAAACTCGGTGCAAGCCGCTGCACGCGGCCGGTAAACCCACACGCACGGGCGTATCTACGCCAAATTGCAGGTTCGATCGAGCCACGCTCGTATGTACGATGTGCAACGAACGGTACGTAGGGTACACAAACGCGTGGGGGGATCTCGCGAGTGATCGGTATACCTCGTGCGCGCGGGATTTGGGAAAATTTCGTTAAAACAATCTCTCCACAATCATTATCGTTTATCTCACACAAAACTGCTTTATATATTTAATAATTTCTTTTCTTCTCGCGAAATCTTGCTATCATTTTTATTGAAATATATTTTTCCCTTTTTATTAGCGGTATAAAAATATGTATTTTACAAGGATATTATTATTAATCTTTACTGTTATTTTTGGCATCCTTTTCCGTACAGATGGGTCGGCATATTTTCGACGTATTAAAAAATCGATATACTTGAAAAAATGTATATGATTTTGATCCTTTTAAGCAAAGACTAGAATAATAAATTTCTTAAATATATTGTTTTACAACCATTGTTTGTTTTTGAAAAATTGACGCTGTTAGAAAAATCATAGATAGAAATGACCCAGTAGTACGGAATAAGAAAATTAATGTTATAAAAATTTCAGGCAGCAAGAGAAAGGTTATTTGAACTTTTTACAAATGTCCAGTGTCTACTGACTTTGTACACTATATACATATTACATATAATGAAATATCGTACCAATAGATTTTGTATCGCATGATTATCGATAATAACAGATGGTTCTCTAGTATTTTCTTATAGAAAAATACTGTCATATCTTTACAATCGTCTAACACTGACATAGTTTAACGAATCATGTTATTGAAGTTATAATGTAACAGATATATTTAATATTGTGACATCTTGAACAAAATATTCGCACGAGTGTTCATTTTTTTTTAAATAAAAATTTCCCCCCCCCCCAAAAAAAAAAAAAAAAAGATTCCGCGACACGAGAAACGCAGACGTGTACGAGGTTTCGATCAATAACGTAACCATCGATCGAAGATTAACTTCCGCGGCGTTTTTTAAATCGATTCACTTTACAGATACGGCGCTGTTAATCGAAGTCAGGAAAGCAAAGATGAAGGGTAATGGCGAGTATCGTGTTCCGCGACCGGTTTCGCGAAAGGCTCACACGAGGTTCTAATACGTTGAAACGCATAAATCATCCGTACATAGACGGACTTTGAAAAAGCGATAAATATATCGCCCCGTGTAATATCTTCTAGCCTGCAATTTCACACACACACACACAATTTATGTCTCTCTGAAACTTATAAGCGAAGTGCCCCAATCCGAGTCGAGAGACTTCATCTATCGCATATTTTTTCGTGTTTAGGATGGATTACACTTTCTGACATTTTCTAACTCACGATTCATTCTCCGATATAAATTCTATGACACGCGACGTTCTTCGTTTCGACATTATCCAGAATAAGCGACAATGTCAATTGCAAAAAAATAACTAACACGATATACACTTCCTTATCTCTTTCTCTGAAGTTGTAACTGTTTTTATATCTTGCCTGCGTCTTGACCGTGCTCATTTTCACGCGCAATATCCACGTGAAAAAAATTACTACTCGTTGTTTATTTGTCGAAGAAATTATTTTCTCGAATACATGTTGAATCTATGATCAATTCGATATTACAAAATCATTCGACTTATGTGTGTGTATATATATATAACATACAAGTTTTTAACGTAAAAGCTATTATGCCCATACGCAAATTATATAGCCGGCTGTTTTTTTCGTGTCGCTTTTTTTGTTTCCGGGAGAAAAGGAGCGATCGCGCGCGCGGCGCGACGTCCACGTCGACGCTTAAACGATACCGAAATCAATCGATCATACGTAATAACGGTTTCCTAAAGACGACTTTTCACAGACCGCCACCCGGCGGCCATGTTGTCTCCCCGCACATCTGCCAGTCTCGGACCCCGTACAGTACGGAGAGCTGAAACGTGCTGTACGAGCGAGCTTTCGAAAGGGTGTTTACACGTCGCGAGTTACGATGTGCTCGACGAAAATAATTCATTAGGGTACGGTTCCGTCACGTTGGGCGTGACAGAGGGGAGATTTCGAGAGAAGCAACGAGAGTGACTACTGGTATCCATCGCGCGATTTTCCGCAGACAAAACTTTACTCAATATCGAAGATAAAAGAGCCGTTAAAATTTCTATATAAATCGCATGCAGGAAAGTACGGCTCATAAAGCGTAAGATTTTATTTTAAAAAATGAGGATATATTTCACAAAATAGATGTTATGTCAACGGCAAAAGAATTTATTATTAATTTAATTTTTACTCGCTGGATTCTATTGAAATCACTTTCTTTGATATTAACCGAAAAATATCTATTCTGTGGACAGTAAAATCCGGACGCTCGTGGTCACCCTTAAGGTACATATAAAAGGACTGTTCGTGAGGAACTCAACGAGAAGCGGCGGTGCATCGCGTGTTTCGCAAGAGCAGACGTTGCGGTCGTTTAAGGAAATAGTGTGCTCCTCTCTCCCTCTCTTTTTCGCTCTTAAATAGTACAAATTAGGACGACATCCTTGTGTGGCATCCGGTGGCTTCAGGTAAATCTTCTTAGATCACGTAAAAAGCCCCACGTCCGCACCCTCCGTTCGCTGCCGGCGTGACGGAAGATGCATTTTCTGCGACAAACGTGGGTACTCGATCGTGGCCGTTCGCAGTCTATTGTCGCTCGAAAATGTCAACGGGACGTCGCTTAAAGGGACACCTTTACTAGACGAATCGGATTATCGGATTACCGATGTGGAAGCTGAGCGAACATCGAGGGTACTCGAGATCGCGACGCGGATGATGTCGTGCAAAATATTGACAGGTGTCAACTAGACGTATAAAGAGCTCGAGGACATACGCGACATTTCCTTCCGCGTGCTCTCGTGTCAATCGTGTCCTTAGCGATATAATATAATGGATCGACAATACCTACGGTCAACTCAAAATATATTATTTAAATAAGAATCTTTCAATCGCTTTCCTTACATGCATACCGGGCTTTTTAAATATTTTACACTAGATTGCCGAGACTGAAGCGGAAGCGGCGTAGCCCGCTGAAAACAAAGATATGTCAACGAAGAAAGCGACGGGGCGCGGCGGAGTCATTCGTGAATTATTAACAATGGTTCCAGGCATATCCCGGACTTTGTCGATCGAAGCATTAATTGTTAATGATACACTGGGATCGATCGCTAGAAAAAACGACCGTCGTTGTATCGCGACGAGTGGCTCATAGCGTGACACGTTTGCCGGTTTCCCGCGGATTCACGTCTTTTCAGCGTAGCGTGCCGACGTATAACTTTACGAAGAAAACTCTCCCCAAGTTTGTAGGTAGTTTTATGTATAGCTTCAACGCGTGACGAGAGCGACGGTTCAACGTGTGCCGTTTTGCGTGTGCCACGTTTATTAATGCATGACATTGGAGCAGTAAGAAGATAACGTATCTTTATACTCTCTTATAAATAAATACTTTACTTATATATTTTCTTCTCTCTTTTTTTCTCGATTTTTCTTATCATAGTTAAATAAATTTTTATCACTACGGTGATTGTGAAAATTTCGTATAAATTTTATTATCGATCTTAAAAGCAATATTAGAAATATAAACGTTGTGCTGTAAAAAGTTCACAATCGAACAATCATACTTCGAAACTAGGGAATTGTTGACATCCTCATTCAGTGACACGTAAGAAGAATGTGTATGTGCGTGTAAACGACGAATAATTCGCCTCTATTCCTCTCGTCGCGCTAAGTCGAGCGTATTAATCGCAATGCGGAGATCGTGTCCCATTCACCGACGCGTCGTCAAGGAGTTTCTTCACAGTCCTTTAAGGGCAATCCCCATTGACGATATAAGAGACAGGGTGAGGCTTGGGCGAGAGAAAGAAACAAAGAGACGAGACCCTTACGTAGACGCGAGTATCTTCTTATTGGCGGGATCGGGTGACGAAAGGAAGTAGGCATCGCGTTTCCATCCCACGCATCCTGTCAAGTGGATTCCATCGGCTTACAAAGGAGATCGGACAAATAATTGGCTCCTCGGATACACAGGTAGGAGCAGTCCTTTTGAACCTTGAGAACCTTACGCAAGGACTATTGTACGAGGGACACTCGATACATTCGGATCGAGTGGCTCGACACCGGGGCAAAAGAACGCGCTGCGGAAATTTGGAAAACGGGACATTTCTCGATTTATTTCGACGAGACCCGGTCACGTCACACGTTCTTTGCTTGAGATAAAAATTGGAAAAAGTATTTTCACGAATATTTCCTAGCAACGCGAAAAAAGTTGATCGGCTCGATACATATTATTTCGAGGGAAGGGAGACTAATCTTATTCGAGTCTTCCGCAATTCAGCTTCGTTTTACTCTGGCAACGTGAACGTCGTATCGGCTGCAGACCCGTTTCCCTGGATCCCGGCTCGACGACATCGTCTATGAATAATCTCACGCGATGTAAAAACGGCTGGTAACACGACTATGTCGTCAAGCTATGAAAAGCACGCGAAACAGGTTCGCGCGAGCAGAAAACTTGGAGAGTACCGAGAAACAAACGGCGCGGATCAACATCGAGTAACGAGAGGCCGCAAAAAGAGCGGACCGGAAGCCGGATCGGTCCGAAGGACGATCTCGAGCGCCCGCGCAACGTCCACGGACGGATACGCGACTTTTCGCCGACATTAATATTCGAGACGCGACGCACACAGGAAACTTTCTGCCTGACTTAATTAATACTCGCGCTCACACGCGCGCGCGCGCGCGCCTTCCTTTTTGACGGCAGGGATTTAATTACTTTTTTACGTCGACTCGTAAATCATCTCGCGGGGCCCGCAAGGCGACCGCCGTCGTCCTTCCTGCCGAGTCATAAAATAAAGAGCTTCTCGAGCGAACATGTGTTGCCCGGCTACGGTCGCAAAAGTCGAAGGATATATATCGAGAGCTTATCATTGTCAGATTATCTCTGATATTTTTCGAGTCTTATCTGTAATGCTATCTGCAATGCGTCCCGATACGGTCGTAAAAGTCGATCTTACCGAATTGCAGCCGTAATTTATATGTGAGAAACTTGTCTAATTCGTTGTAATAAATCGGGATTTCTTTACCTTTATTTACAGGATTTAAGATTCACTGATCCGCTGACTGATGATCGTTACTTGATTATTTTTTTTCTATACCTATTTTTTTCCAACGTGTAAAAGACGTTTTATCTTATAACCTTTAAGATATTACGTTTATTTGAAAACTTTTACACAACGTAGTAAATCTTCTTCTTTCTCAGTACTTGTTAACACTTTAACCATTATTTACTTTATCAAAGATAATTTCGCACTTATTATATAAATAAATTATGTTTACAAAACTTGCTATTTACGAATATTTGATATTTATTAAATGTTTCCTTCTTTTACTTTCTTATCTTATCAAACTAATATTAATATTATAATTAATTGTTATAAAGTAAATAAAATATATCTGTTTAAAGTATTAAATAATATAGTTAATTAAATCTATATTATAGTGTTATTTAATTGTACGAGCAAATTTGATTTTATCATCAAGTAATTATCTGGTCAATTTTTAAATAATTACGTATAATTAAAAATTAATGCGTATTATTTTATGAAATAATTAATATTATAATTATAATTAACTCTATTCTACATTATTAAACTTATATAGAGAATATAATTCTTGATTTAAAAATAGCTGTATCGCTTTAATATATTAGGTTATATAAATAATTATTATATGCATGATATAAATAATTAAATATCGTGTACTATAAATACTGATCAATCTTTCCATCTATCATTTTTAATCATAGTGCATGTTGAAACAGAAAAAATGCCAATGCACATACATATAATTATATATTAAATAAATTATTTTTCTTATTCGCGCGTGTACCGACACATATGGATGATCGAATTGTTGATAATAATAGCAAAATAATTTATTTGCTAATATCCACAGCTGTATATAATATTCATTTAAATTACACGCAACGTTTATTGATAACTAATTTTCTGTATCTCAAATCCAACTTAAATATTCTCTTTTATGACATACGAAACGTGTAAAGACGAAATCGACTAGCAAATCGACGTCAGAAATCAAAGGTGACACTTATCCTGGCATTTAAAATGTCGACGTCCAAAATGGTCGTCAGGATACACCTTTGTAAAAATCTCGCGATGTTATCGCGAAGGTGTCAAGAATCCGACGGTAGCGACCAGTTCGCGGCAATACGTGCTTCCTACCTGCTAGGATTAAGATCTCTATCCAAGGATTAACGGGGGCGTCTAGATGAAACTCGAGAGATCGGCTTTGCTTCGAAAGGAATAATTGTCGTTTTAACTCGACCGAGAAATTAATCCATCGCGACGGGGGCTCCTTTCACCAACGTGTCAAAAGCCTTCTTTTCGCGCATGTCACGCGGCGTCGGTAGATATAAAATTCGTAATGTATCACACGTCGATAGTAGTGGCAGATTTTCACATTCGTACGCCGTGCCAGAGAGAGCCATGATGTCGCGAGAAAGCGACAGAAACGGATGCACAAGCAACGTTAAAAATTAAAAAAAAAAAAAAGAAAAAAATTAAGCGAAGACTCACCGGCGACTTCGCGATAGACTGTAGCTGGGGATAGAGTTGACCAGCCGCTGCCGGTGTCATATCGGTCAGCATCTCGACGCCGACTTCGAGGATGTCGCAGCTGGTGACCCGCGGGAATTCGCACACCGCGGGATTAAAAATCACACGGAATTAAAAGTCCTCGCCTCCACGGGTCCGCTTGTCTCCCTTGTCCGAGCTTCTTCTTCGATCGCGCACTACACTCGAGATGATCGCGGACAACCCGATTGTCGAGATACTCGTGCCGATACTCGCGCGGAGGTCTTCCGTCGCTCGGGAGAAAAAAAGTTCTCCCGTGGAAAAGGTGCCCGGGGTTTATCGTGTGTGTGGTTCCCGTTCTTCGCCCCGTGACAGACTGCCGACCGGTCGAACGACTTGGTCTCGACCAGACGGGGATACGTGTGGTAGGGACCACAGCGCCGCATCCCAGGACTTGGCAGCCCCCGGGCAAAAAAGGGGCCGGGTCTGCTAGGGCGGTCTCCCTGTAGGAATCCGTTCCCGCCCATCACCGCCTACATGCCGTACCCCAGTTTCCTCGACTTTATTTATACCTCCCCCCCCTTTCAGCGATCTCCTCGCGAGATTCCCTCTCCGTTGCCTCGGTCTCGGTTCCATCGGACCGCTTCCTCGACCAGCTCTCTGTCGCGTTGGCGATCCCCTCCGTAGGCCCCCCTACTTCGATAATTCAGCTGTGAAATGCGCGCGCAGCTCGTCGCCGTTGTCGTCGTTGTCGTCATCGTCGTCGTCGTTGTCGTCGTCGTCGTCGTCGTCATCGCTGCTGGAAGGGGCACGCGCGGCGGTGACTTTGGTGGTGTCCTCTCGGCGTATAGAAGGGGTTCTCTCCACGCTCGGCCTCCTCTCTTCCACCTCCTCGTTTACCCTCGCGCGACTCGCGCTTCCTTCCCCTTTCGTCGCTTTACGTGACCCGGAGTCGTATCGGTGCGCGAGCTCGCAGTTTGACATAACGGTATACATACCACGCGCTGTCGTTATTTAAATACCGATACGACTCGCGAGACGTAGGATCGATCGTAGCGTGAAAATTCTTGATCCGTTCGCGTGAGACACATGCGATCGAGATCGAGCGTGCGTGCTTTGAGTATAAAGTATAAAGGGTAGAAAGGACGAACGAAGACATTCTTGAGTGCATTAAAAGCAGACAGATTTTAGACGCGTTACGTAATAGCGTTTGACGACTTTTACGTAATCGCTTTTTAATAAATGTTGCAGACTATTTATTCGAGATTATTCTTAATGCGTCGCGCGTTCAGGAAATTACATGCAAATTGTTTCGTACTACTGCCTTTCCCGCAATCGTGCTCTTAATGGGGTTTATTTCTGTAGCTGATGTAAATAAAATGAGATACGTGTGGATTGAATTTTATAGCGAAAGCTTGAGAGAAATTTTTTTCTTAACTGTGTGATGTACGATAATATACTTTAAGATTATAATTCCATATAATTTTGCATCTTATATATGTATATCGTCTTGTTTAAATTATATATGATTCTATATATTTTCACAAGTGTAATCCCCATTGCAGATATATTCGCGACGACAAATGTACGTTATTTTAGATTATATCGTTTGTTATTTCAATGAAATTAAATTGAAATACATTTTAATATATAGTATAATTTATAAAATTAATAAATCAAATGTCTTAAAAATTTGACAAAATTATTAGAGATCTATATTATTTTATAAATATATTATATGCACAAATATTCTTTTGATGATACACATATACAAACTATAAGCATTTCCTTTTGCTTGCACTCTCTTCTTCCCTTTTCGTTACAGATATTGTAAATATGAAATATTTTTTAAATGAAATTTAAAAATAATTTGATTAATTTTGTAACTATATTTATATTTTACAATTTAATCAGAGATCAAATTATAATACATAAAAATGATATAAATTTTCCCTTTCTTTAAATTTATATCTGTAACGAATAGATTTTGATTTCGATTATTCTAAATTAAATCAAACTATTAATTTGCGTTTTGTTGATATATCTGATATATATTTTTTCTACTTAACGTTATTAGCAATAATATAAGCTTTTTAAATTTATAAAAATTATTTAATTTTAATATATCTCCACAGCTGCTTCAGTTTCATTATTTCTATAGATTAAATCTGTGCGGACATAATTATGTACAAGAATGTATAATTGCGTATCATCATTAAGCTACTATATCTTTTCTCCGTCATATAAGAAATACAAGTCGTTTATAGTTTATTTTGATCTCATTCCATATACTTAATGCATTTGTATCCTGGCAGTACTTAATGGATACTCGTTTCGTGCGCATTCATGTGTTAACTTGTTACAACATAATTTTACAAATACATTTCAAACTCGCGCTATTTCTTGCTGTATATTACGACAGTTATGCGTAGATAAATCGATATTATTATCTGACGGACTGCGATAATAATCGATGACATTATTATTAATAATTATCATTAATAATAATATTATAAGCAAATAATTTTAAATTGACAATCAAATCGTAGATTCTTTTAAAAAAATATACGAGTATATTTATATCTTTAATAGCGAGCATAAATTAAACAAATGAGCACATTTACTAACGCAACAAAATCATATCTAATATATAGGTAGTTGATTTAAATGTTTGCGTAATTTCTTTTATTATACGCAAATTAAAATTATCATGGGGTCTAATAATGATATCTATCACCGCGATTTACATTAATTACAGTTTCAACAAACACGTAATGTTATATGCAAAAAAATATAAGTATAAGCAATTTCAAATTGCTCATGCTTTTTTTGCGAAACGAGCATGGTTTATACACAGAGAGGCATATAAGTTCTCGAGTGCAGTTGTACGGGCACCTATTAAAATCGTAACGTAAGGAGTTAGCTAAGGAGGACCGCGAAAACGCAAAAGAACCTAATGCGATTTTAATCGCGCAGTTTGAATTTCAAATGTTGAATACATATATATCGACTTGGTTTTGTAAAGCAGAACATGGTCGAAGAAACATTTTCACAGTGGCGTACTTGAGCAAATCGTCGTAAAATAAAACTTTATATACAATTGGAAAATCTTTTTTATAAAAACAGTAGTATTTTTAGATATTTTAATAGATTTTATTGTAAAACCTTTAAAAAAGCGATTTATCTTGCATTCGGATATGTGCGATGCTAAGATATGTTTATATTATAATATACATATAATAATCATAATGTATACTAATAATACTGCAGGATGTTTAATGTTTCGACAAACGTTTTACGAGAAACACTCGCGATAATTTTTCGCGTACGAGATATAATGAAAGTATAACATGTGTATAATTATTATCAAGTATGTGTACATCTTCTGTAATTAACTGTGTTGATTATATTTTTTATAATAGAGGTACATTTTGTCATCAATAATCCAAGAGAATTAAAGCGACAATTGTCATTAGGCTACCATACTTTCTCTTCGTGTCACGTAGCAAATAATACGAGCCGCTTTATAGCGGTGCGTCGTGATAGTGATTAAACCGTGCCCATAAAACCGCATCGTAAGAAGTTGGCAACCGGTTGCTAAGAATTTTATAATTGGTATAATTTGTAGCCGGACTTCTCTTAAAAATTTAACGCGGAAGATCAAACGTACGAACGATAATTTAATTTTACCACTAAAAAACCATCCCCGTTTCTGAGAGTTCGTTTATATAAGTCGTGAAATTTAAATTTCTTTGAATATACTTTTTAAAAATACGCGCGCCCACACACCGTCCTAAAAGAGAGCGATGCATTTTCGTTGCACAAAAGTGTGTCCGTTTTACCTTTCTTCCTACGCCAATGGCCCGGTGGAGACGCGAGCGACGGGTCGAGGTCGCATTAGGACCTAATTTTCCATAATGGAAGAAGTCCGTGGCGTGGTACGGCGCCACTACGGCGAGGAGACCGGCTAATTGTGGTCCATTCATAACCATTCCCGTGCAGTCGAGAGCGCAACGGGCGAACGATCGCTTCGGTCTCAATCGAGATTTTCGCACGGGCAATTTAAACGCGATATCTCTCAAATAGAGCTTGGTGACATGTCGCAGAATTTGACGGAAAGGTATGGAAATATAGCGAAAGGGGTCACACAGTAGCGGACACCCTAAGATCTTTTTCGAATATGAAATAAAAAAATAAAAAGGAATATGGCTAAATTATATTTGTGTATATTTAAATTTTAATAATAACTATTAATTTTTATATAATAATAAAGATTTTTTAAATTAAAAATATTTACAGACATGTATTTTAAATTACTTTTATTCAAATCAATTATAAATTTTTGTAATCAAATTAAAAGTGTTGCTCTTAAAATTATTATAAGGATTTCCAAGTCACAAATATAGAACATTCTTATTTTATACATATATTAAGCTTTATGTTATTTAATAACACTAACGAGAAATATATTTTGATAATTGTTTCTTATTTTTTATTAAACATTTCACAAAATAAGAGTCCAGTCCGATCGGTAAAATTCTTTTTACGTATTATTATATCATTCAGTTTGAATATATTCAATCCATTCCTTTTTTAAATCGCTCAAATAAGATAGATACAAATAATAATGTAATAACATTAATGCGTACGCTTTTTTCATGTTCTTGGCAATTTTCGTATATCGTCCATTACAAAGTAACTACCATCTGGTCAGCGTGATTTCGTATCATCGCATCGCACCGGATAGTATTTACGTTAGATGGTACCCCCGAGATAGACGCGTCCAAGTAATCGATAGACTGATGAGAGACGGCAGAGAGAGGTGAGAAAGGAATAGGTTCGCGGAACGAGAAGGGACCGTTATCGGCCGCCACCGGCCACGAATCCTGCCGGCGATTATGCGTACATCGCGTGCCACCGGCGCACAAAAGGTGCGACCCGCCCACGCCCTTGCGTATCGCGGAGTAGGACGGCGAGAAAGGAGGAGGGGGAGAGGGGGGAGGAAGGAGGAGAGGGGGAGAGGGAGAAAGAGGGTGCGAAAAGGGATGTTTTACAATGAACCGAACCAAAGACGGGCGTTAACGCTCGCGGCAAGGACAAATGGCGTGTTGGGCCGAGAGCAGTCGTGTGCTAGTAGCTATCGAATTTCCCCATTTTCAGATTCTCGCACAAGAGCGTTTCTTTGGATTTATTGCGGCCGGAAACCTCACGTGAATCGCCGCACGTAGCACGTAGCACGTTCCCGAAAGATGAATCGTTCGTCCCGGATATTAACGGCGGACAGAATCTCGGCTTAATCCGACACTAATGTATGGATATTCCACGTTGTCGAAAAATTGATTAGCGTCGATCGACTACCGATCGTGACGTGTCTTCGATGTTCGGCGCGATGGATCGACGCGTATGCGGCATATACGGCGCGGGATCTTTCGATGATGGATCGTTGATTGGCAGAGACGGGCCATGGGGTTGAAAGGGAAATGGGGCCTAGGGGCCTCACGGGGGCGGATAATGACAGGGCGGCCTCGCGTAGCGAAGATGGTCCGCGCTGGGACCAGCGCTCTTGGCTCTTCGGCTCTCTCTCACACGGCCATGTGGCCATCGGGAGATGCTGATGGACTAATAATTACCAAGAAACCAGCTCCGTCGTGCGTGGCGGCTGGCAGCGTCGAAAATGAAGATTCACCTTACCAACTTGAACCCAGATCTTGTCTACTATCTGCTAACGGCGTGTTAAGCCTTTGCCGAAACCAGACCGAAGACGCGAGACGATCGTTCATTGATGTGCCGACGGTATCGGTATTTTGTTGACACTTGTGTAAAATGACAAGGTGTCTACTCTCTGGAAAACATGGAAATTCTCCAAGATTTCTTTTATATCTGAAAAAATTAGGAAATTCCCATGCAAGTTTATTGGAATTTCGGAAATTTTCTCTTTGATAATTTTGCTTTTACATACCTATATATTGTATAAATAATCGACGATTCTTTCGTCGATTATAAACCAAGTTATGAATTATAGTGTTTAACCTAGTACAAGTACCGAACAATATTTCCTTTATGAAATCATTGATAAAAAGTTATAAAATTTAAGAATTTTATCTTTTACACAAGAAGTAAGGCATTAATCGAAAATTATATATATCAGTCCACGATAATAATAAATATAATATCTCTGTTTACATTCAATGTTCATCAACAAAATCTTAAATATACAGTACATATTCTTTACTACAATTTTTAATGATAAAAATGAAAATGTTATACAAGTAGAAAATGTTTATCGAAAACTATTTAATTTTTGAGTACATTTACAAATCTTGCACTTGAAACTTTCATAGCTCTGTATTTTTTCTTTATATGAATGACAAATATCAGACAATGCATAAACTTATTTTATAAGTTGCATTAAAAAACCTTTAAAATATTATCTTTACCTGAAATTTTAAACAAAAAATACTTGGAAAATTAGAGAATATTTTTACAACGTTTTGTTTATCGTTTAGAAATTTCAAATTCTTCCTTGCGATGTGTACAGAAAACAAATGCTGCGAAAATCAGTCTCGTTTCTTTGGAAAATGATCTCGGCTGGAACTTTAAGCCGTTGCAATTCGCAATACAGTTTCGCGAGATCGCGTAGAAGATGCTAGAGAGGCTTTTAAGGCGTAGCATGTTTCGCCGCGAAACAACAAGGGAGAAACTCGTCCACGGACTGATTTACGGACTCGTTGCCGCGGTCGATGCCGGGGCGTAAGTCGAGATTCTGTCTACATCGTGCTTCGGGATAGAGAGACGCCCGACCGCCAGTCAGCCCGGTCAGATTTATAGGGTGTTTCACGGGAAGGAGAGAGGAAGACGACGATTCCCTTTCTTCTCCTCGCGCTTTCTTCGTAATTCACGCGTCGCTCTTTTCCGCCGACCGCGATCTCGATGGAGCGACGCAAATAAGGCGCACCCTTTCGGAAGGGAGAACCGATCGAAATAAATATCTTCCCTCGATTTATCCCGCTGCCCTCGATGCTATTGCCTTCTATTCCTAACGTATTCTGAGTACATTAGATGTAGATAAGAGAAGTGGGGAGAGATAATAGTGTTGAACAAGTTACTGGATGCTGTGGCTTATATTGATATGTGTAAATTTAACTGCTACACACTCGACATGATTAATATAAGACTTGAAGCTTGTATTTATCTAATCCGCGTAAATAATTTTTAATGAATTAATTAGTAGTTTTCTTTTTTATAATAACGGCCATAACGTGTATAGGTATGTATGTATGAGAAAATATGTAGAACACACACTTTATATGATTATAATATTATTATTAACAATATTACTATAATATAATATAAATTATATAATTATTATTAATTAAAATAATTCTCAATTTTATGAGAACGTATATATAATATCCCAGACTTTTTATTCTTTGCATAAATAGCAGATAAGCATTCTTACCTGCATAATTGAAGCAAATTAGGTGTGACATTTAAGTACGAATAATTCATAAGAGAATGTAGCGCGAAGGAAACCATGATTCTTTAATAGCTCGTAGACAGGGAAGAAGTAATATAGATGAGTTATCGGCAAGGAGGGTTCCATAAAAGAATTTCTGCGTTATACACAATATAATATAGACGTACAGCGTTTGAACGGCAGCCGACGGCAAGAGGTTGATCATGCGCTATAATTAATGATAATAGTGATAATAATCGGCTATATGGAAAGAGATTCGATAATGATGATTAACTATCTCGCGAAGCGTATCGTCGCCAATGCGATGTTTAAAAAACTTCGTTGATTGATGTGAAAATAATATATTACAGATTTAACAAATTATTGTATAAATAGCGATCGATCGATAATAGAAAAAAAAATGTTTGGATTTAATTTAGCATATAATCGATAGATTGATTAAATATTCGCTTTTAATATACATATGTAACGTTCTGCTTGTTCCGATTTGCAACGATCGGCACGCGTTTCGTCGGATACTGTGCCAGAAAACGATCAGGATGATCGCCGCGAGCGAAATGTCGCGGTTTAATGCGCGTCATACGGGACGTCCAATATCCTCTTGCCTCAAAGCGCACGTGTCGGGAATACATGAAGAAAGTATTCCTAAAAGGGAGAGAGGTGGCGGTGCGCGAAAGTTTGGTGTGCGAAAGGGGGAAACAATTAACCTGGCCAAGGACCTGTGCCAACAAATTCGCGCGCATGTTCGGCTGGAAGTTGAGATCGCGAAATGACGTGCAAACTGAGGGACGCCCTCGTCCGCCCCCCGGCAATACGGTAATCACTATAATTACGTATCGAGCCCTTATATTAATATCCCCCAGCTACGTCTCTCTTTCCATCTTCTTTGATCTTCCTCCTCGATTCCTCGTTCGTCGCCTTTGCAGCGCGAAAGCGGAACTTTTTTTCGCGCGAGTCGATCGACCGCGATTTATTATTGGCACGCTGCGCGTTTCCTTGCTAACGAGCGGCTTAAGTAAACTAAATTTCATCGTTTTACACGGATCGACTTGTAATTCATATTTATTCGTCAATTTTTGGAAAATTTCCCGATTGGCGTTACAACTCGGGATTTTAAACAAGTTATTGAGGGGCGGTAATATTTTGACGTAACGTTGACATTTCTCACAGAGGTATTGGTATCCATACTTTCATCTGCAACAAATTTAATCGAGCGATCCGATTGGCAATCGAGCGAATTGAATTTTACACGAACCCTAAACAAATTGATCGAAAATGGCTGGTTGTGACGCTGGTGATCTTGCGTTAGTTTCCCCTCTGTCCTCCTTCCGCGCTAGACATCGGGAGATGAACAATTAACGAAGGGACGTTTCGGGACCGCCCAGCATCATCGCGGAAGAAAACTGCGAAGGGTGTCACGGAGTTTGAAGCATCCGTTTAGAAATTCGCAGAAAATGTCAAGTCGCCAAAATTACTCTTACATTTTCTTTTCGCTTAAATTATAGCTAATTTAGTGTCTCCTTAAAAATATGTACGTTCTTTGAAATATATCTCGACATCTTACCTCGAGATATTCCGTTTCCTGTACGGGATGTAGACCCTGTTGCGGTGCCGTCGACGTGATTGTCATCACGTTCTGCGGATGACCGTTATGCGAGTACTGATACGCGCAATTCATCTCCGATAATTTGCTCAAAGTAACACGTGCTTCTTGAAAATTCACGGAAATCCCAAAGAATTATCCTCAATTTTGTTTTGCGTGATAGCGGACGAGATTCGGTCCGCTCCCTCAACGATCGATAATCGACGATCACTGACGCCGGTCAGGTTATCCTGTCCAGACTTACGTGATGACACGTTCGAAAGTGCATCGACCGCGACACCGTTGAATTTGCTCGGCGTATTCCTTTAGAGTCCTCCCGTATATCCCGGTAATCACGGTAATTTCTGTGGCTGCCGTTCTCGACAGTCTCGACCGCGAACGAGGCGGAGGAGGTCAGTCGATAACGAGGTCGGTCGAGGACGCGATCAACGCGGATTTCTCGCTCGTCCGGTTGTCGCTCGCATTTGCCAATTCCGCCAGCCACGCGGAAGGAGGTAACAATTATCGGAGGCAACCGAGATGCACCTCGCGGCGTGCAACAATTATAACTGAGCTTTTTCGTCCCCCACACGTAGGAGAGGAGCGGCCCGGCCGTGGAGGCCGAGCCGGATCAACGCGTTCCCTTTCTCTCTTCTTCCTTTGGTTCTCTTGTTCTCTTTCTCCTTCCGCCGCCTCCCTCTCTGTCCCGACGTCCGCGACGCAATGTGTACGCGCCTGTATGCGTGGGCCGTGCGTACGTGCGCGTGCCTCAAGGAGAGTGCGTCGAGTGGTCGTTCCTAAGGAGAGAGAACCCCGCGAGTACGTTTCCATCCTGAAAGGTGTTGCTGGTGGGGCAGAAACAGCGCCCGCCCTCGCAACGATCCTCCACGGTACGACCTCGCGATCGTCTAATCCACATTGCAACCCTAACGAATGCCGCTCGCCCTTCCCTCATCCCGTCGGTTATCCCCCTCGGCCCACTCTCATCCCCCTTTCCCTTCCGCCCGGTTATCTCGTCCTCCCTCCATCGCAGCACGGATCGCGCTTTCGACCAATTAAAACGCTCTACGATCACGTGGTTCAGCGCAGCGTCCGCCGCTACGTCTTCCTCTTGGGCTTCTTCTCGTTCCTCCGCGTCCTCCTTTCTTGTCCTTTTCTTCTTACTCCCTCTCTTCGTTGTTCTTCTCCTACTTGCATCTCCTTCCCCTTCGTACGATCTCATTGTCCGTCGTTTCCTCTCTGTTTCTCTTCTTCTTTATTCTCTTTCTCTCCTCCGCTTGGTTGAGAGACTCACGTACGGCATCACGCAAAAGACTCTCCGGACCTCGTGCCTGGACGGTGGAGAGAAAGAGAGAGGATAGGAGAATTACAATGACTAGGTTCGAGATATTAGGATGTCGTTACGCTGAAGAACAGGTTTCTCGATTTTACATTAGTTAATAGCAATCCTTTGCTATGGAAAATAATACCGTGTGCAGGGCAGTCTTCGACACGTCAATGAAATTTATTTTACAGGTGTTTATTGATGTTACGCTCAGTTGAATGTTAATTAATATATCCTAATAAAACCAATATATCGACAGTTTCCTCTTCTAGTTCTTTTCATCTTATTATATTTCACTTGTTTTTTATTAATTTAATAATAATTTAATAATAATATTAACAATATTTGATATTAGTTTTTTATTAATTTTTATATTAATTTCATGATTGTACTTGTTGAGTTTCTATTCAATTTTGATTTATTATTGCAATAATTGTAACAATATAAGGCCGTTTATATTAGATTTATAACTAGAATCGTGAGAATGATATATTACATCATTTATGATAATGATACAATGAGTACAGAATAGTTATTATAGACAACGTTACTATAAACAAGGTAAATCCTTCGGTCTAATATAAAAGTGTCTACAATAATGTTTGTTGAGATAATCTAGTAATAGATACGTAAATAAATGTAGTGTAAAAATGCTGACGCAAGAAAGAGATCGGCTATAAAATATCATTGGTGTAATAACTTAAGACATTTACACACACAGTGGTGCTGTACGCGGATCTTCAGGCGTTAAATTGATATCATAAATAACAGGATAGTGTATCATCGGGACATAAATTTGAACGATATAATTATCGTTAATATGAAATTACAGTCGCGCACGGTTGCCCGATGCATTATTGCACAGAGCTAATAATAACGATTGACCGGTCGCTCATGTAAACGTACATTTACGTTCGCGCAAGGCGCAGTTATTTCTTATCTCTGCTAACTTTGTTACCCGAGATAAATTGAAATCATTTATGACGTTTATCATTAAAAATACTAATGTGCTCTTTGAAAATTTTTACGGAAAGATATAAATAAGTTTCTGACATATTCGATTCACTATACATCTAAAAAATAAATATTTTAATAAAATTATACACTATATGTACGATAATATAGTGAGTAAGGTAAATCGTTCACCATTGCATGTATTCTCTGAATAAATTTTATAAAGCTCCGCGGAATTTCTATTAAATGCATTAATATAATAGTATGTTATAAAATGTTTCATGCGAGTAATTTAACTATGCCGTAAAATCAAATGTTACGTTTTCATAGTAAATATATATTATTTGTCGGACATTATCAATTAATAAAAAATTGTGAGAAAATTATTCGGATTTGTATATATGTGTACATACAATAGAGTAATTATTTGCTAAACTAGCTGTGCATTGTTATATGTGATTTTTTTCGATCTTGGAAATGGTTATAGTTCTATCATGTGTCTCAATAAACTTTGTAAATTATTCTCATTCATATACACATGTAATAACGACTTAATAGATGACATTTATCATCATGTTACAGTAGGAAAAAAACGTCCGAGTGAAGCGATTGCGAGAGAATTGACGAGAGTGAAACCCCTCGGAAGGAGCAACCATGATCGTCGCTTCAATGGATCCCTCCTTCAGTACGTATAATACTCAAGGTATTTCATTCTTTTTCCGTCTGTCTCTGGTGTTTGTAATTTGATACAGTGGGAACCGCGTGTGATCTCTATTGAATCGCTAGAAAAAGGATCCAAAGGATTATTTCGGCAATGTCGAGGGTGCACCATCAAGAGTGCGCCGCCGACAATCGCGTATTCCTCTTTCACCCTCTCGTATGCGTGTTCCATCAATTTTTCCCAAAAAGACAGCTCTGTACATTTAATATTTTTTTATTTCGTATGATATTCGATCGCGATAACACGAAAAGTACATGACATAATAAATTATGAGAAATAATATGATTAATCGAAAATTAACTTTTTTCCATAAGAGATAATTATTTCTTGATTAATAAAATTTTTGTAATTATATATTAGGTCTATGGGAAAATTGTAAATTAAGCCAATGAAAATCATTACGGTTCTGTTTTTATCAAAACAAATTAAAAATTCTAATTTTCCTGCGATGTAAGAGATTCAAAATTTATCGCAAATATCTTAATATCCTTAATTTTTATATTAAAACTCTTTTTAAGAATTCAAAGTTCTAATAACATATGCTTAATTTTGAATAAAATACATTTTTTAGCGCATCACTCATAACTCATCGTAACTATACATTAATTAAAATAATTCTCTTTTATAAATAATTTAATCTGTCTGTTTTCTCAAAATTGTAATATATTTTCCAATCGTTTTGTCATTATATGCATCAAATAATACACGCAAGACAGTCTTCTTGTTAGATTTCTTTTTTATTAAATTATGTAATTAATAATTCCCGAATCGAGAGAGAAAAGTAGGGAATAAATATTTTTTTCGTCGTACCGCGTCTAAAATCGACCGACAGTTGGATCTCGGACAGGAAAGAAGGTGGAAAGTGTGTTAGGGTTGATCGATATGCACGTGGCACGGGGCCAGGTGGCGCCAACGAGCTTTCCCGAAACGAGAATAAATGTCGATCGCGTTAAGGGATGATAAACGATGCCGAAAGTAGACTACGGATAAAACAAGCGAAGAAAAGCGAGCGACGTTGTAAAGGAACCGGATGGAGGGGAAGGGAAAAGGGAAGATCGACGCGAGATGCGGTGTGCAAGGGGATGAACGATGAAAAATTATGTCGGCCAAGACTCGAGTTCTCCTGGATATGAAACTGCCAGACGGATGGACGGACAGACAAACGAAAAGAACGAATGGCCGTTTCTTCTCGAACGGAGACGGGCCCGACGGTCTGTTATTACGTCTCTCTCCCTCTCTCTCTCTCTCTCTCTCTCTCTCTCTCTCTCTCTCTCTCTCTCTCTCTCTCTCTCTCTCTCTCTCCTTTTCTTTTTCTTTCGTCCTTGTTCTCCATGTCTTAGGAGAGAAGAACGGATCGCGCGTGGCGTTATACCGACGAGAGAAAGAATAATAGCCTCCCCCCTTTCCTCCCTGTATCCGTGGACCATGGTCTACAATTAAAACTCTCTCGCGCGTATTCCCAAGGGCGGGAAGAGTTCTTTCTCTCGTCGCTGTACCGACTAATCGACTCGCGCGTTCGCTCGCAAGACATTTCGCAGAAACGACGAGACGAAAGGGTTCGAGCGGATCACGCCGCAGACACATCCCTGTTCGATACTGGCGCCTCTGGATGATGAAAACGATTGTGCTCGCGATTCGCTTTTTTGCTTGGTAGTTTAAATATCCATAGTGTACGTATACTTTTATTTTTTTTATATCCCGAAACGTACAGAAGCTCCTTAACAATGAGAAACGTCATGAGACGTCCGTGCGCATCTCTTTACGCGCCTCCTCTTAATCGGCTCTTCAAGTTGGCTCTTCAAGTCGGCACTTAGGTGAATCAGAATGAAAACTGGAAATGGTTAGTTAGTTCCTGTCGGCCTAATAATAGAAATCTGCGTGAACGTCGGTAGCGTCGGCATAAGGTCGATCTGTGGCAGCAGGGGAAAGGGGAAAAAGGGGGAAGAAAGAAGAATAAGAGGGTACTGCTGAGGGCGCAACGGTGGCAGTTGCTCGGATGGTTTCGGCCCGCATTACGAGTTACGCGAGCGGGGTAATCATGATGATTCCGACTTCGGGTGGGTCATCATCTCGTCACCGCGTCACCCGCGGCCAAAAAACACCGGACACGCACACCGGGAGGACGACGTATTCGCAAAATAACCGCGTCTCGACCGCCACCAACTCCGGCGTTGATCGACAGCACCACCATCACCACCATCGGGCCAAAAGGGGATTACGAGAGGGAGCGTAGGATACTTTATGGACTTATCAATCACTTGATAGCCTGCGCGCGGCGCATCGCGTTTCTTACCAGAAACGGCGCACCCTGTTATTAGCGACGATTAAAAGATTCCGCGCGGCGGATGGAATCGAGTGCCGTTTCCTCGATTCGTTTCATCGGCAGGGATTTATGATCTCCACCTCGCCCGATAGGTCGTCGAACGTAGGTATCTTTGTTTTTACCAAGAGATTTACGTTGTCGTCAAAATGCGAAAAGCAATATAACAATATTTTTTTTTTTTTTTTTATTTTAAATTAGCAGCAACGTAATAATAACGCAGCTGTGAATTGTGAGCGAACAGCTGACTCCGACGAAAACATTGCCATTCGAAACTAATAACTGTTCATTTGATACAACCGGCACAATGAAATCGATGTTATCATTGGTCCGTAATTATTTTGCTCCAGGACTGAACGAATTAAACCCCGATCGCGTCAAGCTAGTTGCAAAACGTTTGAGGTCGGGGGTTCAAAATCGATGGCCAGACGCGGTGCGGCAAGGCATATACGCACACGAGATGTCTCGATATCTCGAATCGAAATCTCGGTGGCGATCAAAATTGAGCGAACCGGGCCCGCGAGCGGCGAGGGCGAGGGCGAGGGCGAGGGCGAGGGCGAGGGCGAGGGCACGGGCGAGGCGCCTATCGGCAAATCCTCGCGTCGCGAACGAACCGTCTCGTTGCTTTGTGGGTGGACTTTGCGGCCGGACTCGCCGGTATCTACGTGTTCCGGCCCGGCCGTACGAATGTTATGTACTCGCATTTTGGCCCGGGCGTGCAAGGGGCCCGAGCCGCGGCCGAGGCCCACGAAACCGGTAATTAAATAGCTGTACCCTGCAATTAGGGCCACTAAATCGTGGCGGTGCCCGGGCCCGGGCCAGCGAAGGGCCCGCCAGACACAAAAAACAACGTCGAAACGTTGCTTATGCCAAGCGAGGCGCACACATACGTACGTAACCGTACGTACTACGTGTGAGGGGGAGGCCCTTCGAGATCCTTGGTGTGCGTGTCGCGGGGGTGGTTTCCTAGCATGTGGGAACCTAATCGGGTGGAAGGAAACAGCGAGGCTGCCCTCGGTACCTAAAAGCTCGACTGTCGTTTTGGCGCCTCTCGTAATTCGCTCGAATTATAAGGCAGACAACGCGCGTTTGCCATATCAGTATTGACACAGTTTCAGAAAAATGCACAAGTTAATAATCATATCAATCGTTGAATCGTATCGTATAAAGATGAAGAGATATTTAAATTGTATGTATGTTACGTGCAATTAAAAAACATGTGTGCGACAAATGGAAAGATATTCAACACAATCAATTTATATAGAGAGATTTTTAAAATTATCTCGATATTAAGAAATCTTATATCACAAGAATCAACATGTAATACAACAGCCGCGCCAAGTGTGCGAATTGCCTATCGCGAAATTAATTATCTTGCCTGCGCCGTCACGTCGAGCGACATACTTTTAATCGGAACGAGTTTTGATGATCTTATCATGGGTTCGAGAGAAAAATTGTATTATATCATTCACGAGAGAGAGAGAGAGAGCAGATACGTGAGTTGGCGTATCCCGAAAGATAGTTATGCGTGATTAACTTTTTTATAAATTTCTCTACTTATGTGACTTACAATAAACAGTTTCCATTTGAGAGCGATAGGATAATAATATATTTTATTATCCGCAGACATTACGTGCAATTACGTGTCGATTATACAGTAATCACTGGTATACGGATTTATATTATAAAATTATTTGCATAATTAAAGGTGTTTTGCACGATATATATAAGAAAAAAGTTATTTTATAGTTATATGAATTGCATATATAATGTTTCGCTTATAGCAATGGCATAAATTTAGAATTTTTATTGACAAAGTAATCAAGCTGAAGAAAAATTGGCGTTTCAATTAATTCTGCAACGTCACAGTTTTAAGAAAATATTACATGTAATGTATCTCATTTTCCGTCACGCTGTAAAGATCACGTGTTAAATCTCGACGCTTTCCTGTTCGTGTCGGCCGCACAAAATGTTCACCATCGCCGATGTACTTTCTGTCGAGGGGTGCGGAGGGCGCGGCGACGGCAGAAGGGAAGATAATGGTAACAAACAGTCTTCCTTCCTGTTACAGAACGACAGTGCTGCTTTCCCGCTCGTCTTCCGGCTCGCCCGACACGAGTAAAGTAATACTACTGCACGCGTGCATCGCGATATCCGCGTATGCAAAATCGCGTATGCGCACGCACCTCTTGAGAGCACCTCTAGATGGATGACCGAGCATCACGCTCTCTCTTTCTCTCTCTCTCTCTCTCTCTTTTTCTTTCTTTTTTTCTCTTTCCCGTCGTATTAAAATATCAGAGCCACCCCCGGCTAACCCTCCGCCGCGCCGCCGTAGCCTGCCCTCTCACCCCCTCCCGTCGTCCCCTCGGCCGCGTTGGCATTAAATCAGCCACCCACCAGCCCTCGGGTTATCTAAAGAGCCTATCTGTGGACCGGCTAAGATATCGTCGCTGCTTTGTGCGAGAACTCGTTGCGTTTGTTGCGCGCCTACACGATCCTTCTCTCTCGTCGTTGGAGTGCATACCTTCGAGCAGGTCCGAGAAAAGAGGGAGAAAAATTGAGAGAGAAATATGCATGAACAAGAGAAAGAGATCCGATCTATTCCGGATATTAGTCACCGATGTTTTCCTTCATTTTTCTTGATGAAAGAGAGAGAGAGAGAGAGAGAGAGAGAGAGAGAAAATTTGTAACTCGGGCAAATGAAGCAATGTTTATGAATATCTTTAAACTCGAACAATACATACACACTCTCTCTCTCGGCGACTTGAAAGAGCAGAAAGATTAACATCGTATGTTGTAAAGAGTAGTTGATTTCGTATCGATCGCGTTACCATAAAGACTTACGCTCTTACCATAGTAATTATTTTTCACGGAACGTAAGAAAACGTGTCGGAGAGCTGAATGGATACAAAGAACCACTTGGAGTAAGAGAGATGTCGATCGTGCGTGCAAGTTCTCTCAGTACCAGCGGACAATTTAATTTTCTAATTATCGCAACGTCGCCTTGATCGAAAGACGGAGAAAGAGATAGAGAGAAAGAGAGACAAAATAAAATATGCCGCTCTTATCTCGTCGTGGCATCTGCGTATGTAGCCGGATACTCTATGCGCATATAAAAGCTAATGGATCTCCACGCGAGACTCGCTTCTCTGGACTCAATCTCAACTAATATTCTCGTACACGCGTATAAGAGAGAGAGAGAGGGAAAGAGAGAGAGAGAGAGAGAGAGAGAGAGAGAGAGAGAGAGAGAGAGAGAGAGAGAGAGAGAGAGAGAGAGAGAGAGAGAGAGAGAGAGAGAGAGAAAGAGAATACGCCCACGAGGTAAACTCGGATCGTCGCGAACGATGAGGAGAACGAGGAGGATAAGATCGAAGGAGGACGAGGGTGAAGAGGCGGGGGATGTTCGCGTACTGCAGTGCGGTGAATTAATTGATTACCGCGTGCGCGCGTACCCACGTACAATCGTTCTTGCGGCGGAGAACGACCGCGATAGGAAGAAACTTGCAGAGAGATGCGAAAAAAAGCTGCCCGTGTCTCGACACCGCATAACGGTCGTAGTGTTTTTCACGAATGAATTGTCGTCTCTGTATCACCAGAAGTTTTTCAATGTCTTTGCACAACAATTTTTCTTTATTTAAAAAAATTTTTGTATTCAAAGATGGAAATTATTTTGGTCCTTTACGTTTTTCATCCTGCGAAATGAAAATTCAAAACTTAAGAGGGAATGTCAAATTTCGCAAAAGTATCAAAATTGTGACATCGAAGACAGTCGTGACGTCATCGGTAATCGATATATGTAGGGTAAACTCGGGTAAGATGGCCATAGTTTTTTAAAATGCAAAAAACATACTTTTATTTTTGTTATTTTTTAATACTGTTGGACATATTATCTTCACTGAAGCTTAAATTACGTAATATTATCGAAATTAAAAGGAAAACATTTAATAAAAATTTGATATTATCAAAATAATACAACATAAGCATTGGTCATCTTACCCAACTTTTAAGGAAAAGATGACCAGTGATGGAAAGATGGCCATAATATTTATAAAAAAATAGTAAAAACGAAAATAAAAATTATAGGTCATATAACAATTTATATATCTTTATAATATGTCTAACGTCGATTACGATAGCTTAACTGTAATTTATTGGACGTTATAACAGTTTGTAGTGGACAAATAAAAAACTTTGCAGATAGTCAAAAGTAAAAATATGATATAAGATTCACAATATCGTTATTTCGGACAATACACATAAACTACTGTAAATATCGATTATCTTTGATAATGACTAAAAAAGCGCACTATGTAGCGATTATTGAAAAAATGACAGTCTATAGCCATCTTTTCCGTATGGCCATCATACCCTAGTTTATCCTATGTACCTTGCAGCTCGATTAGTTACGCAACAGTTTACAGTTTCGCAGCCGGACGCGTAAACGTCGATACATTATCAGATCGAACGCGCGAGCGTGACACCCGGAATTACCTACAAATTTGCGGGGACGTTCTCGCGAAGAGGGGTGTGCGGGGGCGTGTGCTCGACCGCAATCACGGCATCTAAGTAGCGTAAGGAGAGAACGAAACGGCGACTTATACGAGGGGGTTCTTACGGTAGTTGGCGGTACGTGTTGGCGCGCGTTGCGGCCGGATCGCGTACAACACACGGGATTCCACGCCGGGGTACGCCAGGGAACGCGCGTTCTCCTCCCGAAGGGCCCCGCTGGCCAGCGGTTAGGCCGCGGTTACCGCGTGGTTATCAAGTTAACCTTTTACCTCGCAGCCGCGGCTCGATGAGGTTTGCGGCCGGCGGACGCGGGACAGGCGTGAGGGGGGAGAAAGGGGGGGGGGCGACAGTCTCGGACGATGGGGGTAAGAAAGGGGACGACGAAGGTGTGAAACCGCTCCAAAGCAAAGAGGCAAGAAATTGCGCGCGATTATCCATCCTCCGACCAGTAAACGTGCGGCTAACCCGGAATGGCTCTCGCGAGCCTCGATAACGATTCGATGAAACTTTTCTCGCGTGTTATTCGCCTCTTCTCTCGCTTCTTCGAAACTTTCTTTTTTTTTTTCCTTTTGCGTTTCTTTTTCTCTCTTAGCCCGAGGTATCTTTCCGCATTACGTTTTAAATTTAAAACGGTAACAGGTGAACCGTGTGACTCGTAAGAAAAAAGAAGTAGCCCATACCGAGCGCCGTCGCGCCGGAAGAAGACAAAAGCGGAACGCGTGCGCACGTACACTTTATTCATTATCCGGCTTGTAATTCATAACGCACCATTAGTCGTATTATTATGGTATTTACTGGCATCCCAATAGCGGGTGTCCGGACGAAGCTCGTCATTATGTCGTAGCGCGCGCGAGCTCGCGCAGTAATTGCCGAGTTACATGTGGAAAAGGAAATCTCGGAGTTGCGTGTGAATGTGGACAAACGTCGTAAACGCAAAGAAGTCGTTGCTCGTTTTTCGAAATGTATACGAAATCATTTTCATTAATATTTTCGTGATTCTTTAGTTAATTTAAAGGACAATATTTCTTTTTAAGATCGGTATTAACGTCACGTAGAAAAAATAATTATAAAATATTATTCTAATTTAATTTTGCTTTTATTTCTGTTTTACGCGATTTATATTTCTATGCTAACTTTAATTTTATTTTTGTTTATGTAAAAAATGGCCTGCTTATCTTTAAATAAATAAAATATAAAAACAATTTCGTTTCGCAATTTTATTCTCGTTGCTTTTCAAATTTTTCGACATTATATATCTATCTGCGTGGTTGTTTACGTAAACGGAATCTTCGTGAGTCTTTCCTCGCTCGCGTGTTTGATGATTACGTAACGCGTACGCGGATGACACACGCGCGGCGCACATATTTCACGCCGTTTTCCGCGAAACGGCTACCTGTCGATGATTGCTAACCGCAGGCGATCCATCCGCGACTATCGTAAAAGTCAATCCCATTTCAATCACAATCGACGAATGAGTATATCGTCGGTTCTCCTCGTCCCACGACAACAGGAAAACGATAATGCTCGATGAACCTCGACGGAGTCGGTAATCACGCTCGTTATACATGGCCTTTTCTTTACTATCCTTTTTACCACGTGTGCGATCGATCGCCGATGAATTATCGCGCGCCCTCGCAAGATCCTTTATTTGTCATCTCGATAATCGCAGCGAATTGTCTGCTAAGCATGTAACGTGATCCAGGATCACGCTACACCTGCTGTCTCGATCAAACTCGATGGGCGATCTTATAGCTTGTCTAGTACGGTAAGATTTAAAATGAAAGTTATATCAATCATCGACTGCTAATAATGTAGAAGTAATAACAGCGTATGTATGAGAGAGGTATATGTACAGAATTCTTGTAACCATCCGAGCGGAAAAAAGGGATGTGTAATATCGATTATTCTCGATGTCGATTATTCACAGCGCCGGTTTATCGCGATGTATACGCTACATCACTCCCGTAAAAGCCAGTCGTACATACATATACATGTATTTTCAACAAGAGTTTTCTCCTGCGTTTCCCTCTTTTTGCACAACGGGTTTCCTACACGGGTGACGGACCGCCGACTTCCTCGAATGCGATCCCATCGAAGTGTCCCATCCCGGGTCGCAACGGCCGCCTGTTAATCTCAATAACGCCGGGACGTCCGGCGGAAGCGCGGGCTCGTAAAACGCGGGCACGTCGAACATCGTCGTACCCTCGTCGGTTCGTTTTGCCCTTTTTTTTTTTTTTTTTTTTTTTTTTGCCGGATCCATCCCTATCGAGAACGGTCCACGCGCGCGACTTATATCGTCTCGGGACGCCTGCGACGATCGTTATACGGAGAAAAAGCAGGCATCGACAGCAACGCGCCATGTCGATCCCGGCTCTCTCGGGATGCGCGTGTTGGCGCAAGAGTCTCTCGAATATCACATACATAATTCATACAATTAGCGGGCGTGTCTGCTGGAACTTGCGTCGCGCTTACACGCTCGACATCAGATTAGGAAGTACTCTCAGCGGGATCCCGCGACGTCGGATGCTACGCTGAATCCTCGATTCATTCGTGTCATTCGCGATGGAAATACATATATCGAACTTTAAGATGCAACGTAACGCAATCTTCTTCTCAGAATGACAATACAACTGTAAGAATCGCCTAACCGTTTAATTACGGATGATGAAAATGTATTCACAATTGTAAAAGGAAAAACATGATAGCACGATTGAATAAGATGACGAAGGGAAAGTAGTATAAGCAAAGTAGTATTTTATTTAAGCTCTTTCTGTTGATAGATTATTAATATTCTGCTGTATGTTACTAGCATCTTATTTGAAATATTCAGCTAATTTTACAAATTAAAAGAAATATTTTAAATATACATTTCTTACAATTTCGAATAATGAATTGAATTACTTTTTTTACCGCATGGACTTCTCTTATGTTATCGACAGTAAAATATATATATAAATATTATTTTCTTCAATTTTTATAAATAACACTAGAAATATACAAATAATTCAAATATACATATTTGTGATCAATATGGATATTAAAAAACTTTAAATATTGTCTCAGATATAAATTTTTCACATCTTAATTAACAGTTTCAATAATTATTTTAAATAAATATTTGAAATGTATTTATATTTATTGTCTTTGTAAAAAATATCAAATAATATTTTTAAAAAATTTTAAATATTTAAAAAAAAATGTTGAATTAGTATTTTCCTTATATGTATGTACAAAAAAACACCTATAGATTGTTTAAATGATTATTTGAAATATTTTGCATTTAAAATGTGCTCACAGTAGAACGAAGGAAACGAATGTTATCTTTGCATTTTCTGCATTACAATTAATATTTGTTGGTAAAAGCGGAAAAATTATTATTATCATCATAAAACACTCTCTCTAGTCTAAATGAGATATTTTTCGTCTTTACAAGAATAATTGTGTCGCGAAAATGCAGTGTAGAAACATAGGAAGAAAGAGAGCAAGAAATTAGACTGCGGTATCAGCGTCGCGATCAAGTGGTCGGAATTTTATGCTCGACGAGTTCTACCCTAATTATGATGCAATAAAGTAGACGCGCAGCTGTCGTTATCAGGGCACAACATCTCACCGGCGCTCATTATAAAGTTGTGATAAATTGGCTGGCTCGCGCATTGTAAATATTGATGTACATTTGTATTGTTATATGTATATGTTTACAATACATTTATGCGTCAATTGTTGATTTGAGTTTTTGATACGATACACCCAACGTGTGAGCACGTCGATTCGAAACATAATAGTATCGCAATCTCGCGTTTGATAAAATAACATCGACATACTAAGGCAACAAAGATATCTATCTATTAATGATTATCCGAAAAGGAATCTTGATGTATAATTATTAGCACAAAGATATAACTTTTTTCAATTTCGTTAGATATGTAAATACATAGAATATATTTTCTTACGCGTACGTGTAAATAATGGAAACGATTAAAAAATAACGGAAATAACGGTTTCGTAAAATTCCGAATAATATGGATTACAGAGCGATTGATGATTGGCATCATTGAATCGCTCTGTAAAATCCATTCATCTGTATTGTGTTACATAACGCGCGCTTTTTATCGAGAAATACGTTGTAAATTTTCAATCCAAGTTTTCAACCGATTGCTCGAGCTGAAGAACAAAATGGCACGTCGGCACTTTTCTTCTTCGTATGTATGTAAGGTACTGCATGCTGGTTGCATGTGTCAGATGCATCGGCGTTTCGCAGCGAACGGTGCGACGACTCCTCGTACTCGCCAACCGGCGTCTGCTCTGTAATTGCGATTCGCGCACTGTAATAATTATTACCTTCGGCCTGTCATCAGCGGCGACGTCTACGCGCGAGTACGCTTGTCGTCGTCGTCGTCGTCATCGTTGTCCCCGCCGTCGTCCGTGTTGCCGAGCTTTCGAAAGAAGGCCAGCAAAAATAACTCGCTTCGATTCGTTCGACGTTTGCTCAGAGAGAAACTCAACGTGTAAGAGACAAGGAAAGACAACTCATCAGGGATATATTGTATCGTGGTTTTATAATCTGGTTAAAGAACGCCGAAGGGGAACTTCTGAATGTATCCGGATGTGAATTAGGGGTACAATCGTAACATCAAAGGAATCGAGGACGAGGGTTGGAATTGAAAATATATACAGAATTTGAACTAAAATTTTATAACATTTTGTGAATATATTATAATTCGCGAATATATATACATATATATATATATATATATATATAAATCAAATTTTCTTGGATATCTTTTAAAATAGTTTTTCTTATAAATGTCGGAATCGAGAGGTCAATCACTAATCAAAAATGTACAGTGATCATCATTTCTAACAATACAACACATTTTAATAATGCCACATTATATTGCTTTTGTATTGTTAAAAGTGATAATGCCAGTATTCTTATTTTATTGTCAATATTACCGATACCAGTGTATTACTTTTTTTTATATTACTGGTACTCCATATATATTAACATATATTTTCTACATATATTTATTTTGTTTATAAAAATTATACTCAAATTATATTATTAATAATAATTTATTGAAAATTGAAAATAGTTTGTGAAAAAAAAATATGCATGGCTAAACTCAGCTAAAGGAACAAAATTTTCAGACAAATAAAGTACATAATGTCTTTTTTATGTCAACAAGTTAGTTAATTTTATTTTATTGAAAATTTTAAGACGGTTAAATTAATTGAAAATTTTAAAATAAGTACTGACTTACATAAATTTAATTTATAATAGATCAATTTTAATTAGATCACAGATGATTATAAAAATTTAATTTACTTTAATAATACATATTTTTATTTCAAGAAGATACATTTCTAAAGACATAATTTTTTTTATAGATGGAGTTTCAGATCAGATTATAAAATTGCATCCAAAGAAATTCCTAACTGATTATTTTCTTCTCATAGAAATCGAAATGTATTGTCTTAGAATAAAAACATATACTACTAAAGTAAATTAAACTTTAATAATCACCTGTGCGATTTAAAATTGATATTATGATTTAAACTTATATATATATATACACACATATATGTATGTATATACTTGAGTTAGTATTATTTATTTTATTTAAAATTTGCAATTGATTTAAATGTCCAAAATGCTTAATAAATTAAAATTAACTATTGTTAAAAATGTAAACGTCATGGATCTTATTTGTCTAATAATATTATCTATTATGTAAAATATAGTAAAAAGATTAATGAAAATTTATTTGATTCCTTTATATGTATAGTTGATCATATTGATACATTTTTTTATCAAACTATTTTCAATTTTTAAAAAGTTACTATTGATGTATAATGCTCAAATAAACAAAATAAATATAATTTTGCGAAATATGTTTTAGAAAAATATACTGACATTACTAATTTACTGACAGTACAATATAAGAAGAAAAGTAATACATTAGAAATGCAACGGCAATACTGACAATAAAATAAAAACTGGAAATACATCAACATTATTAATAATACCTATTGCCTGTTTTTTTATTATTATTATTACGGTCGCAATATATTTATAAAGAAAAAAGTTAATAAAAATTGATGAGATTGATCGAGGACGTATCGGAATGTATCTAAAGGAGAATAGGCGAAAGAGAAAAACGTGCCTAAGACGAACAGACCGGAGAATGAATGGTAACGTTATATGTGGACCAGTAATTATGACTCCTCTAATCACCGACAATTACTGCAGTTACTAGGCTCGCGGCTTTATCTCGACCGGTCCATCTCGTGCTGCAGTAGAAGAAGAGTAGCACAGAGGAGAGAAGGAAAGGGCACGGCAAAAACCATTCGGAGAATTAACAGAAAGAGTGTGAGAAACGGATTGCACCAGTCGGTCGGAATCAATTACAAAGAGAGAAGCTATTCGATCGATGATAATTTTTATTCAAACGCACTTTTTCTCTCATTCATGCATTTAACCGCTTAAAATCGTATATATGAGTGCTCTCTCTCTCTCTCTCTCTCTCTCTCTCTCTCTCTCTGGAATTCGATTAAAAATTAATACAAATATCGTGTAATCGTATGGTTCACAAAATCGTAGTACATAATCGCGGTCGCGCGACAAGCGGAAGGAGTCGATCGTTCGCGGGGGAAGATTCGCCGTCGCGATAGATCTTAATACGTTTTCGCCAGTCATCGCCTTCCTCGGCCGCCTCCCCCGCGCATCATCATCATCATCATCATCATCATCATCCCGTTACGTCGTCGGACGAGGTCGGATATCAGATCGCCACGCTTCGACGTCGGCTATGTAATTCGCCGGAGCGAATATGCGCCGTCTGCTTTCGAGCAAGAGGAACGCGCGAGGCGAGAGGAAGGGGTTGAGAGGGGGTGGAGGGAGGAGGGATATTCAAATGGCCTTACTCTTGTATGGAAATGCGCGAGATGTAAAGATGACGGTTGGGATACGAGACGGCGGGGGATATTACCAGTCGTTAACGCGACAAGCCAGCCACGGTAACGCTTCTCCCGAGGCCGTCCTCCTTGAACTCGTGGCTTTTAAGGTTCACGCGAGCTAACGCGATGATTGATAATATGGAGAGGGAAACGATATATGAGAAATCGCACGGGTATTCAAATACAAGCACGAAGAGAAGAGAGATTTTACTATCCATTAATGTCATCTACATGATTTAGTTCCGACTCTCATCGACGTTTCTACACGAATGGAGATGGAGTGGTTTATATCGTAGTCGCGAGGATGAAATGTTGACTTTTAATAGACTATTTTAACGATAACGCGGCTCTTCCTCTCGTATGGAAGCTTCACCGCCAAACCTACACACGATCGGCAGAAAGAGAACGCAGATTCAGTAATGATGAAAAGCATCGCTGCGCACCCCGTTGCCTTCGCAACGTGTAATTTCGTGGGCCGTGCAAACGTCGAAACTTTCGCGGACCTACGAGGGAGATATATGACCGAGTACCCTCGTCACTTAAAAAATCGAGCGCGTCCGAAACGCTCGAGTCAGTCTGAGAGAGAAGGAGAGAGATTTGGCCCCTTCGGGCCAAAACGAGGTAGTCTTGCACTCGTCGTAATAGGCAACTCGGACGCCAAGGTGTTATTAAACACGGCAGAAAAGCCGCGCAACAATTAAAAAATTACTCTCGCGTTCTCTACACGTGGGAACGCACGAATGAGCTTTCGAGATCTCTCCTTCGCGGAGTTCTTCAAAAATATGGCATTTGTCTTTTTGAGGTATACATATATGTATGAAAGAAAAAAGAAAAACAAAAAAAAAAAAAGATGCCAGAACCGGCTTAAATTAACTTTGCAGAATATGGATCGTATTGTAATATATTATAAAAGGAAAGTATTTTGCCAGTGAAACTAATGCAATAGCGAACGCGCGAGACAGCCTCTACGAGACCCTTTTTCGCGATCAGACCGCAGATCTTTGTACGTGTCAATACTGCCGGTCAATTTCTGCGATAATTAGACGCGATACGCGAGAATGCACGGCCGTCATATCCTCGCGAGGGTCGACCTAATTAGGTACCGATCTTTTAGATAGATACCCTCGGCCATAAAGTAGCATGCCTTCTATAATTGTACAAGATACCCCTTGGATAAAAGCCCAGTGTGTATGGCCCGGAGTCGGTCTAGCGTCTCAATTATCGATCGCAGCGATACGTCTATCATCGACAACTCTGCGGTTTATTACAGATATCGTCCAACGAATCCATTCTTCATCGAAACGAATTTTCGTAATCGCATTACCGTTGATGAGCGAGCCATTGTTATCGTAGATGAAGGTAAATATTTTTATAAAACTATGTATGTGTGTGTGTGTGTGTGTGTGTGTGTGCACGCGCGCGCGCAGATACTACATTTATTAATGTATGCTCCAGTCGATGTATTAGTTGGACGCCACAAGATTGCCGGGGTTTATACCTGCTAGAAAATCTCTCGCAAAGTTCAAAAAGGAAGAAAGTGTGAAAAAAATAGACGAAAAAGAAGAAAATGATCCTCCCACGCGAGATATATGTATATTGGGGAACCACAAAATTTCAGAGATAAAATCGCTTTCGCGCGCCCAAGTATATAAGAACCGCCCAACGTCTAAGCCTGTTTAGATGATGCGATTTTTCGATATCTCTCCGCGCTATTCTTTCTTGGTCAGACATGAGATTCATCGCGCGATCCGAGAACTCTTGCGGGAACTAGAATTGATGTAGAGCCAAACATGATCCACGGCACATTGTGTACGGTAAGAGGCTAATAAGCGGCGGAGTAGACGATAATCGGAGATTCACACGCAGAGTTTCCGCATCGGCGCCGCCGCAGCCGCGCGCGGATGCCTTTCGCGGCCGAAAGGAAAATGGCAGATCAGATAGGCTCGCAGCCGTTTAGCATGCAACGATGCATTCATATCGATCGACGCATGCATATGCAACACCTCGCCTCGCCGCGCCGCGCCGCGCCGCGCGTTACCGGTATGCATTTTCGCGCGCGTGCAACAAGGAAGGAGAGTGGATGAGACGCCGACGCATATATTTTGCGCGTGTAGGCATGCGTTACGAAGCAACCCGTTAATTACCGTCACCCGCTTACCAAAAATTAAGGGACTGCGATAGCGTCGATCATTCCGTTCGTGTTTTCGCTGATTGTAAAGTAGGACGAAAACCAGAGATTCGAATCTGAGACTTAACTTATTTCGTCTCTCCGATAATTTGCATTTCAGTCAAATAAATATGGATTTGAAAAATGGAATGTTATTGTGCGAAACGGAATAAAATCTTTCTGAAAAAAAATGTAAATTTCTTCAGGCTGTGCAAAAAGCCTTCGTCCGGAACAAAATGGTGATTGAAAAATTTCAAAGTCTCGATCAAAATATAGATATTAATATTAATGATAGAAATACTGTACCGTCACTTTGAATAAAAATCTAAATATATTTGAGTAAAAGTTTCGGCAGAACAAAATATAAAAGTATTTTTTTATTCTTTCAAATTAAATATCGAAATTTTATAAATTATATTTATTTTTTTAAATCTGTCTTTTAAATGGGAACCTTACTAATTTTTTAATCATATTTTTTTCAATTTTACAGCTGAATCGGAATTGAATCAGAAATAATTTTAATTCGAAAACTAGTCTAAATCTTTTGCGATTTTATATTTACATGTATTTTTTTTAATCAATAACATTTTGTATCATTTATGAAAAATTGTAAATATTATTAAACGTAAAAATATTATAGATTATTGACATTTTCGTAAAATCTTTTTGCAACAACATTCTCAGAATCAAAACGAATCCGTTATGATTCTGCAATAATAAAGATTTTGTACATTTTCTTTGAATGTATCTGTTGCTACTGGACGAAGCGTATCGTTTGGGCTTCGTTCAATATGAATATTCACATCTTTGATACATCTTCGTGCACTCGCAAATGTTTACATTTCGCGAAAAATTGGAAATTGCAATATCACAATCTCCTTATAGGGTAAAGAAAACTACAAGATTAATAATTAGAGGTACGAGATTGAAAACCGTGGATATAACATGCGTAAAATGAGAGGTTTCCACGTAACTAGCCAGTTAGCAACCTTAGAAAACCCTGCTGTTTCTCTCGAATTTTTTACAGTGTAACGTTTATATGTAGCAATAACGATAGCCGTAGTGCGCTTACTTGGAAGTTGCCATGCGCGTAACCAGATAGCCATTCTGCGATCAACGCTCCACGATCCACGTTTGCCTCGGCAAAGGAAGCATCGTGTACACTTACCGGCTGTAACAGAATAACAAAAGGACAAGCTTCGAGCAATCGGTTGTGAAAGACAATCAACTTATTATACGCTAACGATTTCAAATCATGATAATCCGATAATCTTTCTCTACAGTGCAACAATTTGAGATATTGGCACTCAGATATTTAAAAAAAAAGTTATTCATCACTTTTTAGAATGACATTATGCAATATAAGAGATGTGATTTTAAAAAAAAGGGTCTTTCCTAAATTTGCAAATATATAAAATGCATTAATTACTTCGTGCACACATACTTATTATATTGGTGTATATTATAAAAATATGACATTTTTTTCTTGAAAGTTTGCGTTTTTCTTATATAAATCGTAGCACAGTAAAAAGATCGCTTCACAGCTCGTCATTCCGTTCGATCGAGATCTCGCGATCGTGATCGACCGGAACGAAGCGTCATTAAATTTTTTAATCGCATTGTATAAACCCCATAACTTTCTATACGTCTTCACCGAGATATGGCGTGTGTATTATTATCGCGATAACTTTATTACGTCTTAGGAAACTGGATTTTTGTAAGGGTGGGACTTTGGAGAGAATGCGAGGAAAGAGAGTTCGAGCGCGAGTAAAACAAAGTGACGTGGAGCGGTCCAGTGGGTCTGACATAACGATGACTCTCAACTAACATCCACTCACTTGTCGTACTTGAAGATCGGAACCAGACAAATCCTCTTCTCTTGACAAATATTATCCATCATTTAATTTAGTGAATATAGAGGGATATATCTCCAACAATTAATATCGGCGGAATCGGTATTCTATCTGTATTAATATCATTGCGAACTTTAAACTTGTACCTTTTCTCATTTTTAGTGCACTCAGAGTGGGAAAATTACTTTATAGAAATATTTAGTTACAGGTAACTGATTACAGTTACAAGTTACTTATTCTGAAAAATAATATATTTTTTATAATTAAGTTATTCAAAAAGTAACAAATGATTAATTTTCAGTTGTTTTCTTGCAGTGATTGTGTATTACTATTTTAAATAGAAATCTTTATTTCAAGCTTTATTAATTACTTATTATACATATATACATATGTACTTGTGCATAATTATGTACTATATTACTTTATATGCAATAAATTTTAATTGTTTTAAACTTACAATAAAAATACATTTAAAATATTAAATTAATAATTTGTAATAAATAAATATTATACACTAGGAATAAACACTATTAAATTTTTAAAAATTTTTCAATTGAAAAATCACAAATTTTAATATATAATAGCTTTATCATAACTTTGAAAAATTATGTGACAGACAATGTTCAATGGGCGTACAGTTTTTTTAAAAGATATACATAGAATAACTGTGCAATGCTTGTGCGTATCGCATGTCGCGTTATCGCGCTGGTCTCTAAGTTTGAAATATTTAAAATAATTATTAGTCATAAAAATATGTTATAAAATTATTAGTTATAAAAAAAAAACTAAAAAAAAATGCAAGTGAAGTTACAGTATAGGTGAAGAAAAATTAAGTTATAATAGGTAACCGAACAGAAATATCTGTAACTGTAACTTTGTTACAAATAATGAATTACTTCTCAACCCTGGATGCACTACACACGGTAATGCAGCTCCTGAAATATTATAATCTGGTTCCTCTGTTGTGCCGAAATTTTATTTTGAAAAGTTGGCAACGCCGGTGCCATCGGACAAAGGGGTGGCTTGCGCACGTTGTCGTGCCAGGGTGGTATATGTGTAGGCGAGTATGTACGCGTAAAGTGTACAGAGAGAAAGAGAGAGAGAGTGAGTGAGGGAGATAGGGAGAGAGAGAGAGAGAGAGAGAGAGAGAGAGAGAGAGAGAGAGACGGACGCGGCGCGATGCGCCCGGTAAGAGGAAGACGTGATCGATGCCCGTGGGATGCAAGGGCGTTCCTGGTGCGGGAGGCGCCCGAGACAAATGGACGTCGCGCGTCTACCAACCACGCCTTCCCACGGGAGAAGAAACTCCGTTTCGCGTGTATGTACTCTCTCCGTCTCTTCCTGTTTCTCGCTTCGCCTCTCTCAGATTCTCTTCGACGAACGTCTTCAACGAGGTTTCGCGGCCGGTCGGCACTCTAACTCGCCTTGCGGTGATGACCGACGATGGTGGAGGAGGAGGAGGACTTCCCTTTGAGAACGTCTCCCGACTCTATCCTGCTTTACGCGTCCTGGTGTACTTGGCGTCGTATCTCGCTATCGAGGATCAAGCTGGAGATCAGATAAATCGCCGATTGTGTTCCGGTAATTAATGTCAATCATGCGCGCGGTGAATGAAGGGATCGCTCTCTTGAGCTTGATAATAATACAGTTTGCTTGAGGAACGGGCACGCTGCATTGCTTTGTATAATATGTAGTGTAAGCACGAACGGTAGTAATGTATCAAGTGATAAGCGGATATTTTGTAAGTTGATTATACAAAATTGAAATATTTAATAGATTTTCCTAATCATAAATAAATATCTCTCTCAAATATATATTTTTTATTAGTGAGTTTAAGTAATTAATTAAAATCATGATTTTCTTATTATATAAATAATAAATTATTTCCATATTT
This sequence comes from Anoplolepis gracilipes, assembly GCF_047496725.1. NCBI lineage: Eukaryota > Metazoa > Arthropoda > Insecta > Hymenoptera > Formicidae > Anoplolepis > Anoplolepis gracilipes. Next base: position 15,475,633 of record NC_132971.1, on the reverse strand, counting down.
TCTACGTATATTTATTCTATCATTTTCACATGGATAAAATTAAAAGAAAAATTCTTCATATAATGAAAATATAACGATTACATATTTTCAACAGTATATGCTTTTGAATGTATCCATTACTCGAGAGAGAGAGAGAAGATTGATTCGAATGCCGTTTGCCGCTCGTTTTCTATACATAGGAGCAAAGAGAGCACGTTGACACAAGAGCGCGATGACTTTGGAAATACGCTTTGCCCAGCTTTCGCGATTTTTTCGTTTTATGAGAGAAACTCGCGCGCTCCCATTTCTATAAATAATACAGCGAGAAAGAATGGTTGCTCGCGAAGAAGGAAACGCACGAGCGGAGATGCGAAAGGCGCACGGTATTTAAATTCAAGCGAGGCAGAACGGCGTACAAACAAGGCGTGCGGCGATAAATATTCAACGAGCCTCGGGAAGTTACGTCAACCCACCTACGGGTCTGCGTTCGCGCGCTACTTCTTGTCTTGCCGGACGTTGCGACCGTCACGAAAGGGCGCATTTAAGCAATCCGTACGTACACGAAAAGAATATCTTCAATTCACCACGCATCAGGTATCGCTCGCTCTGTTAGAAAGGCTTCGGAAATGACGCGCGCGAATAAATACACATATATTTGAGAGCCCATTCCATATGCTAGCGATATGATTGATAATTTTCAGATAAAATTTTCTTTTTAAACAGTACGTCAACATTTTTAAATCTTGGATTTAGAAATTTTTTTTTTTCAATATTGAGCCTCTATGCGTAGCGTGTTCAAAATGCATGATTCGACGATGTGACATGCTGCTCCTCTTGTAACTATTTGAAACGAAAAAACTCAATCTAGTTTTATTCTGTAAAATATTTGTGGGATCCTAATAAACCTAATTTTATTTAGAAAAAAAATTGGAAAATATCAAAGTAATATTATATATTTTCAAACTAGATATTTCAATTTTGATGACATTTTTTTTATTTTTTGAAAAATATTAAATATTAACTTTTTCAATTTTAATTAGGTTCAATATCGCAAAAATATCTTAGGAAATAAAAGATCAAGTTTTTTCAGACGATTACGCGAAGAGTAGCATCTCATATTCTTACTTTTGCGCAGAGTCTCGTATTAAACATTTAAATATAAAGATTTGAAAATATTGATGTAGTGTTTAAAAACATCAATAAAAATATATGTAAACCGCAAAAAAAATCAATTTCTGATATTTAAAAAAAAACCTGAAAAATCATGAGTTGTTCATATGATTAAAATAGACTAGACTCAAGAGCCGCACGCGGCGTTGATGCTCGGTTGGGGGTGAAGTCACGATCGGATCGTTCGTGGTGATAGAAAACGACGCGCGGGAGGCGTCAAGAATTGCGTCAAGATTATCGGCGATGGGACCACCCAAGGCGCCTTCAGGTTCAAGCATGGGCGCTATGGACCACGCGGGGAGAGGGCTAACGATAGCGAAAACCTGATCCTAACAGCGGGATCCGCGAGATAACGTGGTGAATGCAGGTGTTTAGCGGCCGTCCAGTCATCGTATTGTCATTACTTATATAACTGACACCGCAGAGGTGCACGGCCGATGTCGCTGAGCGCCGCGGGGTGGTCGGACACTCTTTTAAATTTCGAGAACACGCGCGCACTCGTCCAACGTCATTTTTGTCACGTCATTGGCAGTCGAACCCGAGGTGTCTCTCGATCTAACGGCATGTCGATGATTGTTGGGATCGTGTTATAACACTCGCGGATGATCAGGTAAACTTGAGTTAGTAAAGTTGAATGAATTAATGGCAGTATACATGTATAATATATAGTAAAGATAGTCAATGAAAAAGATAGATCTCACTTGTAAATATGTTGTTAATATATACATACGTTAATTTTTTTATAAAATACCAAATCTTACAAACTGGCGTTTTTTAAGTAATTTAGGCTTGTTATAAAAAGAATTCGTAAAGAGCCTGAAACATATAAAATGTTATACAATAATGTATATACAATATATATTATATGTATATAATACGTATACAGTAGAAAAAAATTCTAATATAAATATATTAATTTAAACACTGTTATAAAGTTATGAGAGCATTATTATGTACGTATTAAATTATTCTTCACGCTTTTAAAATTACATTTTCAAACATTAATCCGATGTACTAAGAAATGTCTTGTTAGTACATAAAACGTGCTTGTACGATTTTACTCATGATAACAAAATTCCAAGATAATAACTAACGAATAGCTAATGAATGTTAGTATAAACAATAACGTTTTCCTATCTATGGCGTAGTAAAATTTGTATAGACATTAGACGTGTCGCGTGACACCTGTACGTCAGTATGCCACCGTTGATCGATGCATGCACAATGCATATACATACACAGTTGTCGGACAACATGAATCGCGTCCAACCCAGCTGGAGGTGGACCCATGGGCCCAATGTGGGGCCTTTACAACCCGTCAAGGTGTTTGTCCGACAACGATCTCGAGCCTCGCGCGCCGCGCCGTCGTGTGGAGGATTTTTCGAGCAACCAGCTTTCTTCGACATAATATCGTGTTTATCTGTTATTGGCATCATCGTAATCATTTCATCGTTGTATATGAAACAGTCTCACTTCTTTGAACAAGATGAACAATTCGTGGATAAATCATATTCAATGTTCTCTTCTTTGTTGTAGGTACGTGACATCTCGGCAATTCTGCAAGGTGAGGAAGTTCATCCTCGGTGAGTCGATGTAAAATTACAATATTTTCCATCTTTTTTATGCTATAAATAGGACGTTTTTTGTCGATATTTCCCTTAAATTCGAACCTTTTATTCGCGGTTTCTGTTACTCGTTAAATATTGACAGGGATTGATTAGAGATTTATTGAACTGTCGATTTGAAATGGTAAAGATAAGTCAAATAGAAAAATTTGAGATCTTAAGGTTTTTGTAATATTATATTTTGTCCCGTACAACTAGCGATGATTATATCTTTCGATGTCTAATATCCCCTGAAAAACTTCTCGTGAATTATTTGCTGTCAGCTAAACATACGTTAATAATTTGAATCAGTCCACGTGTGACTATCTTATAATATATGATGAATAAATTAACGCACGAACAAATGATTAAAAATCAATTCTCTAATCGAATTTTATTATCGACAAAACAAGTCCCGGCGGATCGCCCGCGCGACTTCGATTCGCGTGCGCCTGCGTGTACACGTGCGTAAATAAACGCACGCTCGATGCGTTGCGACCCTCCGATGCCGGGCTACCACGCCCATTACGACCACGTTCGTCCGTCCATGACGCTTAGCAAAGGCGACACAGAGAGTCAACGCAGCTTCCCACAATTTCGCCGCCAGAAATACGCGCAAGGTTGTCGTAAAAAAAAAAAAAAAAAAAAAAAAGATAGCGCCGCGTGAGACGCACGGTGAAAGAAAGATGGTAGAAAAGATGAAAGGGCACACATGTTGCAAAATAAGATTACGGTAAAGTGTAGGTACGTGTCTTGTAAGGTGGCGGAATGAGTTCATTCTTTATGATCCCACGTCACGACAGTCCAACGACGTACATACGCCATTATAACTCATATCTGACAGAGATCTGACGCACTCGCCAGGAACTATGTTTATTACAATCAGATATATTCAACGAAGAATCAACGTAGAAGATCTCAATTAATCTTCAATCGACATATATCTGCATTATTTATATCCGCGATCGGTTTCTTATCCCATCTAACATCTTTAGACGTAGCTACAAATCTATTTGCTGTTACCTCCTAGAAAAATTTAAGCTCTACGAGAGTAATGTCTCTCAAGACTCATTTTCTCTCTAAGTAAATCTTATTTTATTTTTTTTTTTTTTATGAGGGAGTTGTAAATAACTGTATAAAAAATAATAATATACGTGATAAATATTGGATAGGGATACAAGTAGAAAGGAGAAGTACGACGGCGATGTGTCAAATTCATTTTGCTACCTTCGGCTGAATTTTTCACGTGTCGACACGCGCACGGGAAATCCGAGAACAACCGAGCGAAAGCGAGCGAAGGGAGATAATATCGGGGGCGCACATTACGATCGAACACCGGGAGCCTCTTCGGGGCGGCATCCGCGCGCGCGTGGTGTATAACGCTGCTGTATCGGAACAGGGAACGCGGAATCGGAGATCCCGGCGTCGGATGGCGATGGGGAATAATTGCGCGTTTGCGCTCGTTGCAGGAGGAGGATTCCGCGGGCCGCCTCCACGACTCCCGGTAGTAATTATCGAATCCCTCTCTCTCTTTCTCTCTCTCTCTCTCTCTCTGTGCATCTCGCCCTCTACCGTTACTCCTTGGGTGTCTTGCGAATGCAACGGAGGGGTAGGGCCGCGCACCTCTTCTCCCCTCTCGCTCCTGTGTGTTATTATTCGGTGCGCTCGCTTAGATCGGCCTCTTACGTCTATCGGACCTCGGCAGCATCCAGCGGCATCGCCGTATCGGAAGCAGCTCCGACGCGAAGATTACTAGAATTAAGATCGTACCCTTCGCGATTCGAGCCGACGAATCCGCCGTGGCCTCGCGCTTCGGAGCGACATCCGTCGTGATATCGACCGCCCCTTCCCTCATCCTCTGCGACATCACGAACATTGAATTATAGTATATATTATATACCGTTGCATATTATGTCGCGCATCCGACCGTTTATATAATTCAAGTCTACGAGATTAGAATCGCGATGGAACCATAATTCCGTCCATAAATCCGTAAAAATAAAGAGAAATATTTCGATTTATCAACGATTACAAAGGCGAGATTTATTGGTAGCTACGAGCGACACCGCAGTCTATAGATAGATCAAGTCCAAGTTTGCAATACGTTAGCGTCTAATGCGCTCGAATCATTCTTGATACACTCTGGCGGCGACTAAATCGCACGTCGAGATAGTCGTCGATTATCGCCAGGGCTCCTCCATCGAAATCGCCGATGGATCAGGAGGAGGTCGCGCGACGTTTTAATTGCTTAATTGCCGAGTGAGTTCTCGATGGTAGTCACCCATCGATTTCAGCGAAGCGACAAAGGAACTGTCCTCTTCGCCGCGAGGCTACCAGATCGAGATTGTTCGGATGAACGACTCAATCGAGATGATCGTACTCGTCGATAGTATCGTCTCTTTCCTGTATTAAAGCTTCTATTCATTCTGAAAATAGAGCTTTTCTTTTCCGCGACTCTCTTTAATTAAACCGCGATTTAAGGATCGAATTAAGGATTAATTTCGATGTTAAATTTGCATTTGCATGTCGCGAAAGAACCAACGTCGCAAATCATCTTTTTATGTTTATCAATTTGCTTTTACTTTTGTGAAAGCCACGCTCGTCGCGGCGCGGACGATATCGCTTCCGAATCGCATTAGAAGCGAGATCAAAACCCCGAGGCGCATTAAGGGAGCGTGTAACCCCGGCAACTCTCGCGCATATATAGCCTATCCCCTAATCGTGGTTGGAGTCAATATCGTCGCCACGATCGACCTCGTTGGCCGACGTTCACTACCGCAAATGGAGTGCCTGTAAATAACGACGCCACCCCGATGTTGTGATTATATTACTTACCCGAGACAGAGAGAAGGATGGTGGAGGAGAGAATGAGATATACAGGATGCGCGGAATGGGAGAAGAGATAAAGAGAGAGAAAGAGACAAAGAGGTACAGGAAGGGTGGTCTCTCTCTCTCTCTCTCGCTTTCTCGAGGGAGTCTGCAGTAGATTAAATCTTCGCCGGTTAGCGTTTGATTAAACTCGGGATCAGACTGGATGTTAATGTTCGTAGCAAGGTCGATTGCGTACCAACGAGATTGTCGGTCCAAATCACAACATCGTAACGCATGGGATTTATTTTTCCCTCGAATGAGATTCGTGTCCGCGTTTAATCTGCTTCTAAATTCAGAATAGACGAGATCGAAAGATGACATTTCTCGTATTGACGTTCTCGAGATAATATTATCATTTTCGGTAAATAATTAAATACTATAATAAGACACATAACAAGATATTCGATTATGTATGTAAGAGATAATAATTAATTGTTTTTTGTAGATGTGTATTTGCGAAAAAAAACGTGAGAGTAAAAAATGCATGCAAAATTTAATTTGTCCCTTATGCTTATTAATCATCAATTTATTATAATAATTGTATATGAATATCGGACAGGACTTTCGAGTATAATACAGATCATGTATCTTTGGCAACGATTTTACGAGAGATCGCGAGGCGTGCACAGACTCATTCGTAACACCTTCGACAGATTTGTTTAATTACTTAATTGCCATGCCGCGGGCAATCGATACATCGTGCGCGTACCGACGTCGCAGATGTCAAAACCCTTCAGGCAAGACAGAGATGAAATAACCCTCTTATCTGCCGGCTCTTCGAAATCGCATTAACCTTACCAGCTGGTTCTCAATTCCTGCCCTTTTCAGATTTCGCAATATCCGAATCTTATAATATCAGTATTGGCAGTATTTTTGTAGATAAGAGAAAGTAAAGAGATTTATCATTGAGTTCTTTAGCTTTAATCGATCGTAATTTCCTTCAAAAAGCATTGATAATGTTGAAAAAGATACGAATCGAATAAAATATCATTCTTTAAAGCGTCACTTTTTCTCTAATAATTTACGTTATTTTATTTATGTTGCATTTCGCATCGCAAGAAAACAACATAGATACCTTTGTTGTGCTACTCAATGCGAGTCACTCTGTTATTATAATGTAATAATTGCTTCAATTCCATGCATCCAGCATGCGAGTTTTTATAAACCGTTCCGCGTAACGCGAAGAAACTCGGAGTATGAAACAAAAACTCTCCCGTCTGCAAGAAAAACTAAACACATTTTTTTTTTTTTTTTATATATTATATTCTCGATGAAGCGCGTATACCAGGAAAGAGAGAAAAAAATAGCAGAGTGTTGTGCGGAGAATGGCGGGGCGCGGAGGGAGCGGGGGAGACCGGGTCTCGAAGCGAAGGGCCTCACAATTAGCGCATACATCATCGCTTGAAAGGCCGCGAGAGGGTAAGAGAGGGCCCGGTACTGGCAACCTGTTATTATATACGCGGCCCGAAATACGCATGTATCATTCACATACACACATGAGGGCGCGCGCGCGCGAGCGCGAGCGATCCAGCGATCCAGCGATCGGCCTGTCGTTGGATTAATTCACACGCGGCGAAGCTCGATCGCGGAAAGCACGCTTGTTTTGATATGCGCCTCTGAAAATGGATTTATGCATAGGGGAAACTCGGAAACTCTCTTATCTTCGCGAGCGTTTCCAGCAATCTAAATAATCACCCGCAAACGAGATTTTTGCGCGCACGCGGAAACTCCCGGTGGATTGTGCGGAAGAATCACGCGACCGAGACCTAATGTCCCAGGCCGATTACGCGATGACTTACGGCCGAATAACCGGCTGGATCGGCTAATGGCGAGATGTTTCTCTAAGGATCCGCGTAATTGATAGCTTCGCATAAACGAGCGGACGCATGTGCGATAAGTGCGAGAGATACCGCGAAATAGTTATTAACGCGCCTTTCCGCCCCCCCCCCTTCCCTCTCATCTACCCCTCCCGCGCCGCCGCGAAATAAATAATCGGTGATGCAATCGCTGCGATAGTTTGTTGCGGGCCCCTCGATCGTTAACCCCGCGACGTACAAACGAATTACCATGAGTTGGTCGCGCTCTGTCACCGAGTGATAATTACGATAGATAGCGATTCCACGTGTGAGTAGATTATCCCCAATGTTTCGTGTTTTACAGGAATAACTGGAGGTCGAAATATTTTCTTACGTGTACGAAGTGTTGAATTCTTTATAGATTAATCTCGCACTGCGTATTATTAGATCGGCGGATAAAAGTTTACGCGGCTCGTCATGTTGGTAAATAATCGATTCGCGGTTCCCTGTATTAATAACAGCAACAGCATCGAAGTACCCAGGCTCGTGTCAAGGACCACCCGCGGCGAGTCGTCCCGACACTGCAGGGGACAGACGACACGACACAATCAGGAGCTCCCCTTTCGCTCCCCTCAACGCGAGCTTGCTAATAAATTATTAAAGGGACAGCTTCTGGAACTGACTGCCTCGGCATGAACGAGCGAACGAGCGAACGAGCGAACGAGCTCCTCGCATTGTCGGGCGAGATTTGTTTCTCCGATCCACTTTGCAGCAAAGATACAAAGATCTTGTAAAGAATTAACTGCGAGATTTAAAAGAAGAAGAAAGAGAAAAAGAGAGAAAGAGATTCACAAGTAAATAATAGTAAGCTACAATATTCTCTTTTATTTTGATTATAGAAGGACAATGTAAATTTTTTCTACACGCTATATATTTTACTTTATATTAACCGAACAAATTAAAATGCAAAATTAACGCAGCGCGTTCATTTAACGGATAAGAAAAGTGCGCGAGGGACCGTCAGTGTTTTGACAGCGAGGTCGTCTCGATGAATCGACGAGTATATCCAGTGTTCGATCTCGACTTGATTAGACATACGCGGTTTCGAATCCACAAACTCGATACTCACAATGCGCGGGACGCATGCTGCTGCCCCTCTCACGCACTATAAACTCTCTCCGTCACTATTTTGATTCCCAGCATTCGGCATGATCGTACGCGCGTTCGGCGGCCCCCCTCATGCAATATTGATGACCCGCCGCGGATCAAATGCCCTATGATAGCCCCCATCCACCCCGTCACCCTAACCGGTATCCTGATTGCGAAGCGGGTCAGAGCCACTGATTTTCAATGGATGGGATCCGAATTTAAACTATGATTATACCCCGCGTCGCCTAAGTACCGGGCACCGACGTCGGATTAATGAAGCTTTGCCGAATTAGTGCCGCGAAAATTACCGTCGAGAGAAAAAGAGAGAGAGCTCTCCATGATCAAATTCGAATGGGATACAATATGCGAGGATACGTAGCGTTATTCTCCGCGAATTATAATCCTTTGATACGTTTCTATCCTGAAAAGTGATTAGGAACATCAGGAAAATACGGAATAAAATATTTACACTATTTTTTTCTTATTTTTTTTTCACAAGATATCATATAAAAATGGAGTATTAAATCTGATATTATTTTATTTTTAAGTTGTAGTCTTTAACTGAGAGTTTAAAAGAAAAATTTATATACTTAATAATAGAAACAAAAAATAAAACAGATTTGTAGAAACATAAATATGTAGGGTAAATAGTGCACTTTTTTAGTCATCAAAGATAATCGATATTATAAATATCGATTAATGACTAAAAAAGCGGATTATGTAGCGATGATTAGAAAAATTACTGCCTATGGCCATTTTTTTATATGACCATCATACCTTAGTTACCCTAGATTAATATTTAAAAAGATGCTTTGCTAGTACCATTATTATGTAATTCATCAAAGAAAAGTTAGAAAAACTTTAAATTTAAACTTTTGATACAAGTCGATTGATATATAAATAAGTAACAAATATATACTCGGAGCTTTTAAATAAACAAAAAGCGTCAAGTTTATATTGACTCTAATAAAAGTGTAGTATTTGATTGCTGAAAAGTAAAAATATGTCGGTTTACGATTTCTATATCGATTTTGGTATCTTGTCTTTTTTTTACGCAATATATAATTATTTAATAGAAATACAACACACACTATATCAATATTTATATATAACAATAAATATCGCAAAATATATAGATTCGTATTATCTAATCTCAAAATATTTTAATAAAGTACGATAATAATGTCATTGTATAAATCATGAATGAAAATTATTCCGAAAAAAGCCGTGACTTACAACGGCGAGTCGCCGCGAGGGTAAAGATGCCTCGGATGTAACGCGTTAAAGTCGAGGAAATCTTCCAACGATATATCCGGAGATGGCGATCTCCGCGCTGACCGCGGTGTGGGGTGCACGAGGAGGCAAGGTGGAAGAGATGAATGACGGCCCTCGAGAGCACGTTCCACTTGCGCGTTATAGCGGTACGATAGCTCCGTCCGTGTAACTGGTCGGCCACCAGAGTGGAAGACTGGTCAAATGAAGATGGGGGATAGAGTAGTCGGCGAGAAAGATTGAGGAAGAAGACTCATGGTGGAAGAAGAAAAATCTGTAGAAGGGAAGATCTCGAGGAGACAAAAGGCAGGGAGAAACTTGACGAGCTTCAAGGAAACGAAGATAGTGGAGGGTTATTCAAACCGGAACGAGTGAAAAAAAGAAAAAAGAATGTACAATGAGATTGAAATTACGTCAAAAATGGCGCCAAATAATTTCGACAAGTTTTAAATATCCAATCTTTTTGATCTTAAAATCCTTCGACTCTCTCCATTCACAATGGCGATCGCGCGTATCCTCGATTCGTCCTTCTCGCCCGCTTCGTTTCCCTTTCTCATCGCTCCTTCACCCCGTTCGTTCGTCGACACGATGGCGCGGCCAGTGTGTAGTATCCGTTCCTCCTTAATGGCAAATAAACCAGTTGAAGCGCAGTGGAGAACCGCTCGTGATTGCCGGATTAATTGGCTGTAGCGTGGCTGCAGCGGTAACAGAGAGGATGTACACGGCGCGGATTATTATCCGGCCGTTCGACGGAGAGAGCTATCCTAAACGTTCTTTCCGTGCCCCCTAACGGCCATCCCCCGCCTCGTCCCGACGAGCCCTCTCTCCCCCCCCCTCCCCCTTTCCCTCTTTTCGTTCCGCGGCATCGATCCTCCGTAAATACTCCGAGCCGGGAAAGAAGACGCGGGAGCGCCAAGGATGGCTCGATCGATTATCCGCGAGCATGTCGCTCGCTTCTTCGGCGCGACTCGTCCCGGCAGGTAAATTTTCGGTGTCTACACCATATACAAGAGTTGACAAGGAGCGATGACGTTACGACAGTAAAAATCCGGACGGGCTGAAATTAAATTCCTGCGCCAAGATTAACTTGGTGAATGGCGTTATATACGGGTTAAAGGTAAGAGAGCGAGACAGGTAACATAATGTTCGAGCTGCTGATTATCCTATATTACGAGTTAGCGATGATTGCGATCAGAAGGAGATATTACTTGCCCGTCGTACGGTTTATATTAAAATAACATGGATCATTGTAAGGATATGCTTGAATAAAAATGATTATAGTTACTCGTGAAATTGATTGATCGAGAATGTTAGAAAAGATTTTTGATACAGTGAAAAAAGAAAAGAAAGAAAGAACATAGAATGAATTTGTACATTTTCAGAGAAGAATATATCCACAAATAATATGTTTCTAAAATAATATAATTCTCTAAATAATCTTGAAATTTTTTTTTTTTTAAGATTTGAGATAAATTTCTTATAAATCGCTGTTAAAATCTCATTTTCTCCCTTTCCAAGAATATATAGATACGTCGCTTGTCACGTGGCGAAATTGCAAGCAAATAAGGTTACCGAGAGGGTTACTCTCGCGTATATTACCGGATGGATACATCGGGCCGATCTTCTCGACGACGCAAAGTGCTGACGCGGTAACTATCTTGGTTTCCCTGAGTGGCACTGTTGGCGAATGCCGTTGGGTGTCACAGGGTGGATTCGTCCGCGGATAGCGGCAACGGCAGACTCGATTTCGTGCGGTTAGGGGTCGAGAAAGAGGGCCGGAGGCAGCTGGAGAATGAGCGAGAAAGAAGCAGAAGAGGTCTCTGAGCGACGTGAATCGGGAGCGCGGGAATCGATGCAGACATTCCGGTAAAATGTGCGCACCGTTGCTGACGCAGTGTTTTCGTAATCCACGAGACTCCATGGCTCGTATCATGACCTCGTTTTGAGATAAAGTTTAAAGAGATTACGAAACGAACATGTATAATATAATCTGAAGACAAACTTTTCACTTTAAAGTTAGCTGCCTTCGATGCAGTTGACATGCGTGCATTCAGTATCCAGTAAGAATACGTTTTTTGTCATTTTACGAAATTTTATACGTGACTTTTCTCATTCATACAGATGGTGGGAGAGAGAAAGAGAAGGAGATAGAGGGAAAGAGTAATTTTGGGGAAGATCGAGTCAATGAAATTCATGAGGGCGGGACAGACGCGTGCGCGGAAATCGAGAACACCGTATATCACTTTAGGATTCGAGTGGACTTTTATTTTCTGCCAGCGGCACGGTGTCTTCCCCCTTTTAGCGACTGGTTTACTTTACCATGACGCAAAGTAGAATTTTTATCATTACGTTTGCACTCTTTTCCTTCCGCTTCCTCGTAACACTTTTGCAGAAAGTTTCCACGGGGTCTTACATTTTTTTCGAATTTGTAGGGTAAACTAAGGTATGATGGTCATACGGAAAAGATGACCATAGGCTGTAATTTTCTCAATAATCGCATAGTGCGCTTTTTTTAATCACTATCAAAGATAATCGATATTTACAGTAGTTTATGTGTATACATTGTTCGAAATAACGATATTGTGAATCTTATATCATATTTTTACTTTTGACATGCAAAGTTTTTCATTTGTCCACTAAAAACTGTTATAACGTCCAATAAATTATAGTTAAGCTATCGTAATGGACGTTAGACATTATTATAAAGTATTATTATATGTTATTATAAAGATATGTAAATTGTCGTATGACCTATAATTTTTATTTTCACTATTTTTTATAAATATTATGGCCATCTTTTCCTTAAAAGTTGGGTAAGATGGCCAATGCTTATGTTACTATTTTGATAATATAAAATTTCTATTAAATATTTTCCTTTTAATTTCGATAATATTACGTAATTTAGGCTTCAGTGAAGATAATATGCCAAACACTATTAAAAAATAACAAAAATAAAAGTATGTTTTTTGCATTTTAAAAAATTATCGCCATCTTACCCGAGTTTATCCTACTGAGTTACATTGAAAAAATGTATTACTATTGCTATTAAAAAAATTAACCAATCATTTCTTTCACATCTATTAATACTTGTATCAATCAATCGTAACAAGAATGAACAAAGTGACTCGCAAAACTCGTCACCTTATCTCGCTGCATTTCTTTGATACAATTAAAATTACGTCGAGAAAATGATACCGAAATGCTTGCAATGGTCTGTCGATAACCAGACGTAATTATCCACGATCGTTTTGTAATCGCGGTCGGTTAGTAGCTGCGTATCAAATTATAACAACGATTATGCTAATCACTCTGTCTCTAGGCGATCGCGTATGATTGGCCCATTATACACGAAGACCAGAAACGCGTTATCGTTTGTAACACGCACTACAGTAAGTAACCCGTCGAGTACGTTCTGCGAACCGGAATATCTCGCTTTGCAACTTTCGATTATTATTTCCACGGCTTTTCATATACACGCGCTTTATTTTCTCTCAGAAGACAGGATCGCGCAAACTCCATTCGAATCGCAGGCCCGTAAATACAGATCCTCGAGCCTTCCTCGACAGCCTCCGTCACTTTGTCGCACGCTATTATAGGTCGTGTGCATTCATAACGGCGAACACGCAACGGCGTGCGTGTGCGTCACTCAAAAGCCGGTGAAGCTCCTTCATGTGCGACCTACCTTCTCACCTGGACAAGCGACAAGATCATACCGGTACCGATTTACGCATCCATACAGGGTCGACGTTATTATAGGCTGTCGCAAAATAAGCTCGTGATACTGCGATAATCTACATCACGCCACGCTCCTGAATTAAATAATTCTTTATTTCGATATATTAAGAAATTCAATCGCACATTATAAAGAGAAATGACGTCATGCACTTTTTTTATCGTTTCGTTTCTCTAGCAGTTCGCTCACGATCGATGTTGCGTAAGTCGGTAGCAGAAAAATGCTTACACACGGAAGGTAATCTCAATTCCGAGAAGCGATATTGAATGACAGGCAAGTCAAAAAAAAAAAAAAAAAAAAAAAAAGGAGAAAACTGATGATGCGTTCTCCACACACAAACGTAAGTAACCGACACGGAGGGTGGGAATTAGTCGTGTTTCAAGGACGCTACACGAAAGATTCGTAGATTGCGTGCTTGTCATAAGTTTTCGCTCGTCGATATACACACGAAACCTCTCGAGATGTATAATGACGACGTTTTCTGTCGGCCTCCTTCAAAGCCTTTCACGATCAGACAACGGTCGGTAGCTCTGTTACGCGGAAGCCAAAGAGGGGTATCCCGGTAGTTTCCTTTCTTTCCTGAATCGTCAAGAGCCAGGCTCGCGATCACGTGTGTTTAACCACTTGGTTAATCTCCAAGATAATCCATAAACAAGAAAGATATTTTCTCAAGACAAATTGATTTATTATTGATAGTCGTTTACTATGTCGTTATTATAACAAGCGTATATAAATCACTGTTTTTTATACATATCTACAAGATGTCCGGTAATAATCGCCCCAACTCTCTAGGGTAGATAGAGCAGGTCAAACTAAACATAAAAGTCCTGTATCATTTTGTGATTAGCGCAATAATTATTGAACTATTAATTAAAAACGCTCATTACCTTGTACATATGTATAATATTGTTCGCTAAGCATTTTTAATTAATATTTTAATAATTATTGCGAAAATCGCAAAATGACCTAATACTTTTTTGTTCAGTTCACTGTACTCTATCCGTTCACGAGCGTTGGCTCGTTAGTTATGAGACACCCTGTGTAGATATATATATATATATATATATATAAATATATATGTGTGTACTATTATCTCGTTTCTCGACCTACTGCCATATAGTATGCTGCACCGCTATAGCATTGTTGAAAGCCCGCATTTACTCGTGTCATAAGGCAATTTCTACGAGCTGAAACGAGAGTACACGCTTTTCGAGCATTACAGTGAGAATTCTTGTTTGGAAATTACGCGAGGTTTTCAACTTATTGTTATTAGCGACACCCGCCGTCTCGGTGCCGCTTATCGTTTCGTGCATTGCCCTGCTCTCCCGTAATCAGTCGACAAAGTTGCAAAGCAGGAGAGAGATAGTGGATAATTACCATTCGAAAGGAAATGCGTGCGTTCCTTTGCGTTTGGAAGAAACCGGTCGCGATGGCAATGGTGGAAATTGTTTTTTTTTTTTCTCTGTTGATAAAGCGTATCTTAACTTGCAATTGTATCCAGCAACTTATTCGAGTTAACTATATTTTGTACACGCTATATTTTTTGCGCTTTGAGAATAATTTGGAATTAATTTGCCGCACCTTATTAAACTTGTCTAATGACTGCGTCATATTTTTCCAATCGACCTTTGAACGTTAAGCATTGAAGTTATATTAAAGAAACCAGTCACCTTTATTTACCTTGTACAAAGCGTGCTATCAAGGAAACATTGCCGCGGTAAACTGGAACGCGATTATTCTGCGAAAAAAACCTCTCGCACGGCAAGTCTCTGCGGTCTGTAAGCAGAAACATTGACTGTCGATCGAAGTGTTTACGAGATCGTTAATAGTATCGGAATATCGCGCCAACTAACCGCAGTAAATCCGGTCGATCGGTGCGCAAAAAATCATCGTGACTACGATTGTTATGTAAATCGAGCTTGTAGTTCAAGTTAATAATCTGCATAGCGCGTTGCGTTGATGTACATATTTCATTCCAGATGGATGAAATTGCACTCGATCTTTATGTTGAATCGGATCGAATAAATTCTCCGAGCTCTCTAATTAACAACAGATATATATTAATTATTTGTTTCTTCGTTAGTTAGTTAGTCATTCAATGAGATATATCGCGATAAAATGAACATTAACCATAAGTATGTTTTTCTTTTTTTACTTAAATATTTTATATTTTATTTCTCTCTCACGATATGTAACACAGGGCTCGTACTCTTTTCCCTATCTCCACTTTTTCCTCTTTTTTTATTGCTCTCCCCTTTTTTTCTCTAAAATCTATAATTTTTTTCTATTTCCTCTATAATTAACATGATCAGCGCATTTGTCTTAAGAATCTGAATCGATCCAAACAATATTGAAAGATTCAGCTAAATCTATGACCAGCAAAATAGTTTTTCAAGAATTGATATCGAGTCTAGAAAATCTCAGAAATAAAGAAAAAGAACAAAGAATCAAAGTTGAGAAATTGAGAGAAAAAGTACAAAAAAAATCTCAACTTATTGAGACTGAAGTAAACAAAAGGCTTAAGGTCTAAAAATAATTAAAGAATAAGTAATAAAAAGTAATTACTTTTAAAACGTGCCTCTACTTAATGCTAATACAATATTATATATATATATATATATATATATATATATATATATATATATATAAAATACAATATTATATATATATATATATATATAAAATACAATATTATATATATATATATATATATATATATATATATATATATATATATATATAAAACGTGCCTGCATTAAGTAGAGGCACGTTTTAAAAGTAATTACTTTTTATTACTTATTCTTTAATTATTTTTAGACCTTAAGCTAAAAAAAATGCTAATACAATATTATATATATATATATATATATATATATATATATATATATATATATATATATATAATATTGTATTAGCATTAAGTAGAGGCACGTTTTAAAAGTAATTACTTTTTGTTACTTATTCTTTAATTATTTTTAATTATTTTGGTGTATATATATATATATATACACACTAAAGATAAAAAAAATAAATTATAAAAATAATTATAAAAAAATAAATTTACGTTTATCATATGTATTGAGTAATATAATATGAGTTATCATATTTTAAATTACTTAATTAGTTATTTTATAAATATATAATTTTTAATTTTTTGCTTTTCGTTTATTTTTCTTGTCTCATCTTTTCTTATTAAATAAATGTAATTTGAATGGCGAGCAGTGTGCGTATAATTCTGTGATATGTAAAATGTAGCATTTCTAGGTATCTATTGCATTGTATATCATTAAAGTAAAGAAACGTATTTTTATCAGTTTTATAAACAGTTATGTAAAACGTTGAAACGTTAACAAATCTAATATAGATTTTATTAAAGTTGTATAACTAAAATTCTGTTGTTTATTCCCAATAATAAATACTATTTCTAAAATAATACATCAATTTTATTATTTTAAAGTTTTTTGATTTATATATATATGTGACTTTTTCATCAATTAAATCAATTTCCCCTTTTTTCATAAAAAAATTCCTCTTTTCCTCTATAATAAAAAAAATAGGGAGGACGAGCCCTGTATGTATGTTTAACGTGAAAAATTGGACACGACGATACTTTAGCGAGACAACTGTAGACTCGTCTCCGTTTCTCGCTCTGTTTCACTCGTCCGGACAGGCCGCCTAGACGTGCGCGTCATCTTAATGTTCGCTGAAGTCACGAGAGAGTCGTCGCTTTACCTGAGAATTTTCGCCGTTCGAGATCGCGTGTCCGTCCGATCGCGCGCGACCTTGGAGCGATTAAGTCGACGGAAAGGTCTAAATTTGCTCGTGCAACTGCTTCAACCTCACCTCGCGATCCCGGCGTCCGTTCGCTCCAAATTCCACGAACTTTCCGCTACCTCCTCGCACGCGGGGACGATTCACGAAATGTATCGAGAGGTATTCGATCCATAGGTAAGGCACGATAACGGCAACCGATGGAAAACGACGTGCAGGCACACGTCTCCGAGAATTCTCGAATCCGAGACGAGTTCCCACGTAGTCAAACTCCGAAGCCCCGCGCCCGAGCCATGGGATCATCGGCATGAAAACGGGGGATAATTGTGGCTCCGTAAATACCGCTACTTAATACCCGGCCATGGCTTTCTTGTCTATGTATAGTATGTACATATATACTTTATATATATATATATATATATATATATATATATATATATTATATATATTATATATATATATATATATTTTATACATGTATATCTATATTTATATATACTTATATATACATATATATATATATATACATACATACATCTCGTTGCACACCGTACGTATCGGTCTCTCTTCTTGCGTTCGTGCTACCGTCAATCTCCTTTAGAAACCGCTTCTCTCCTCGCGCACGGCGTGTAGAAAACAAGGTAATTGTACGCGGCGCGATGTTGCATACTTTTGCCGATATGCACTTCCGCCGCGGATCTCTAGCCCCGTGTAATTTCACCCGATCCCGGCCGTCGATTTCGTTGCCGAGCCCGTTCGCCGACATCGACCGCGATGCACTCTCGCGAACGTTAAAGTTACCGATGACCACTTACGATGCTATTGAATAAAACAATTTCAGCAGACCAAATAATTGATATATTATGTTTTTAAGTTTTAGCTCTTATAATTAGTCGACCGCTTAAAATAAGAATTTATATTTATACTAGAGATTGTACTATTAAATTGTTTTGACAATATTATTTGAAAGTCCTGAGCAAATGGTCTTTTTTAAAAGCGAACGAAAATTGAAGCCTGAAAAATCTTTTATAAATGTTAGCCTTAATGATTACAAAAAATAAAAAATGACAATCAAGATATAAGATAAATTTAAGAATTATTAAAAAGGTATTATTTCGCTATCACTGCGTTATGTCTTATCAAAACCGCGGAAGAAAAACTTTCATACTTTAAAAGTTCTCGATATAGATCAATTTAATATAAGGGTAACAAACTATAGGTTTCTGCTGATGAACAAACACATTATTAAGCAAGCTATGTTTATATTAACTTTGATAAAATGTATCACTCAATTTGTTGAGAAATTGATATACATGTCTTTTTTTTTTTTTAAAGAACCCACGTTTCATCTTTTCTTCATTAAATAAATTAATTAAAAATAAATATACAAATAGTAATAAATTATAACAGAGACACGATCTAAGAGGCAATCAAATCTACTTTGATACGAGTACGTGAAGAACGACGATCGAGTGGCGATCGAGTAATTATCGACGCCGTTATCGTTGTCGCCACTCGCGTCGGCCTTATTTGCATCGGATCGTGATTAAAAGCGGGTTGGAAAAGTTGGAGCGCGCTCTTTTACGAGCGGTCAATGCACCGCGTACGGCCGCGTCCTGCTTTCGCGGTCATCTTGATGTCATTCTACATTCTGTCCGATGCGTCGAGTAATTAAAACGTAGTCAACGTTATCTCTTATTCGAGATCCCTCGACGGTGATTAAGCTGCGCCATCTGATGCGCGCATTCGTTCTCTTCCGTCGACGCACTGTCACCATATCATAACATCCGGCACATTGCCAGGTGGATGAACCACCCACGAAATTAACACGAACATTCGATTTAATCCTAATCCAATATATTTTTCCTGAAAGATGTCACGACATCTAATTCACAAACGCACAATTGATTAATGTCGTGGGTTTTTTTTTTTTTTTTTTTTTTTTTTTTTTCTCTCGCCACGCCAAAGTTGCGTATTATTAGCTTGACTGATCTTGTTGACGAGAACACATTCCGGGAATTACCGATCCTACCGCGGCTGAACCTCGGTCTCTGAATTTCTGGAATCCGGAGCTTGTCGCTTCGAGCTAATTCGTTAACGCGATGAGTTTACTGAACAAAGTGGCGACGTGTCACGCTTCTTCGCTTTCTCGGTCTCCCTCTTTTCTCTGCACTGACATCTGTCATAATGTCAATGTTGAAGAGACGCGGAAAGAAGAGTTTCCGAATGCGAATTAAAAAAAAAAAGAAGAATAGAACACTCTTTCTCTCTTCTCGATAATATATAGCGCGAGGGATAAAGATGGCTAGTAATTGATACGATTGCCGAATACGAGCAGGAAGTTGCGCAGAAGTTAACGAGAAATTGCAACAATCGCCCGCGAGAAAAGTTTTGCCGGGAAACTCGGGTGAATACCGGGTCCCTCGTAACGCGCTTACATTAAGTCGACGCATTTAGAAAATGGCGAATGGTGGATAGTGTGTGCCTTGGGCCTGGCGATTACTCAGGAATGAAGGGATACCGGTATTGCCGCACCAGGAACACGATCCGGCTGTACCAAGAACCGCTGGCGCCTTCCACCCCACTCCCCCTTCTCTCTTTCCACTACACCGCCCCCTGTGCTCGCGATTTCGTTGGCGTATTCTTTCGAAAATTACGTAAATTTCAACGATATACGCCGATTACTTGGGGATGAAAACATGTCTTCCGTTGATAAGATCGCGATTGAGATATCCACGATAATTTTAAGAACATCGAGATAGAGAGAGAGAGAGAGAGAGAGAGAGAGAGAGAGAGAGAGACGATATTATGCGATTTTAAGATTAATAGCTTAAAAGTGTATGGGCCTTATTCGCGCATTATTACGCATGTACGTGAATACTTTATACGCGTATTACGCGCTGCGTAATGCGAGTTTTATTACCTCTGAACGCGAGGTGCTACTTTTCTTGTTGCACGTTGGCTACGAAGTTCTTAACCGCATGAGTATATCTTACCTTGCTAAACTATAAGCTACGGGTTTAGGAAATTGTCTCATATCTTTTCGCGCGTGCAAAATTGCGAACGTTGATAAACGCAACTAGTTTCGCAATTGACGCCTCCGACGTTTTATTCAGCAAAGACTCAATAACGAGATAATTTTTCTAGCGATTCTATACTGGTATCGTATACATCTGTACACTCTTATATAAAATCGCAATGATAAAAATCTTTAATTATACCGTTATCAGATGTCAAATGGCGGTACATAATCCAAATGTTTATGATACTGGTACATAAATATACGTAACTTTTGTAGAAAATATATACTGGTATATTATATTCAGTATTTATGTTATCTCGATCGAATTATTTAGATAATTATTTAGATGAAGAAATTTTATCTCATTTTTATTTCCTTATCTCATTTGCCTTATCTCATCTTTATTTTAAATAATAATATAATGTATTATTTATATCTTCAGTTTACATGGAAAAATGTGCTATCTGTTTTTAATTATTAATATTATTTTAGGTTAGGTAATAGCTGCATTTTAGTATAACTCAGCTGTTAGTGAGTACTTTATAATTTTTAGTATGTTTGACTCTTACATTTAAATCCAACGAAAAATTAAAGATAAGCTAATTATATTAAAGAATTAGAGGGCATTTACTGAACGCTGAATTCTAATAATTATATAACAATTATAATGTTTTTCTTAATTATTTTTTTAAAGGAATGCTATCTTAAAATCATTTAAATAATGCTTTATAATTACATATATTTCATATATCATTATTCATTTATCATCTAGATAAAGTTGAAATAAATTATTTAATCTGACAGTGAGATACAAATTTATTTGTCTTTATTTAGATGATTTCGACGTTATCCGTATGAAATACTGATCATATCGTAATAATATTATTACTGTTACATTAAATGTTGATATTATAAATTAATAACATTTGTATTTATTGAAAGAATTTTAAGTTTGTTTACACACATATAGTGAGCTTTTGGATTGTGAAGGGAAAAGTATAAAAGCTTCAGTTTCACATGTATTAATATATTCAATAATATAATAGTAGTAGTATCTTTTAATAGTAGTATATTTAATATCGATTGGTATTTTTAAATCAACTGTGTTTTATTTTAATTATTATATAAAATTGGAAAATATTGATATATGCAAGCGATATTTTTCATATCGGTTTTAATCTCTACACTTTTAAAACAATCAACATTATAAAACAGGTGTATCGATAGCAGTGAAACAATTCTTTGTTCGTAAAACAGAACGTCGGACGAGTTGTTGCGAATGAAACGCAACATTGAAGGCGTAGGCGTTCTCTTCTATCATAGCGCCAGATAAAGATAAAGAGATAAAGAAGAGCGGCTCTTCAAAGTCGTTTGAATTTATTCATTTTACGTCGCGCGACGTAGAGAGCCCACATTAATTAACACCGACGGCGCGTGCAAAATTAACGACGTCGTACAAAATCGAGCGACGATTCTGCGCGCGAGGCGCTGGAAAGTAATTATTATACGTCATTACCGGCCCGGTAACGGGTACACCGCCTGCCGCCGGAGTCTGCGATTCAGTTTGCGATGTGATTATATTTATTGTCCCTTCCGGCCGACTTCTCGGAAATCTCGGAAACGACACGTAAGATAGCCACGCGAGATCTGCGATCGCGCCGTTTCTCGGTCTGCCTTTGTCATGCGTTTTGTCGTTCCATTCGTATGAGCCTGATAAGAGCGCTAATTATTCGCAAGTATCATTTGCAACAGATAATTTTCAAATTATTCCTAACAACAGACAGATACGTTATGTATAAGTATGCGTGGAAAATTTTCCAACGCGGAAACATACATTTGAGGAAGGGGAAATTAATTTCTTTTATTATAAAAATTATTAGACTTGATATATTTGTTTTTAAATATCGAAGCGTTCTTTTTACGCATTCGGTCATGTTCCAAACATAAATTGATACTCGTGGGTTTTGTCGAGCAATGTGAAGAGAAATTGCCGAATATTCGAATTGCTGCTCGATGATGCGACGACTCGCTATAAACAAAAATAGCCGTTTGCTAAAGCGAGTTATTCGTTCCTCTCGGCGAGGTCGTGCTCTCACGACTTCGCGCGATACGCGGGCACTTAACTAACGGGCTCTTCCACGAAGTGGAACGATGCTCGTCCGCAGTTTTTCGAGCCAACGCAACGGAGACTGGGAAGCCATGTGCGATGAGCTTTAAATGTAGAAATGAGGCATATATCGGCGAAAACAAACGATGATAAATATAATTATCGCAAAAAAAAAAAAAAAAAAAAAAAGAAAAATTATCGCGAGAAGAAAAAAGTAAAACTGGAATGTCTTTAAAAAAGATATTTTGAATCACATTGTATTAATACGTGTAATTATGGCGACAAAGTTTATATATTTCTATATTCAAAGTTACTGGGAGCGATATGATCGACTTTTTTTATTGTAGTTAATTTGATTATTATTTCTGCTATACCGTTTACGATTAGTTTTACCATCAGACTAATATTAATAACACGCTATTAAACTGATACAAGAAGCTGACAATTGCTACGAAGCGAATTAATTGCTTAAAAGTAGTTGAAGATTATACATTAAAGTTCTTGCAGGCAAACTAAACGTTTACATATATATTTTCTTTTTTATTTTGAGATACTTTTTCTAAAATTATTGAAATAGCATGTTTAATTTGCATCATTGTATGTAATATTATATAATGTATAACATTAAGTTGCGACAACTTAATGTTGAAAAAAAATATATATATTTTGCTACAGCGATCTTTGACAATCGTACATCTTTCTGAAAAGACGTAAAGTGTGCCGATGCAATGTTGCATCTTCCCTTGTATTTTGCATAAAATCTTTTTGCTAAATGGCGTGAACTTGACAGCCGGTTGCGTACCTAAAACTCGTTCGGCAATTAACAGCGATCATATTGCTGCATTGTTCGCACATCTTTTCTTCAGACAATTTATTCTAATGGGCGATGCTGTGCCTACTATTATCTTCAATTTAAATAATTGGCGACACGTAGCTTTGATCGGTGCTTTACGTTGGAATATAATTTCATCAGAGAGTATTATATGGCATAGATAAATAAAATGAATGGCATTACATTATCTTATATAGCGCATTACATTTATTACCGATCTATTCGAGACCAAAGAGAGAAAACTTCCCCGCTAGTCTTCTTCCTGCTCCTCCGAACTTCCGTCGAGACGGATCTCGGAAGGTCTCGCGCGTAGAGTCGGAAACTGCGCTTGGCTGGCACACACGAAGTCGAAAGAGGCTTCGCAGGTAATTGCCAGGCCGGCGGGTCGATAATGAGCACTGGCTTCGGAGAACCGATTACGACCGACCCGAGCCAAAAGCAAAGTCGGACCCCAAGAACCGGAGAGAGGAGGCAGGA
Organism: Anoplolepis gracilipes; assembly: GCF_047496725.1. Taxonomy (NCBI): domain Eukaryota; kingdom Metazoa; phylum Arthropoda; class Insecta; order Hymenoptera; family Formicidae; genus Anoplolepis; species Anoplolepis gracilipes. The sequence continues at coordinate 15,451,850 of NC_132971.1, read as the reverse complement.
GGATCAAGAAGAAGAAGAAGAAGAAGGAGAAGAAGAAGAAGAAGAAGAAGAAGAAGAAGAAGAAGAAGAAGACGGAGCAGAAGAAGGGCAGGGGAGGATCAACTCGAGGGGGACGGGAGGGAGAAAGTGATGAAGGAGAGATTTTAAGTCGCTTATAATCCTCTGGACCGTAGAGCTTCGCGAGAGCGGCGCGTTCACCGGTCTCTCTCCTCGCGATCCGATAATTCAACTCGGGCTCGGAGTTCGATATTCCGACTAATCTCGCATGATGTGTGTGCAGAAGTTCTCCGCGTGTGCCCTTTTCGGGAGATAATTGCGTCCGTATTTTTTGTTTCGCACTGCAAACTGTCGGTATCCCGACAAATGCTTCGCGCAACTCTCGCTCGGCCATGCTCGTATGTCATTAATCGCGCTCTCTTCTTCCATCGTGTATGTACAAAGAAAATCTCTCGTACATTAGCTTCATTATTTTGCAACCTTTCTCTTTTCTTTATTTTTATTTTTTTTTTTTTTTTTATTTTTTTTTTTTGCGTAATTTCTTTTTCAAATTATCACGGAAATTTATGCAACATTCTTTGACTTTCCGTTAGCGAATCGTTTCATTTGTATAAAATATTGTACATATAATTATTATACCACACACTCAATTTATTTTCTTTTAATAATAAAAACATAATAAATTAGGTGTAAGATATCAGCTCTAATTGACTACGCTAACGGATCGTACAATATTAACGGTATCTCAAATCTATCGAGAATCGAGCAAGATCCAGCGAAAACGAATGAGAAAAGTTGTACGAGAAACAAGTCAGCATATTGATACGCATCGATACCTTACGAGAGAAAAAAAGAAAGAAACGTAGCTAATTGCTAAATCGCTGGCAACAAGTTGTCGATGTCAAGCGATCGAGTGGCCACCAGGCAAGGCGGGAAGGAAGGGAGCCATCGTAATGGAAAGTGGAAGAAGTGCACCGATAGATAGTCGAGGTACGACGGGGGGGGGGTGAGGAGGGGAGGGGGAGAGAGGCCTGGACGAACAAGAGGAAGAAAATGAGGCAGAAAAATGGATGGAAGAGGAGAACAAGAAGTCCTTCCTGTTTCATCGCGCGATGAAACCTGCCTAGATCTCGCTACCGGGATGAGATGGAGGTAGAGGTGATCTAATTTCCCGGGCAGTCGTGCAGAAAATGATCCAGGCCGCGATTACGAAACGGCTTCCAGTCTTCGCCGGGGGCGACGAAGGCACCGTTTTTGCCGCTCTCTTTTCGTTTCCATGTACCTACTACGTGTGCTACGATTACGGACGCGATGTTGTCAGCTACAGACACGGGGAACAACATCCTGCCAAGAGATTATTTCGCAATTAGAAGAACGATATTTTGAAGATTGCGTCACGATCCCTCCACGATCAAGATATTACAAAAGAGAATATACACAATTTTTCAACAGTACAATTAAAATAATTTGATTTTAGAAAGAATTTGAATTCCAATGTATCAAAGGATTTGATCTCATTTATTTATCTGATAAATTCGCTTTTCTTTAGTATCTCTCGCGAGATAAGCGCGAAATGTGTGTAAACCACCGCGGATCGCTCGTGGACCTGGCAGTACGGTGGCGACGATGCGGTGCCCCTTCGTGGTGCCCTCGAGGGTCGCTGATCCCACAATTAACATAATGATGCAGAAAACGTAGATATTAGCGCGAGGTTAGTTAATAGTGCATTTATCCGGGGAATGTAAATAGTTAGTGGGGTCGCGGTAGCTCTCGTGTTCCATGGCGTCTGTTCCTCGTCTTCTGCGTCTTCTCGTTCCTTCTCACCCCGTCGTCGTCGCGCGAGCGTCGTAAGAAATCTCGTAAATCAAAAGTGACAGAATCGAATTCTCGTTTGCATAATCCGGTCGTTTTATTCCACGTGCGTGCTTGGATCGATTCACCAAGAGCTTACCCGTGCCCCTAAACAAATTATTAATCAACGTTATCATCAGATATTTCCAAAAATTTAACAGCGCACGGCTTGCGCGGTCGGCCATCCTAGATTGATACGATCTTTCGATTAAAAAGACTTGACGTATGATGGGAAATATGATGGTTTCAGAGTAAAAAATAAAATGTAACAAGACTTCTTCGACGAAGGAAGGTTATATCTGTGGTCGGTGATGGCATTTTAATTAGAGTCGCAATTACTACCATCCTGTACGAATCGCGACTCGAGATATAGATACATAGTAGAAAGGTTGGAAAAAGAAATTTTAATACTCGCGGCCATTATCCATGCTGATTGCAGAGTAACTTAATTTTTTGTCGATACATATAATGCCAATGGAACGAGGAACGTGACTGTGTTTTCAATGATATTCACTATTTTTTTTGCTGCCTAGCGATTTTTTTTTTTCCTATTTCATTGATTTCTCTTCCTTCTCTTCTGCTTATAGAAAACCTAATCACTTGCTCTTTTCCGCGTTCTTCAATTCCAGTACGTCGTTAATGTTGTTAAATCGCGTCTCGTCCGTTCGAGAATGCAGCCGACGATGATATCGCCGTAATCTGCAACAGCTGCAACGGGACCCTCGCGATCCGAGACTATCTTATCCTGATTTCTAGGTTCTTCCTCCCTCTATCTCTCCCTTCGCAATCTCCCCTCTCTCTCTCTCTCTCTCTTTCTGTTTGCGCGCGCTCGCAAATGATAGAACGGACGGTGGCAATTTGCAGGTGCAAAGTTCACGATGGAGGAAACCGCTAATGAGGGGAGTGGTGTGTGTATGGTCGAGGAAAGGGGGGGCCCGACGCACAACTTGGGGCACGCGTTTTCAGAAGGACAGGTTAATTATCCGGCTGTGGCCAGGGGTTTCGCTCTCCATATAACTTGTCTCTCTCTGTATAACTTGTCATTAATATCGCTAATCTCGCGTCGTCGATGCCGTTGATGTTATAGAAATTTTCGTTTTTTTTTTTTTTTTTTTTTTTGTGCACTTCTTACAATCAAATTGGCCAATGTTATTTCGTTGGTCCCTTTGAAAACTACAACTGCTCGATTATGGCGCCTCTCGCTAGCCATAAATTAATTAAACTGAAGATTGTGTAAACGAGTGTCAGTACGCTGTTCTTTATCTTTAGATCGTCCGAACCATCACGCTTCATTTCGATCATCTAATGCCCATTTCTATAAATGTGGTTTAAATTTAATTGATTAACTTACTGATTAACTTGCAAGATTATAATTTACAATATTAAAATTCCTAACAACATAATTATCGTATATAATATAGTAAAAATGTTTAAACTCTCCGATGTTGTCATCTTGTTAATCAAGAATTAAATTTCAATTATGTTGATAGAAATGAGTATAAAGTGTTGTACTACAACTCGTTTCACAATCCTCAGGATATCCTTCGATATGTCCTTCGCGAGAAAAATACTCTTCTCTCGCATTCTTTTATCCTTATGTATGATTTCGTGCAAAAGCGTTTGTCAGTATAATTGTCCTATATAGAGCAGCAATAATAACATACGTAACTTTGCGGTATTGCTTATGTAATTTCTTCGACACTGTATCGTGCCACTAATTACCACCAGTGAACAGGTGGTAATCGCTTCCAAGTACGTACGTATATTACATCGTTATTACAATTATCATTGTGCGGTTTACCGGAATTTACCGCATAATTACGTAATTCGTCTCTACACACGCTAAATAACTTTGGTCAACTTTAAAAAAAATGCAATATATGAATCGTGATACATTTTGCTAAACCGAGCGAGTATAAGAGTGCATATTTCAAGAAGAAATATCTGCTTGAATAATTTATTGTTATATTTATTTTTCCTCTCTCTATCTATCTATGCAATAAAAACAAATACAATAAAATTTTTCACGCACTTTACAGCCTTAGAAACAGCGAATAGATGTTCATATAAATCGCTCTTTGGCCGACGTGTGACAGGCGGGCGTGAACGGGGCGTAGCAACATAGTAACGTTTATTACATTGGCTGACAACTGGCAAATCTTGTCGAGCTCTTCGGAGGATCGGACAGGTTAAAATTTTTGCAGGACGCGATATATACATGACACTCATCGCGCGGATTTTATCAATCCCGTTCCATCTCGGTAATATATCGTGATTGTAAAAAATGCATGCAACGAACAAAGGCATAACCGTTAATAAAAAGGATACCGTCGCTCTTTCAAACAAGCTTTGTTCTACAAGAGTCATAAATGATAAAGCACTTTGACGATACGGTGTCTAAAATAAGACGCTCCAAAGTTTTTTCCTTTCTTTCTCCCCTCATCGTAGATAATGGCGGTCGATTCGATTTGACGGAGGAGAAACGAGCGAGGCAGGTAAACGAGGTAGTCGATATCCTCGCGACGAATGTTCCATTCCCACTGTTCTTCCCGTGTGCAGGTCACTTCCACAGCTAAAGATCGATCGAGTGGCACGGATGGTCGGAATGGCTAGTGTACACGAGTCGTTTTCGCACGACGAGCTTCTCGTCGCCGCGTTTAACTAGAGGTGTATTTCCGCGATAGGGGAAAGAAGACCGGAGATGCGGTAAAAAGAGCGACAAGACTGCGGACGCCGGCATTAATTTCTCACGACACATCGTGCATCTTTTACGTATATATGAGAGGGCTACCAATTATACGCACGCTCGTTTGGTGGGAGTGCATCGACCTATCATAACTTCGAAAATCATTTAACGCAATTAAATACATGCGAGCCAAATTGGACGGGAAACGGAGATATAGGTATAGTGACTATCAATTTGAGATTTGAGTATATTCCACCTCATGAATGACGAATTCTCACTTGAGAGGAAATAAGGTTGGAAAACAATCTTAGGAAGTCGTAACGGGATTGAGATCATTGGTGAGATTCCCACAAAGTAAGAAAACAATGAAAGGCGGCGGCAAAGATTTTATTTCAAGCCTCATAAAGCTCATATTGGAATAAAAATGTTTTTGTAAAAGTTTCGTTTAGTTAAACGGAAAATATATGAAAGGAGTTGCAGAATTCGAAATATATTTTGTTTGTGACTCTTGTGTCGTGTAAAATTCTCCTGTTCATTTTCTTTCGATAGCATGCATATCATATCTATAATATTCTATTCTTTAAGTACTATTTTATTATTTAAATTTTATTTAATTTTATTTCTGTTTTATATACTGATGTCTCTTTTCTTTAATTTATATCTGTATACTAAATTGGTTTGTTTATGTGAATAAATAAATAAATAAATAAATAAATATAATCGCTGCGCTGCTAAATTCGATGACCCATTTTAAGACGCTCGTTAGATTCTCGTAATATCATGATGATCGTGTCGAGATGAGATTAAACACGGAATCCGCAGGAAATTAAAATGGCTTTATAGGTGATCGTGAGATTCTCGTAAAATCACGATGAAACGTGATATCTCGTAGATTTCTCATTATCTTGAGATTATGCTATATAAGTAAATGATTAAGTTCTCATAAAAGCAGAACGTTATTTTAAAATTGTCGTCAAAAACGCATATATGTCTAATACAAAATTTAGAGCCATGCAAATTAAAATAATATCTCCATTTGCAGAAATATAATTATAAATGCGATGCAAGAAGAGCATATATATATATATATATATATATATATAATGTATTTAAAAGCAGAATATATTACGTGTATAATAATAATAATATTATTCTGTAAAGGAAATTAACAATTAATTGTCACGTTAGAATTAATGGAAAGAAAATGCCACACAATGTTAAGGCGAGAAAATTCGAGAGGACGGGATTTCTGATGATCAGAACGAGACTGAGACTCACGTTTATACTGTTGAGGGGTGTCGGGCTGACACCCCTGCGGCCACCGCCGCCGCTGACCTCCGCGTCCAGTTTGCCGATTCGCTTAAACGCTGCGATGCGGACGAATCCCGGACTCGTCGGGCCGAGCCGGTCCCACGTCGGATCGATGGAACGATCGCTCGAACGATCCTGAAAACGCGCGAATTCACGTCAAGGACTAGGGGACGCGAACAGGCCCGATCTCTTTGGTGCCTCTTGTGGATGGACGTCGTGCCTCTCGATCACGACTCCATCTCTCGAGTGATCTCGATGATCGGAGTTTGATCTTCCTCCGAGACGGATCTCCTCTCGCACGCGATATATCGTCTCGCGAGAGAGCACGTGTCAAGAGTAAAAATCTTGCGATTATAAGAGAAACGTAGCTACGCGTCAATGTTACGTGCGGAATAGCCTCTTCTCGAGCAATCGGCTGTATTCGTCAAGACAAGCGCACTGTGTGAATGACACTCGTGAAATACTCGCACAAGTAGTACCCGCGACGCTTGCCGGGGCACAGAGCGTCGACACGTGGTACCCCTTTTCATCGGGCTTCATGTCCACTGAGACGCGCTCCAACGTGACAAGCGCGCGAACGTCAATTTTCACGGACACTATATCGCGACAGGCGACACGGTATCCTTTTTTTTTTTTTTTTGTTTTTTTCAATGCGTAAGGACTTTTCTCCTGGATGAAATACCTGGTTTCCTAGTTAAAAGGAGCATTCGCGGACGATGCGCGGAGCGATTAAGGCGGCGACGGCGACGAGGACGATGGCGGCAATCGCGACGAAGGCGAGTCGGCGTGCTGCTCGTTCGCCTTAAGGGCCGTTCGTCGCAGACGCATGCTCGCGGCACGTCGCAGCCTCTCGCACTGACCGCACGTAACACGTAAGAGAGAGGTGCGTGTACTGTACTTGTGTGTCTACCCCCTCCTTCTGTCTTTCTCGCTCTCCGCGCGCACCGCGTCTTTCCTCCCGCGTCTCGCCCTCCATGCACTATCGCTCCCCCTATCTCTCTCTCTCTCTCTCTCTCTCTCTCTCTCTCTCTCTCTCTCTCTCTCTTTCTCTCTTGTTATCTATTCCTCTCTCGCTTCTCCTCGTCACTTTTGCGTCAATTACCGCGGCGCGGAAGACGACCGAGGGGAAAAGAAGAATTTCGCCACTCGCGCGACTCAGGGCCCTCTTTGAATCTGCTTACGCGCTGGCTTCTCGCGCGAGTATCCTCGCTAACTCCACAGGGAACGTGGAACGCGAGTCCGGAATTGCCGTGGCGCCACCCCTCCTCCCTTTCCGGCCCCTCCATTCTCTCTTCTTCTCCACCTCGTCGTCGTTCTCCTTCGAGCCACTACGGGGCTGCCCTCCTCCTCTCCGCAACGCGGTGCGGCGCGGCGCCGCGCCGCACGTCCCACCCTGGGTTTTCCCTATAATTTGCTCGGCAGCCGGGTAGCTCTTTTTTTTCCTTTACTCCATTTTCGTATCTCCTCTCTACCCCGCGACTCTGCCGCCGCTACCCTTCGCGTCCCTTTTCGCCCGCCCTCCTCGTCCACCTCGTTCATCCTCGGTGATGTCTCTCTTGTTCTCTCTGTCTCTGCCTCCGCTACCGCGACCGCCACCGTCACTGCCTATACCTCTGTTCGCCTGTGCGCACCTCTTCCTCTTGGTGCCAGCCATGAATCCTCGATCAAGTCGAGGGGCCAAGGGGGGCTGCACGGCGCGCCGCCCCCTTAATAGCGCTACGTCGACCTCTTCCATTCATCGTGCTTCCATCTACCGACAGCAGGTCGAAGAAGACACATCGTGTGCAATGCTGTCACACGACCGCATTGTCACCCTGAGCAAACAACTCGTACGGCTAGAAGAGTTGTACTTGCATCTCTTACGATTTTCTTCAAGATGCGGCGAAAATTTTAAATTATTATTCTATCAATGAAAATTTTATGAAAAATTATAAGTCTGAAATAATTATTCTGGAAACAATTGTATTCTGAAGGGGAGGAGGGAAAATACAAAGGAGATCATGATAAGTTAATGTCTCGTTCCTGCGTGTATATCTTCGCTTCACTTTCAGATACGAGAAGTCGCTAGAGATTTTAATAACAGCATCTCTCGCCACGCGAACTGCTTTTCTATCTGCGATCACAGTCGAAACACCTGTCAGACGGCGTGCAGAGGGAAAGATGTTTCTAGGGCGCTTACCTTTTCGGTTGATCCCTTTCTTGGGCGGGACGAAGGATCGGTGGTGTGTCGAATGACAGGAAGATGTCAAGAGAGAATCCGATATACGACGGGAGAGCGATTCGTTATTATATGAATTTTTTACGGTACGACTCATCCTCTTTCTCGCTCCGTAATATCAAGCGCCTTGCCTATCATTGAAAATAGCCTCTTTTGAAATTTGAGGCGTGCAAAATGAAAGGATGTCAAATTGATCGAAGGACTAAGTAAACTATACATGTAATAAAAGAAAATTTTTATGGTATAAATAACTTTTTCATTACATAATCTTTAAATAATATGTATATCTAACACTAATAATATATCTAACAATAAGTCATGTATTTGATCGCTTCTTTTTTTTTTTAATATCTTAATAAAATGCGGATTGAGAAATATGTGTTTATTATGTTTGAAATATACGATGCATTTCTCTGGTCTCATTCTTGAATATACCAACAGAGCAGAAAATATATTTTATTAAACATTATGTTAAAATGAAATATATTAAAATGATAATTTGTAAATTGTAGTGTTTGAAATTTATGAAATCTAATTTTTTAATTTTAGATATTGATTACGGTAATTTGCTATTTGATGATTAATAAAAAATATTTCAATGACGATAGACACATCTTTTGCAGATGTACTATGTTATTATATATTTCTAAATTTCACTAACACTAATAAGCGTTTTATTTGCGATTTCAAGTAGAATCATCTTAAAAGTTTATCCGAGACTTTATATGACAAAGATGATCTTATTGCTTTCTTATATTATATCATATAAGCTCACGTAACAATTTGTGTTAAATGGGCTCATTGATTAAATAATGTCGATCAGCAGGCTAACGTTATTATTCCGTTTTAATTTAAAAAGCAACTGGATTAGTTATGCCAAAGTTAATAAATTTAATACATTTTGAAATTTATAAAACTTTTAGTAAGTTTACCCTTTTTAATAAGTACTTTATGAGTTAAAATAAATATGTGCTGTGTAAAATTAAAATTTGTGTTTTTATGAATTTTTGTGTTGTTAAAATCGTGATACAGTCACTATAAAAAAAATTAAATAAGTATGTAATATTTACGATTTTGAGATTGAATAATATTCTACAGGACAAATCTTTGCTGTAACTCATAAATTAATTATTAATTTTATATTTTAACTTTATATTTTAATAAGCTAAAATGCTTTGCGCAATGTCAAATTTATGAATCTCGAAAAGTATTAGATTTATTATCTTTTAGTAACTAACAATAATTAACAGTTGATTCAATTCCTCTTTAATAATTTGATTGAGAATTGTGTTTTTAAAGAATCGATTTGACTCTATATATGTAATATTTAATATCGGTATACTTGTTATCAATAATATTTATTAATTTCCAAGCCTTTTTTCCGTTATGTGATATATTGCCTGATATTATATATTTCATAAATTTCGCCATAGAAATGATCAGTTGATAAGAATTAAAAATAAGTCTGTAAAGCACATTTACATTTAAAAGTGCGTTATCTGTTTTTTCTATCAGATTGGACAGTGATCACTAACAAGGAAGCTATTGTCTCTCGTTCAATATCAATAAGAAAATTCAGAATATCGAACTAATTTACAGTTCGACATAATCAAGATTGATTAGTACAACTGTACCATGATTATTGTATTATTTGATCAATGATCCTGTGTATAATAATTATTCTATATAATACTAATAAAAAGATTATTGCTTTCTTATATTAAATCATCAATTATATTAATGTAATTTAAGGAATGAATTTTGATCAATCACAAATTAAAAATGTTATAAAAATATTATAATATATATTAATTAGAATAGATATATATTTATAAGAATATATATTGATTAAAAAATTATCTTAAAATGTACATGTACACGCATGCGCAAAAAATACACACACACTATTAAGTCGATGATCGTTCTAGCAAAATAATAGTATAATAAAGACAAGGACAGAAAATTGTCCATATGTTTTTATTTTAAATGTCCGTGTGTGGCTGGTAGTGGAAAATCTAGAGGTGTTATAATCTGATGACCGAAATCGCCTTTTAATGCAATTTTATAAGTTTAAAATTTCTTTTAATATTAAGGACAGACCTGGATAATAGGAAAATAAGGATCCAGACACCTTTGGTAATCTTGCATTGTCCATAATATAGACTGGACTTCTTTTACGTAATTGTAATAGGCAAAATAGAAATTATTGCTTGTTTGAAAGTAATTATTATTTAACGTTGGATTATATGTATATATGTCCTGTCGAATATGACATTTCCTTATTGGTACTTACCGACGCGAGATGCGGATATATCAAATATGTTTTGTAGACATTTGAGAAAAAGACGTGAATAATCTCAGGATCTTGTTTGATTGTTGTGGCTCCTGGATACATTTGATTAAATATTTATAAATAAAAGACACAAATAATGATAATCCTAGCAGAGAGATCAGAAGAATTATAAATATTATAAAAGAATACTTTTTTTAATGAATGTATCGATGAAAATGTATTTAAAGATCTACACACACACACACACACACTCTTTCTCTCTCTTTTTCTTTCTCAAAATATTATTAATTTTAAATTAGAAAATATATAAATATTTAAATTTAAACAGATTATGTAAATATAATTATGTTAATAATAAATAACAGAACGAAAAATATCGAATATTTGATACCCAGTTATTGAATATATCAGCTAAAAATTGGACTGAGTAGAGTACGAAATTAAAAAATGGAACTTTAATTAACTTTTCAAGAATTTACTTTTACTGTATACTGTATAGATGTTTCTTTTTAGAGTGATTATAATTTAAATATCTTTTTTTATAGCAACGTGTGAAAGTAAAATCATATACATATATATATATATATATATATATATCTTCTTTTCGTTTGCTATGTAAAATCTGTAATGCTCTAAAGTACAATAGATAGATCTTAACTCAATATAGTTCACATTTTTTTGTTACAATTTCGCATTTTGATTTAGTATATAATATTTAATATGATTTTATTTAATTATTAATTTACGTTCCTCCTTTTGAATTGTTCGCTTTGTTGGATTTTCTTTTTCTATAGACTTAAATTTTTGTTCTCGCCTGTGAAATGTGCTTTAGAACACGTTTTTGTGCAGAATTCCCAATTAGCATTATTTATGAGCGGTACACATACGGAACAATAATTCTTTTTTCGGGAGAACTCAACTGCATGGAATAGCCATCTTATTATAATTAATGGTTCTGCTGCAGAATTCCGTATTTATTTTATTTTACGTTTAAATAATTTATTCTTTGCGATATTAATTTATTATTTATTATCATTTTTTCACATCTTTGACTAGTTTTAAAAAACATACTGATTTTCTGTATACTTTTATTTTTCGTTTCTTTTTTATAATGCTGATATTGTTTACATGACTCTATTTTATATTCTTTCTTTGACCTTTAATTTCACTGATTTATAACTCACTTTGATATTTATGTAACGTTTTAATTGATATATATTGCGTTCAACTAATTGTCAGGAGGATCCTAAAGCGGATAGAAACGTCTGGTAACGTAACTATTTTCAGTTTGTATAATACATACTCATACGTTCTTATTTCTGCTGTATGGTTCTGATATTGTTAAATTTACTTTTGATATGAAATTAATTTGAAAAATCCTTTCCAGTACTGATTTTGTCCTACGACAGTTCAAAAGAGTACCTTTTGACACTGGTGCAGATTTCTGAATTTACTTTTTTCTCTTTCTCTTTTTAACAATGATAAAGATTACTCTCAATAGTTAAAATCTTAAGTCAATTCCATTTGTCAAACATGCACGCTTGTATCGCAGAATCTTCGATCCAAGATGAATCAAGGTTGTGCAATGGAGTGCATTTTTTGCGTGCAATCAATTATTTTATTGCATACTTTATCGTCACCGTGCGGTCACTACTACGATCATCACTAACGAGGTCCAAATTATTCTCGAAATTTTATTAGGTTCACTCGGAGGGGACTTCTTCTGAACGGCTTGCCGTGATGAAGAAAGATTGTTTTTTTTCACTATCGGAACTTACTGTCAAATACTAGAGGTGGAGTTATTTTTTTTGTACATTTTCAGACACAAAAATAAATAGCTAAACCCAAAATTTTTACACAAACTTTTTACAAAACTGTCCGAATTTTCAAATAATCGCTATTGTTGCTGAACGTGTTGTTTCTATTGTATACTCTATACCAAGCAAAAAAGTTTTTTCAGAACGAAATTTCTTCATAAAATGGAGAGGAAAAATGGTTAAGAAATTTTCTTCTTATATGCATTTTTTCGGTTATAAATCAAATTTTGAAAAAGAATACATATTGATGAAGAAGCTTGTAATAAACAAAGTTCACTCTTTTGTTTAATTTTTAAGTCATATTTATGTATGTCAAAGTCTCGAAGCATTTTTCACTTCTTTAAATAATTGAATTTTTTTTATTTTTTGAAAAAATGGAAAATTTGTTTTTTCATCTTTTCTTCTGGAAAATAACAAATTTTGCATACGTTTTGAGTTTAAATAGCGATTGAGCCGCGGGCAAAACCTTGATGACCATCCAAGATTCGAAGGGCGATCGTTCTGGTAGGTAATAATTATCGGTAAAGATGGCAACGGGGAGAAAGAAGGGAGAAGAGAAACGGTAGGGGAAGGAATAAGCTTAATCGTTTGGATTTAATTAACGGATGAGACTTTTGGGTTTAATTAGCGGTCCTGCGCGCCCAATGTCGTTCCGTTTAAAGATGCGAATGCCATCACACGAAACTTGTACATCAATGTAATTACATGATGGCGTCGCTCTTTATTCTACTCTCTTGGATCATGTATATACATATACTTGCGTGCGTGTACGCGCGGCGAACCTCGACGAGGCGTTACGTTTTCATGGCCGAACGATTTAAATTTTTAGTTTGAGAAGTTAATCTCTCAGTCCTTATCAGATATGTCAGGGACAATTATCTCTCAAGCCGAAAAATCGAATGGTTTGTTTATTTATTATGAACTTTCGTCAACAAATTGAAAAATATGAGTGAAATAAAAACAATTTGACGCTCATTTTAAGCGGAAAGTAATTTTTATTCAGATGCACACAGGAAATGTCGTGACGTATCGTGTCGTTGATTTTAGCTTCTAATGTAGTCTTTTGATTTAGCGATTACAAGCTTTAGATTATTTTTTCAATATTTTCTAAATATTAATTTGCAAATTTGTAATAATATATAATATATAATTAAAAGAATTAAGAATATGCAGGATTTTATATGTCAAGGACAAAACAATACTTTTTGCTACGACTGGTTACAAAGAGAAATAATTGATGAAAATTACATATTACATTTAAACGCTATTTAACTTTGGTCTGCATATGACAAAACGATATTCCTCGTATAACGGAAACAGATAATTGTTTTCCAGTACTTAAACAACATCACGTTAGTGAAATATTCCATTAATCATTTTATGCACGAGTGAGGAAAAGAAAAATGCTTTTCCAAAAAATAAATAAATGTACAAGAAAAAAATGTCAAGATAATATAAATAAAATTTTTTTACTTTCTTAGTACAAGTTCTTTATGACGAAGCTGAACAAAATTTCAAGAATTCTGAGAATCACGTAAAGAATTGAGATTACTGTCAATACTAATTGACTTTGTGCGATTATATTAAAAAGAGAAGGAGAAATAGGGTATTAAATCAACGACAGAATAATTTTTTAGGCAGAAATACATTTTTATAAATCGTTAATTTTTGGAATTTGGATTTCTTTTATATTAAAAAAAAATTATAGCATTTTAAGTTATGATAAACGGTACGATTTTTTTTCTGCCAGATTGCATACGAACGAATTAAATTATTAGAAATACACTGTACAAATACATTGTACAGATATTCTGTTTACTAGATCTAACGAAACCCGATTTCAAAGCTGTGCTAATATAATCATTAGTTTTAAAACTCTAAAGTTGAATTCTACTCTGCGTAATGTCTTTGACGTTTTCAGAAATTCAAAAGATAGTGACCATTTGCCGGCTGGTAGGCATTTTCGTAAACGAATACAATTCATTCTCTATTTTCGGTAGCTCAATGAAATTGTCATCACTTTTTAAATAATTATTTCACAGCGATCTACAATTTAAAGTAATATTTATCTATTGTAGACAATTCTCAGCAAGACATTTGGGAAAAGCTATTGTCACATTATTTTTTTTCAAATTATCCTATTTCCTTTTCTTTTCAATATAATCATACGCAATTAGTATTAGCAGTAATCTCAATTCTTTAAGTGATTCTCAGAATTCTTGAAGAAACCTTGTTCAGCTTCGTCATAAAGAACTTGTACTAACAATAAGTAAAAAAAAAAAAATTTATCTTCACATTCTTTTGACATTTTTTTCTTGTGCATATATTTATTTTTTGGAAAACTCATATTTTTGCAAATTTATGTTTACAGCCGTATTACACGAAATAATCTAAAAATATGTCTTTTAAGTCAGTATTCTTACTGTTTGCCATGTACCGTTCGAAGATACTAAATGCACTTGTGGAGTAGAAAATTGGAAATTCTGACGATATTTATTTTGAATTATTTATTTACGATGAATGTAAAAACAATTTGCAGAAATAACAAATATGTCTGAAGTATTAATATTTCTATGAAACTTGAGAATCAGAAATTTTTTTAAAATTTTATCTCTTATTTAATATACATATATACATATATTAAGATAATTTAAAATAATATGGAAAGCAGAAAACTCGAAAACACAAAAAGTTGATGAAAAGAACATAATTTACAAAACAACATTTACTACATATTTACATTTAAAATACATTAATACGCTATTAAAAAATCAATCACATTTTTGTATGCTGAAATTTTTCAAACGAAACTTCATAACTCGAAGGAAAGAAAAAATATTTTTATTATGCAGAAATTTGAATGCAGTTTATCTTTGCAATACAGTGTGATTGTACAGTGTGTTTTTAAAAGCACGGCTGACTTGCTAAAAGGAAACAACGAATAAAAGCATTGTAAAAAACTTCTAAAACCTGACAGAATGAAATATAACGAAATTTCATTGATGTGCAAATTTGGCAAATTGCAATGTAATTAGTTTCTTATTTATTCAATAATCAGTTGTGCGTTAATAATCTTTATGATAATTGTCAAAAATCTAATAAAATTATTTTTAAAAAACTGAGATGGAATTATATATTCCTTAAATTTATCTAATATGACGAAATATTCACGATACTAATTGTAAGTTTGTTTCGTTGGGGTATAAATCGTGTTTAATTTTGCGATAGATGTAGCGGGACTCTTCATCACTGTGATTCCCTCGTTTCAACGATCAAAAATTGCCGCATTAATTTAGAATCTTCTGGAATCAAAGATACAGGTGGAATTTTTTTTTTATATTCAATAAATCGTAAAGCATGCAACCACATGTTCTGATGGCATTAATAAAAACAGTCTCCGAGCAAACCGATTTCTAGTAAACCATAAACGCTTTTAAGTTATGTAGCAAACTCTTGGAAAGCATGCTTTTTCTGGAATATACGGTTTCTCGAAAACGAAACCGTATCGTAATCGTATCAATACGTTGAGACCGACGACCTGATTCATAAAAGAGTGCCGAAAGACGGTTATGGTCGAAAAGAAATATGTTGTCCCCCCCCCCCTTTCCCTTTCCTCTCGTCCATCCCGTGAGAGAGCCATTCTAATTTTTGTGACCGACTGCTTCGCCGACAAAATGTGAATCGTTTGGCGGTATAATTAAATGATCAGTCGCTAATCAGAATTTATCAAATTGAAAATAAAATAAGGAAAGGTCGACCGAATCCAGTCGAATATAAAAGAATTTTTAGAAAGCGAAAAGGTTTGTGATTGAAAATCGTAAGTTGTCAGCTGCATTATAAGCATGTATTTTTTCGCATTTTTCTCTTGAAATTTCTGGCTAATGACAGAAGTTTTTCTTTAATGACAGTTATTATTCTGACAGTCTAACAATGGGTTCGTTTTCAAAGAATCTCGAAGGATCGTCTTTGCACAAACAATTTTATACGGCTTATTCTTAATGATATTCTTTTTTATGAAAACTATTTATGCATGCGGGTTGCGATATTCACTCGGGATAGATTAATAGAAAAAAAATAATAAAAAAGAAAGATAAAAAAGATTTCACTGGGAAAAAGAAGTGAAATCGCACGGAAGAAAAAGAAAATTAAAAAAAAAAATAAAAATTTTTTGAACAAGTAAAAATAATATCTAATATATTATTTTAAAGCTATCTCAAATATTATCTTCAATTATTGCATTTTAAATAAATATTTCTTATTTAATTGCATTTACATTATTTTCTAGGAGAAAAGTAAATTTTTAAATAATATCTTATTTATATATACACAACATTTAAATGATTATGTGCTTTCGATAAGTTTGAGATATGTTTATTATATTATGTGAAAAGTTATGTGAAAAAATCTGTTACACATATCTGATACAGCCAAATCATATATTTTTCTTTGCATCTCTATTAAAAGCATATAATAAAATTTTGTGACTATATTTTGCGAGAGCAAGACGAGCAAGCAGATAGTTTCGACCCGCCTCTGCACATTAAGGAACACAAGGAACGAACTCATTAATCATCTCCCGAACTAGAAGCAGAATAATCTTGATCAACCGCTGCTACGGAGGTTATCATGACAGAATACACAGTCGTCCATTTGTTACGCGTCGTTTACGGACAGACAAAGGACTAGCCGATCGCGGGGCTTTAATAATTGATCGAGGAATAGTGAATTCGATCTTTGTTTTCGATTCTATTACAAGGAATATTCGGCGAAAACCCACATCGGTAGGAACGTCAAGTTCGACACCTCGTTTAACAAGACAAGCGTTCCGACAAAGGATCGACGCGACTTTCGGTATTTCTATCATCATTCGCACGATAGAAACGTACCTGCGACCCGAGAAGCAGGTGTCGGACTTTTTAGAGGGGGGGCAAGGCCTCTATAAATTTGTGCATTCCGCGCGATTCGAATCGAAGGTACCGAAGGTGTCCCGCGGTGTGCGCGGCGATTTCATAAGTTAGGAGAAACGACACTTCGTCACAATACGACCTGTTGCATCGACATCGGCAAGAAAGGGAAAAAAAAGAGACCGAACAGTAAGTGCGTCCTGACCGTGAGAATAGCCGTAGGTCAAAGCGTGCCGCTGCCATTGTGACGAGTCTTCATTACGCAACCTGACTTTTGTGTATTCTCACCCGGGTGAGAAGAAGGAACATTTGCGTCCTGTCGTTCTTATGTCGATGGTTTTGTTACTAAGTCCTTAAACCAATTTTTTATGATGATGTTACATCCGATGATTTTTAAATCATGCTGATCATTTCTTTTCGCAAAAAGTAATAAATATAATTGCTTTTAATTAAAGTTTAATTCATAACGCTTATGTATGAGAATGTTTTTTCCTATTATAAATTTATGTTTGTATTTTTATATTGTTTTTTATATCAAAAATCAAAAAGATTTGTTAGAAAAAAGTTAAAAATACGCGTGTGCATAAACATAAAAGTAATATAAGATTTGAACATCATTTAAGTGGATTTAAAAAGCATTGAATGTCTTTTTTCTTTTTTTTACTTACATCTATTTTGACACTTCAGTATTTTTGTCGCCTGGAAGTCGATCTCCGCCCTCCTCTCCTCAAGTCCACTGATTAACAAAGTAATATTACACGATACATATACACAATTTATACGTAATACATTATGTATAAAAATATTAATGCATAATACATAAATTACATAAATTACATTTATTTGTGCTAACCATAAACATAACATTACATATTTTGCATTAACTTTTTCTTTTTAGTACTCACATTTTTAAAAAGTATACAATATTCATATACGGTAATTGCGAAATAAAAATTTTATATTACATATATATATATATATTTTTTGTAAGTATATTTATTTCTACTTTACACTTTTCTATCACAAAATAAGCAGAAGAAAAAAAATTATAGTACTTTCCATCGGTCTGGAGATTTTCTTCTATGATCGAAAATTCCAGGCCAAAATCGGAAGTGGCCTCTGCTTACATATATCTTTCAAGATGTATACTGTGCGAACGAATAAATAACAAAAGCGAATTTTTTGATATGTTCGTCATTTGCTCGTTTCTTTTCGCATATCTAATATCGTTGTGACCTATTTTTTTCATCATCGCGAATAGGTCCGAACGGGAATCGAAATGTTGACGAAGATTCCGTGAATATACAATGCACTCATCTTTAAATTTGCTCTTTCTTTCTTTTGTATCATGATAGTGAACTTTACATTATATTATGGTACGTTATAATTAGGAAAAAAATGAATGAAAGGGAAGATACTATCTTTTTTTATTATTAAACAGAAAGGATTGAAAATAGGAAAGATAGAAAATTGTTGATCAATTAAAAGCTTATTAGATAGAGAAAAAAATAGTACTTAATCTCTTATTCTCTATTCTTAACTTTTATATACCGTGACTCGTTTTTTTTTTTTTTTAACACGGTAGCAATTTCAGTATAAAGTTCACTGCATCGTTAGAACTACTGCTGCTATCTCACGATAGTACGTAGCATTAGGTACTTGATCAAAAGTCGGTAACATTTTCGGTGATCTTCTAATTTGCACTGTTTTTCAATTATTCGGAGACTCACAATTAATTCTGTTTGATTTTTTATTAAGGCAAAGTAACTATACGTCTCCTGTGAAATAATAAACGTAATTTCCAATGCGTCAAGATACAAAATAAAAATATAGAATAATAGAAATTACATGCATGATTGCATAATAAAATGACACAATTTCGTATTACCGAATTATATATAGTGTATTTTCTAATCATAATAATACTGTTCCATTAATAACTGTTACATTAATTACAATGCGCGCGCGCGCGCGCGATTGAACTAAACATTAACTAGATTAATTGTTACAAGAACCAAAAAGGCTGGAAATTGCCACGTACCTTCGCATCGACATTCAAATTAAAAAGAGTAAATGAACACAATATCATAAGTATGATTATGCTCGCAAACACATTATGTAAACACATTCGTCCAATTTTATAGGAGAATAAACTTGCATAATGTTGTAACTAACTAGCTACAAGGAATTGTCTTATATTACATACGTGCGCCAAGCATCGAAAATATCAACAGATCTCTGATAAAATATTGAGTTTATAAGAATTTTTATTTGCATAGAAAAAATTATCACCATTCATGTAAATCTTTTTTAACATTTCTGCTTTCATCTGTCGTAAAACCATCATAATTTTGATCTGTTTGGTATATTTGAATATCTGTTATATATAATATATATTTTTTAAATATATTATATATATTAAATATATTTATTTCCAATTATTAAATATATTTAATATATATTTTTTAAAAGTATGTCTCTCTGTGCGACTCCTCTGTTTACATTTCCGATGCTTCGTACAATTATGATACATTCGCATATATATATATATATATTGTCTTGATATTAAACATAGAAATAATTAGGAATAAGAGTTATCTCTCCCTCTCTATTCGAAAGTTTGGTCTTTGAAAAAATATTGCGCTCTGTGATATGGAACTATAATAGGAAGGGTTTGCCTTTTAATCGATAGTTTGTATGGCGGCACATAAATTATGCCAATGGACGTGTGTGTTTAAGCTTATAGAAAGAGTATACTAACTTCATCTATTTCCACTTCTTGAATGATTCTTACACGGTAACATGTGTAGTAAAATTTATTGTTTGTCTCTTCACATAATCAGCACGTCGTTAAATGTAACCGGATGGTCATGGGAAGGAATATGTAGACGAAATCGTTGTTACGTGGAAGTGGATGTGTATTGTAGAATAAATTCACAACTTCTTTGCGACAATGTGAATGACTCGCTAAATCGTAGAAAATAAGACGTCGACGGAAGTGAAATATCTATACGAGAGTATAAATGCAGTAAAGTGAAGAAGTAGTACGAAACATTTAGCTTAAGTTTTGTACACTGAGATGTTAATTGACTAGCTCTACGAATGGAAAACATTGATTTTTTTCGGGTATTCGAGGCCCGAGACTAGATATCCGGAGACTCTTTCCTATAAAGAAACGATACGTCAAATTTCTTTGAGCAACCCACTCTTCGCACCAAACTTTCGTAATTTATCAGCGACCGCATATTTTAAAGTTTGCGATAAAACTGTCGCTTTGTGATGAGCAGTTGAGAGATGTGTTTGTAATAAATCTTTAATTAAGCGCATTCAATTTTTTAAATAATCCTAATATTGCACTTGCCCGATAATTGTTAAAATCGTCGTGTTTTATGATAAACAATATGATAATTAAAATAAATATTATACAAAATGTCACAGAGAAGGATTATTAAATATTACATCGAAGATCAATGATAAAAGCATCTCTCAATATCTAGCCCATTGAGAAGCCACGTCGATCTTAGCTACTTATGGATGGATTACATGTGTGTTGGGCCTTTACGGACATAAAAACTCTACACGGACAAGAGAGCCTCCATCGTACTTTGCCATTGTATCTGCGCTACTTATATTATACACTACGCTTACTGAAACTAATTTACTACGATTATAAATACAATCACGGTAAAGACTTTCGATTTCATCGATTTGCGATTTGATGCGAAATCGCTGACGTTAACACACCGACTATAATCTCTTTTGGAACACAATCTTTCTATTTTATATCAGTGATCTCATCTTTGCATCTAATAAAACAGTATTATCTTAGAAAAAATTATTTGTGCTTTCTCACATCATACTTCTGTAATGCATAATACAAAATAAATAAGAATATTTAGTTTCTATAACTTTAAACGTTAAAAATTTTATGTTTTATATCTATGGTATTATCAGTTCTCATATTGAAAAATTTGAGATACTAACAAGCAAATATTTGAGAGCAACCATTTTATTACAAAACTTCTTTTAGACGATTAATGATTCCCGATAAAATTCGGGGACAGAATTCTATTTATAACGTTATATACCTTTTTCTCGCGTAATGTAGAGAAAACACTTGAATAATTAAAATACACACATATATAAAATACATAAATTTTCAGGATACCTATACATTAAGAGAATATACGAAACAAAATTATAAATAAAACTTTGTCATAATATTTGTCGCGATAAATTATAAATTATCTAAAATAGATTTGAAAGAATTATTTGGCATCTTTGAAACATTAATTTTTTCAAATTTGACGGATAGAGATTATCTGTTAATTTTCGAGCAATATATATATTTATATACATATATACGTAACCTTTTAGTTTAATTGGATCAAACATTCTGTCTCGCGAGCGTTTCTTTGGCTATTATTCGTAAGAACAATAAATTCGGTTTCCTAAAGAGTTATAGTTTTTTTCACTGATTTGCCTCTCAAATTGGAGAAAGAGTTGGAATTTCTTTAAAAAAATTTCTTTATAAAAAATCTATTTACTCCAGAGAACAGACAAATCGGTCAGATATTTTCTAAAGCGCAACAATTACGAGTCAATCGTAAAATTTGATCGATATCTTCGATTCTATTTTTATAAGCATATCAATCTAACTAATTCTAATTCATACTTTTTACACACATTGAGTTTTCGCATTCGATGGCAGTCGAGCGCAGATCAGGCCAATCGATTTTGACTTTTACAAGAAAGTTTCATATCTTGCAATCTTACGAATAAATTACATATTATTCGTAAGATTAAATTGTAAAGTGAAAGATAAATATTAATGAATATAGGATTGCGACACAGTAGTGTATCAATATATTGCATTTTTATCACGATTGAAGGATGATAGATACAATCGGTCGCCAACTTGATCTGCGCTTCTATTTGGACATTTATCTTTTTACAAAACTCACATGTAAGAACACTTGAATCGGCCAGTTCAATATGAACTCACGATTCATAAGTATTATGTTTTACGGTTTTATCTTAAATATGCACGTTCCATAAACAGTAAGAATATATTGATTTGACGCACACATTTATGTTTCCAAATGAATAAATGTAAGAAAATGTTAATTCTTTATATATTAAAAAAGAATTTCCGTTTTTTAATCACGAATTGTTAATAAACATTAAATGATGATATTAAAAATTAAAAGATGTATAATGCATAAGAGAAATATTGCAGCGAAATAATTTTCTACAAATTTAATTTCTAGATTATAGGGATACGTACTTATAATTATCTATCTAATATTAGTCTATCTATCGACGCACTATTAAATAAAAAAATGAACATTTCTAAATTTCTCAACCCCAGTGATTACGTATCCTTTTATGATGGCTTTTTTTTTTACTTTCGCACGATGAAGATTATTTTTAAATGTATTTCTAAATTGCGTTTTCTTTAACATATATGTATACGGCATTTTTCAGAAACACTGTTTATTTTTTGGCATGTCAAACGCAATGCTTCCTTGTTTTTGCGAGGATATGCAACGTAAATGGCAATAGCAAGTAAACTTTAACAAACGAAAAGAGTCAACAATTTTAACTAATTAGTATATAATTATATACAGAAAACGTATTTGCTTCGTAACGAAGAACGCATATATAAAATTAACTTTAATATTAATAATCAAATTAATGAGAATAAACATTTGTATGAAAAATTGATTTCATCAAGCGACGATTTTACATTATCAAAAAAAAAAAAAAAAAAAAAAAAAAATCTGTATAAAACGCTACGTCAACGAAAATTGAACTGCCCGAACACTTGCTTTAATCATCCTAGAACTTTCTTCTCGCATCCGGTTTCTTCTTATCATTAACGGTGCGCGAATGACTCAACTAAAGCGGACTATCAATCATCCTTAGAAGATATGCGGCGCCAACTGTAGCTTCCAAAGGGAGACCGGTCTGGCGAACACCGTGACTTGACCCTTTTCTTTGCCGCCGACTAAAAAAACGTATAAGGGCGCCGGTCCGTAGGAGGGCGTCTTCGCGTCAGTCGCATCCACCGCCGCCACCTTCGCCCTTTGCCTCTCGGCCCTCGACGCGCTCACTGCTCTTCTCGATGGCGAACTTAACGGCAGACTCTTCGGTGGTGCCCGCGGCACCCTTCTGATTTCCTGAAGTTCCAAGAGTTCCGCGAAAGTCTGCGAAGCCGACCTTCCAGGTTCGTCTTCCAACACGCTGTCAGGTGGACTGTTGAGTAACTTGGCGTATTTTCCATCTTGTTGTTGCTGCTGCTGCTGCTGCTGCTGCTGTTGTTGTTGTTGCTGCTGATGATGGTGGTGATGATGGTGATGGTGATGGTGATAATGATTCCTCGTCTCATCCAGGCCAAGATAATTCGGATTACAGAAACCAAATTGACCTTCCCGTATTGTCGATGAGGTGACGATCGGCCTGTGTGGCTTCGATTTCTTTCCAGATAACCAATCGTCGTCTGCAAGCGGATCACCCGGGCTTCTCGCCTCGATACTCGCGTAATCCGAGGTCGATTCCTCACCCTCCTCGAGATCGGCGAATCTGACGGACGCCGAGGTCGGAATCTTCGTCGTCGTCGGAGTCTTTGGCGTTTGTAGAGCGGCTTCGTAAAGGTGCGAACTGTAGCTGTCACCGCGGGTAGGCTGGCAAGCTTGATGCACCGCTGCGAAATCTCTGTAACAAATGTAACATAGGTATAATCCCTATTTAACTAATTAATTAATTAATTAAACTAATTAATTGCATGTGATTGTTAGATAGAGACAATTACCGCCTCTCTTCTTGAACCTCGATGAGTCTTGATGTAGGTGGTTCCTTGCGCTCTTCAGTGTCACTGTTCTCATCAGGATCTACGAAGACTAATCTAGCGGCTTCTACAGGCGTAAGAACCGGAGTTGGTAACGTCAAAGCACGGAAATTTGGCACCGAAATAGGATCTCTGGTCATACCAGAAGCGGTAGTATTGCTAGTATTGCTGACGTCAATCGTCCTCGTCGTTCCCTCCGATACTTTTTGCCTTCGGCGGGCCAGCGTGTTGGCACTGCGTGACTTTACCATCCCCGTGGAAGGTTCCACGACTTCGATATCTACTTGCTGAAAAGGATAATAAGTGTTTGCCTGCGCGCAGGCCTAAATGATACAAAGTACTTATTTTAAATCGGGAATATGTACTCAGTTTATTTCAACATACCTCTTGGGGGCTCTCTTCATGATCGTCGTGTCCGCTGAGAACCGTGTAACTACACTTCGTCGGATGACTGAGCCGCGATAGATTTATTTGCGATAATTTTGAGATTTCCTTGAGAAAGCTGGGTCGAGCGGAGGGTGTCTCGCTCGGCGATATTCTATTGCTCGAAAGCCTAGGCCTTTGATTTCTCGGCCTCGGTTTTGAATTGTCCACGTTTGTTCCGCGAATCAATAGTTCGGACACCGCGAGGGCGACGCTTTCCGCCCTCGGTTGCGGTTTCGGTCCTGGTACTGACAACTTTTCCCAGGTTTCTGTGCCTGTGTTGAAATATTTCATTTAAAATTAATAAAATCAGGAAAAATTTGCGAAAAAAATGTATTAAAATCGACATAGATTTCTTTCAATCGACCTTTATTAATTTACTAATTTATTCAATTTACTTTTTTTTCTCAGCAAATAAATGCGATATATCAAAGTTGATATAAATTTAACCTGCTTAGTTAATTTATTCATGAATGTATAATATTTATACATTTGTCGTTCGTTTATGTTTATATCATTCAAATCGATTTGTATAAAAAATTCTTAAAGTTCTTAATATTTGAACTTGTGACTTTGTTTTGTGAATTACATAAACTTAACAACAGTAATAAAAAAAGAATAGTAAAGAGCCTTTCTTGGATATATTCTTGGATATATTTCTTGGATAATTTTATAATTTTACTAAATATGTTTATAAATATGTTAAAGAAAATTATACAATATATATAATAATAGTTTCTATAATAAATATATGTGTGGATATATTTTTGTTTTAAACTTTCAATTATACATAGAAAAGCAAAAACAGAATGATACATCAACTGTATACTTTTTCTCTCCTTCATTTATAATAAAATCATGCGGTGATATACATACCAAAATGGAATCTCCAAAGCTCGTTTGTTGCCAAACCTCCGCTCTCACCACCAAAGATCAACATACAACTTGGCAGTCTGCATGCCGCGTGGCCATGAAGAGGCCCAGGACCTGGTTTGTTTTTCAGCATGGACCAGGAAGCGCTATTGACATCCCATCGCCAACAATCGTTCCTTTCTTGAAGATCCGTCATTCCTCCATAAATATACATCGCGTCACCGTGTAAAACCGCCGAGTGCTTGTGTCTCGCTGCTGGTCCACTTTCGCTCGACGAGAGCAAGTGCCAAGATTCAGTCTCTGTAACGTTGAATAAGTTAGAACCTCTGCAAGAATTAGCATTGTTATCGATTGAGAACAATTTATGAGGCACGGCAATTTATTTTACCGAAATGGAAAGCCCACAATTCGGAAGAGCTGCCACGTAAGTCTTGATAACCACCATATATGAGCATTTGTCCGCGATGTACCAAGGCGGTGTGACCTCGTCGGCCTCTAGGAACTGCACAGCCTCGTTGAGCTCTCACTTTTCTCCATGCATTCGTCTGAAAATCGTAATCATAGATACCTCAACTTTTCGTTATATATATATATATATACACAATGATTTATTTAAGCGACCAAACTGGCAAATCAAATTTATTATTAAAAGGTTGACATCGACGACGTTTCGACTTTTGGTTTAGGTCCTTTTCAAGTCTTGATTGACGCTGACGGTTGAGGTGTTAGGTATCTGTAACACCTCAACCGTCAGCGTCAATCAAGACTTGAAAAGGACCTAAACCAAAAGTCGAAACGTCGTCGATGTCAACCTTTTAATAATAAATTTGATTTGCCAGTTTGGTCGCTTAAATAAATCATTGTATAATTTTCATTACTGGTGATATAAATTAGTATCAATATATATATATATATATATATATATATATATATATATATATAAAGATTATTCTTTTTTTTATTTTAAGAATTTAATTTTTTTAAAATGCAATTATAGACGCATTTGATTTTCTACGATTCTGCATTTTCACTATTCGTGAATGTTATATAAAGGCGGTCTGCAACAAAAGGAGGAAAGGCCACTAATTTGCAGCCCTCCAATTCTGCCGTCTGAATAGCTTCGGCTTTAACTCGTGGGGCTGCAATAATCGTCGCTGCCACAGCCACTGAATAGAAATGTAGAATTATGCTCTCATCAGTTTGCAATGCGAATTCCAGAAAATATCTCATTCTCCATGCGCATGTACGAAATGTACGCGTTATGATAGGATTTTACTTAATTGCTCATTAATATTAACGTATCATTAGTTTCAATGTTTCCTAATTATACATTTTTATCATGCATAATTAATATACATATAACATGATAAGTTAATAAAAACGAAACAAGATTATTACATTTATACCGTAATTCTTGCAAATTTAAACATAAAATAAATATTTAATAATGTTAAACCATTAATATTTCGCCGCGTTCATTTTTATTGAACGAATCGAAACCAGTTCGAAATAATACAAAAAGCATCGCGTGACAACATGTACAACTGTTGTATGTGAGGGACGCAATACCATATTGAGTATTTGAACTGAAATGCCTGGCAACACATTCATAACTCGAGCTTTCATCCAGTCACGAAAAGCAGCTGGATGAAGGAATGCATGCAATATGCAAAGCCACCGGTACTAAAACTATAACATGGATATTATATTAAGGAACGATGATATATGTGCTTGAAAGAGGAATAATATAAGAGATATGTACGATTAATCAAATCTCTTTATAAAATTATATGTAACGGAAATATTTTATTAAATTTTAGACAGAGAGTTTGTATTTTAGGTACACATATGGAAAAGATATATATATCAAATCTTAACTTTCACAAAAATATATACGAAGTATCGTTATACTGGATAGGTAGATATTATAAGCAGATTTATTTTTACCATACTGTTACCTTGAAACAATTTCTATGAAAAGCGTGTCACAGAAGAGACTACTCTCGATGTGTCCTTTATATTTACACATATCGATGAAATCAATACGTCGAGCCCTTCTCCCCGCCCGGAAAAAGATTTATCGCTCAATTTAGCAGAAAATTTGCACATGCGTATTAATCGATATTTTAGAAGGCAAATTACATCATTTTTCTTTTGAAATATAACAGTTCATGGCATTGTAATGCGAAAAATGATAAACACTTTCTGGGCCATGTGATTGTTTAAATACACTGGAAAGGATTTATACGTTCTGATAAAGATGAAATATATACAAATTTTCAATAATAATTTTTCGAATTTATTTAAGAGATGAGATGAGATGAACAGATTGCGTTTTAATATAGTAGTTTTAGGCGCATATTTTACAACAATTATATCTACGTCATTTTTTAATTTACATTTATACACACGCACATGTATCAAAAGTATATCGGAAACCAGCGTTTCGCGATAAATATTATTATTCCGCGACCAGAGATCCAAAAGATTCCTGATTGCTACTATACATCAAAGAGATGACAGCGGCGTTTGCTCCGAGGGATTTATAAATATACTCATGGCCCATGAGATGTACTCATGAATACATTTTTCGTGTGAATAGATGATACAAATTTTTGACAAGAAATGTTGCCAAAAAGTTATTAAAGAAGCTAGAAAATTTAATCTCATTAATTTATTTATTATCTTAAAAAACAGTACAAGTCTCATTATTCGCAGAGCTTAAAGATAATTTTTCTTCGCAAGTCACAAATATCAAAATATGGAAAATGGGAGAGATACAACACGCGCGTTTTCTTCACATTTCGTCTACCGCTCAAACGAGGGAGCGTTTTAACGAAGTGCAGAGGGAAAGTGAAAGAGACAGGGAAGTAAAGCAGGTAGGGAGAGAACGAACATCCCCGAGCAACCCCTCCAGCTTAACCAATCAGGTTTGTCTGACGCATTTGTATAACGCGGATTTCAATAATACATGACGAACAGACAGAAACAGCGGAGGGAAAGTACGTACGTATTCTCCTCCATGGTCCAACAATTAAAAATAAATTGATCAAATCAAATAAAAAAAAATTTTATACAAGACATGCGACATAACTAAAAAAAAAAAAAAAAAAAATTTGCATGGATTTGCAAGTCTTACTTCATTTAAATTTTCAAATTTCCTCTTCAATTACTCGCAGATATTCTTTCATAGAGCATATAGAAATGGCTACGCAAAGGAAATTGTCAGAATAATATGATGAATGAAACCTATCCAGTGAAAAAGATAATTTGCCGTTGTTGATAAAGACAAATCAGTACCAATCAATCTCATATAAAACGTAATTCTATAAAAAGTTTGTCACTTTATGTGTACGGATATGAGATTAAACTTTACTTGATTTATTACTTTTTTACTTGATACGAAAAATTATATATAAAGACTATATAAATAACTTTTTAAGAGAGTGTAGGATGTCTTGATACAATAAATATAAAAGATCTCTCTTGATAAATAAATAAAAAAAACTCAGATTTTTATTTCTTTATCTTCAAATAAAGAATACTGGATAGGACGTTGAATCGATGACGCGTAATGTTGCATTCTACGCAGGCTTATTAATTTTTAATGCACGTGAGTGGCGCTACCCTTGGGAGAATGAAACTCTGTCTGGTTTCAAGGGTACGAATCAGAGAGAAAAGCTGTTAACACCAGCTGTTGCCAAAAACCACCCTCATCTTAAATTGCTCTTGAAGGTCCCGCAGAAGGTTGGTTGTCTTTGAATATTGTATGAAATTAGAGATTGTATCAGCAAATGTTAACACTGTCAGAAAAAAGCAAATAAGGAAATTACCAAAATTTTATAACATTATCTATGAGATTCCTTTTTATGTTTTCAAATGTATATTTTTTTCTTAATAATTTATATAAAATGTTTATCTCGTTTTTTAGAATTAATAATTTATTTTAATATTAATAATTTATTTTTAATTTTTCTTGGATTTTTTTATTTTGTTTATTTTAAAAAGAAAGTTAAATTTAAAAATTTAAAACTTTCTTTTTGCTATGCTTTTATTAGAAACAAGAAAAATATATATGTATATATAAAATTCATAATTATATTGAATTTTTAATTCATATATCGGTGAAAGGAGGGATATATATAATTTAAATTTTATGAGCTCGCATATCTACACTAATGTGATACACATCTGACTTGCATATCCATTAGCTGAAAATTGCTTGAGATATCATCAACCACGTCAAGATTAATTTGATATCTAATATCGCAACTATATATTCTACAGATCGATTGCAATCCAATATCACCGGAACTACTGGAAGTAATGTCTTGAACGCGTGTTCCACCGGGGAGACATCTCGTTCATCATCGATGTCAATGCATTGCTGTCATTCTCTCAAGGTATGAATGGAGCGTTACATAGACATTCTCTCGACAAATGGACGCAATAGGTTGAAACGGAAGATCCAATTCCCAGACAAGAAAATGCGGTATTTGATATAACATAGTCATGATTGTTGTAACCTCCGATGTCTTACAAAGTCCTTTACAAATGTATGACGAAATTACACGGCTAAAATCATTCGTTTAATTTGAAATATTTATAAAATATTGCGCGAAATGCTTTTTTGCAAAGATAATGCATTCCGTCTGGAATTCACATTGAATTTATTATCGAAATTTAGTTAAGAACGGACCCATGCGATCTGATTAGATAAAACGCCGGGTAGCCTCCGGGCAGCCGTTATAGCCGTTTCAGTGATCGGAAGGAGGGCTTGCACCCTCTCGATTTAGCAAACGAGACGAAGGGCAATATTGGACGACTACGCCAAAGTTGATTGACAATATCGCGCACCGATGCCTTCATCTTTCCCTTAAATTTGCGGGAATATATACCGATTCGAGATCACGATGCAACCATTTTAATTAAATAACATTTTAAATAAGAAATAAAACATCATCTTATTCTTTCTCTGAAATCATGTATCCGCGATACAAGTGGCCTAACATTATTGTTTACGCAAATTTTTGTGTAACATTTATTTATATATATTTATTTTAAAGACAAAATTTTTCTCCTTGTTGAGTTAGTATTATGAAGCTCTTATATGAGAGTAGTAAGTTATTAAATTTATTTTTGTAAGCTAAGTTTGATCGATATTCGGACTGAATTATTATGTTTACAAGTTATGTCGATTCCGAGTTTCTTTCGTAGGATTTGATTTTCCGCACGCGAGATGACGTCTCCCTCGTAACCGGAAGAGGCCAACCACCCCGTGTTATTGCTCCTTTTGCGTCGTGCTTATTATTCTCCCCGAGAAGTGCTTGACATCGCGCGGAGAACAATAGGATAACTGTACAACAGTAGGTGGATGATTTTCTCGCACACATACTCGATCCGCGCGAGAATCACTCTATTGGCCGGATAAGCTTCCTTTCGGTAGCTTGTCACTCGCTGTCGAAACCACCTCTCTCTCTGTGTCACTTCATAGAGACAAGGGGAGTGACACACTATCGTGTAAAACTCACGGTCGTTGACGTTATCGATTAAGCGACGTTTCTCGAGGGTGCGATTCTTCTCGTTTTCGCGCTTTCTTCTCGATGACGACGCTCCCCTCGTCGTGGAGAGGATCATTAAGAGTTTCGTCAAAGCGATACAAAGCTGATTGTCAGGATCGTTATCGAAAGCGCCGATTTTTATCACTGTGTGAAAATAATTATTTTAAACCCAAGGTGTCTATTCCCTACAAGAAAACCTGGAATTCTCAGGGATTTTATATCTGGAGAAATCAGGGAATTTTAATAAAATTCAGGGAATTTAAAAAAAAAATTCTCTTTGATAATGCTTTTCATATAGGTAAACAATCCATCAATAAGTTATGAATTATGATTAAAAACTATTATAAATATATATCTATCTTTGTGTATTATATTTAATATCCTAATATAAAAGTATTGAAAATATGCAATATATATGTTTTTTATTTATTGTAATGTTTTGTGATAAAGAAAAATGAAAATGTTATGCAAGTGAAATAATGTTTATCTTACAAATGCTATTCAATTTTTTCAGTTCATTTGCAAATCTAACATTTAAAACTTTAGTGTTTTTGTATGAGTGAAAAGTATTAATAGAAAAGACAATAAAAAAACTTATTTTAGAAAAAAATGCATCAAAAAATCTTGAAAATATTCTCTTTATCTGGTATTTTGAATAAAATTACTTGGAAAATCAAGAAATTTTTAAAAAAATTTGAGTAGACACCCCGTAAGCGCGATATTATTCGCGCATGTCAATGTTTTGTACGCATAATCACATTTGTACAATAATTTGCGAAGCGCATTCACGTATATTATATTATTACCTTGACGTTATAAACCCAGAGCGGCGTTTCTGTTCCGGCAGAGAAGCCCAATTCACCCCCGAAAACATAAAGGCAATCCTTGTATGCGACCGCGCTGTGTTCCTGAAGAGCCGGCGGTCTCTCACCCCCTGGATGTAGTTCCTCCCACTTGCTCTCCGCTGAAAGAGAAATGTGTGCGTTATATAATTCGACATCTTTACTTTGAACCATATGTCGCTATTACGAAGAGTGCGCTCTTTGCAAATGGACATAGAATGCAACATAGCAACACGCAAGTTTTTTTTTCTCCTACATTCTCGTTGCATTTTAATAGCCGGCTTCTGTCGCAGCGACGTATAACCCGTGTCCCAGTTTTCGGTTATAAAGAATGCTTTTTAACATAGTAAGAGCCACGATACTCGCATATGCTACAAACTACGTAATTTTAATTCTTGTACTTTCTGACGTAATAAGTTTGCACGCGTATATTTTTTTATTTAAAAGTAAACTATATTTTGCATGCGAGTGAAAGATAAACAAGGCGAAAATAAGAAGAGAACGCAGAGAAAATTGGAGATTTGTTCGGGAGTCATTTATAATTACAAAACTTTGAAAAGAATATTAAAACAAATCTGCTCACCTTATCCGACCTAATTAATAAAACAGACATTTGAGCGCTCTTCAGAACTATCGTGAAAAGGAAGCCGGCGATCCCCCCAGGAAATATAAAAGCGAGGAAGCTCGGCCAAGGAGCGCATAAATTTGCGTTTTTTATATTGGATGAGAGTAAATATATTCCTTTTCCGTATGTAGTGAATATCGGAACTAAAAATAAAACTAAAAATATTGCTGCACTCGTCAATTATTCTCTTCCTCTGTTCGCGTATTCAATTCATTTTTACGTCTCCTCTTGAATCTTATTCGAGAAGATAGAGAGAGAAAAGAGAAAGAGAGAGATAGAACTTTTTATTATTTATAGAGAGATTATCGGAATCTTTTTTTAGATTCTAAACTAAACGAATTTTTGAATATTTTCTTATTTCATATTATGCTTTTCGCTCTCTTTGTTCTTTGCCTTCCATCCTGTATCTTTGTTATTTATTCAGAATCATTTCTTGAGAGAAGAATAATATTTAACATCCATAAATATAATAATAAATCAAAAAACAAAGTATGTATTATTCGTAAGCGACATTTGTCCTAACGTCAATTACCTAATTGGATATCGAATTGCTCTCGGATCTCGGATGCTTTAGCTTCTCATCGAAACGTGCTCGAGATCAAAGACTCATATATAAGAACCGTAACGTGCCGACTAAAGTACTTTCAGTGCTGCTAGAACTACAGAAGCCTGACATTGATTACATGGTACACGTGTCGTATCTCTAGCTTTAGCGATGAAACAATACCTTCTTTTGTCTAAAAGCATGCACTGCGAAATTGCAACATGTTTGATGCAGGAGGGATCCGGTATTTTGGGACAAGTGGATGTACGTGCCTTTTGTAACAAATAATTTAACTATTAGAGCTCCGTTTCGATAAGTACTTTCAGAACATTCAGCGAGAATATTGAAGACATTTCCTGTAGGAATATTGCATAAAAAAATTTAAATTTTCTTATAAAGCTATATACGATTATTTAAATTAATTTCTGTATTTCTTCTCGGATAATTTTTTTTCCTTCTATTTCAATTAAATTTTCTCTTCACGCCTATGTCTTCTCCATCCCCTAGGAATTGTCTCCTCTAGCTACTCCTCGACTACTTCAATGATAAAAGAGGGTGCAACAAAAACAGAGTTCCGCTCATGAGTACTCTCGTGATTCTTCGAGTTATTACAATATTTTTGCAAGATTGAGCAGAGCGACAAAACTAAAGGTCTTTGAGGGATAGCGAACAGCCGGGAACATATTGTTTGGACCTGGAAAATGAAGTGCCAACCCTTTCGAAGCTGTTTCAATATTCACCCAAACAAGCACGGCTCAACAATACCTTCTGATTAAGAATTCCGCTGATGGTGGGTACGCACGCGAGCGCAAATTCGTGCTACATTGATTGCATTTTATAAATCACCGTCCTTCTTCCTTCGAAGCAATTAACACTTACATTCTTTTACTATTACTTTTATTATCATTTATTAGCATTACTCTACAAATAAAACAATTAATTGTTCTTTATTATTCATGATTTTGATATACCATACATGATACGTGACAAAAGAAGTCATGATTAGATATTAATTGTTTAGAAACGAAATAAGACACTGACTCTCCCCATGTGCTTAGAGGGAATGGCTAAAAGTGACGGAAGGAGGAAAAAGCTTTTCCCCTGTCACGTAGATAAGCCACCGATTATGGCTAGCGGGCGCAATTAATTCGCGTATGTCTGATCTCCGTGGAAACACCGCGTAATTGCGGAGTATCATCCGTCCGGATTTAGTTGATGTACGTGGGCTTTAATAATGGTGCATTATTGATCAGACTGAACCCCGTTCAAATTCCGTCGCGCACCCTCGTTCGATGGGGTGCGTCGACGGATGCGATGGGGTGCGCTGGTCAGAGAAACGATGTTCGTATTATATCGCACGCTTTAAACCATTCGAAGTATCGCCGTATTTCTCTCTCTCGCTTCCTGTCTTTATATATTATTAAATTTCTTTTCTTATATTATTAAATTTTCGATTCTCAAAGTAATATAGCTAAAGGTCCAGTGATAAATGCTGTTAAGAGTCAATATATATTGCAAGAAGTTTTAAAAACTCTTACCAAGACTATATCGCCAGAGATCTTTGAGCGGTAGATTTCCATTTCTACCTCCGAGAAGATACACGTGACCCGCAAGTAAGGTAGCGCTATGTTTGCTCCTCGAAGGTGGTGCTGGTCCATTTTCAGTGCCGGCCGCGGTAACCGAGCTCCACATTTTCTCCCTGAAACAAAGCACGCATAGATAAATATCGTTTTATTATAAATAATAAATAAATAGTTTATTATCGTAAATATTCTTCATTAAAAATGTCAGTGATACTTCTATTCGAGGGATAGGTTCCATGAAAATGCGTAAATATGAGATTACTTTTAAAAACTTATTTTCATTGAGGAATCAATTTTCATGAAGATAAATTCATAAAAATAACGCGATAGAATTGAAATTTTGTCCCCGAATACGAAATTGTCTGATCGCGAATATAAAGAGCAGTTACTCCGTGAATACTGAAAATGTGAATAAGAAGCTTTACTGTAATAGATATATTTATACGGAAAGAGATAGCTGTGTAATAGCATTGACTTCTTTCCGGCTTTCGTGATATCTTATTTTACATTTCCTTCTTTTTGCATAATTATTGCCGAGAGAAGAAAATTGTTTTCGAGGGGAAGCAGTGAATAAAATATATCAAAAAGCTTATCAAAATCTTCATATATATTGAAGTAACGCGAATAAATCGCGATTACATTTGTCTTTATTTTCGCAATAAGTATGTTTTATTTTAATGTATTCGATTAGGATTTGAGTGATAGTTAAAGAGAGACATTTAGGATGCATGCAATTCCGAGTAATCTAAGAGGATCGAATTTTCGCGAAGGGTGCATAATACAAGACTAAATATTTACTGAATCGGGGCAAATAATTAATGGGATCTGTCTGGAAATTCCAACAATTGTCATGCGCCAATCGCGTTTTATTGAGTGACACGTTTCCGTTATTTTCTAGCATAATTTTTAGGAAATAAAACATTGATTGACTTTCGAAGAATACTGGCATCAGGTGCAACGATTTGTAAATTGTTCCCTTAAAGGGAAGGAATTGTTGATGATCGCTACTGACCATTCCCTCGACGCTGTTGCATTAGTAACGCACCTCTCGTACATCTGTTTCAAGATAATCTATTTCCACGACCCTAGTTTCTTCGTTCGATTTATCAACCGTCTTTTTAGAAGCTTTAAGAGCCTCTAGAGCCCGTGTTCTCTGAGATTTTTTACGCATTTGAAAGAATATATCATGATTTATATCGGAAAATATGTGTATATTTTATGCTTCTTTTTTTTAATTGATATGTTGCGTTAATAGTGTAAATATAATATTTCTTCCTTAAAATGTGTCTTGAGATTCGTCACGCCAGCACCCTATGTCAAACCCAATTAGTCGAAGAAAGTGAGCTTGGCCTTCGACATTGGCCTTATGAGTTTCCGTCTATATCCGATGCCAGCGCTCGAGATTCAATTATAGCAGCTGTGAAATTGAGTTTCACGGGAGTAAACGAATGCACCCTTACGCTTACTGAACACGCATACGGAAATACACGTTTCTCGTGAGGCAATACGATTCAAGATAGTCGCTGCGATATAAATGCAATATTTCTCCAATGGAAAAGTTCGTTTCGTACAACACGGAAGATCCACTTGCGAAAAAGAAAAAAGGATGTGCACTGGCAGAGCATAAATTGCGAGCCCTGTCTTATATTGAGATATTTCATAGTTTGTTTCATTTTCTAATTGTAGACAAAATACTAGTAAATTTTTATTATATACTAGTCTTTTATTAGAAAGAACATAGAAGATTGCATTTCGTGATCTAAAAATTAAATAACAAGAGAATGTAAATATAATAACACTGTAATCGTATCGTTAAAAACAATTCTTCCAGACGTTTGATAGTCAAAGCAGTTCGGATTACTTCAATTCTTATCGGTATGTACTGGGATCGACTTTTATCTCATATTTCTTACAGATCAGTGAGCCAACGCTATTTCTTCTTTGCAGTCTTTTCTATCGTAAAATCTCTCGAAATAGGAAACATATATACGTGCGATAGTAAGGATTTTATAGGCAACTGTTACACATATATATACATATATATATATATGTGTCTGAACTATATCGGTGAATTCCATCGATTTAGGGCGAGAGAATGCCACGCGATAATGTCCCATCCGTAGATTTCAGGACGAGCCAGACATCAGTGTTTTTGCATCCCCTCGCTTACGGAAGGCTCGGTCCAAAAGCTGGGATTAAATGCACGTCACGGCAATTTTTCAGCGATTTCACGGGATCGACTTCGGGATTTATACGATACGCAAAACAAAACTCGAAGATCTTTTCCCCTCGGGAAAATTGTAGGTGGAATATCCAAATGTCAGAATCTCGGTTTCGAACGCCCGTCGAGTTTGATTGACGTAAAATTTTCGAAAATCATAGAAAAATATTTGTTGAGACAAACGAAAATGATTAAAAACTCGTCAACTGAAAGAATTGAAAAATTTTTTTTATATTTAAATCAAGCGTACTTCATGTATATCCAAGAGATTAAATTAAACGAGACTAAATGAGTCATCATTTGCATTATTTGTGATGGTTTTTACAACTCTGAAACTCTCTTAATACAAGTATTTTTCTTTATCACGTATTAAATAAGATATACATGCGACACATTGAGTAATTAAAAATTGACGATCATATAAAGACTACGTAACGCATGATATTACTATAAGCCGTCTAAAGCGATTATTTGAATAAAAGATATAAAGAAAATTTTTTTATATTCACACAATAAGTACAATAAATACATCTTGAAAGCAAAGCGATAATAAGCTATATCTGTAATTATAAGAGATATTCGTAATTGTCTCATCGAAGGAACGAGTCCCTCGTTTTCGAGGAGAAATGCCTTACTATACAATTGATAAATATCCTATCATCCTTGACGAGAGAACAACATTACAACCGCGAAGAGAACAGCTCAGACTCGAGAATCACGCGGGCAGCAGGCATAGAAGACGCACCACTCACTCCCTTTCCAATGGCGTGTTACCCTCGTGAGAGTTGAGTTAAAGAGCTGGCAAAGAGAAGGGATCGAAATTTAGTCAAGTCTTTGCTCGACATCAAATGTCAAGGAGATGAAGTCAGCAGTCGATCGATACGTCGGCTTTTTTTCGAGAGAGATGAAAAGAGAACACTTGACTCTGTATGTAGTATTTTTTTTTTTTTAATTTAATAAGACGTAAACTTGATCATACAAAAATGAAATTCTGCAAAACTTTCATATTGTATCGTTTTACAGTGCATTATACTCCAAGAAATACATAATGATGTAAAGAGATCATTTGAATATTAATGCATAGACAGTGTGTATTTAACTTAAGCTCTTTGATTATTTATGTAAACTAGTATCTCTCAAAATTTTATTACTCTATTATCGATACTATCATAACTTTGAATTAGCTTTGAGAACCATTTACAAAGCGTTTTCCTTTAAACAATTCGACAGGGCAGACAGACACCCTTATGTTACGAGTAACCCACGAAGGACCGCGGGTAAAAGAAGCGCGATTCTTGTGCAAACACTGCGGTAGTTCTCATTACCGATCCCTTTGTGCCGGAAAGAACAGCCTCTAATCTGCTGCATATCTTAAGGGACGCTCATGGTTAATGCTTTATTTAAATTTTAAAAGTAGCGAACGCACGGCCTATGTAAATTGCAAAGTTAACTTCACGATACCATATAATTATTGATATGAAAAAAGTTTTCAAAGAAACGTGCACGTTTATTTCATTATTCTACGTCTATTGAGATAAAATTTTTTCTCTCTATTAGAAGAACAGAAATTCCTTGTTTAATTTATTGCCATTGCTGTCAAAAGGGTTTAAATGGCATATAACATTATATATGGAATGTATAGCTGCTAGTACATGAAGAACATTGATTTCCTAGGAGGTTAAGGACACCGTAAATTACAAGTTCCTACTTTAGCCACGTGACTCGCCGTGATGAAAATTTATACTGCCTACACGAAGTCTTCTCTTATTGAGATTCTTTATCATTCAATTCGCATAGTAGGCTTTTCTGTGTCACTCGGTAAAAAAGATATATCTTACCTGAAAAAAAATTTATTTATTCTTGGGTATCGTCAGGTACTGAAGCTACTATAAACTATCAACTGTCTCGAATAAAATCAAATAAAATTATTAATTATAATACGTCCCCTTCGGCCAATAAATTTTCTCGAAGGTTTTTCTCTTCTTCTAAACTACAGAAAAATTATATAGGATACGATAGAATATATAAATTTAGATAAATTTTTTCAAACTTAGAAACGAAAATGATTAATTGCAAATATTGCAAAGTTGTTCATCAAACGTCGATTTGAGCCTTACTCTACATCGATGAAAATAATTTGTTTGCGCATGTGTTGTGTGTGTTTATGTGAAGCTTCTTGCTTTATTGTTAGACTAATACTCGAATCCATCTTACTCTACGAATCGCTTTTGCATCAGCAGTTTTGCTGCCAGTTAACAGGCTTACCTCTTGGCTCGGTAAATCTTCTATCTCGTTAGCTGTGGCAAATGCAACTCGTGACCCACATGCAATCGACGATTAAAAGCTCCTAAGCACACGCTGCACTACACAAAAGTCGCGCAATATCCCCCACCTCTCTTTAAACATACATCTTTTTCACGACCTTTCTTGGCGCTGCATCCAGTTACACTGGAAACAAGACACGACACAGGGCGGGCAAACACACGAGTCGACAAAAATTTACGAGGATTTTCCGCTGAAACCGTGATGTTCGAGATGCAACGAAAGTCCCTTTTACTTATCTTGAAATAAATTCAACGTTCAAGATCGGCGCATATAACGCAGAATCCCAATTGATCACTCGACGTGCATCATCCTCTGCAGCGATTACTCTCGAGATGATGCATTCGAAGCAACTGTCGCGGTAACTGCCTAGTTTCACGAAAGGGTTCAACGAACTTGTCGCGCGTCGTATTATCGAACGTTAGTTTTTTTCGCACTATTATATCCCCTGCGTTCAAGCTTCGTCATCGTTCGTTCAGTACCATCTCGCGCACATCTTCATGTCGAGAATATATCACGCTCTCCAGCTTCATCGGACTTGCTCCGTTTTTTCCCGATTTTCGTTGACCGATCTGCCCATTTGTCGAGATTCTACGAGGAAAGGGCCCGCGCTACCCGGAGAACAGCAGGCTACCCGCCGCTTGTTTTC
Source organism: Anoplolepis gracilipes (assembly GCF_047496725.1). NCBI lineage: Eukaryota > Metazoa > Arthropoda > Insecta > Hymenoptera > Formicidae > Anoplolepis > Anoplolepis gracilipes. The sequence continues at coordinate 15,412,280 of NC_132971.1, read as the reverse complement.
TGCCAAACTGCGTCCCAGGGTCGAGCACCTACCTAGCCGAGTCCGTCATTGGGGACTTAGCGCAGGCGCTTCGCAATCAGCAACCCTCGTCCCCTCCGTCGCGGCGATTCCTCGCGCCGTCGAGTGAGGGTGACCGAGGGGTAGGAGGGTTGAATACATCCGTCGGACGAGTGCCGCAACGAATGAACCCTTCGACTGACGACGATAGAGAGACCAAGATGACCGTCGTCGGGGGAACGATCTCCCCGACGTACGTACGATTTGGCTTGTCATGCTTTAGACTTTAGACATCCGAGACGCCGATCGTTCGTCAAGTAATGTAAATACAGACATTACATTGACTGCCATGTATTAATATCCTTTGCAATTTTATCAACGCGCCTTTAGAAAAAGTTTTTCCAAAAAATTTATTCATTCAGTGTCTCATAAGAAATTAATATTAAATATAAAATCTATTATTTTTTTACTGTTTGTTACTAATATATTATTTAAAATAAAATTATCAATATTATTACAATATTTATATCTACATTTTATTTATATTCTTCAAACGTTGCATCAAAATAAGCAGCGAAATTAACTTAATAGAAAATTATATATAGATATAAATTGTATAAAATAAACAAGAAATATATATCATTCATTGAAATATGTATCATTCATCAGGCATGTGAAAGAACGTCTATTTTCGCTGATCTTCGTCGTTTGTCTCTCCCGCACGGAATGGTTAGCGCGAGACTGATTCGTACTTCCGTACAATCTCGTTGGTACAGCAGCATCGCATGGACCGACGCATGCGTGGGCGTCAGTTTCCATGGAAACCCGGGTATGCGAGGCACCGCGTGTGAATGCGTATTGATTACTCTGGTCTCGCTCCATCCCGCGGTCTCTTGTATCTTCTACAGGCCACCCCGGCTTCTCCCTTCCCTTCCCTTCCCTTCCTCTTTCTGTGTCCCTATCCTATTTCCACACCCGAGAGTTATCTTCGTCTTAAGCGTGGCAGCCTGCCCCTCTATTTTTTAAATTAGCTCCCTAATGTCCCGTTCCCAGCATCCTCGAGCCGAATCGGATTCCCTCTTTCATTGCGGCCTGTCAGTTCTCGCGGGGGTCTCCTCATCGGTTTTGCTTAAATTAATGCCCGCGTCTCTCGTACCGGCTCTTGCGGTTGATCGAATACACATACTCAGCAGAATCGAAGTGTAATACATACTTCCCTTTCATGCTTAAAGTCTCATATGTAAAAGATTAATGAAACACATCTCTATTGCTTCCAATTTTCTAAATTTTTTTTAGCTAGCGAAATTCTGTAATTAGTTAAAAAATTGGTCAGATTAATGACAATTTTACTTAGCGTTAAATGTAGTATGATTACTATAAAAGTCGGGATAAGAAAAAGCAACATCCTTCACTATCATTGTTTTACAAGCCGACTAATGCTTTGACGTTCCAACACGACGTTCCATTTTTTGTTAGAAATTTTGTAGTTTAGTACAGTAAAGATTCATGGACGTGGTGCGTATTCGCATAATTTCGGTTATTCGTCACACTAGTGGACATCCAGGCGGAACAAATTGTCCTGTTCACATTTCGTAACGGCGTTTCCATTAAGGGACAAAGTATCTAGTAGGAAATTAGCAATCGTCAATTCGGTAAAACTTTTCAAATCTGGCTATCAGGCTGGCTCTTTCATTGATTCATTCTCGTGTATATAATCGGTGGATCAAATGGCTTGTTGTATGAATTATTTTAAATCTCTCTTACTGTAAATTCGGGAGATTGTAAAAAAAAAAAAAAAAAAAAATAAGATCTCACATTTGCTTGAATGTTTACTGAAAGTCTTTCGTGGTGCGGAAAGGCCGAAGACCGTAGCGAAAGGGAAAGCGGAAAAAAAATGAAAGGAAAAGTATTTGAAGTTCGTGTGATTTTCTGCGAAAATAGCATTAATTAGACATTAATTAAAAGAGAAAGTAGTTGTTGATTTGCATGGATTTAAACGGAAAAGACAAAACGTATAAAATACAACTAATGCAAGATTAAATCTATTGACATGATCTCGTTTCGTGGCTTTTGTCAAATTTCGTAAGCAAATAATGAAAACAATAGCAATGGGAAAATCTTAATTAATGTGCTGGCGTGACGATTGTTGACTCACTCGCGACACTTTTATTTTCGCAAGCACTGCTTGACGTTTGGTCACACTTTGTAGCTTCAGGGACGCAACTAGTATCATATCATTCCGTATGAAAATAACCAGTTTTTGCTGTATCTATCACTTCTAGAATATTTACAGCACAAAAATAAGAGTAAAAAAACAATCAATCGTGGAGAGAGTGAGTATATCTTATTCTATTATTATATTTTCAATTTTTATATTTCTATTTTCATTATAATTAAAATATCTGCAAAACTCACGTTTTATTTAAATGAAAACTAGATATAAAAAAATAAAAATACATCGATATAAAACTTGCAAAAATATTAAATTCTTGTAAATCTTTAAAGTAAAGCCTTTTTTTGTTTTCTTTTGTCATTACAATAACAAGTAGGTATATCATAATTAAAAAATTGAAGAGAAACGAACATCAATAATTTTTGTTGCTGCTTTCCAGCATTTTATCGCAGAAAAAAATCCGTGTTCGTCCCTGAAGGGTGAATTTATGATAGTATCCCATGCATGACCGCTATATAAATAGGTGAAACTTGGGAAAAATTAGAGAGTTACTTTTGTGTCATCTCGTTGAAGCAAACGCTCGCTTTTTACGATTGTTGAAGCATTATCTGCATATATCCGATATTCTATATTTGAAAGTTTGAGAAGAAAACGCATTAATTCGCATTTTAATTTGTCGCGACGATGACGCACGTCCTAATTCTTTTTATCACCCTCGGTGTTCATTGTGCACTGGCAGAGAAAAGTGAATTTCTGCTGACAACCGAACTTTCGAAGAAATACTCTACGGATGACAAACTTCTGGAAAATATCATTCGCGCGAAAAACTCATCGCAGCTTATCTTAAATAATAACAGCGAGGAAGAGAAAATAGACAAGAAACCGAGAACTGTCATACATCGCGACTCAAGTTTTGACAGAGATAAGTCAACATCTTCGAACTGATCATAACTTTTTCTCTTCTTTAATCTAAAATTCTCTTGAAACGTGACAGAAAAATATTATATATAAAGTTAATAACCATTTTTTTTCTTAACAATTCGAATTATATATGGGACATTTTTATCTGCAAGTTCCAGCTGCTGCGATCGCAGATACAGTGCCAGCGAATCTGCACGACCGGATTACAATTACAACAAGGTCTCTTTGGAGACTGGACGTTATCCCTCTCAATACAACGAACGAAATCCTATTGACAGGTAGTAATGTATTGGCCATCTCTTCCACGTAAAAAATAAAAATTTTAGGACGCGAAGTTTCTTTCTAGATACGGATGGCAGACACAAAGTCGGCCCCCAGGTTCCATCGGAAACGGCGGTAGACCCGGAGGAGGAGAAGGAGGAGGTGAGAGCGGAATCTACGCAGGAAGTCAGTCGGGGGACAGGTAAATTTTCTCAACTTCCTTTTACCGTAAATCTTACTAATCTCCGTTACGTTTCCGAATTTTACAAAGTACTTTTGGTAGTAATTCAGACAAAAAATTAATTTCTTTTGACGGTGTATTAAAAGATTAAAGAATTCGTGAAAAAGAAACGTAAAATTTTGTTGTATTAAAGACATTCTGATTTGCGTTTGAAAACAAAAGGCATCCATCGCGGCCAGTGTACGGAAGTGAAAGTGCTAACAGACCCAGCGCTTTGGGATACGGCTCGGGAAACACTGGAGGATATGGTTATGGCGTTAGTAGCCATGGGGGATACGGCAGGCCATCTGGATATGGCGGTTCGAACGGCGGCTACGGGATTTCGGGAACATTGGCCGACGGTGATGAATTCGGTCCTGGCGACTCGGCTTATCCGGATGCAAGTATGCCGCCGCATCCCGGAAACTTTCAAGCACAAAAGGTGCATATATTTCGAGGAAAAGATGAATATTATTACATAATAATATTACACAATTTTATTACCTATATATAAATAGATGGAATAGAATATAAATATGTAGATATAATAGAGGAAAGAAAACGAGAGAGAGAGAAAAATTTTGACAAGTTGCCCAGTAACGGAAACTTAAAGAAATCTACTCTTAAGAAAAGCAAGGAATCGATACTCGAATTTATCAAAGTCCCTCTCGAAAGTTTCCAAGTTTATTGTTGCTTCTTTTTTGTGCTCCATTGTCTTTTTGCTGTGACCAACTGTCATCATATATAATTTCATTTCTCACGAAAAATGAATGTATACTTTGATATATAAATATTCTGTCACTTTCATACGCTTACGGATCGTTAATAGTGAGAATTAATTTATTGATTAATTTATTTTTTCGCGATGAATTATTCGCGGCACATTGAAAACTGGCGCATTAATATGAGCTCAATGTATTAAATGCACGATACTTTGCACGGCACTTTTTAATTTCGTGATCGCGAGACAACAATGCCGTTTTGCGCTTTAGAAGAATTAATTATTAGAACGAAATTAAAATATCACGTGAACAATTTAATTACTCGCGACCCACTAATGTCCGATCAGTGTATCAGTATGCTCTCTACATATGAGTTATTTACGACTTGTGACCAATGTTTTATACTATTGTCACGAGTCATTTGAACATTTAGTTTTCCCTTTAGGATAAACTTTCTAGATACTAAGCCCTTTCACCAACATCAAGGTATATTTGTTGGAAGGGTTATACTATTTTTTAATATTCTAGAATATATAAAATTTGTAATTTATTATTTTATAAGTGAGAGTGACATTATATCTAATAATCGTATTTTGATGTATCATTCCAAACATTGTTAAAGAATTATTTGAAATAATAATTTATAATTAACATCTTTGTCGCTTCGAGCCGTATTTAAAATAAAAAATGAATAAATCATTAGATTCGCTCTTTGATAAAGGCGTTACGCTAGAATGATGTCTTTTGTCGTGATTGTCTTGACTACAATAATAGAGAATAATAATGGAGAAAAATGATAATTTAATACCGTGCGATAATAATTTGTTACTGCTTTGTTACTTTGAAATTTTAAACATTTTGTAATATAAATTTAAATTGAGCCTTTTTTGTATCTTTTTACATTTCAAATTATTTTGATGATTTGAATATAATATCGCAACTGAATTCACCAATTACTTTTTGATTAACTACTTGTATAAAACTATTAGAATTTGAAATAAGTAAAGCTTTAGTATTTATTATTTATTATAATAATTTTTATTATTTAACAATTAGATAAGCAACGCATGTGTTATCCGATACTGGGAACGTCCGGTGCTAAACAATTCTTCCCTCGACAATTTAAATCGATCGAGGGACTCGTAAATGAATAATTATGTTTATTTTTTAAGGCCGTAGCGTTAAAGGCTTTAGCTGGTGTTGCATTGATCGGAGCAGCAGCAGCGTTAGCTTCAAATCCGGTTCTCTTACCAATTGGCATTGTAGGCGGAAGGAAGAAAAGATCAGAAACTTTTTTGGATGATGCACAAACCGACTATCAAATGGATTACATTTTAAATATGTTAAAGCAAAATTTATACAAGGTATTCAAATATGTGACGTAATCTTTTTGCGCGGAAATTTGAAGTAAAACTTTTTTTTCTTTTAACGAACAGATACAGAAAGGCAGCTCGACTAACAGATTAATCGTTTCCCCGAGATGCGTCGCCAGGTTGACTTGCGAAATCCAAAAGGCTTATCTGTCCGATTTCGATAAAGACGTGGAAATCTTGAACACTAATCGGAAATATCATCTTACCAATCTGTACGCATTTTTTTCTCACTACTCGAGTTACTTTGCAACGTCATATTAATTTTCAAATTTTTGCAGAATACGAAACAACGTACTTAATACAGCTTCCTTGAACTCAAACGTGAAGAATTTAATCAAACTGGCAATGAACGTCGCGACGGAAAACAGAAGTTGCAATGTGTTTGCCTGTAATTACTTAAGGAAAACTTGAATAATTTTTTTTTATTTTAACCATATAATTATATTATCACGTATTCAATACTATTTTTTAAAGAAGAATACATATGCGCACAGAAATAAAGTCTTATACGACAGTATAACGTGAATGAGAAACTTGCGAATGTCTTGATTTGAAATTCCCTCCAGAAATATCGCAGTCTCGTCGATCATATGCGAGGTGACGCTCTATTGTCCTACCTGTGATTTCATACATTCCCCATCCCCATCTCTGTATACAAGCAGCGCGCACGTGACGTTGTGGGTAAAAAAAACATGAGTTAAAACTGACGTGTCCTAATAATCAACAACGTGGCAACGCGACAGCGCGTCCGTACATATTCGCGCGTCGTTCTCACGCGAGCAATTTCTTCTTCGCGTGTCACACACACACACACATATGTCGACGTATTAAAGGAAGAAGGGAAGGAGCCGAATCAGAAATTCAGCGCCGATTCTAGCGTCCCTTGCTCTGCGTGGAACCAGAAGTAAAAGGTTATGTCGATAATTGCATAGGTGATGACATTTCAACCGGCATAAATCATTCGTCCTTATTCATCATCGAGAATCTAGAATCGAGCAGAGCGCGTGTACTCGTTCGCGATATGCGGTGACGAGCGGTGGTTTTCTAACCTAACAAACCTTGAACGCGATCGGCGGTAACCTTGAACGTCAACGTCAACGTCAACGTCAACGTCAACGTCAACGCGAGCAAACGTGGCGCGAGTGAGTATCGTTGGCTGATCCGAGATTAGGTGGAGAACGAAAATGAAGAGGAAATCGGACAAGGTGAATTGCGTCGCGGAGGACGGTATCGTCGACGGGAATAATGTTCAGGAACCCTCCGATCTGCGAGGTGACGAGAAGAGTATCGCGATACTGTTCTTCTTATACTTGCTGCAGGGGATCCCGTTGGGATTATGCGGCTCGATTCCTATGCTGTTACAGAACAGAGGGGTTTCTTACAGGCAACAGGTAGAGTGAAGGCTATTGTGATTGAATAGGCTCAATATGTATATGATTATTAAATTGACAATATAATTAAAAATCATTGATTGAACAATGTAACCGTTGTGTGATTAAATGTATGAGCTTCTGAGAAGCCAAACTTATCAATTCCATTTCTTGTAAATTTTTTTTTTACTAGAGAGCATATGATTAGTTTTCTGATACTAAAAATAAGAAACAGTTGATCATAGTTTAGCTTCTTAAATTTGTATAGATACAAATTCTTGAGTATTTATACATTAGCGATTTGTATTTTATAAGACATAATTCTAATACACATAGAACATTGAATAAGTAAGCTTATTAAAAGCTTGCTTAAACTTACTTAAGCTTAAATAAAAAGTAATATATTTATCTTATTTTTTTTGTTCACATAGGCAGAATTTAGTTTCGTACAATGGCCGTTCTCGTTGAAGCTTTTTTGGGCGCCTATAGTAGATTCCATTTTTTCCCAAAAGTTTGGACGAAGAAAAACGTGGTTGATTCCTACCCAATATCTAATGGGTATATTTATGCTCCTTCTGTCAAATTACGTCGATCACTGGCTGGGCAAGGAACACGAAAAGCCCAATATCGAAATGCTGACTGCGTTATTCTTCTTGTTGAACGTACTCGCTGCGACACAGGACATTGTAGTTGATGGATGGGCGCTTACGATGCTTAAAAGGTATTATGTTTGCAAAAAGTATAATCCAGCTTCGTATATGAATTCAGTGTTTCTTCTGCAAGAGCTGTTTAATTAATTAATTGATTCATTCATTAAGGTGCAACGTCGGGTACGCGTCCACTTGTAACAGTGTCGGCCAAACGGCCGGCTATTTTATTGGTTACGTGTTGTTTATTTCACTGGAATCTGCTGAATTTTGCAATAGCTACCTAAGATCAGTCCCTTCCGACGTGGGCATGCTAACTCTACCTGGTAAGAAGTCTGGTTTATCGGCGAAATTATTTTTTATATCATGGATGCATTTATATGTAAGGTCTTTCTCTAATATATTTTTATATCTGTAGGATTTTTATACTTTTGGGGCTGGACATTTATCGTTACAACGACGTTTATCGCATTATTCAAACATGAAAATAAGGGCAGGATGTTGAAAGGCGAAGAGCTAAATATGGATATTAAACACGCGTATAAGCTATTGTGGGATATAGTTAAATTACCAGCTATAAAGACTACGATTATATTCCTCTTGACTGCAAAGGTTTGATACTAAAATTATAAAATTAGAATTCAATTGCGCTGGAACGTAAAAAGTTGGTTTCATTCATTATGTTTTGCAGATTGGATTTTCAGCATGCGATGCCGTGACTAGTTTGAAGCTTATAGAAGCGGGTATTCCCAAGGAAAAGTTCGCTTTTATGGCTGTACCGATGATACCACTGCAAATAATTTTACCATTAGTAATTTCGAAATATACTGCTGGACCCAGGCCTATGGACGTTTATATGAAAGCTATGCCTTACAGGTAATTAGTGTGCAATTCATTGTTCAGTAGTATAGGCTGATAAATTATCAAGTTTTTTATCAAGTAACTTATAAAGCAATTTGTATGATATAGGCTGGCTTTTGGCTTAATAGCGGCATTTTTAGTATGGATTACACCGTTCGTTATAATCAACGGATACGTTCCAGCTTATTATTTCGTCGTATTGATAGGTCTCTACTTTATACATCAGGTAAATATTAATAAACGGAGCATATGTCTACTTTAAACGCGAAGTGTACGACTCGGATTAAATTGTTTTTTCTTTACGCATTTTTTTTAGATTTCTGCAAGTAGTATGTTTGTAGCGTCGATGGCCTTCTTTGCAAAGGTCAGCGATCCGGCTGTTGGTGGTACTTACATGACATTGCTCAATACTTTATGCAATCTTGGTGGAAATTGGCCCGCCACAGCCGCGCTTTGGTTCGTTGATCCTTTGACGTTTAGGCAATGCAGTACCGATTATACAAACGATTGTAGCACAATTACAGAAAGAGAGGTTGGTTGCACAGCACTTTGTCTTTTTTTTTCATATTTTCATTCACAATTATGTCATAAGATTATTATAATTGATTAATCTGTTATATTTTCAGCTCTGTGCGAATACCAATAACGGTGTTTGCGTCATGCAGCTCGATGGTTATTACATAGAAAGCATTCTCTGCTTAATCATAGGTTTTTCTTGGCTTAGGTGGGGTCGTAGAAAAATTAATATATTACAGGCGAAACCGATGTCCGCTTGGAAAATCGTATTTACTCGTAATAACAGATAACATATCAGCACAATGTTATAGACGTGTTTTACATTGGTACCTGTAAAATTATTAGAAAATTCTTTACGATGAGTTGTCATATTCGGTGTTGTCCATCGGATCGAATTGGTTAGTAAGCAAATTAAAAACACTGAGACTTTTTACATCCACAAAAAGCTAACGTAAATATGACGTCCAACTTAAAAGTCAAAAGCGCATTGATCTGTAATAATTTTTTAGACATTCTGTATATCTGCCCATATGTGAGATATGTGCATGTATCATTTGCTGCGTGTTTACCAAGTGTTCCAGTTTCATGAATGTATGAGTGTATGAGGTGAATCGTTATCGATTTACTTCAGAAAACAATATGTTATCTATTATAGAATATATAATTATAGATATATAATTATATATTATAGAATATTATCTGTTATATGAATATATATATATGTACAGAATATATATATAAACTTTACAAGGAGAAAACATAATAATACTATAATCGTAAATTGAATATTCTGTGCATAATAAGTGATCTCTATTGGTTGTTTTTGTTATTTTTTCACTTCAAGTCATGCAATATAATTTAGCGATATATAATATATATATATAACATTTGTAAAATTATTTATTGTATATTAGGAAAAATATTATATAATATGTATATTATATATATATATATATATATATATATATATATATATATATACATTATATATATATATATATATATGTATATATATAATATTATATAACTAATATAATAACTTTATTATATAATAATACATATATTTTCCTTTCCTTTTTTTATGCTATACATATATATTTATTTGTCAACCAACTGAAATCAAATATATTATTCCAAAATGATGCATTACTAGAGAAACATATGTTATTTTTTACAGAGCGTTATTACATCTTATTTAGATGAAGTGTGTATGTAAACTCGTGTGATTTGTTGCCTTCTTGCGAGAAAATTAGATTAGTATTGTTTCAAATAACATTTTGCACTGGATTATACTTTACAGATTTCATAGAAATTTTTTAAAATCGATGAACATGAGCATGTGTGTTAGCAGTTTATATTGTAAATACAGCTAAAAAATATTTTGTGTATGCGCATAACTGATTATTTAACGAAGGATATTAATAAAAATCTTTTGTATAAAAAGATACTGATCTATGTGTTATATTTGATCGCTTTTTTATATACCTTCTAGACGTAAATGTAGTTATTTAGAGAAATAAGCTCGATTGTAGTCATGAAGATGAATTATCAGGTATGAAAATAAATTTACCGGATATAGAGTCATAGCTTTAGATGTCATTGGAGATAGATGCAAATTATTCGCGTGGGTATCGTGACGGTCAAAGTGTCGCCTGAGAACAATGTTGCACATTACCGCAATAAAGATTAATCGCACGAGTATTATATCACTGCGACAAATATAACTTTTGATTTCACATTTAATTTATTACATATTTATAAGGATTTATATTCACAAATTTTCATTAATTGAGATAATTACAGAATTAAAAAAATTCTTATTAAAAATATGCTTTTATAGATAAATAAATGGAGTCTTAACTATTTATTCTGTTTAAAATCATTCGTATCTTAAAAGATTATAGAGTCAATAATAATTATAATTGCGGAAGATATATATATGTGTGTGTTGCTTTGAAACTTGCGCGTTGCATTGCTCTAAACTGTATTTATCATTCACTGTTACATTAGAATAAGATATATATTGAATCTTAATATAATTAATGACAATTCTCATGACAACGAAAAACAAAGAAAGAAAATATTTAATTGTTTATAATTAACTATTATCATATTCTTATCAATACTTACGCTAAAATAGAATCGTACGGAATAAAAAAAAAAGTTCTTGTCGCGATGAGAAGTAAAAATTTTTGTGCGTAATATAAAATATATATAATAGTTTTTCTTTAAATTAAATTTTCATCAAATATTATACAACACACAGTATATTCGTAAAATATGATTAATGTTTAAAAAATAGAACCTTACAAAATATTTTTTATATAATAATAAAACTGATTACTTGTATGATACCGATGATTATATGATAACGATCACACCTAGAAAAAGAAAAATGCGCGTACGGCGACAATATTTCATTGATTGTGTTAAGAAAACACGATCATCAACAATTTTTAAAATTATGCAACTCTTGTAATTAGTCGGACTATATGAGGCTAAGTATACCAAAAATATAGTTGTTTGTACCAGACAAAACTTCCGAGAAAAGTTGTATGAGTCTATATGTCTCTTTTTTGCACAAGATCAATATTTACAAAATATATATTTTACTTTTAAACTTTCAATTTCAAGCAAATTTTCGTTTGTAAAGTGGAGCCGCCGAAATACAAAAAAGGTAACAATAAATAAAATAGTAGAGAGAGAGAGATAAAAGAGATTCTATATATATATATATATATATATATAGAATCTAATTTTATATATCTTATATATATATATATATATATAAGATATATAAAACAAACTATGACATTTAAGTAGCCGAGTATTAATTGTGCGTTATAATAACATTTAAAGTTAATTAAAAACTGTTAAAGATTTAACAATATCTTGTTCTATATTTCGTTGCATTAGCCTGCATTGTACTTCGTTGTTGGCGGTTGAAATTTTGCTTCGGCATTAAAATTCATACGATTTTCGCGACTCCACTGGTGAGAAAACTGAATAAGAAAAACACAATGTTGATTAAAATAAAATAACTTATCTTTAGTGAACAAGTTCCTTGTCGTCCAAAATAGGTGCTTTGTCGCTTTTCGGACTAACTCGCAACGTCGATCCCCACTTTGTACCTTTTTCGGCTTCCGAAGTTGCCATCAAGATGGAATACGAGTTCGGGATAGTAGTTGCTTCTTTACTATAATGGATCCCGTACAGGAAATAAATCATCATTCCTGAAAAAGAATTGAAAAGAGAAGTCGAATTAGAAATTGAAATTTAATATATTCAATTTCAACATTTTAAATATATATTGTCACATTCTCTTAGAAATATTAATTATAATTAAACCTAATAATTATAAATAAACCTACCGATTGTCATCCATACGAAAAACCGTAGCCACGTCATTGAAGACAAGTGCATTATCAGACCCATATTAAAGAGGATGCTTAGCGCTGGTATGAAGGGTACCAGCGGTACTCGAAATTTCCCGTTGGGCGGATTTTGTCTATGAGCACTAATCACGAAAATACCTAAAAATAAATCTGAGATAAATAAGTATAATTGAAGTCAATAAAAACAAGCAATAATTATATCGTGTCAAGATTGAAAGAAGTTTCAGGTAAACTTACTCGCGATGGGAAGCGGAAGATAAATCGCTGCGGAAAGGTAATCACTTTTTGTGAATGGAACTGTTGTTTCAAATGCTATTACTAGGAAGGTACCGAGGAAAGCGCAGGTTATCGTATAAATTAATAGACAGGCGGTCATGATGTGTCTAGTATCATAATCCTCTAACCATTCTTCCATCCAAGCGTATCGTGGTTTGAATCTGCCAGCTCCTTCGCATAATAACTATAAAAAATTGAACGATGTATTAAATAATCTAAATTTATTAAATAATCTAAAAATTGCTCAGCCGTTTATTTTATAAGGTTTATACTTTAGAGAAATAAAATATTTTTAAAGTTATATTTGATGATATGTGAGCCGCGATTAAATCATCATATACTTTTTAATCAAAACATACTTCGGATTTGATGGATGCTATGCTGCTGTAATTACTGGAATCTGCTTCTTCTGTAGGTGGTGAAGACAGACTGCTCGGTGTACTGACGCCGGATTGATCGGACGACTGCTGCTCAGGTATATATCTTAGCAGGATAACGCTAACTGCAACGATGGTATACGCGAGCAGAGTCCCGATCGACATAAACTCCACCAGATGTTGCAAGTCAAACAGTAGAGCGATTAAGGCACTGAGTAGTCCACTTATGACGAGATTCCATATCGGCACTTGCGTTCGCTCGCTGATGCGGCCCAGAAAACCAAATAACAGACCGTCGTTTGCCATGGAGTACATTGTTCTCGGAAGAGAGAAGAGGGATCCGAAAAGGGTTGTCGTCATTCCGCAAAGAGCACCCACGCTAGATATGTAAAGTTCAAAGGTTAATTTAAATTTTAAACAGAAAATAATTAAATTTTATATTGTTTATTATAAAATATTATATCTTTTTTTTGCGATCAATTATGTGGAGTGAATACTATTAGATGTATAAAAATAAAAAAAGAAAAACGAGCAAGCACAAGACATATTTTTATTTTTTAAAAGCATAAGATTTTCTTTCGAGAAATTTAAACGTTGTTAAAAAGGTTTATAAAAAAAGAAATAAAATTAAAAATTTTTACCTTATTACATATTTAGCCCACGGAATACCTCTGGACGAAAAGGCTTCTGGAAGAGCCGCGATAGGATTGAGCGCCCAATACGGTACGACTAATGTCAGGGCACCGCTGACCATCATGTATCCGATAGTAACTATTGTCATAGAAAGTATCGTCGCTATCGGAATGCTGCGTCCGGGATCACGAGCCTCCTCTCCAGAAGTCGCGATCGAATCGAAGCCGACGTAGGCATAAAAGCACGTTGCTGCGCCTGAATAAAAAAAATATCAGAATTCAATATCCACTCAATATAATTTTTGTACTACATTCTTAATCTAATAATTAGATGACGTTGCAATCAGCATGATTGCAAAAATTTATCTTCATCTGTATTTTACGATACCAATACTATTTTTGTTTATTCGAATTAAACGAATGAAGGATACTCGCCTGTGATGACGCCACCGAAACCATATGGCAGAAGACCTCCGTTTTGACTGCTCCAATTTGTGATATCTGCATAATAAATCCCCAGAACGACGACCAATCCCATCACTGCCAGGTTGATGATGGTCAGCAACGAATTTACTGTCGTTGATGCCTTCACCCCTAATCCCAAAAGCATAGCGTAAACGAGACATAATCCGCTGGCTAGAAAGTCCGGCACGGCACCTAGGGGTTCTCCCATGCTGTATCCACTCATTACCACGTCGCGGGTATAATTGCTAATCGCACCGCCAACTAATGAATCCACATATCCACTCCAGGCTCTCGCCACAGATGCTGCGCCTAATCAATGATTGAGCTTTCTGTTAATATCCTTAAAATCAAAAGTAGTAAAATAAATAGAATAAAATTCAAATTTAATTCTGATAATAAATTCAACTTAAAATTTTCTTTCTTATTGCTATACAATTACTAACTTAATTTAATTTTTATTTATTACTGGTTTAATTTAATTTTTCCTTTTCGTTAAATTCTTATCAGTAGTAAGTATTTTAAAAATCTCTCCATGAAGGAATAATTTTTTTACCAATCATATGCTCCAAGATGAGATTCCATCCCACGATGAAAGCCCAAAATTCGCCGACAGAGACGTATGTATAGACGTATGCACTGCCTGCCTTTGGTACTCGAGCGGCGAGCTCGGCATAACAGAGTGCTGCCAAAACAGAAGCCAGGCCAGCCAAAAGGAAGCTGAAGATCACACCAGGTCCAGCCGTATCATGTGCAACCGTTCCTGTCAGCACATAAATTCCGGCACCGACCATATGACCCACACCTAGAAGTATATTGAATAGAGTAATAAATATTAGTATGAATGGATTACATTGATTCAATTCACAAACATATATAAGTTTCATTATTTTTATTAATATTTGATACAATTGTTGATTAATCTTCTCTGACTAATATCTTACTTTGACACTCGAGGCTATTATTCCAGATTGTTACGTTTATCACTGTCGCGATAATACGAGCATGTAATAGCAAGTCGCATATCGTTCATACATATCTCATATAAATGCAATTAATTATGTTGAATAAAAGATACATCATGTGTTGAAAATAACATTTAATTTTTAAGTTTTTATTTTTCTTTCTTTTTTAAGATACTTTAAAATTTTTTGTCTTACTTTTTTTTTTAATGCAGTTATATATAGACAAATTGAAATACATATTCACCAAGCATCGTGATGTCAAAGGTAGAAAGACATCTCTTCATTGGGGTCTCAAGCATGTCACCGTCCAACTTCTTCCGACGATTTATCTTGTTATACAAGCCGGACATAACGTGACCCAGGATCATTCTTCGAACCGACGGCATAATGGATTCTATAGAATTTCAATTTCCAATTACGACGTGTCAGTTGAGACAAATATCAGCCTCCTTGTTAAAAAAATAATCACACACACACATTTATCGAATTTCGTAAATTAATTGTTAATTGAATATATTTGAATTACAGATTCGTGAAATCTCAATTGAATGATTGTAAAATGAGAAAGAGACACGCTTATAAATCTTTATCAAATAAAAAATCAATAGAAATCAATATAAAACAAAAATCATATGGTGCCCTATGGCATTCTGATACGAAATGTCACGACGATGACAAGTAGCGGCGAGCCCGTCGAATGTCACCCATGCTTTCGCCCCGTGGACGATCGATAGAAAATAATCCTGGAATATCTCAAGGACACACTGAGATGTGTTGCAAACGTACTTACGGCGTAATCGTTGTAATTATATGGATGTTCCGACGATGAAGTATACGTCGAATGTGCACTACACCCGTATACAATAATGTGGATAAGTACCGAAGGAATCATATGCTATATAACGATATAAAAGGAGCAAGTAACGCGAATGCGCGATGCACGACCAATCGGGAATTGGCTTTTAAATGTTAGAAAAGCAATATTGCGTTCTAGCGTTAATTATGGTTCTACGGATGTGACAAGCCAGACTGAAATAAACATAGTACTCGAATCTTTCTATTCTTGTTGTCATTTTTATGCAGACAATTAAAAGTTTAACTGTCAAATACGACACTCTTTATAGTTTCTTATTTTCTATTTTTTTTTTGAAGTTTTGATTTTAATTGAATTTTTATTACTTATAAAAATGTTTTTTTGTCTAATACATTTGGTGGAATCAAATTCTAATTAGACTATATTATATATGTATAATGCATGTGTGCAGAAAAATCAATTAATCGTCTAATATAAAAAAATGTATATAGCACGTCTTTATATATATATATACACACAGGTATCTCTTATACATGCATATATATATATATATATGCATGTATAAAAGATACCTGATTGGTTGTTCTCTCTGTGCTAGTTTATTTGGATAGGTATACCTTTAAGGGGCAAATGACAGACTTGCTGCGATCAGCTGACAACAATCAGCTGAATATGAACGTGTCTGTCACACTGCATCGAGTCATCGCGTCGATTGTTATTGAAGAAAATAGTTAGATTTGGCTTTTCTCTGGTACAACGTGATAAGAAAAATAATGTAATCTTGCATTCTCTCTCTCTGCGTTATCGTGCGCGCGTGCGCGCTCCGATATTGACGCGTTTGACATTACATTACACATCTTTAGCCACTTTGTTTACCATTGCAAGCATCATGCTTTTTGAATCTACGTATGCATTAACTTTCCATCTCTCCTTCCGGTACCGATAAAAACGAACGATATTACGGACTCGCTTAAGAGCAACGTGTCTCTCGATCGATTTTGATCAAATGCCAAATGTGTGACATCCGAAGTACTCTTTTATTGCGGTACGTTCTCACATTGGACAGTCAGATCTCGATGATTCTGTATATAAAATAAGGTTAGAACGACCTTTTTACATATGTGTGCAACATCGTTGCGACGTAATATCTCTTATGTTGGAGAAAGCGGTAAATTTCTCGTCTGGTCAATTTTCTCCTCGAAAATGAATGCAGTTTTCGACGAGGATTCGTCCTAGAATCCTGTTGGCTATTCTCACGAATTGTAGTAATTACATCGAGTAAATTGCAATAAAAATCTCGTACAGAAATCTCAAACGCGTTTAATGTCAACGTAATATTTGGGGGACCATGGACGGAGAGGATCTCGCAGATGTGGACCCACAGGAGTTGCAGGAGACCCTCCAGACTTATAGGAAACTTGCGGACGATTTTGTGAACCATGACACAATCTTGAAGGTGAGTCCTTTCTTAGTTAAATTTCTGTAAAACATATGTTATTTCTTTTATCATTATAATTATTTATGTATTGCAGGACAAAACGGTTTTATCGTACATAGCGTACGTCTTAGAGGTACCTGATGCAGATGTGGTTGCTTTAGCGTTAGATATTCTGGAAATATTTGTCAAGAATGTAGACAATTATATACACATAACGTCCACTTTTGGTGTGCGTGAATCCTTAGAAGCAATTATAAATAAGTACAGTCTGAGTGAACCAAAATTGGCCAATCGAGCACAACACATTAAAGATGACATAGAGCGCATGAAACCTCCTATATATAACTTACGTAGCCGTTGTAGACGAGTTATAGAGCCTAAAAAATTGAAGACTCATGTAATAGTTTTACATGTTCAGGGTCTATTACCAGTAAGTACTGATTTTCCAAGTTATGATTTGTTAATGTAAAATATGAAAAAAATAAATATCAAAAAATAGTTTTATACTTTGAATATAGTTATATATATATTAAACTATAATGATGACAAACAATTAATTATAGGAAACTCGATCTGAATTGGAAGGGATATTAATAAGAATCGAAGGACTTGTTTCACTTGTTGTTGATGTAGAGCATCAACGTGTAACTATGCGTACCTTAAATTTTGTCACTGCAAAACAAATTGCAGAAGCAATTGACAAAAACACAGACAATATGGAAGCGAGATTGGTAACAAGAAATAAATTTAATCAAGAGTTTCTTGTAAAGCTGGTAAGACATATTGTAATTTTTTTTTGTGATTTACTTTTTCTTTATAAAGGACAGACTTTTATACTCTCTTTAGTATAATTTTCATTAATTAAACTATAAATATAATTCTGATGTAATTCAGAAAACGAATAAGAGGAACTGAAAAAAGTACTCTATTCTATGAAAAATATAGCCAAATAGAATAATAATAGATATGTAAATTAAAAAAGAATCTTATAAAATATAGAATAATCAATGTTTTAAGACAATAAATTAAATATCTTGTCTCAAATAATTTCATTGATAGATTCGAAATTAAAAATTCAAAAAATAACCAATCAATTTGTACATAATGTAGTACATGATTTTAAGTAAATATGATTATATGAATTAATTAAATATGAATATAATAAATTTACAGATACAAACGGGCGATAGCGATGGGGAAGAAATGCCCGACTATTTACCTGAAGAGGAAGAAGAAGATGATAAGGAAGGAGTTGTATCATTATTTACCGGTTTAAAACAAAGCGCTTCATCTCTATATAAATCTACCGCCGAATTTTTAAGCAATTCATTTTATTGGTAAAATTTGTAATTGTAATAGAAATTGTTGTATAATTTATGATTATTATAATTATAATTTTATTTATTTGAAATCTCGTTTATCTGTCCTCTTAAAAAAGGTCAGAAATAACTCGTGCATATAGATATACCCCAATAGATATACATTAAGCAGAAAGGCTAAATAATTTTTAGTTATAATTGTGTAACTAATTAAATTAGAATCTCATACTATTATCTCATTACATTTATGCTTGATAATCGAGAGGAAGTCAGTAACAAATTAATCGGTTTTTACTTTAGTTTATAATAAATAATGCCTTTTTCTCCCTCTTAGTAGGAAATTAATATACAGACTTTTAAATCTTTATATTCGTAAAAATGGGAATATGCTCTATATATATTGGTATATATATATATATATATATATATATATATAGAGAGAGAGAGAGAGAGAGAGAGAGTTTTTTATCTTTCGTATTTTAGCAATCATGTGTATTCTGTCTTGCGTTAATTGATTTAATATCAGTAAAAATCAATTATATTTACATACATAAGTTATATTATGTTGTACAATCAGAATAATACTTCTCAACACATTCTAATATATTAATATAAGCATGTAAGTAATAAATTCCAATATGCATATACATACTAAAAATTTAATTATTTAAGTAAAAAATCTCATAAGTTCATTGTAGAAGCTTGTAATTTAAACTATCAGATTAAATGTGACATTAAATATATGTGACATGACATTCAAGTCGCAATAGTGCAGTTATTATAAAAGAAAGATTAAAATGAAAGAGTTCTAATACTCGATTTTACAATAATTGTTATTAATGTCAACTGTTTCTATTTACAAATTGCTTCTATTTATGAAAATTGTGCTGTTTACAAAACTAATAAATAATTTTTAACTACTTCTCGAAATTTCTGCATTTATATCAATATGAGATATATACATATATATATATATATATATATATATATATATATATTTTCTTTGGATTAATACGAAGAATAAAGTATATAGAGATGAAACGTCCTGTAAACCACTTTATTTTATGTATAACACATTTTGTGTATACTCCTTCTATTATTATATAATAATAGAGAACTCGTCAGTTTTAGCTGCCATTTCACGAAAAGGAACAATTTATGCAACTACTCGCATAATGTATGAGATGTGGATACAATAAGTATGATTACAAAGTACATCTGTCTAATAATACGCCTTAGAAATTATTTCGTTTAAATGAGCACATCCAAATTATTATTCTATCTTATTCTTAATTCGCTAAAAATTTCGGTGTTGTATTGTCTATATATTTACAGATGTGTATAATTGTCATTAAGGCAATTTGAGTTTCAAAGCAGGTACAATAGATGGATGCAAAACATCATTCTTTTCGACAATTGAGTAAACGCAACAGTTCGTGGGTATATGCATGTGAGAGAGATATAGCTTACAATAATTATTAGTACCGGTAATATATTCGCGGAATGAGTACGAAGTTTCCGCGTGTAATCCTATTGTCAAGTTTCGTTTTGAAACTCGCGTAATCTGCACCACACGTTTGACTATTTCGCGTGCAATACAACTCGCATCGCAAACTATACATAAATGCTTAAAGGTGGAAATCAATAAGTACATAGTCACTACAAACTTACTTATTCTTTGACTTTTGTTGGCTGTGAAATAACAAAAAAAAAATTAAGTTCCTTACGTATGAGCGTATATCTTAGAAAATACGTACAATGACACAAAGTAACTTTTCTATTGTAAGTGGAGTAGCTTTTGGGGAAGCAAATTTTATATATTTTTGTATTTTTTTCTCTCATATATTCATTTTGTCTAACGTTTTTGTATCCATAATATATTGCAAATATAAAAGATCAGTACAGGTACAACAATATCTTTCAATACATGCTTCAAAGACTAAATTGTGTATATTAATATATATATTACATATATTATTTTATTATGATTTATATTATATATATATATATATATATATATACATATATATATATATATACATATATATATATGTATATATATACATAATATATAATTATCTAATATTATATAGTAATATATAAATATATAATATATTGATAAATATATATATATACATATATATATATATATATATATATATATATATATATATATATATATATATTTACCAATATGTTCTAACTTTCACTAAACACTTCGACGTGGTCGATGCATGCAAATTGCCATAGGCACTTATGTTATTATAAAATTCGTTCAATTCATTATAGTTATGTTGTACGTGTTATTCCATTTCGGGAGGTTTATCTTTGATCTTTTTCTTTCTTTTCTTTTTTAGTTTATATTTAAACTGCGCATATACATAATATTGTTAATCAGATACTTTCATAATTGTGAAAGCATCTTATTATTTACAGTTGCCTTTCTATTATTTCATCTGACATATACTTATATATAATCAAAGAAATTTATATGAACTTGAAGAATTGTTGACTACCTACTTCTTCAATGTACAAAGAAAATTGATTTCTATGCCAATTTGAGTGTATGCACAGTTTAAAATTAAATTTGGGACTTAAAAATGTATATACGCATTTTATTTGAAAGTAATTATTAAACTAGTGGATGAAAAATACTAGATACCATGAAAAAAAATAAATATACGATTCCTGATGTATGTTGTATTGTGTGAAGCATGTATGTACATTATACATACCATAACATTCACTAATGATTCTAGTGAATAACTTGAGGCATATATAATATACGATGTATATAACGATTTCGAATGATATCAATGATACAATCATTACATTTGTGAATAACATTCTTCGAAGCAGTATTTAGATTTGTTGGACGAAAATTACATTATAAATCTAGGTACATGATCTCATGTGGTATGTGTGTATAATATACGCTATAAAAAATCTTATATGTATACTCAAATTAACTTGAGCAATATTAATCTAATTCTTTACTCATTCATGTGATTGATTATACACATTGATGAAAAATGCTCTGAAAACTATTTTAATATTTCATTGAAATGTAAAGTCTCGAAGTTTCAATCGTTTGCTATTTTTTCTAAATAATTTTTAGTATATATGTATATATGAATGTATGTGATACATGCTATTTACGTGTATCTACATATATACGTCATTATTTGCATATATACACATATATACACATATATTATATATAATATATATATATATATATATATATATATATATATATATATATATATATATATGAATAGATAAATATCTACAATATTTAACATAAGTTACAGAATGAAGAATGATGTAATTATCGCATTCTTTTAGGCAATAATTCTATCCTATAATATAGCGCGTTCATAAATCAAATATAAAAATTATACTACAATACTCTTATACTCGGCTCTCCATTTTCATAGTTCCATTCACTGGTTGAGACGCGATTGTAACTTCACTGATTTCGTCCGTTTCCGATTGACTCGATGTATCAGAAGCGTCGTCTATTTCCTTTCTCTAAATTTAAATAAGATATGTTAAATAAGAACGTTTTTTTTATTTCATACATATATTTTATAAAAAAAGAAATACATTATATTATTTATAAAATTGGATTATCATGTGCAAAAAATCAAATAATTCAGATAAATTAAATTAAATTAAAAAAAAAAAAAAAATTAAAAATGTGCTTAATGTTTAAATAATGTATATATAATATATATGATATATTTGTTTGTGACAATATATAATAATAAATTAATGTAATTAATAAGTTAATATCTTATATTAATGTAATTAATAAGTTAATATCTTACATTAATGTAATTAATAAGTTTATTTCTTCTTGCAATTATTTTTCATATTAGACTTTATATCATGTA